>NC_088684.1:65313998-65998998 GCF_028017835.1 Emys orbicularis
AAAATACTTATTGCAAGAGGCAATTGTCTGGCTTAAACCTGCAAACATTATGGAAAAATATGAGCTACCTGTTTGAAGTGATGTATAGTAAATCCTCTCTGGCATAGGTATGAGAAATGATAGACAATCACATTAGATGAAGGCTTTAGTGAAATGGACTCATGTTTAGAATACATGTTTATCAAAATGATCTCACTGCCTAAAATATGGTCATTAATCAACAGTGAACAGGTTTTGTGTGTGTGTATAAATATATAAGTACACTATCTACCATTTACCTACTCTGATCCCAGTTAGCTGCAAAAAGCAGAAGAATCTTCCTGCCGTAGTGATCACGTTTTTCCAGCACTCCAGGAAATCCATCAATCAGAGCCCGTTTGATCCCAGGATCATCAGCCTTGAAGTTCTTGAACATATCCAGGTTTAACTGGCGGTACTGGAAGTACTGGGCCAGCAGTCTGAAGGCATCTGTTTGGTGAAACTTTCTGGCTCGGAGAAATCTCAAGATGAAGGCATCATCTGTACGTAAAAACCCAATGTCAGGCCTGGTGATAATCATGTCCCTGACTTGTTGGATATCCTGATGCAAAACGTCTGGGTTTTCATTCAGTTCCAGACGGGCTTTCTCTATAGTCTCTGGACTAAGTCCAGTTTGTAAATGGGTCATCTCTGCAAAAATCTCTTTTCCAGATCCTTAACTTCAGATTATTTAGCAGGAGAAATGCTGATCCCATTCAACTAATGGTCTGCTGTAAGCGTGATCCATTCAAAAGCTTTTTGCTGCCCAACTGTTTGAAAAGGATTGTTCGAGGGCCTTTTTCATATCCTTGCAAGGAGGTATAACTTTCAGTTCGTATGTAGTGTAATCCATCCAAAAGCAAGTGTAGCTTATTCCATCACTCACTAAAAAACAAATATATATAAAAAATATGGATTATATATGTACTGAAGGCTTAAATGAATGCACTTCTGAGCTCGTATACAATAATCACTGCACTGCTTCTGTATTTTAAGTATTCGGAGGATAGCAACCAAATAGTCTTTGAGTGGTGCAGTTAGCATAATGCTATCATTGACATCTTGAATGCATAATATATAAGTATCCCATAAAGACAGTCTGATGAACTTATCATCATATTGAGCATATAGCAATGGCAATGTTATACTGGTTTAGTACTAGATTATTCTTTCTCAATTAGCTTAAAAATAATAACGTAGAAAGGCCAGCACTTCATGACCATGCTCTATTACTGTTATGTTTTTCCTGTGACACAAGTCCCTTCCAGGGCCAGCCTGGAGTGACAGCTGTAAAAATAATGGCAGCTCATAGTTTACTGGTCTGGTTTTTCACCCATGATGTGACAAAGTGTTCTCTTCTGATGAGCCATGCTAAAACAATAGAGCAACATTTTCAGCCTTTTAAATAAGCAAATTTCCACTTTTCATGATGAATCTAGTATTTTTTAAAGGTTGGTTTATTGTAAATAGTATCATTTCATAAATTTCCCTTTACTTCCCTTTATCCATTTGTTCCCTGTGTTTATAACTTTTCCCTAGACTGGTGCAGAGAACCATAATAACATTGTGAACACCGTGGCAGTCAGGGTAATTTGATACATGGAGACCACTCTCAGAAAACATTTTCCATTGAGGGTTTTCATTTTTTAAAAAGTTCTTCCTTGTTTTTTCCAGTGGTACCATTGTGTCTGAGCCAATGATCTAGAGGCTTTGTCTTCACTGCCATAAAAGGTGTATTTTCAAAAGGTGTGACGACTAAGGTGTGTTCGCTCTTGCTGTAAAATCCTACTGGAGACAAGGCACTGTAGTTTTACAGAGGTAAACTAGGTGAGGTCAACCGCAGGTGGGGAGAATATAATGTTGATCTCCCCTGGCTTCCTCACAGTAAAAATTACAGGAGCCTTGTCTCCACTAGGATTTTATAGCCGAATAGCTCAGGTGTGTAAATTATGCCACTAAAAATATCCATCTTTTCTTGCAGTGAAGACATAGCCAGCATCTCTTTAATTGCCAGCTGCAGAATAACATCTCTAGCAAAGTTTAATGCTCAATACAGATTCCCAACCCACTGATATTCCTCCATCAATATTCTTCCTGGTGAGCACATCACACACACACGCACACGCACACGCACACATGTGCGCACACACACGCACACGCGCGCACACACACATTCTCTTCTCAACTCACAATCCCTTGTCACCTTTTCTCTTTCCTTTTAATGGTCTTTTAAGTAATGGTGCTTATCTTCTTAAAAGAAAACAGTATCTAGTTTGCTTAGCCCAATAGTCTAGAAGTTCAAAACACAAAGTCTCTCAATGAATAAACTGTGAAATGTGTTTGATAATTCTAGCATTGCAATCTTGATGTTAAGATGATAATTTTATTGTAAGCTCTTACTTTCAGTATCTTGTACTTTTTCTGGAAAAAACTTTACATTTTGTGTTTAAATTTTTCATACTTGTTCTTAGCTATGCTTATAAAAAAAGTCCTGGGCTGCTATAAGCATAAAAAAAATGCCACAGAATCTTCTTAGGAGTTTCACTGGTGTAAATCAGGAGATACCTCCACTGAAGTCAATGGAGCTACACTTATGTGAAGTAAGGTCGGAATCAGGCCCAGTTTTTCAGTCTTTACAGAAAAAAAAAGTTCAGATTTCTCTTTTGAGATTAAATACCTCAAAAGGAGCTTGGTTTTAAAATGTAGACACTACATCCCCCTCAGTGAGGTGAGTACTTTATTAGGTTTGAAGAAGGTTGTTTGAAAAACAATGGAGTTTTAGGGTATGTCTACACTGTAATTAAAACCCATACCTGGCCTTGCCTGCTGACTCCAGCTCGTGGGGCTCGGGCTAAGAGACTATTTAATGGTGTGTAGATGCTCAGGCTGGAGCCCGGGCCGGCTCTAGGACCCTGAATGGTGTAAGAGTCCCAGAGCTCAGGCTGCAGCCTGAGCCTGAATGTCTATACCACAATTAAACAACCCCTTAGCCCAAGCCTCACGAGCCCGAGTCGGCTGGTCCGTTCCAGCCATGGGTGTCTAACTTCAGTGTAGACATACCCATAGACAGTGACACTGGTGTAATTTGAGGTAACTCCATTGATGTCAATTGAGTTACACTGGTTTAAAACTGATGCAGGCTGCACAAGAACAAGGCCTTTGTTTTTTAATTAAAATTTCAAACTTAACATGGCATTAGTTTTCTTGCATTTAATAAGTTTTTAATTATAATTGGTGGCATTGAACTTATTTAAAACTAACACCCCCCAGCGTGGAAGTGTCATCTAAGAAGTGGTATATCAGTTTCCAGTCTGTTTTAGAGGTGGCTCACAAGCCAAAGAAACATATGGGACCAGAATTTTTGCTGCTGTAAGGTCTGCTCAGCAGAGGAGGGGTGCAGTCAGGGAGCCAATTAAAGCTCCCTAATTCTCAATCTGCAGCAGCTCTGACCCTACCCCTGGTGTAAGTTAGAGCAGCCTAGGAGCTACTCTCATTTATGTCAGTTGGATATGGTAGGGATCATACACCAGCTGAGAATTTGTGGACTAGAACTGTACTCTACCCTGCTCCTTTCCTGCCCCCTGCCTCCTTCACCACGTCTCCACTGCTAGGGTCTGGGCACATTCTTGCCTGAGTTGAGACAACCAGATTCTGCCCCTCACCAGTGCACGGGGGCAAGAAATGGGGGAAAGAATCTGTCTCATATTTATTTAGTTTTTAAACTCTACTGTTCTTTCAGATTCTTAAAGTATGGGTGGAGGCTTTACTACTTACAGTCTGTTTTACAGGATTTCTGTATAACAAGCATCACAAATGATGCCACTTCTTTTATTACCTAATTTAGATTGTGGAAGCACCCATAATGTGTTAAACACATCCAGAGGGAGACACCGTCCCCACTTCACGAAGATGGTGGTTGCCAGTAAGTGATTTAGAAATACCCACTGTGATTAAGACCATTTATTTTCAAATACATTTTACAGTTTGTTCCTATGGAGACAAGCTTCTTACCCTACAGTACACTCTGATCAATGGGCTAAACAAAGTTTTCTCTGAAATACGGTATTGGTACTGCAAAATAATCCACAGCACATATAAACAATGCAGTAACGGTCAGTATTCCATTAGAAATCACGGGACTCGTTCCTCAGCTGTTGTAATTCACTGTGGCTCCATTGAGTTCAACAGAGCTATGCTGATTTACACCATCTGATGATTTGGCCCCCATGGTATTTAGTAACAAACATTAATGCCAGAGAGCTACCCAATTTAATTGTCACTGTGATTTCTCACATGGTACTGATCTCTTGAATTCCTAAATATGTAATAGATGCACATTCCCTGTCATCAGACCCACACATTGCCATTTTCCCCTTCTCCTCTTGGGTTGTCTACAATTCTTACTTGTGTAAAATGCTCCAGCTTTAAAACTAACTTTGCATCTTTTATTCTTATTCTATAATTTGGCGCTGACGTTTCCTCCCCCTCTGGAATGGCGTTGCTGTGCAATGGCAAAACAGAGCCTTTGTTAGACAAGAGCATTGCTGAGAACAGATTATGACTTCTTCCTCTGCCGGGTCCTTTCACAGCTTTTTAAAATAAATCGTCCCTCCAAAGGAACAAAGCCCAAACATATACCAGGAAAAATAACAATCATTATTCAAAACAAGAAATATTGAATCAGAAGTAATTATTCATCACATACACCATTTTTTATTTTCAGTGTATTAAGTTCAGTTCCCAACAAGATTCAGAGAAGGGGCCGGATGCTTGTGATACTGAAAATATGCTGGTTTCTCCAGTCAATGGCCTGTGGTTTTGCCTGGCATGAGGGACCTGTGTTTATTTTATATTAGTAATAATAATAATATTGGTTCACAGCACCTTATTCTGTAATATTCAGTGTGACCTTTCTGGATTTCCCCAAAGACAGGCTACCCCCATCCAATACCCAGGAGACCTACCTCTATGCTGTTGTCCCAGCATGACGTATCTAGCAGAAAGAACTGTCTCTAGGAGAAGGAAAACTCTGATTTCAAATGAGGACAGACAGTGATCGCTTAGCCTCTTCAGGCAAGTCTATCAAGGAGAAGGAAACTCTGCTTTCAAATCTGTGTGCCAAGCTCATTAGCCTTGGAAGGTGAGCGGACAAGGGTGGAACCACTGATACCTGTTCCCAGCAGGCTATGACATGGTGTTTCCATGAGTGGGATAGGGTGGGTTAGCCTAATAAACCACTGTATTATAAAATTACTTATTATAGAAACAGTTCAGCAAGCCAGACTGACCTATGTGGATTTTGATCAAGGGTCATCAAGCCTAGCAAATGGAAATAGTGATGGATTTTTGGATGACAGCTGGAATGTTAGAACTCTATTTCCCCGGCCTAAATGAACTAGAAGCAGAGGAGTTAGGGAAGTTACAAGTTTACCTTGCTGCCATACAAGAGACAGATTGCCTGGGTACAGGAGAGTTGACAGTTAAGAATTATACTTTCCTTTATTCCAAACATTTAAGTGCACAAGTGAAGCATAGGCATGGGCTTGCTATAACAGTGGACAAGAGAACAGTTACTTCAATGAACAGCTGGAAACTGATGTCTGAGCAGATTGTCACTATTGCCTACAATGAACTATGCATAACTGTGACCGGTTGTTATGCACCAACAGAAGCATCAAAAGAGGAAGAGAAGCATGGATTGTATCAACAGTTGGATGCCACTGTAGATGAGATTCCTGATCGTTATAAGATCCTGATAATGGGAGATACGAATGCAAAGGTTAGTAATGGATATGGTTAGCAAAAGAACAGTGTTGGACTGCATAGCATTGGGATGACAAACCATATGAAGAAAGGTTAATGCTATGAGATGCACAGTCTGGTTATTGGTGGTACTTGGTTACAAATGACATGTACAAGGTTACATGGAATTCATCAGATGGTCAAACCAAAAACCAGACTGACCACATTATTATCAGTAAAAGGGATAGATGGTCACGGTAGGATGTTAGTCTATAGAAGCACCAAGTGTAGCTGTGATTAACTTAATCCTTCCAAATAGTAGTTCAAGTCCAAGAAAAAGATGGGTGCAACTGGAGCCAAATTTGACCATGATAAATTAAAGGATAGCAGGGAGGTGACACTTGGAGGGCCTTTCCGGTCATTAATTTGCTATGAGGAAGAAATCTCACTACAGAATGGATAGAAAATAATCAAGGGAGTGATACAAAACACTGCAAAGGAAGTTATTGGAAGGCATAAGCAAACAAAGAAAAGCTGGACAAGCAACAAAACAAGAATATTACAGGAAAAGTGTAAATAAGCCAAGACTGCTGGGAAAGTAGAAGAAGTAAAAGTGTTGGGGAAAGTGATGAAGAAATACAAAAGACTGGACAAGGAAAAGTTCTGGAAAAGGGCTCAAAAACTACAAGAGGCATCAAGAAAACAAGACATGAAAATGGCATACACAAAGGTTAAGTTGTATGGAAACACAATCGGGTCAATGATGTGAGCAGTAAGAAAGGCAACCAGTGACCTGACAATAAATGCCAAAGAAGGTTGCTGAAGATGCTGCTGAAGATAAACAGCTGACAGGATGCCAAAGAAAATATTACAAATACAACCAAGGTTAGTCCAACCTAAAGGCCAATCAGCCTTTAGATGGTGGGACATCATACACAGGAACATGACCAGGTTGTACTTAGTGGAGGAACAAGCCATGGGCAGGAATGCATTATACTGTACTGCTCTCTGTCTATAAAGAGGCTTTGAGATGAGAAGAAGCAGCAGCACTTATATAGGTCTTTCCATCAGAAGATCTCAAAGTGCTTTACAAAGATGGGTAAGCACTGTTAATGTCATCTGATATGTGGGGAAACTGAAGCACAACGTTTAAGTGACTTTCCCAAGGTCACACAGCAAGTCAATGGCAGAGCCAGAAGTTAGCACTTAGTTGTTTGCATTATTTTCTTTGGCATCTTATCAGCTGTTTGTCTCTACCATTGAAATCTTTTCGACTGCAGCCAATCCTGTACCCAGATTTCTTTGTGTGCCTTAAAATCATTTCACTTCCATCTTTCCATCTTCCAGACATTTATCTCTACTGCCCTTCACACTGCTATATCTGGCATTATAGCTTGTGAATCATCATTGATAAACTAATGCTATATATCACCAAAAATCTGATGATTCCAACTTTCCAATGATGTATAACATTTCTCTGGTCCTGTGGGTTCCCACCAAATTAGATATTAACATCACATCATGTGTATCTTTAAGCACTGCTCTGATTATTCTGATTACCATCTTGCCTTTTACCACTAACTTCAGTTCCAGTCAGATTTGTTACCCCTATCTACAGACCTTTGAGAGCTAGATCCAGTGCTTTAAGCCATCTGAAAGCTTGCTGTCATGGCTTTTATATGGTATCAAGTATTAGGGAAAGCTCCTCAGCTGGTGTTAATAGGCATAACTCCATTAGGGTCTGGTCCTTAATTTCTAACTCCTGGCATCCATGAGGATATTGGCTGCTCAAAGCATTCTGGAAGGGAAGTGAGTGGGTAGAAATGGAAATAAGATGGTAGTCGAGAGTGACTCGACTTTCACCATGTGGGTGTCATCTCATTAAATTGCTTTTTAAAATATGTTGATATTAACTCTGTAAAACAACTTGGGGTTAGATTCTACTCCCTAATGGCATAGATACTGGAATAGGGGTGCGGGATGCTGCAGCACCCCTGGCTTGAACTAGTTTCCATTATGTACAAGGTTTACAGTCTGGTTCAATGACTGTCAGCATTCCCACTATAAAAATTGTTCCAGCACCCCTGTCAAACGGGGAACGAGAGATGAAGTTATAACTGAATCTATATATAGTGCATATATGGCCTCTGTTACACTAAATACCATGAGGTACTATGGTATTTATCCTCATATCACCCCTGTCATGTAGCGAAGTACTATCCTCCCTATTTTATATAGGGGAAACTGAGGCACAGTGGGACAAAGTGATCTGCTCAAAGTCATACAGGAAGTGTTTGATGCAGCAGGGAGCTGAACACCAGTTTCCTGAGTTAGCACCCTCACCATGCGATTATCTTTCCACCCCTTACATACTGACCAGGGTTATGCTGTACCTTGTGGGCTGAAATGTAGCTATGTGCATGTTCTTCCTATATACTAGAGAGCTTCATGAGACAGTGTGTCCAGTGCTCCTTCCAGTGCTCCACAATCTAGGCCTCAGCAGTTTAATGTTTCTTTATGTTTCATTAATATTTGCACCTCTTCTCTCTCCCATCAAAATCCGAGAGGTTGTTAGAGTCCCATCTTACTAGTGCCATCACAATCATTTCCTACTTCTCTATATGAAGAGCTAGAATGGCTCAGTGCGGTTAAATGGAGGGAAATATCTTATTTCATTATCTTTCTAAGTCTGGTATTTACTTCACGGGGGCATTGTAGCTTCTCTTGACTGTGGGAATAGAAAATGGTTGTGATTATAACATCAGCAGCAAACTCAACAGTGTTCTAAGAATTTCCTGGAACTAGGAATCCTAGCTAAGGTACAAATATAAACACTTCCTTAAGTTTAGTGACACTAATACATGATAGATCCCTAATGCTCTCAAATTAGTCTTTTTTTTTTTTTCAACTTTTGGCCAGGTCTTAATTGTGGAGTAGTGCACATTATGGGGGTATGATTTCCAAAGCACAGTAAGGTGTCATGCAGTCGGTGCAGACCCTGCTGGTTCCCTACTGTGGGATAGTTGTTAAAAAGTAATAGGGAACTTTTTAGTGTGAACCAAAAGGGTCTATATGGACCAATCACTATGCAACATATTAGTGGTTTTAGAAATCATACCCCTGTAGTATGTATTGCTGCACCAGGTAGACAAGCCCTAAGTCAGTTACAGGTTACCTGAGCACAACACTTATCTATCCAGCACTGGTAGTTCAGGACAAAACACGGCAGCAACTAGATTGATATTTGTGGCACCTTTCCACAGCAAGTAGAGCAGCAAAGACTGCACTACCTACTTCCATTTGCTCCTGTTGTGCCTATGGGTTGATAGGTATTAAGAGATTCAAGTAATAAGGTGGCAGGGTGTAAAAGAGATTGAGAATTTGGCCAATTATCTTTAAGTCTTGAATTTGCATCATATGTTATACGTAAGTTTTGTAGAAAGGGTGTCATAGTGTGGTGGGACTCAAATATCTTTTAAATAAATATTTTGTACAAAATATCTTATAAGTTAATAAAATTATAGCAGTCTTTCCTCAAATAATTTGATATCAATAGGGAACCAAGCCTTGATAAAATGCATATCATATGCAATGTCATCAATGAACTTGGGCATGCAAAGTATGGAAAATTCAGAAGGAATAAAACAGGCAGTAGGACACGTCATTCATGAAATATGTATCAAATAGTCCAAAGGACTATGTATCAAATAGTCCAAAGGACTGTCAGTATGCAGTCCTTCACAAAGCATTATACTCATAGGCGTTTGTCAGACTCAATCCAATGTACTACACTATGCATGCAGTTTAATATTCTTCTTTTAGAATACATTATCAGTAACAGGTAGTGCCATGAATTCTCACATAGAAATATGATATCTGTGAAACATGCTGAAATCTGAGTGATGAGTGATTGAAATGTTGAGGGACGGGAGTTACTATGTGGGTAGAGACGATTGTGTTACAATATCTGCACAAGCATATGTATAAGTTATACGTGACATAATCAATGGATTTAGTCCTATGCCTTTAAAAAAACATAACTTACCTAATTTTCCTGTTCTTTTGATCCACATTATAAATGTTGGATCCTTCAAAAACAACAGCAGTTCACTGCATGCTAATGTTAATTGTACATGACTGGCACAATCCTGTAGCTTTTAGTTCTAATTGTGCCATAATTCCCAGTGAAGACAGTGAACGTTTTTCCTGAGTAGAGCCTCCAGGATCAGTCCCTTTACTAATGCTGTACTGCATTTATTTTGAAAGAAAGAGATTTCCACACCACTGAAATGAGGAAATGCTGGAATTTTCCAGCGGTTTTACTTCTGACCCCTTGCACACACCTTCAGTTCCAAATTTACATAAAAGGAGAAGTTTAATTTAATTTTAGAATGGATAAAGGTTTGTAATCTGTTAGGGAAAGTGCTAGGCATTAGGATTTTGATTTGGGAAAAATACTGTTTGGGGAGTTCTCAGATTAAATCTCTTGAGATTGTATTGAATTCAAGAGGGATGGGGCTCTGTTTATTCACCAAACAAAATCAGCATTGGCCACTACTCATTGAACTTCCCAACCCTTCCCCTCCCCAATAAAATAAGCCTGATATTGCTTCTATTTCTTTACTACATGCCAGGTGTATGTCATAGTGGTGTCCAGATGCTTCAGAGATGATAACACTAGAAATAGCTATAGTGAGAGAATAAAATGCTCTTGTCAAATGGTGATGTAAATGCTACATCAATTGCACATGTAAATGGAAAGCTGCATGGACTTACAGATCCAAAGTTTAAGGAACGTATCTGATTTTTACTATAAAACTGGTCAAGACATTTTCATTTTATCCGATATTGTCCTCTTTTGGAACACGAGCAGCCCGTCCTGGTGTTTGAATAAGGTATCCTCTATGTACAAAGCAAACAGACTTTAATGAATTATATATGTGAACCAATCCTGTCAAATTCATACCTGCAACCCTTACATTGCAGAAGTCAAGAGGACTCCTCAAGGGAGTAAGTGCTATGCAATATAAATAAGAGTTGCAGAATCAGGTCTGCACAAGATTAAAAAGTCAGGAGTGATTAAATAATGAGCCAGGAACTTAAAAGGTTCTTAAAATGGATTATTACAGTTTCCATTATTTTGTATTACTTTGCAAAAGGCCGATTCCTCCAAAGTACTCCATGATTTTCAAAGATGAGATGAATCAACAAAATCCTTAAAATCATCAGCAATATTTTCTATTTGTTAGAACTGATTATGCTGACAAAAACAAATGGACGCTGTTAACTTCAAGCTGGATACTTAACTACAAATCGGTAAAAGATATATAAGGTTTTCCAATTTACTAATAGCTGAAAAATAAAATCCTTACCTTTGCTATGCCATGCATGGCATAATGTTGTTACATAGTGTGTCATTTACATGCTGGCACCATGTTAACTTTTCATACACTAGAAAATCAGTTTTATCATCTGATTCCATGAAATCTGTCTTTCTGTAATTTGATCATTCCTTCCAAAATACGATCCAGTCACTGACTAGTGAAAGAAAGACCAGCCATCTGTTCCTTAACTTCATTTTTATTTAGGCTTATTTGGAGCAAATATTTAGGAATCAACATTTTGAGAAGGGGGAAAGGACCCACAAAAACAACGTCCTCCCCCAAGCTTTGAACAGCTGAAAATCAATTACATTCGTTCCTATAAAATACATGGTATTTCTTGTCTTTATTTGCCTTTTTAAATCGATTAAGATAACGCTTAAAAAAAAACCCTTACATTGCATGAGAACAACTTACTCCTTGAGTTTCTGCATTGGAGGAGCTAAGGGGAGCCTGGTGGAAGTGACTCACCCCACAACCCTCCCCCGCGCGCGCACCACCATTAATGATGATTTCCCTTCGGGGAACCAGAACATTGGCTTGACCCTGATTGTTTTCCCCAGCCCGTCCTCGCGCTTCGGGTTTAACATGCCGGATGAAAACAGACAGCAATTTGCTGAGGAGCAGCAGCTCCCTGCTGGTCTTGGGCACGCGCCCCATCTGCCAGCGCCTGGCTAGGGGTCCTTCAATCCATCCTCCCCTCATTTCCCCCCCCCCCTTTGCTTTTAGATTGCATCATTCAGCTGAACTTTCCCCTCCAACTTGTGCCCCTGTCCCTGCCCTGCCGGGTGCTGGGGTTTTGGCTGGAGAATTTCTATATTATTGCTCCTGGAGAAGTGCAAGACGAGGCGCTGAGAGGGAATGTGCAAGCAGAGCAGAGGAGGAGAGGACAAGGAGGAATGCGGTGCAGGATTGCGGCTGAGAGCTGTCCAGGCAGGGTAGTGCTGAAACGCCGCAGCCATGGAGGGGTGGGGGGCGAAGAGGAGGCAGGAGCCTCTGAAAAGCCAGAAGGAAACAAACCCAAATACCTTCACAGTGCCACGCAGCCTTGCCTGGGGGTATTTTTCCTGCAGGTGTCTTTGCTGCTGAGATGGGTGGGGGAGAAGGCTCCCTCTCTGCCAGCTCCTGGCTCAGATCTCTCGCGAAAACTGTGAATGAGAGCGCCCCAGCTCCACCGGGCTGTGAATTTTTGGTAGGAGGCGTGGGCACCAAAGCCTCGCACGGTGGCTGGCATTCCCCTGGGTCCTAAACGCCTCCCGGATCACCTACTCCTCCTGGATAATATCCTATTATCACACTAGGAGCCCACGTGATGTGAGAGCGGGTCCGGACCATGACAGATGCTCCCAGAAGGATTGCGAGGTTCACCCTGGAAGCAGGATAGGAACACATGACAGTAGAACGCACTCCCCATGTGAGCTCCTCCGTGCTATTAAATTCACCGCGGAGATCCCGTGAGCTTGATGATTTTGCAGACATTTCTTACAGCTCTAGCAGCCTGAGCTGCACTGGGCAGACGAGGGGGGGGGGGGAAATATCCACCCCAGGCTGTTCTCCATATCACACTTTCCCTGTTAAATCTCAGCGCTAATGGAACCCCTCCTCCCTGACTGTCTAGGAGACTACGGCTGTGATTCCAGCCAGGAAATCTGGGGCTGTCACAGGGAAAGCAATCTTTAATGACAGCCTTAATCTGTGGGCCTTTGGAGTCTGCGGGTGGGGGGCGGGCTTTTGATAATATTGCTGACAAAACCAAGCCTCCCCCTTCAATAGTCCCTGAATACGTTTACTTCTCTTCTTTTCCTCTGTGTTCCCATCTCTTCATAAGTCCTTGTGTGGACACTAGACGGTTGTTTCAGTAACAGTTCTGTTTGGCATTGTGACACCAACAAAACCATTTTGGCAGCGTGTTCATACTTGGCTGCTTGCACCAGTGGATTGTGTCCACACAGTTGTATCAGCAACAAAAAAAGCATGTTGCTCTGTGATTGAGGATCTCTGTGTCCTCTATCTCACTGCCAGGAGCACTACCTTGTGGGAAATTGCCACTGTGCATTGTGGAACAGCTGATGTGTATTGTGGGATAATCACAAGACTCTCCGAAAATTGTGTGGGATTGGAGTCAGATGCCTACAATTCCTTCTGTTCTATCCTATTATCAACAGCTCTCCCATGCCAGCCAACCACTCATGAACTCACCACTGGAAACTCATGAACTCCCTCCTGAAAACACTGATGCAGCACAGAGGAATACATCTCTCTTCTACATTGTAAGAACAGGGCATATGATCCTGTTGTTTTTGCAAGGATGTAGCACTCGACAAACTAAACAGGATGGCTGGACAATGACTACAGAATGACTGCAACTGGGGGAGTGGCAGTTTTGGTCCCATCTGATGAGCACTGAGTGGTGGGGCCAAATTGAGACGCAAACCTGAGATGACAAGCAGTGGCTCCAGAACTTTCAAATGCAGAAAAGCAAATTCCCGGAGTTGTGTGCTCAGCTCAACCCCATCTTGCAGAGAATGAACATCAAGATGAGAGCTGTCCTTATGCTGGAGAAATGAATGGTGATCACCATGTAGAAGCTTGCAACCCCAGATTACTTCCAACGGATGAGGTCATCAATTTGGCATTGGAAAAATCAATAGTGGAGGTACTTGTCATTGCGATATGCAAGCTGCTAAAGTGTTCCTTGCTGTAGACAGTAGTGAGGCTGGGCAATGTGCAGGAAATAATAGATGGACATCCTAAACTATAATGGACAGTAGATGGGACACAGATCACCATTGTCTCTCTGGCCCTCCCGATGTAGTATCTTCTTCTTCCCTTTCCCAAGCTAGCTGGGGTTGGGACACTGGATTAGTCTTTTTTTCAGGCTTGCTGGTCCAATGCTCACTCCTGTTGCATGTTTGAATTTATTAACAATTCAAAATTGTAAAATAGGCTCAAATGGAATTATTTAATCAAAGATGATCAGTCTGAGATTTGTACAGCACTATACAGAATACAGAAAGAATAGATACATTATTACCCTTGGTGTAAAGTAAAGAACTGGCTTTTGCGTCTCTCTCCTCTGTAACTGGTGGGATGCCGGCAGTTTGCACTCCCTAGCTGATTTTCAAAACCTCTGTCCTTTTATAGGGTATGAGACAAACCCCTTTTTGGAGGGAAAAATACTTTCCCATCATTAATTTCACCGTGTCATGTTTTAACATCTTTTACTTCATTACTTATGGAATATCCTTTATGGTAGTTTTATCTTATCAATCATGTAACCTCAAGGGAATTCTAATCCAGTCATTATTACTGACAGCTGGAACAACCAGCAGTTCTCACTGAGTTAACATCTTTTAATGGATCCCCATTTCATCATTACAGAAAACATCTGCAATAACAATTGTTCCTTATCAATCTCCCAGTCCTAATTATATTTCTGCAGACACTTTTACTAGTCTGAGGGGGTCTCTTTCCTGAACATCTGTTTTCCCAGACTTGGAGGCACCAGCCATAATGAAGTATGGTCCAGTACTCAATTATAAGAAATTATTTAATATAGGTCACTCACAGGTTATAAACCAGCACTCTGGCCTTACTATTCAAACACGCTTTTTGCTAATACCTTAAAGATTTTGGGACAATAGTTCATATGTAAATAAATTTAATATACAAGAAAAAGAAAACTAAAAGGGTTAATATTTACTAACAGGTGCTAACACTTTACATCCACTCTGTCCTCCCATACCGGGTGTATCCATTGTTTTCTTGGCAGTGCTCTTCTTCTCCTCCCATGAATCCTAGTCTCAAATGCCTCCCCAAAAGAAATCCCTTTATCCATGCATGGCCATACCATCTCAGACTCCTCTCTTACAGCATCTCTTTGATATTGTAGATCTTGGTCTCACTCCTGATGACATCATTCAGCATTTTGTCCAGCAATATCACCCCACTCGCTCCCCTCAAACATTTCATTTCAATGGCTCCAAGTCCTCTCAAGTGCCTCTCTTTGGTCACCCATGTCTCTGATCCATACAGAAGAGCTGGTCTTCCCATGGTTTTGTATAGTTGACTCTGAAGTAATCTGGACATCGGTTTATCAAGAAAAAAATACACTTATCTTTCCCCACACTGAGCAGGCTTGTTGCAATTCTCTGTCAATTTCTACATTTGCTGGTAACTGTCTCCCAATGTACTTAAAAGCAGAAACCTGATTTAGGCGTTGGCCCTTGATGTTGATATTCATCTCTCGTGGTTGCATGTGAGTCACCCATATGTCTTCACTCTTTTCTTTACTCATTTAGAGGCACTATGTGGTGGGACGACTGCCCCACCCCCATGCGAGAGGGGGCTAGAGTAGGCCAGAGCGGCTGCGCAGGCTGGCAGCCAATTAGAGAAGGGCCTACTGAGAGCCAATCAGGGCCGAGATTAGAGCCAGCCAATCAGGGTTAGGCTAGGCCCTATATAAAGGCTGCCTAGGAGACGAGCAGGCAGTCTCTCCCAGGCTTTCAAAGGGTGAAGGTCTGTCTCCTGTGTGAGGAGACTAGCACCTGGGACAGCGCAGTGCTGGGTGGGCTCGGGGGAGCCGAAGGGAACTCCAGCCCACTACCTGCCAGGCTGCAGGCCCTGAGGGAAGGGCCTAGCCAGTGCAAAGGGGCCGAAGGGGAAGCAGCCCAGGGAGAGAGACGCACAAGGGGAGAGAAGGAGGGCAGGAAGGTGCCACCAAAGGGTCCCTGGGTTGGGACCTAGTGTAGAGGGTGGGCCTGGGTCCTCCTTTCCCCCTTGCACGGACACCCAGCCATAGAACGTGGCAGTAGCGGACTCCACTAGACCCCTGACACAAGGGGTTAGACTTTGGGGTGTGGTTGACCACTGTGGCTGGGGTGCAGAGAAAGACTGCTGTTAACCCCCCCCCCCCCCAGATGGGGGTGAGGATGGACTAGGGGGCACTGCCAGAGGGCAGTGTCCTGAAGAGGACGCTGCCAAGAGGGGAACAACGCAGGTCCAGACACCAGTGAGGAACAGACGACGGATGGGACACCACCAGCAGAGAGCGCTCCCCATGGACTGAGCTAATTCCCAGAGGAACCAGCAGGAGGCGCTGCGGTGGTGAGTCCCAACCCCGTCACACCATAGTTTGTTAGTTTCCTGTTCCAGGCATCAATCATCTGGACCAAAACTTCCTCACTATGGGCCATTAATGCAGTATCATCTTCCACTTGGATTTGCTTTCTTATGAAGGCCATCAGAATTATGAATAGTAACAGACTAAGGGCTGATCCTTTATGGAGCTCAACCTTCACCTCAAAAGCTTCCATTACACTGAAGGGCATTCTCACCTTTTTCATGGAACTGTCATACAAACATTGTCTCACCTAGTCATAGCAGTAGTTGCCAAAGTACTTTGTTAAATGCTTTCTCCAAATCAAGGAAAGTGCTCGACAGAAGCTCCAGCTTCTTTTCTACCAACTGTCTAGCGATGAACATACTATCTGTTGCCCACTTTCCTTTTCTAAAAACAAACTGCTTCTTTCTGAAAATGGGCTCCACTATTTGATGAATGCAACTATCTGATTCTCTGTAATAGTTTCATGAAGTGGGACAGCAGCTTAATTTCTCAGTACTTTAAACAGTTGTGTACTGTTTGTATAATGATACCAATAGACACTCTCCAGTCTTTTGGGATTTTTCTTTTCTTTTCAAATAGCAAGCAAGACTTACATGAGCCAGTGTATACCAACCGGTCTCAAGGCTTTGATAATTTCCTACATGACTTTGTTTGGACCTGCTGCTTTTCCAGGTGCTATCTTCAGCAGGGCAGCCTTAATGGTCATCAACATCTGTGAATCAGTTCACATGATGGTAGTATGGCATATAAAGGGTTCTCTTCATTAAGCAGACCACTGTAGTATTCTCACCATTGGTTACATTCCTGTAACAAGCAGTCTGCCCCTTGCAACACTTACGAATGGCATGGTTGCTTCATGTTCCCTCCTTTTGTTTCTTGTCCATTTGATCACATATATTTCTTGTTAAGTTGACAGTTGTTCAACTTATTATACAGCTCTTCTTAAATTAGGTTTCTTGCCTTTCTGACTGCTTGATTTGCTTTTTGCTTGGAGGCTCTGCAGGCAGCAACTACTTCTTCTGAAAGGTTATTTTCCATCACCTTTCTGGCTTCTCTTATTTCTTACTACTTTCTGCATCTCCTCATTCCACCACAGTTTTACATGAGATTGTGGTCTACCCAACTTAGTACATCAACATAGCATATCAGCTTCTTGGATCAATATGTTCCTGAAGATACACCACTCCTCTTTTGCTGTTCCAATTTATATATCTCATCTCAAATCTTTTAATTGTCTCCCTAGACTTGACTGCAGTTAGGGTGACCAGATAGCAAGGGTGAAAAATCAGGACAGGGAGTGGGGGGGGGGGGGGGTAATAGGCACCTATATAAGACAAAGCCCCAAATATCGGGACTGTCCCTATAAAATCGGGACATTTGGTCACCCTAACTGCAGTCATGTCACATACTTCCCACTTTTGATGCGTGTCTCATTGGAGCAAAGTTCAGGCCGTGTCTATTTACCAGTCACAACCGTTGCCACCAATGGGCTGTGTTGGAATGAGACTGTTTTTGCTCAAGATGACCTTGCAATCTTTAACGATCTTACGCTGGTTCATTTGAGTAAGCAAGAAATCTATTTATGTGCACTGCTTTGGTATGTATAAAGATGATAGTCTCTTTTCTTAAACCAAGTGTTGGCAATCACCCACTGATTGCCTAAATACACGTCATGCAATTCCTCTGTGTTCTGTAATCCCAGCACATGCTGTCCCAGTCTCTGATCATGGTCTGATTGACTTGAGTCTGTATGGGCATCGAAAGCTCTGAGAATGAGCAGTAATTCTTCTGGTCTGGCCGTATTCACTAGGTTCTGCGGGCTCCAAATTTATCAACTGAATATATAAACTGCAAGGAGTACTATTCCATTGATATGAAGGCCTTGGTGAATCACTCTGGGTACGTTAGTGACAGAAACATTGGCTGGTCTGGAAAAATCCATGACACCTGGGGATTTTTAGAAACACTGAACTTTTTGACAAAATGAAAGCAGGGATTTTTTTCTTAGACTGTTCAATTGACATTAATGGAGCTTTTGTGACAAATATATGTGGTGATTCAGACTTTTATTTCCCTGGCTTATGGAAGACATATAACAGCAACCTGGACAGTAGCAAGAAAAGGTTTAACTATTGCCAGAGTAGTTGTAGAATGAATATGGAGTGTAGTAGGTTATCATCTTTTGTCCCCACTGCATCTGAGTCAGGCAGTTTCCTCCTCTTCCACACTGCCTCTTTGCCAGGAAAGTTGCGGGTGGGCAGGAATTGAAAGCACAGGGTAAACAGCGTCCCTGATGTCAACTCCTGTGCCAATTGTCACAGCATCCCCTGGCATTCAGGAGGAACAATTGCAGGTAAAATCTTGCAGGCCCAGGCTGAAGCATGCTCAGTCTGTCTGTGGGAATGGTAGATGTGCAGTTTGGTTGGCAGGTAGGAGCTCTGAAGGTATGGTGCATGCTTACTACCAACAGACTCTTCAGAGAATTTAGCTGCCAATCTCTAACAAGACTCTATTGAGCATCTGTGAACTGTGTGGTTTTTTTTCTTTCCCCCCAGGGCTAATAACTTGCCCAAATTTTGGCAGTTTTTCATGAGCATGACAAAAAGCACATCCTTGATACCAGGGCAACCTCCCTAACAAGCTTCAACCTCCTGCTCCAAAGTAGGGAGGCTTTAGAGCTTTTCAGTGAAACAGCTACAGGAATTTTTCCTAATCTTGTTCTAAGGAATGGCTGAATCATTTTTGCTGAAATAGTTTTTTTTGAAAAACAGACACTCAGCAAGAAAAATTTCAGACTGAATGATATAAATAAGCAATTGAAAACAGGGTCTTGCAATGGGACATGTCAGGTAACTTTAACTATGGGCATCGCTGTCAGCACTGCCTACAATTCAGAGGTTACATTCAATTCAAATAAAAGGGGGAGCTTTCACTGCACCAGCCAAGGGGAAAGGGAGATCTGTGAGGCAGATCCTCTGCTTTTAGCAGAGAATGGTGAGCTGTGTCCATTTATTCACCCCCTTCCTCCAACCCTATATATTTAAAACCAGGACACCAAGCCTCTTGCAGTCTCTGACCCAACCACATGGGCTGGGAGAGGTAAAGCAGTAGTTTCCAGTGGTGGAGACAAGGAGCTCAGAGTTCAGAAAGAGTCACGCAGCACTCCTGGAGGGCATCTTCATAGCTCTCTGGACACCAGGGGTGTCGTCAGACATTTATGTCCAGTACTGAGAATTTTTGAATGATAATATACATTCTATTTTTAGAATCCTACTGCAAGTATCCAGTTACTGTGCATATGATAAAAATAATGTACTCTCCGCTGTACAGTACTTCAATGGGGATTGCTAATACTTTTACGTACAGTGAACATAATTCTATAGACCACCTTGACTAGGCAGTCCACTTTCTGAAGTGACCACTTCAAAGGTTTAGTAAGAAGGTGCAGGTTTTACACAGTCATTTTTAAGAGTGATCCAAAATGATCTTTTGATATGAAGTTCACTGTAATTTGTCTATTGCTATTTCCATAGGCATGTA
This sequence comes from Emys orbicularis, assembly GCF_028017835.1. Classification (NCBI taxonomy): domain Eukaryota; kingdom Metazoa; phylum Chordata; order Testudines; family Emydidae; genus Emys; species Emys orbicularis. The sequence continues at coordinate 65,333,805 of NC_088684.1, forward strand.
TGCTTCATTTCAAAAGAAAGCCAGTGAGGTAACAAAAACATTTGAATGTAAAATATATTTGCATCATAGACTCATAGACTTTAAGGTCAGAAGGGACCATTATGATCATCTAGTCTGACCTCCCGCATGATGCAGGCCACAAAAGCTGACCCACCCACTTTCCCTTAACTCAGCTGTTGAAGTCTCCAGATCGTGATTTAAAGACTTCAAGTCGCAGAGAATCCTCCAGCTTGTGACCCCTGCCCCATGCTGCGGAGGAAGGCGAAAAACCTCCAGGGCCTCTGCCAATCTACCCTGGAGGAAAATTCCTTCCCGACCCCAAATATGGCGATCAGTAGAACCCCGAGCATACAGGCAAGAATCTCCAGCTGGACCCTCATTTTACCAGCGATGGCATGTTATTGCCTAATTGACTAAAATCACGTTATCCCATCAAACCATTCCCTCCATGAACTTATCTAGCCTAATCTTGAAGCCAGGGAGGTCTTTTGCCCCCACCGTTTCCCTTGGAAGGCTGTTCCAAAATTTCACCCCTCTGACGGTTAGAAACCTTCATCTAATTTCAAGCCTAAACTTCCCCACGGCCAGTTTATATCCATTTGTTCTCGTGTCCACATTAGTACTGAGCTGAAATAATTCCTCTCCCTCCCTGGTATTTATCCCTCTGATATATTTAAAGAGAGCAATCATATCCCCCCTCAGCCTTCTTTTGGTTAGGCTAAACAAACCGAGCTCCATCAATAACAGAAATCCTACCACTGGACACGTATGTGTGGCCTACATTGACAGCAAGTCACAGGAAGGCAGAATTCAGCTCTTCATGTCAAAGGTAAGATGATAAATGGATCCAGCTGGTTACCATTTGGGCTAAAGCAAAAATGTTTCTTCATACAATATCAGTGGCTGTTAGTAAAAAGTATAACTGGAATTTATATAGTAGGCAATAACCATTATATTAAAATTCAATTGAAATTTTATATGAAGCATTTAATTAGAGCCTGCTTTCACTGACATTAATTGCAAAACTCTCAGGCCCAGCTCCACAAAACGACTCAGGCACTGCACTGAGAGTTGCCACCCCTAACTTTTAGACACCTTTGTTGGGATTTGTTAGGGTTAACAAACGGACGCTGCTAATGTGCTGACGTGGCATTAGGGAACAAAGGCAAAAGAAGGCAGTATTTCTTTGTTTAATACATAAGTTGCCGTATTTTTCCCTTCCCTGTTGCTTGTAAGAATTAATAAGAATTCAGCTGCATGAGAAATGTAGCTGTCGAATAATGCCCTTTGTGTGAAAGAAGGTAAAAGAAATGTTCTCCCCCCACCCTTCCTTTCCCAGCTACATAAACAAGCCCTGGCTTATGGCCCCTTCCTCCCTCCCCTGAGAACTGCTCAGGGCCCCTTCCTCCCTCCCCAGGGAGAACTGTGGCAACAGATTGTTGCAAAGAAATGTATTTTCAAGGTAAAAATGCCTGTGTGATATACATAATGCTGTGCACAATAGATAGGGTGGCTTTACTAACAGAATGGGTGTTTTTATTACTTAATAAGGGCTTTTGGGGTGTTGTAACGGATGTAGGTGTGCACATACTAACTTAGACAAAAAGAGGGTTCTGTAACTAATTCGGTTACAGACAATTGGGGAACAAGTATCGCAATAAAGAAGCCTGTACTCGTATCCGCCTCTGTCGACCTGCTCCTTTTTCTTCTAACAACCTTGAATATCACTGGAATTCACAAATCCTGGGTTAAGCGCCTGGGCTCCTATACACTGCAGAGGGAAGGATAGGCACCTAAGAAGGGATCCACAGAAGCCAGCATGGTAAGCAGGGGACCCACCTAAGCTAGCCAATGGGAGATGCCAAGGACAGGGGTATGTGGTAAGCCCCTTCCTTTTCAAGGAGTTAGGTGCTGAAGTCCGAACTGCAGGGAGGTACCTAGTCTGCTTATGAGCCACAGCTGGGAACCGTCTCCTGGAGTCAGACACCTAAGCCAGCATTTCTCAAACGGGTCCACGGACCTCTGGGGATCCGTGAGGGTACTCCAGGGGGTCCGCGGGTCCGACTGATCAACTCCTCCCCCTCTACCCCTTCCACTCCCTCCCAGCACCTCCTGCATGCTGGGGAACAGCTGTTCAGTGGTGTGCAGGAGGTGCCAGGAGAGAGGGGGAGGAGCGGGGATGGGACACTCTCAGGGGAGGGGGCGGAAAGAGGCGGGGAAGAAGAGGGGCAAGGGTGGAGCGGTAAGAGGTGGATTGGGGGATGGGGCCTTGGGGGAAGGGGTGGAGTGGGGGCGGGACCTGGGGCTGAGCAGGGGACTTGGGGGTCCACGAAATTTTTTCAATCAATAATAATGGGGGTCCTTGGGTTGCTAAAGTTTGAGAACTGCTGACCTAAGCTATTCTTGCAAGAATGACTTAGATGCCTGCCTAACTCCATACAGAACAGCTCGGGGAGGAGGAAGCAACTAGCTCCCTTATAACCTTTAGCCCAGCGGTTAGGCTATTCTTCCAGGATGTGGGAGATGCAGGTTCAATTTTCTCCTCTGCCTAATAAGAAGAACCATGTGGGGGTTGGTTTAGACTGAATTTGTGGAGCTGGGCCTGAGGTTTGCAACTAATGTCAGTGAAAGCAGGCTCTAATTAGCCACTGGGCTAAAGGTTATAAGGGAGGCCTTTCACCCCTGGCTGTTTTGTGTGAAGTTGGACATGCTCTGAGCACACTTACCAGGTCAGGCTCTGCAGGTAAGACAGGTGGGTCAACATCTATCTTCACCTGATTGAGGATCATGTTGGGACTTCAATGCGACATATATGCCCATACACCTGCCTGCGACTTCAGTGTGCATGTCCAGAGGCAGAAACATAAGTGCCTAGGGAACTTTTACAGCAAAAATGTAGGCATCGAGTGAGTTTAGACACCTACAGGGTTAGGCAGCAGCTGCACAGGGGGTTTGTGAATTGCAATAGCATTTAAATCTGGAATTTGGGTACCTAAGTCTCTTGTGGAGCTGGGCCTCCCTGACTTCAAGCAGGATTGGGCCCTTTAAGTGTTAACCAAAACTTGTGTAGCCAGTCTCTCTGGTTTTTATGCTGTTCATGTGAAATTTATCCCTGTGCAGAAGACCAGCATAAGACCTATGCACCACTTAAACTGTCAAAATAGGGCTCTGTTGGGTCTTAAATGGTGCAATGACCTCATGCTTTGCTCTTAGAACAGATCTGAATTTCACCCTTCAGGATTAGAAGTGTTTAAAATAATTAGCAAAGAATCCAAGAGTGGAAGGAGTTTCAGAACACAAATAGCGCTAAACTATGTCACTGAAGGCATTTAGCACTTTAAAGGGTCAGAAGCAATGTTAGTGGAAGTTGCATGTATATTAAGAGGACAATAGATCTTTAAAAATATTCAGCTTGCCCTCTAGTTTCATTTTGGTTTTTTCAGTGTTAAGTCTCTAGTCTTCAATTTGTAGCAATCAACTGGTGGATAGGAATTTTTTAAAAATAACAATAAAGAAAAATTTGGCATACTCTTGAATCTTGCCTTGTCTTTTTTTCATGAACAAGTTGCTGTAACTAAAACTAATAGTCCAATTTTAATAACTAATTGGGAACTCATTCTTCCCCCCTCATCTACAATATCTGTGTTTATTTCCTTGCAAAGTTAATGTGCTGACACCTCCAGCAGATTACAAAAAGATGCTTAAACTGTTTGAGCCCAATAACTTACTATTCTTAAAGGAAAAGTAACTCCTATATCAAATTTCAGAGGATTTCATATATATGTTAGAAGCCTTTGAATATTTAAAAATATGTAAACAATGTGCTCTTTTCACTGAATAAAAAAATGTTCACTAGTAAATTGTTGAATTTAATCACAGAGAGCCTGAGTCTGTCGTGCTTACTCATGATGGGTAAAAGTCACCCCTCTGCTGAGTGCTCTCACAATTCCTGTCCACCACATAAGTCCCATGTAATGCCATTCAAATAGGTCATAGGTGGGGCTTAAATAGAAATGAGGCCTTGGGGTAAGCCATCTTCACAGGGCGAATTTCACCTGTTAAGCAGTACCACACTCCAAGCAATCTCAATGGGCCAGACCCTCAACTGATGTAAATTAGCATAGCTCCATTAAGTTCAGTAGTGAAACCCTATTTCAAACCAGCTAAGAATCTGGCCCTAACTGAATTCGATAGAATTATTTATAGGGTAAGATTTTACTCAGCATGAATGAGGGTGGCAGTATCATGCTAAAGGTCAGGAAATGAAATGTTTTTTCACTGGAATGTTATCTCCTTGAACATATGCAATATTTTGGATGGCTAGTTAGGATGCTGTCTTCGTTTTTAATATAGGCAGTTTGTGCAACGTGGGTCAGTTGACATTACAGTAAGAAATTAACTCTTGACCTGCCGAATGATTTTGTATGTATTTGGTAACTTTGCTGTGCCCAAGTGCTGTCAACCAAGAGGACAAAAAAACTATTTACTTTTAGAGTGAAGAATGTATGGTTATATTTTGGCTGGCCCCATACACAGGTTTCCATAGCAGAGGGGATGTACAGAACAGTCCCCCCACCTTGTGCAGGTCATGTAAAGCCCCTGTGGTCTGGAGCCCTCTGAGATTGCATCCTCCTTACTCTTCCGGGGTGCCCTATGGTCTAAATATAACTATTGCTGCCTCTCCTTCACACACTGGCAAGTCGTGTGGGGGGAAGTAAATTATGTCGCACAAAGGAGTATAGTAACAGGCATGCTGCCTCTATGTACCCATTTTGTATCCCTGAAGAAGAAAGTCCCCATGTGCTACTCATGAGGTGTTGTTCAGCACTGCTCCTTACTTTGGGCTGTGTTTAAATACCACAATCTAACCCTTAATTAATTACAATGCCACCTTATAAAATCTACCATTAGTATTCTGAGATCAGAGCTAATGTTTTTCTCCATAATTCTGAGATAAAGGTCCTTAGTGGAAACCAAGTCTGCTGAGATTTATGGTGAGGAAAATTATCCAGGTGGTAGACAAGCCTAGGGAGAAGGCTTAGGATGGGGTTTCATGTAGAATTATTCTAGAAATACCTTTTTATTTAAAAATCTGCACTCCAGGAAGGATGACAGTTTCTTGGTCCTATGAGTGTGTAGTTTTTGTTTGGAGCAGTGTGGTTATATACACCACAAAATTATGCATTCTGCATACACTGCATTTTACAGAAAATATTCTGGAAATGTTTGAGAGAGGCTTTTAAACTTTTTTTATTGGCAGTATATTTTTGTATTCTTCCATCTGCCAATCTCAGCTTCCTTAGTGCAATGGGTCCAGTTTCTCACTGTATATTTTCCTGAGGTGTCCTGGCCAGGCCTCTAGAATTCACATCCCCTTCCTCCCTCTTCTGTCCCAAATAATCTCAGTTGTTGACTTCAAAGCACAGTGCAAAGGTATCTGCTTTCTGATTGGAGAGAACTGAAAGGTGAGTTTGTTTGAGATTGCTGGAGATGAGGCAAATATCAGTGCACTGTCAGTTGGTTGTTTAATTTGTTGTATAACTGGGGCGTTGGTTTAAACCGAATTTGTTACTTTAAAATATTTTGTATGGTGTTTTAAAATTAATGAAGCACATAAACGTCTGACACTTTGGCTAGCAACTCTATAAGCCTATAATAATCTTGATACTAAGGTCTTACATGTGTGCAAGCAAGTATGCATGCAGTATAACCTCAATTATCTGAATGTCACTGGGGACATTGAATCATTTCACATATTTGTGGTTTTGGATAACCGGGAGAGTGTCAGTAAAAAAAAAAACAGATGGGGGACATGACCCCATTTTGGATAGCTGACGTTTGTGTAATTGGGGTTGAAGTGCATATATATGCATACACAGCGAGTGAGAGAGATGATGTCCCCAATCCTCAGCTGGTGTAAATCAACATAGCTCCACTGAAGTCAACAGAGCAATGCTGATTTACACTAGCCAAGGCTGTGGCCTGTGTGTGTGTGTGTATTTATATGTACATAACTGTACAGGAGTTATTTCACTCACCTCTGGGGAGAAACACAGTCAGCAGTTTAACAGCTTACGTTAACACTATGTATCAGGAAATGAAAGCCACAGTAACCTACTGAAATGGCTTCCTAGTGCAAATTCATCTCCTAGGGATGCAGCATTAGAGTTGGGGCCTAAACATTGACAATATTATCTTGCTAATGCTGGGTGCATTTACATATCTTTGGCGAGCCCCTGTACAAGCCACAAAGAATATATAGCAGATCTAGGGTCCTGCAGCAGCCTGACAGGTTGGAAGCTTTTGTGTTTTTTGGCTTGTCAAACCTGGCAGGTCCCTCGGGAGGAGAGGCTGCTGCCGTCCCCATTCCAAATACGTGCTGATTTAATCATTAAAATGTGTGTTCATCATACTTTCCCAAGGCCCAACAGTGCACAGCAGGTTTAACTAAATTGCCAATAAGAAACCGCCTTAAATCATCTGCTGCCCTGACTGGCAGCACCAGAAGCAGATGCAGCAGCAGATCCCAGGACAAAGGGGGGCTGTTTAGCAGCAGCTTTGCATTTTTGTACCAGCCAGGTATTATCATCGCTAATAAACAAACAAGAAAGAGGTGGGAGAAGCAGGAGAGAAAAGGAAATGCAAGAGCAATGGCACCTTCTCATTGCCTTATTTGTGTCATTATCCACTCTTTTGTCAGCTGTTCAGCAGGAGTGGAGAAGGAGCCCCTACCCCAGGCACCCGAGATTTTATGTTCAGAAAGGAATTAATAGGCTTGTTTTCAGGGAGCATGGACCTGGAGGAGGGCTGACTGGAGAAATGCCAATGAGCTGTCACTTCATAGATCACAGAGCAGTGGATCTAGTCCTTTCCTTCCTCTTTTGGCTGGGACTTTAATTGCTCTGAGGGACATGGCTCTCTTGTTCTGTCAGTGTGTGTGTGGACAGATAGTGAGAGGCAAAGAATACTGGGTATGTGAGTATTTTGTGTGTGTGTGTTCCACTATCTATACATGCTCAGATCATATATAGCTGTTTAAAGAAACCCTTAGAATGGAGAATTAGTTCCAGCAGAAGTAGCCCCTTTTGCCAGGTGTTACTGAAGTCTGTTCCATGGCTGCCGAGACATCTCTGGAAAGCCAACAAAATCCAGAGATTGTTTAACCCTGTGTTTTAGCTGAATTGTCATCTATAAATTGGGTCTGGCCATTCAACCCTTAAAACAAGATCAGGGGTTAGCTTTGAGCCATTTCTGTGATGATAATTTGGTAGAAAGCTAGATCACACATGGCAGACGCTCCCCAGTATAACAGCTACACTTATTACCATTAAGAATAAGCTAAATTATGCTGCATGTAGGATGTGAGAGAATGTGAGGCTGCCACTCAAGGTCTGATGTGATGGGAATTTTATAATGTGTATGTGTTAGTGGGGGACCAAATAAATGTTTAGTTTTGTTGATTATCAAATTAGCCCTTTCTATCTTTTAGGTAAAGGAAAAATTGTTTCAGTGCTGTAAAACATAACGTATTGCAAATTATTGTCAAATTTCCAAGTGATCACTTCGGCCTGAGTTTTGTTTTGGTTTTGTTTGTTTAGTAGTGCATGTATATCTTTTGTAAGGCTCACTAAATACATCGGGCCCAATCTTCATCTGGTGTAAATCAGCATAGTTCCAGTGATTTCAATGCTGCTCTGCTGATTTTACACCAGCTGAAGATCTGGCCCAATTTTTGTCTTTAAATATACTGAATTCCTACAGAATATACCATTTTCTCATAAAGGTTTTGATGGGTTGTCTGAGCACTATAGCTCAGCAAGTTCAGATAAAGGGTTCCTTTGGTTCCTTTCTACTGACTGTGGCACACTGAGGATTGAAAACTCTCACAGTCTAAGACCCCCATCACTGCCTCACAATCTTTAGTGCATTTATCCTCACAACACCTTTGTGAGGCAGGGAAGTGCCATTCCTATTTTATAGATGGGGACTGAGCTGAAACAGAACTAGGTGCCTTGCCCAGGGCCATACAAGAAGTCTCCTGAATCCCAGGACAGCACCCTAAACACTGGACCATCCTTCTTCGAGTAGATGACGACTTGGTGGCCTGCAGAAGCACTGCAGAGGGGACAATTCATTCCATTCTGCACCATGGCTTGAAATGTGCTAGTCATACCCACAATCAGAAACTGTCAGTTCTTCTACAACTCTATGTGGTAAGTGTTTCCCTTCACTGTTGCTTCTAGGGCAGTTTCCTCATTAAATATTTTAACAGCCCTGTTAGCCCCGTAGGCACAGCTATAAGAAATCCAGGTATGTTAGGCTGTACCTGTGTTTTAAAATGGTTTCATGCACATTAACAAGACACCGAGTATGCACAGTATTTCCTAACCCCTTCGTCCTTCGTTGTGTGGTTTCTAGTTTCAGAGGTGATGCAAGATAAGTGTTGCTGAGAAAGCAGGAATAGGATTACAGGAGGGGTTGTGACTAAAATCATGCAGTGGCATTTTAAAATGTGCACTGAATATTTAATATCTGAGGATCCTAATGCCATTGCCCAGGCCTCTGCTGTACTTTGTATTTAGATTCCTATTCCATGTTCAGCACTAAGATATCTGAGGAGCTGTTATGTGCAGTGACTATTAAATAAATGTTCTGGAAATGCAAGGGGGATGTATTGGTGAGCTAGCTTTGAAAAGGTGGTTTACCCTTAGACCAGTTAATATAAATTAAATCCCTGGCTTCTGGAAGAAAGGCTCTTATAACAAATGTGTAACTGAAGATGCATTCTCCAATGGTTAAGTTACAATACTGAGGATCAGGAGCTCTGGATTTTATTCCTGTCTCTCTTACAGATATGCTGCATGACAGTGGACAAGAACAAGTCTCTTACCCTATTGTACCTCAGTTTCCCTCTCTGTAAATTGGGGTAATACTTGCCTACTTGACAGGGGCATTGTAGGCACTAATTTAGTAGGATTTGTAAAGCCCTTGAGACATTCCAGAGGGGAAGCACTAAAGAAATGCAGAGTATTAGTAATACAAACAGGATCAAAATCTTAGGGAATTCAGTTGTATTTAATTTTATTGGTACGTAAGTTTATTGGCTAACAGGCCATTTCTGTGGACCAAATGCCATTGTGACTTGTAACATCCACTGCTGATACCACACAACAAGAGATTGCAAGGGAACCAAGATCATCTGTACTAGGCAGGTGCCCCTATTTCTGATTACTGAATCAAAATTCTCTTAGCACATCAATCCATTCAAAGCACATTGACTTCCATTGTTTACTTGCTTCAGTCTGGTGTGCATGGGTTTATTGTTCTGGACTTTAAAGCTGAATCATGCTTGGACTCCAGGTTTTGATAACCCTCCCATTACTTATATGGAGCAAGGCATCATATCTCCCAACCTGGCAGCACATGGAAGGTGTCCCACATTAATGCCATTATGGTGACTTAACAGTCTTGTATGCTCACATAGGGCTGTTGAGGTCAATGGGGGTGTAGGCTTTGGGGTGGGGCTGAGGATGAGGGGTTTGGGGTGCATGAGGGTGTTCTTGGCTGGGACTGAGGGGTTCGGAGGGCAGGTGGGGATCAGGGCTGGGGCAGGGGGTTGGGGTGCAGGCAGAGATGTCTCAGGGGTGCAGGCTTCAGGTGGCGCATACCTCAAGCAGCTCCCGGAAGCAGTGCCATATCTCCCCATCAGCTCCTACACAGAGGCATGGCCAGGTGGCTCTGCTGCGCACTGCCCCGTCCACAGGCGCCGCCCCTGCAGCTCCCACTGGCCGCAGTTCCAGTGCTTGGGGCAGGGGCAGTGTGAGGAGCAGAGCCCCTTGGCTGCCCCTATGCATAAGAGCTGGAGAGAAGACATGCAGCTGCTTCTGGGAGCCGTGCAGAGCAGCCCCTGACCCTGATCCCCAGCTAGAGCGCCGGAGTGGGGCAAGCCCCAGACCCCGCTCCTCAGCAGGAGCTTGAGGGCCGGATTAAAACAGCTGGTGGGCCACATGCGGCCTGTAGTTTGCCCACCCCTGCTTTAACTAAATAATTTTTTGTAAACAATTTTTAACTAATCAATAACATGGTGAATATATCATGTTGTGAGAATACAAAGTAATACTAAAATACCTGTGCTGCATAGTTCACGTGTATGATGTCCTATTTCACTACCTCTATGAGACACCTTTCTAGATGGACCGCACCCCACCACGACCCTGCCCCGGGCAATTTGAGAAAAGCTGGAGTTTAAGATTGTTTAAATGATTTTTGTTGTTTTTCAATAATATACTGCACAAGAAATAAGATGAAAATAAGAAAACTTCGTGAAAAAATATGCAGTATAGTATTACAGAAAAAATATGCCATGCAGTAGATGACTCAGCACATAGCAAAAATCTGTTGCCACTTGCTCATATGCATATATAACACTAATGTATATGTATCTGTCAAATAACCCAGTTGTTTACATGTTGATGTGGAGTGGAATCATCCCTCAGGGTTATTTTATCAGCCCACCTGCCTGGCCAGCAGCTGGTATCAAATATCTGTGTGTGGGTGTGAATCAGCTCCACTCATGTGAGGGTTTGTTCATTTGTCATCCCTAATATATGCTGGGATGCACAGATTTGTTATTGGAGGGAAGCAGAATACAGAGTTAGGAAAAAACCAAACAGAACTGGCCTTATTCTTAACATTTTCTAGTTTTACTGGGTATCCAAAAGTTTATGGGGGCAATGATTTAATGTTAACATATTTAGAATTGGCTGAGAAGGGTCATCCTAAACATGTGCTGAAAAATTCTAAGAAGTTATAAATCTTCAAACAGTGGTGCTCATTTGGGAAAATTACTTTGAAAACTTAGGCCAGAAAACATTTTAAGGATTTGTAAGATGAGATCACCAAGATTTTCAAAAAGGGGTAGTGATTTGTAGTTCCTCAGTTTATTTTGAGTGTCCAAGTTGAGGCACCCCAAGGGGGCTTGGATTTCTGAGGGTGAATGCTCAGCATTTCTGAAAATCAGATCCCTCTAAGGTGTGTGAAGATGGGCACCAAGAACTGGAGGTATTCAAAATCACTACTCAGTGTTGAAAATCTAGGGAGTCAGTCTTCAAATGAGCTCGGGGCCCAATGAAACCTTGATTGAAAGAGACCCCCTTTAAAAGCCCCTATGAGATGAAGAGCTTGGAATCATTCAACACAGAGGCACCAGTAGGAATTTCTGACATTGCCCTTAAACCTGTCCTCTAGAAGAAAAGCAAACAATGGATTGTTCCTTAAAAGCATGACAATGTGTGTGGAAAGCATAATTCCTATGAACAATATAGAAAGAATGTAAGACGAAACTGACAGCACATTTAGAATGGAAACAGAAGGTACTGACAAGAAATTAAGTAAACTTTCAGTTTAGAAAATCAGAAGTCTCTTATGGAGTGTTGTTCTATACTTGCATGGCGTCAGATTGCTCTGAGGATCATCTGATGAGATGAACCGTACAAAACCCCAGTAGCAAAAAATTGGGTCAGATAACTAGCCTGGTTCAGGACTGCTTCCCTCTGTTACAAAAAGTGTGCTTCATTCCACTGCTACTCAGACATTGTCATGGTGCAAAGCATGAATGGATTAGACATAGAAGAAATATTTTGTTCTGTTCAGGTCTGCCACAAAAATAGTCTGTTTTGTGGAAGAAAGAAAGCACATTAAGTTAGTGTGTCATATCCTATTCGACGCCTGTCCAATTTTCTCATTCACAGCAGATGAAAAACTGTCTGTATTATCAGTGTCATGTTTTACTCTCTCTGTGGAATTAATTTTGGATGGTGATGATTCCAAATACTGTTTTGACTGAATCTAGTTATCAGTGAGAGCTAATCACTGAGGCAATAATGAATATCCTTATTGAAAATTATCATGGCATAAAAACATGAAGGGAAGTACAATAATCAAAATTCATTAGATACAGACAGGATCAGTTAGCAGGATTACAAAAACATAATTACATAAATTCAGATGCCATTCTTCCTACCTCAAAGACATGGAAATCTAACTTAAACAATGATGCTTTGTACTATGGATGGTAAGGAGAAAAACCAGAACTTCCCTCTCCTATTAAACCTATAAGCATGATAATTTATTCCTAACAGTAACATGGAAGAATGCTGAGGAGAGTTGGCCTGAACACGTGTAGTAAATTCTAATAAATGAACAATGAATAGTTTTCAGCAGTGCTGAATTAACAGTGTGGCTATAAGCATGGTATATGGGAGGGAGGGATAGCTCAGTGGTTTGAGCAGTGGTCCCTAAACCCAGGGTTGTGAGTTCAATCCTTGAGGGAGTCACTTAGGGATCTGGGGCAAAATTGGTCCTGCTAGTGAAGGCAGGGGGCTGAAATCAATGACCTTTCAGGGTCCCTTCCAGTTCTATGAGATAGGTGTATCTCCATATTTAAAAAAAAAATGTTATTCAGAGGTGCATCTGGTTTAATCCAATGTAGGGCTGTTCACTCAAAGGGAGCCTCATTTAATTGCAGGGATCATCAGTTTGAGGTGGCAATGCACACAAAGCCTTCCTTCAATTAAGTCATTTGAAAAGTTTTATCGATGGCCTATAAGCATTCAACTTGACAGTAACAGAACTGCATGCTGTTTATCATAATTCTCTGTGTCCATGGATGATTGTTGAGAGAAGGTTCCATAATTCTTACAATAGCTGTCATAAGGAACGTGTTGATATCACCCTAAAATGCCAGCATACTGGCGTGTTATGATATTTTGAACATGGGGATGGGGCAGAGGGTTGGGGTGTAGGGGTATGAGGGCTCTGGCTGGGGGTGTGGGCTCTGGGGTAGGGCCAGGGATAAGGGGTTTGGGGTCCAGGAGGGGCTCCGGGGCTAGGGCGGGAAGAGAGGACTCCCCCCAGCTCTCTCCCCACCGCAGCAGCTCTGGGGCTGAGGCCGCAGGATAGGTGCCCCTCGCCTGGCCCCCACAGGTCCGGGCCAGGGTTGGGTTCAGGAAGGGGTGCCCCAGCCATGACAGGCCCGGGCCAAGCCTGGGTTCGGGGAGGAGCGCGGTGGCCGGGCCACCCTGGCCGGGTTTGGGCTGGGGTAGGGGCGCTCTGGCCGAAACGGGTCCAGGCCACGGCACAGTTGGGACTGGGCAGCCACACTGGCCATGGCAGGCTGCGGGAGGGGCACCCCTCCCCCGGCTGCAGCAGGTCCCCGGGCGGGTTCCCTGAGCGCCTGCATGGCCGCACAGCTTACAGGGAACTTAGGTCCTGGTCTACACTAGAAAATTTGGTGGCATAACTACGTCACTCAGGAGTGTAAAAAATCCACAACCCTGAGCAGTGTAGGAAAGCCAACCTAAGTCCCTATGTAGACAGCCCTAGGTTGACGGAAGAATTCTTCCATCGACATTGCTGGCACCTCTCAGGGAGGTGGATCACCTACACTGACGGGAGGGATTCTCCTGTGGCTGTAGGTAGTGTCTACACTGAAACACTATAGCGATGCAGCTAGCTGCACAGCTGTGCTGCTGTAGCATTTTAAGTGTGCACAAGCCCTGAATAACTGCCCAATGTAATGGCAGATACCATTTAGTTTAGATAAATAAAAGGCTTTCATAAATCTACTGTGGGCCTGATCCAAAGCCTAATGACATCAGTGGGAGTCTTGAGAACAGCATCATATGAATTGATTCTTGTGCTGAATATCATGATCATTTTTCGTCATTTGAGCTCAGAACGGACTTCACAGATACTGAAAAGGCCCATCAAAGGGCATTGAAAAAAGATTAGAAGCATGAAGAATAAGACAATAAGACTCTTAGTTTAGGCAAGACTAGGAATACTAGAGGTATTTAAAATGGAAAGGTGATGACTATATTAAAAGTTTATAAACTAATTAATGGAATAATGAAGACCAGATGTTTGGTCCCATTATCCCTTTATTATACTACAAAAACAAGGCATCACTCATCAAATCTGAAAGGTAACAAATTTTATAAAATGATAGAAGACATACTGTGTTTTGGACCACATATAATTAACCTGCGGAGATCATTGCCACATAATATTATTGAAGGAAATATTCAGAAAGGAATATCATCTGTGGTTAAACGAGATATGACAAAAATGTCAAGGTATATCAACCTTCATGCTTCAGGCTATAAACTGATTGTCAGCTGGGTTCGGGAAACATTCTTCCCTTCCATGGCTTAATATTATATGAGGTTCCATATTCATCCAGTATAGGTGTGACGCTCTGTACCTTGGGGGGGGGACACCCTACACCCCCATGTTCATCTTTATAAAATGATTGTGTGGTACCCAATGCAAAGTTTGTCACGTTGGGTGTCTTTGGAAGGCTCATGATGCACTGAGCGTGGTTTCAAGTATCAGAGGGGTAGCCGTGTTAGTCTGGATCTGTAAAGAGCAACAGAGGGTCCTGTGGTACCTTTAAGACTAACAGATGTATTGGAGCATAAGCTTTCGTGGGTGAATGCCCACTTCATCAGACGCAGCGTGGCTGTTATAGTGATGTTATAGTAATTGTTACAGTAATGTTATAATAAGGTTATAGATTATAATTTCATGTGCATATAGTTATGAGGCTGAAAATGTATCCTCATGGCTTAAAGCAAGCCCATGCAAAAACTTTCCAAGAACAGAGAGGCAGTTCACACCTCATCAGGGCATGGATGGGACAAACCCAGCCCAGCCTCACAGGAACAATGGACACTGGCTCATGCAGCAACAAAAAAGTCTGTTAGACCCTCGAGACCGTCACCCCCTTCCTTTGGTCAGTTTGAAACTGTGATGAGGTAATGCTCACCTGACTCTGAAGGTCCGGGCGGGCAAAGCCAAGAGGAAGGAAAGGACATGATAAAAGGGAGAGTCATTTTGCCATGCTGTCTCTCTTCTGCCTACATCTACAGACACCGCCACCACCAAGCGACTGAACCACTGATCAAAGGGGAGAGCCTGGCTGAAGAACCAGCCTGTGGTGAGAAGCATCTAACTTTGTAAGGACATTGAAAGTGTTAAGATCAGCTTAGAATGTGTTTTTCTTCTATTTCATTTGACCAAATCTGACTTGTTATGCTTTGACTTATAATCACTTAAATCTACTTTTATAATCACTTAAATCTACCTTTATAATTAATAAATCTGTTTGTTTATTCTACCTGAAGCAGTGCGTTTGGTTTGCAGTGTGTCAGAGACTCCCCTTGGGAGAACAAGCCTGGTACATATCAATTTCTTTGTTAAATTGATGAACTCATATAAGCTTGCAGCGTCCAGCGTGCATAACTGGACACTGCAAGATGGAGGTTCCTAGGGTTGTTTCTGGGACCGGAGATATTGGCTAGTGTCATTCGCTTGCAAGTAGCTGGGAGCAGCTTACATGCCAGAGGTTGTGCGTGAACAGCCCAGGAGTGGGGGTTCTCACAGCAGAGTAGGATAAGGCTGGCTCCCAGAGTCAAGGATTGGAGTGGCCTAGCAGATCACTGGTCCAGACAACATTAGAGGGGAATGTCCCAATAGACCACTGCTGAAGGCAAAAGGCTAGATTAGATGGACCATTACTTTGTACTAGTATTGCAATCACTGTCGCTTTGCATATTTCCCCTTCACATAATACAAGAACCAGGAGTCACCAAATGAAATTAATAGGCAGAAGGTTTAAAACAATCAAAAGGAAGTATTTTTTCCCACAATGCACAACATGTGGAACTCGTTGCCAGGGGATGATGTGAAGGCCGAAACTATAATTGGTTTAAAAAAACAATTAGATAAATTCATGGAGGATAGGTCCATCAATGGTTATTAGCCAAGATGGTCAGGGATGCAACCCCATGCTCTGAGTGTCCCTAAGACTCTGACTGCCAGATACTAGAATTGGACGAAAGGGGTGAATCACTTGATAATTGCCCTATTCTGTTCATTCCCTTTGAAGCATTTGGCATTGGCCACTGTGGTGGACAACAGAATACTGAACTAGATGGACCATTGTTCTGATCCAGTATGGCCATTCTTATGTTCTTTTTACATAATTGGAGGGGATTACCTAATTTTATCAAGAAAACCATTTTATTAAAATCACATCAAATGTCCTTATTCATGTTTACTCCTTGTAAGATTCATTCTCTTAGAAAAATTCAAGAAAAGTGAGATTTGTTTTTAAATTATTTTTTTAAATATGGTTTGAATATTAGAATGGTGGCAAGACTGACATCAAAAGCAGAGAATGTAGTCATCAGAAAATGAACTGAGTTTGTATCTTGTAATCCAAATGGCAAAAAATATCTAAAAGTAAGGAAGTATGGCTATTAGTTAGAGCACAGTATTAAGAGTTAGAAGCTTTGGGTTCTGTTCCCAGCTCTGACCCAGAATTTATGTGTGACCTTGGACAAGTCACTAAATACCTATGTGACTGTTTCCTCATCTGTAAAATAGGGCTAATAATACTTCCATACTTGGAGCAATATCTATGAACTTATATTGTCTGACTCAGTGGATCATGACTTCTTTCTTTTAAAGATACTCAGTTTCCATTGGTGTTATCGCTGTTGAAACCTCTGATAGGGGAGATAGTAAGTATTAAGAACTCTCTCTTTGTATTTAAAATCCTGTTGGATGGCTTATGGTAGGATTGGTCTAACTGGCAAGCTAGATGACCCCCTTCTTTTCTCTCCACCCTCTCCCCCAACAGCTAAGTCTTGGTCTGGAGAAGGAAAAACCTAAAGTCATAGATAATTTTGACTCAGACTCAAGATAGAAATATAAGTTTTATTAATGCCACTAAGGCTAAATCAATTGAAATTGACTCCTCTTCTTGGTTTGTCATAGACAGGATTTCTGAGGTTTCAGAGGACTATTTCAAGGAATACTTCTTCCTTTCTTAGAAATCTTTCAAACATCTTAGACACTTGGAAAATTCCAAAAGTTTGGCCCTCTGATAATTGACATAAATTGTCTCCTGCATTGATTTTTAGGTTTTTTTAGGGGATTATATCAGATAGGCAGCCCCTTTCAGCTATCGATTTAAAACAGTTACTGGCTAATAGGGTTCGTTTTTAGTTACCATCTAATTCTGTTAAGTTTATAAGGCACTGTAACAGGGTGGGACTTCGCACCGTGGCAGCTCCATCTGGTCGCTCTGGAAATTAGCTCAGTATTTTTGCAGGGCACCCTCCTCCGGTGGTGTCTTGCCTGCCATCACTTCTGCTCCAGACCAGCATCGCAGCATCCTCTTCAGAACTCAGCCCTTCAGCCATGCCCCATTCTGTTCTCCCCCCTTCTGAGGGAACAGCAGTCCTCTGTCCAGTCATTCACTTCCATGGCTGGCTGCAGCCCAAGGTTCTAGCCACTTGCCTCAGTGGCAAACTGCAGCCCTTCACTGGCCACTCCCTCATAACAAGTGGGAGGGGAGACCTGAGCCAACCCACTACTCCGGGTCCCAACCCAGGGACCCTCTAGGTGGCAGCCATGCACTGCATCTCCGTCAATCGCCCACCGTCAATTTCCCTGGGCCACTTCTCCGTAGCCCTAGCACCTTCTCTGCCCCGTATCGTTTCAGATAGGCTGGAGCTCCCTCTCGCTCCCCTGACCCTGTCCAAGATGCTGGTGGTTCCCTCAGCCCTGCAGGGACCCAGTCTTTTCTCCCTGGGCTCCCAAGAGAGAACTGACTCCTCTGCCCTGCAGCTCTCTTTATATAGGGGCCTGCTCTGCCCTGATTGGTTGCTCATTGCAGACCCTCTCTGATTGGCTGTCTGCTGTGCAGCCACTCCAAGGCTGCTTTTAACGCTTTCTCCACCAGTGTGGGGCAGACGCCCCATCACAGCACTTTTATTCTTGCAATATGCATGAGAGGTGGGAGGTAGAATTCTTAATGGAATGTAGTTTACAGAATTCAGAAAATGAGGAAACAGCTA
This sequence comes from Emys orbicularis, assembly GCF_028017835.1. NCBI lineage: Eukaryota > Metazoa > Chordata > Testudines > Emydidae > Emys > Emys orbicularis. The sequence continues at coordinate 65,351,732 of NC_088684.1, forward strand.
TGGCTCCAAGGTGTCTTCATCTCTAGAGTAAAAAACTCTCTTGTGAGATCCTTATTTTCGAGGGATTTCCCAAATAATATAAGGTATGCTTAGGCTCTACAGGAAGAGGCTGGTTGTTATTTTCTTGAGAATATATCTCAGGATTTTACTCTTCCTCGGGTACATTATAGAACTTTTTGTACTATTGATTTAACTGGGTCATCTAAGCCTGACCCTTGGTCTCTTCCTCTAAACCCACTAGTTTTACCATTTCCCCTCCATGAAACGGGGCTATTTTTTTTGAAGTCTTGAGATAGAATTCCAAGAGGATTCCCCCCTTATGTTTACAATCTCTTATGCAGATTGCTTGTCAGAATATTGTGATATTTGAAGATGAACACAATTTTTACAATCGGGCTGTTGACTAGATTCTCTGATTTCATTCCCTCCACCTCGGGAGAGATTTTGCCAGAATAATTTACATATCTTATCCTGCAATTCATCTTGATATAAAAATAAGATGAATAATATGGAATATTTTTTAATTTTTGGAAACTAGATTTGTTTCTTCACAAGAAGCATGTTTATCTTAGTCTGAAATCATAGTCTTTCCTGGTTTTGAATCCTTTCTCCAAGAAGAAAGCCGAATGTCTAAAAGGGGCCATCTATCAGGAGGACTTGCCACCTGGTTTCCTTTGCCTGAAAGCCCAGATTTTCTCTCTTAAATCAAAGTGTCAGGGCATTCTGGCTGTATTTTTTTTAAATGTTCCTGATCTCCAAATTTTAGTATTCAATGTTTATTTTTCCTCCACGTCTTCCTTTTATTCTGAGTAACTGTGGGAGTGGTTGATGAGCAAACTGATATAGTAGGTCTTCAATTCCCAGTGGCTCATCCAATTATTTTGGGAGATTGTAATGCTTCAGTATTACTCCAATTACCCTAATCTCCCTCAAATCTCTAGAGATCAGGTGGTTAATGTCGCTAGACAAAAATTAAAGGCATTATTAGATAAGTTTAATTTGATACTGGTAAATGGAAGAAGTGTAGGGACAGAAAATAATATTTTACTTATATTTCAATGATTGGCGGTAATATTATTGATTATATTATCACCCCTATAATTAATTTGTCCTTTTATAGGGATTTTTCTACACCTTCTTGCCCAGATAGCGACCACTAACCTCTCGCTATAATTATGACTGATGTGCCTTTTCTAGATACCATTTCATTTCTGATGGGTGAGAATACCTTAATTACACCCTTGGAACTATGTGGTGTGACAAAGTTCCCCCTCTATCTTGGTGGGTCCTGCGCTTATTGGCGGATTTTCTTGCCTCAGAGATTCACCATGTGGGTTGGGGAACAGCCCAGAGACCTTCCCCTCTGGAAGAACCCACAGTCCAGGTCAATTGGGAGGTTTGGGGGGAACCCGGGCCCACCCTCTACTCCGGGTTCCAGCCCAGGGCCCTGTGGACTGCAGCTGTCTATAGTGCCTCCTGTAACAGCTGCATGACAGCTACAACTCCCTGGGCTACTTCCCCATGGCCTCCTCCAAACACCTTCCTTATTCTCACCACAGGACCTTCCTCCTGGTGTCTGATAACGCTTGTGCTCCTCAGTCCTCCAGCAGCACTCCCACTCCCACTCCCTCTCACTCTCAGCTCCTTGCGCCTCTTGCTCCCAGCTCCTCACACTCGCACCACAACTGAAGTGAGCTCCTTTTAAAACCCAGGTGCCCTGATTAGCCTGCCTTAATTGATTCTAGCAGCTTCTTCTTAATTGGCTCCAGGTGTCCTAATTAGCCTGCCTGCCTTAACTGGTTCTAGCAGGTTCCTGATTACTCTAGTGCAGCCCCTGCTCTGGTCACTCAGGGAACAGAAACACTGTCTGACCTGGGACTAATAGATCACTCTCCTGTAGCCCTCTGGCCTGGAGGGAGGGAGGGAGGTAGGTAGGGGGCTGCTCCTCCTCTTTCTCTGCTACCTGCTTGCTGGCTGGCTGCTAGACCCACCCACACCCTTGGTTGCTGCTGCTCCAGCTACAGCCCCTTGGGGGGGGGGCCTGCTGGCCCACTCCCCAGAGGAGGGGAGGGAGAGACCCCAGCCATTGCTCCTGCTGCTGGGGATGCCACCACCACCACCTCCACCTGAGAAGGGTCCTTCCTGCTGGCCACCAGATTGCCGCCTGGAGCTGCTGCATTTGCTGCTGGGGAGCTGCTGGAGCCCTGAGGAGAAGAAGAGGACCATCTGCCAGTGGGGGAGCGCGTAGGAATTCTACAGACCACCGTGGAGGGGGCCCTCCCGGACTGAGTAACCTTTGAACTGTGCTCTTGTGGTGGGGATCTAGACTGTGTTTGTGGAGCCTGCCCCCTGGTCCATCTGTGTCCCCCCCCGATCCCCACCACCACCATCATCGTTGCCCCCTCCACCACCTCCACCGGCTACTCACCATCTGCCACCATCTGGCTCCCGCAACAAGGTACAGCTTGCACTCCAGCGATGGGGGGATTTTCATCAGATCCTCCGGGCCGCGAGGGCCCTCATGGGGGAGGGTATGAGGACCGGGAGGCAGGCCGCTGTGGCCTACCAACGGGTCCGCCTCTTCCGTGACTCCTTAATCGCCCACGGGGTAGGTCACGGATTGTTGCGCGGCCCGACGGAGGCCGTGAGCGTCTCTGCCGGCGAGGATCCCCCCCAGCCCACCTTATGGCACCGATCATCTTTGCAACATTAAACACCCGGGGCTGTAGGATGGGTCTCCGCAGGAGCCAGGTGCTCTCCTTCCTTCGGGAGGGGGGGTACTCTGTGATTTTCCTGCAGGAGACCCATACGGATCCGGCCGCTGAAGCTAGCTGGCGGCTGGAGTGGGGGGACAGGGTCTATTTTAGCCACCTCACAGTTCGTACGGCTGGAGTAGCGACCCTGTTCTCCCCCGACCTACGGCCCGAGTTGCTGGGGGTCGCCGAGGCTGTGCCAGGCCGCCTGCTGCACCTCCGGGTCCGCATGGAGGGGCTTGTGGTTAATCTCATCAACGTTTACGCCCCGACATTGGGCCCGGAGAAGTTGTGTTTTTATCAGCAGGCGTCCGCCTTCCTCAGCACCTTGGATCCTCGCGAGTGCCTGGTCCTGGGCGGGGACTTTAACGCCACCCTTGAGGAACGGGACCGCTCGGGGACCGAGCAGCACCCGGCCGCCACGGATGTCCTCCGGGAGATCGTCGAACATCACTTGCTGGTGGACGTCTGGTGCGACCACAACCCGGATGACGTTTCGACATTCACTTTTGTCCACCGGAGAACTGGCTAGGTTTAGAGGGCAGGGTGTCGGAGCGGCTCCGGAAATGGACAGGACTGCTCCGGTGTCTTTCCCTTCGAGGGAGAGCACTGGTGCTCAATCAACTAGTCCTGTCCATGCTCTGGTACCGGCTCAACACCCTGGTCCCGGCCCCGGGTTTCCTGACCACCCTCCGGACGTTGATTCTGGAGTTCTTTTGGTCAGGACTGCACTGGGTCTCTGCGGGGGTTCTCCATCTACCCCTGGAGGAGGGAGGGCAGGGCCTGAAGTGTCTGCACGCTCAGGTCCACGTCTTCCGCCTCCAGGCCCTGCAGAGGCTCCTTTATGGTGCAGGTAGTCCGGCATGGAGCGTATTGGCGCACGCCTTCCTGCGCCGCTTCCGAGGGCTCCGATATGACCGGCAGCTCCTTTGTCTCCATCCGAGAGGTCTTCCGCGAGGCCTCTCCGAGCTGCCGGTCTTCTACCAGGACCTCCTCCGGACCTGGAAACTGTTTTCAGTGACCAGGTCCGTGGCGGCCACCGTGGGGGCAGATCTCCTCGCGGAGCCCCTGCTACACAACCCCCAGCTTCGTGTGCAGGTGGCGGAGTCCCCCATGGTGCGCCAGAGGTTGGTCCTAGCAGAAGTCACCAAAGTCGGAGACCTCCTGGACTACGACCGGGGAGACTGGCTGGATCCCCTGACGCTCGCTCAGCGCATGGGGCTCTCCAGACCTCGTACTCCCCGGCGCGTACTTCAGGAGGTGAGGGCCGCTTTGCCGCCCACTGCTCGGGACTATCTCAACCGGGTCCTGCGAGAGGGCACGCCCTGCCCACCCTCCACTCCGAGCCCTCCAGACTTTTTCATCGGGCCCCTGCCCCGTGGACCCAACCAGCCCCCTCCCCGTCCATTCGCCATGAGTCAGCTGCACGATCTGCAGCCGGTTCTGTTCCAGACCGCGCCAAGGAAACATCTATACACGCTCGTGCTCCACGTTCTTCATGTCCTCACCCTCGCGTCCCGCCCCGATACGAAGTGGCGGGACCTTCTGCCACCTCTGGAGGGTGAGGAGCCCCGGTGGGCCAGCCTTTATTCTGCTCTGATCCCGAAGCCCACCGGGGACATCAGTTGGCGGCTCCTTCACGGAGCCGTAAGCATGGGCGTGTATTTGGCGCGGTTTACCCTTATCCCAGACACCTGCCCCTTTTGCGGCGTGAGGGAGACCCTGGCGCATGTTTACCTGGAGTGCGCCAGGCTGCAGCCCCTATTCCGGCTCCTCACAGATATTTTGTTAAGATTTTGGTTGCACTTTTCTCCTCACCTTTTTATTTATGCACTCCCTATCCGTCGCCCCACAAAGTCGCGGGACCTCCTGGTCAACCTCCTTCTGGCCCTAGCGAAACTGGCCATCTATAAAACCAGAGTGAGGAGGTTGGCCGATGGAGTTTCCTGTGACTGTGGGGCGTATTTCAGGTCCTCCGTTCTTTCACGTATCCGGGCAGAGTTCCTCTGGGCGGCGTCCACTGGCTCCCTTGATGCCTTCGAGGAGCAGTGGGCGCTGTCCGGGGTTCTCTGCTCGGTGTCCCCGTCTGGTTCGCTTCGTTTGACCCTTTGACCTCACTCCTGTCCCTGTTCTTTTATTAGTTGTCCCCCGTAATTTTTTGGTCTCCAGGTCCTGTGGACCCCCCCTTAGGCTGGGGGGGATCCTTTAGCAGTGGGCGGGCTTTGCCCGCCCACTTCCTGGATCCCAATAGGTCTGGTCACTCAGGGAACAGAAAACTACCCATCCAGTGACCAGTATATTTGCTCTCTACCAGACTCCTGTACCCCACTGGTCTGGGTCTGTCACAGTGGTTGTAAAAGACTAACATGAACCTCAGCCACTCAAGACAAATTATCTAGGCAACTGGAGGACTCTGATGTTAGATTTCTCAGAGACATAATTATATTAAGTCTGAGAATTCCTCTCAAATGTGTGAATTATATGAGTTGCTGGTAAAGTCCTTACAACCATTTGTTTCTAAACAAATTGATTCTGGTTTACCTATTCCAAAAGTGTGTTCAAAAATAAGTGCAGTTAGTTTGATGCATAAAGGAAAAGTCAGCTCTAGCGTATGTAGCTAATAGGGTAAGACACAGTCCCTCTCCTAATTTACTTCAGAATTTAGTACCTTCCAGAAGAAAATATAAAGGTTTATTATATCATAAAAGACAAGAATATCTTAGATACTTGTGGAAGGACTTAGAAGCAGCAGCTAAAGCTAAAAATTCTTCCATGTTTTGGAAGATGGTGGCCTCAGGCTCTGGTAGATATAGTCCAGTTGAGGAACGCCATATTAATGATGAAGCCTGGATAGTACATATGGGCCAGGTCTTTAATGATTTCCTCTACCAGTTTTTTTAATCTAATTCTACCTTAATTGATGCAATGAGGAATTCTCTCTTTGATTTACCTCTGTGACCTTCAGTAATGGACAGTAAAGTACAGTCATTTATTTTAGCCCAACAATGGAAAAATGCTCCAGAAGATTTTCTCCATGTCAAAGATTTTCAGGAGAGCCTTAATTAGAGGTCCTCAGTCTTGGCTAAATTATTTATTATTATTAATCATACTGGATGTATTCTGGCTGGCTGGAAGCCCAGTATCATACTTCCTATTTTTAAAAAGGGGATAGAAAATATCCTTCTTCATATAGTCTGTTAGATGTGGCAATGGGTTTTTAGAGGCAACATGATCTTTAGAGACTAATTTTACTATATGAAGAGCAGTCTGGCTTTAGGGATAGTAAATCCACAATTCATCATTGTTTTATTTTATCCTATATATGATTTATAAATATACTGCGGTTAACGGTATTAGATTGTCTGCTGCTTTCATAGCTTTAAAGTTGGCAATTGATTCTATTAACCAAGACAAACTTTGATGAAATTAAGAAGGATGTGTATCCATCTAAGACTTTTGCATATGTTGGAGACTTTACTCCAGGGCAATATGTCTAGGGTAAGAACTAAGGCAAATGGAGAATGTACCAATATTTTCCCCGTTTCTAAGGGAGTACTCCAGGGATGCCTTCTAGCACCTCTTCTTTTAAATTGTATGTTAAAGATGTGGTGGCTCTTTTAAAGGAAAATATTTTTTTCCATCGCAAATTCAGAGTACGTCTATTTTGGTGGTGTTATATGCTGATGATATGGTTGTAGGCTGCCACTGGTTATTATCTTGTTTTTCCTCTTATGGTAACTGTCAAGACCTGGTTCTCAATTATAAGAAGACCCAGGTCATGCTTTTGGGGAAGAACCCTCTGCAAATTGAGAAGATAGAAGGCCACCCTGTAGAACAAATCTCTGCTTTTACTTATTTATGGATAAAGTTTCATCACTAAGGTCACTGGTCTGCTTATTATAAAGACTTAAAACAAAAGCCCTTAGCACTACTCAGGGGATGCTCTGTTTTACCCACTCATATGGTGAGAACAGAGTTGACCCAGAGCTAAGAATTTTTAATGCTAAAATAATAACATAGATGCTCTGTGGGGCTGAAGTTTGGTTTAGGGGCCAAATTATGGCCTTAGAGATTGTTCAAAACAATTTTTGATGAGACGTTTAATTCTCCCAAATTCTACCTCTGCCTCATTTTTACATGCAAAGGTGGGTGTTCCATCTGTAAGTAGTAGAAGTTGTATTGCTTTCCTTAGATTTTGGTCTAAGATCTGTATTTTTCTAGATTATTGATTGTCCCATCTTTGCCTTCTGGAGATCGAGGAACAACCTGTGTACACCTTATTTCCCAATTTACTATAGCTAGGTTGGGGGTTTTAATCAACATAATCAACTACTCAATCAGAATGTGACATATAGTACCCAGCAAGAACTGGCTATGATTCTAAGTTTGCCTTTTGGTTTTCTACTTAGAAGATGGCTCATTTTTTTAATGGTATTTAAATGAGTTATTAAATCCTCATTTATATGAGGCATATACTCAGTTAAGATTCCAAACCAAGGAAACTCTGTCCTTAATGGAAGACATGGAAAAGTTCCTTCACTTCTTCGTTTTTGCCATGTAAATCTGGAGCACTGGAAGATCTACCTCGTTATCTTTTCAGATTGTAGAATTGTTCAGCTTCTGAAAGCATGATGCATTTTACCTCTTTTGTATAAAAAAGAATTTTTATCACCATCCCAAAAGATAATGTTTTAAATCTTTTTCTCAATCCCCAGTAGTAATCAAATAGGAGGCAGTTTTTTCCTTTTCAGCATTGTGCTGAAAAAGAGAATTTTTGTTAGGTTCTGACTGACATTTTAATGTATTACAAGGTGCTGGTTTAGACTGTGTATGTTTTTCTTTTAGCATTTACGTGGTTTAATAAAATGTAATTGAAATTGAATACTTCCCTACTTAACAAGAATGTTGGGACATGCAATTCACTAATGTTTGTACTGTGCTTTGAGATACTAGGATGGAACATGCTATAGAAGTGCAATGTGTTTTTGTTGTTGTTGTTATTTATTGAAAGTTCTGATATTCTTACAAATTAAGAGTCATATTTCACAGTTATCAACTCTCAGCTAAAACATAGCTCTCTTATTATACCACAGCTGTGAAATAGGACTGTATGATAACTGGCTTTAAGGTTATTGTTATACCCATTAAAGAAAGATGGATAAAACTCATACCTCAAGGCTCCTATTTGAACTTCTGTGATAACAGGCAGAAGAGCACTCTTGGTGGAATCCATCTAATTGCAGAGGGACAAGGTCTATGCACTGCTTACACCCTATGTAAGACCTACTTTAAGGGTTGTGTGAGCCTTGACCTTGTCCTGGTCCTCTTCAGTTGGATGGATTTCATTCTCTTGAGGGAATGGAACTTACTAAAGAGTATTTTAGGTTTCACAGGGATATTTGGAACCAGAAATACAGCACTTTAAGTACCTTTACGTGGGCAAAAAGTTGTACAGGGTGATTTCAGTGCAGTTTGTTGACATCAGTGGGAGTTGTAGGAGCTCAGCAGCTCTAAAAATCAGACTATTTAAATCTCCCAGTATGATTTAGGTGCCTAGCTGTGGACACCATGTTTGAAAACTTGAGCCCTGGAGCTTATAACAAGTGCTGGTTTGACAGCCATAGAGTCCCAAGTCCTCTCTCTAGCCGTCAGAACATATATAGAAGGGCAATACAAGCTTCCTTATTTAATGTGTCTCAACCCTTACCTGGATGGAGCACTTCTAGCAGCGAGGAAGTAGTTCAGGCTCTCATTAATCATTTGCCTTCCTGCTGAGGAAAGCACCAAAAATATTGTTGGTTTCATGATGTGGACTAGGAACTGCATTCAAGTTAATTCAGATAGATCACTTTGCTGTCAAACAGCAATGCCTTTCATTCTCTACCGCACTGGACTGGATTCAGATGGAGCACACAGTAAAGAAAGCCACTGTATCCTATTATCAGTTCCACAAGCCACCCAGTTTTAGTTCTGTAAATGTCCAGGGCTTTTATTTTATCTAGCAACAAAAAACTACGCAACAGTAATTTTAACACCAATTTTGACATCATCATAATTCAAGGACAAGAATCTTGAGGATTCTTATGTACAGAGCAGGTGTCCTTCTATTTTTTTATTTCAGGTCTCGGTCATCTTAAAATGAGTGTCAGTGATCACATTGTTGGGTATAACAAAACCAGTTCTTTGCCTCCTGCTTAATCCCAGCAAGCATTACTGTCCTCTGCCTTTGTCCACATTATCATTTGTGTCTGTTATCCATGTCCTCAGAGACCTAATACTCTTTTCTTTGGTGCAGCTTGATGGGGAGCAGCAGTAAGAATTGCTGCAGGCAGTGTGTGACAAACACCTGCCATTTGGTCAGTGTCAATTCCTCAGGGGAGGGGCCGGCATTTGTTTCATTATTGGAGGGAAAAATCCTATATTCATCAAGACCCAAAGAAAATACATAACATTTGGAACAAAAGGTCCATGTTCCAGTCCAGCTGTCAATATTAATAGCTACATAGCCGGTCTTCTGATAAGCACATTCATTAAGGTCATATTAATACTACATAAAAATAGTAGAATATGCAGGAAATGTCTCTTTCCTCTGTCAGTTTGAATTTCTACCTCTCATTGATCCTGGCATTCTAAGAATCTGTGTGAAACAGCACCTTGTGTAAAAACAGACTGTTCAATTACAGTGCTTGGGAGAAGGAAGTAATAACAGTGAGTGAGCCCGAAGCTTTAAAAAAATAGATCTGAAGCTTATTCTGTCATTTATCATCATGCTTTTATATGGATGCAGGGTGAATGTGAATTTCCATAATTGATTTCCCTCCCCATTTATTGAGGTTAAAATGATGTGGATAAAAACTTTGTCGGGTCACTATGGGGCACCTGTTGTGCCCGTCTCTTTAAGAAATTCTCCTGAACGCCTATTTCCCTCAGATTTTCTCTCCACGGGACCTTGTACTTAGTTCTCTGCAGGGCCGTCTCCAGCTTTTTTGCTGCCCCAAGCGGCGAAGAAAAAAGAAAAGAAAAAAAGATAAAGCCGCGATTAGCGGCACTTCGGCGGCAGCTCTACCACGCCGCTTCATTCTTTGGTGGCAATTCAGCGGCCGGTCCTTCCCTCTGAGAGGGACTGAGGGACCCGCCGCCGAAGACCCGGACGTGCCACCCCTCTCCGTTGGCCGCCCCAAGCACCTGCTTCCTGCGCTGGTGCCTGGAGCCGGCCCTGGTTCTCTGAGTTTGTTAATCTCCTCTCTTTTAAATCCATTGTCCTTATTCTGCTGCTCTCACTCCTTTCTTTCCTTAGCTTCATGATTCTATCATTTCATGATCACTTTCACCCAAGTTGCCTTCCACCTTCAGATTTACAAAAAGTTAAAATAACAAATGGAGATATCCTATCTCCTAGAACTGGAAGAGACCCTGAAAGGTCATCTAGTCCAGCCCCCTGCCTTCACTAGCAGGACCAAGTACTGATTTTGCCCCAGATCCCTAAGTGGCCCCCTCAAGGATTGAACTCATAACGCTGGGTTTAGCAGGCCAATGCTCAAACCACTGAGCTATCCCTCCCCTCCCTGTTAGTCAGGATCAAGTCTAAAATGGCTGATCCCAACCCCCAAACCCACCCCACCCCTACACACTTACTTCCTCAAACAAGAAGTTGTCCACAGTACGTTCCAAGAAGTTACTGGATATTTTGTTCTTTTGCTGTATTACCCACCCTATCCTGCTGCCCCAAAATGACATCAACTGTCTTTAAAATATCAGCTAGCAAAACATGAGCAACACAAAGTTGCTTATCAGAGGGGTAGCCATGTTAGTCTGCTAAGTTGCTTGTTAGTCAGCCTGTCACAGGGTAATACTGGCCCTGTAAGAGGTCAGTTGACCTCCAATGAGATTTAAGAGAGGGCACTTGGGTCCTACGGGGAGAAGACTGGGTGAGTCAGAGATCTGGTGGGTCAGAACCTGAGAGAATCAGGAAGGTGGAGGTGAGAACCATCTGAGAACTCAGAACTGAGTCCAGAAAGGGAGCGAACTCAGAGAGGATGCCCCTGAAGGAAGGAGTGGTGAGAGTTCTTTAGTGAGCAGTGGAGCCAGATCAGGCTGGTGAAAGCAAAATGCAGGAAGGCAGGCAGGGGGAGAGGGAATTACAGCCAAGCGTCTCCAGGCAGGAGAGCCATGGTCAGAAAGGGCTGAAGGCTGAGTTCAGCATCTTCCTTCTGGCTCTCTGAGCTGGAAAGCTGAGGACGGAGAGCTGCTGAGGACTGCGAAATGGTGGAGGGGTGAGCCTGCTGATGTCTCTGGGCAACAGCTGGAATCATACCTGAGAGGAAACACAGGGCAGAGTAGTACCCCTAGGTAGAGGAGCTGGGGTGAGGCACTGTGAGGAATGCTGGAGTCATATCACAGTGCTGGGCATGGTGAGGGGCACCAGAACTGTACTTGAAAGCTGGCATGTGGTGAGAGATGCTGGAGTTGTACTTGGTGTGTTGATGGACTGTAGAGATCTGAAAGAGTAACTGTATTGTGTGAACTGTGGTGGGGAATTATGGTTGTGGAACCTTTTGTAATAAATTATCCCTGCAAAGGGCTATTTATACTCTGAAAACTTGCACAGAGTTACTGGGGACTCCATAAGAAAAGGGAAACTGAAGAGGATGAACTGGTTGTGCCGCAGCCTACTACAGGAGGGTGCCCATGGCAGGATTCGCCTTATCACGTGGCCATCTTAAGTTAAATACTTTATAAACATTCTCACCCACAGGGGCACTATAACATAGCATAATCATGGCTGAAGTCTTCATTGCTACATGATTGTTTATCACAATACTTACTAAAAACAAATGTACCATCACTGAATGGACAGCATTAACAATAGTTCTAAAAATAAACCCTGGAGCTGCTAAAAAATGTTTTAACAATGTTTTGTCATTGGAAAAAGCCATTTCATTTATATTGAAACTGTCTGTGGGAAAGTTTTTTGACACAATTTTGTTTAGAAAAACAATCACAATGTGGCATTTTGATAAGGTTGATCTTATTAGAATGGAATGTTTTGATTTTTTTGGTTTTGAAATTTATATTATACTAGTACCGGTGTTCTCAAACTGGGTGTCGGGACCCCTCAGGGGGTTGCTAGATTATTACCTGGGGGGTCGCGAGCTGTCAGCCTCCACCCCAAACCCCGCTTTGCCTCCAGCATTTATAATTGTGTTAAATATATAAAAAAGTATTTTAAATTTATTAGGGGGGGTCACACTCAGAGGCTTGGTATGTGAAAGGGGTCACTAGTACAAAAGTTTGAGAACACTGTACTAGAATATAATGTCATCATATTAAAAAAAAACAAAATGAAACTTACTTATCTAAATGCACTTTTTCAAAATATTTTGTGTTGTGGAAAATTTCAAAATTTGATGTTTTGTTTTGATTTGGAATGAAAACAAATGTCAAAACCATGGACTTACCCACAAAACTGAAATTCCAGTTCCCACTCAGCTCTAAAAAAAAAAATGCATATAGCATATTTTATAATCAGACTTTATCACAATTTCACTGAAGATAAAGATGAAAACACTCGTTGCATGTTAGCTAAACAATCCCATCCCTCCAAAACCAGCTTAAAGCTTCCTTCCTACACATATTTTTTTTTTCTTCAGAGAGAGGCAACTGCATGATGCAGGCAGCAATATATGGCAACAAATCAGTGTGTTTACAATTTTGACATCCATGTTCCATCCCGGGATCTGCTTCAAGAAACCCTGTGGCGAAAGCAGCAAAACTGTGCTGTGCAATGCCATTATTCTATTAGCAAAAGAGCTTGACCTTTATAAAAATGTAATAAACCCGCATGAATACGCAAGGCAGAGGATGACCTTATGGAAAAATATTATATTCTCTGTAAGACATTACATATTTATTATGTGTTATATTCTATCAACTTTGCCTGTGTATATTAAAATATAATGTGTTTTATATAATATGGGTAACCTTCAAGTGCACTATGGCAGGATTCTGATGTCACAGCATTTTTATACTGATGAAAATCCATTGACTTGAATGAAGTTATTCTTAGTATAAAGAGGGTAAGTGAAGAGAAAATTGAGCCCACCATATAATCACAAAGATGAGCGGAATTATCCAAAATGTATTTATTTTTAAATTTGGCTAGAGTGAAACACCAAATATGAGGCACTAGGTATATGTCCATGAAGGGTTCAGTATTCTTCCATACCTATCACTAATTGCTCTGTACTGAATACTCTTCATTTTGCATTCTTCCCTCAAATTAAGAGGAATTTAAATTAAATGAGCGGACCTATGTGAATAAAAGATAAAAAATAGTTGTACAAAGAGAGAACTTGTAATGGATGGATATTAGAGATATGTGCGATCTCTTTCTGCTGAATCACATTTAAAGGTCACTAACACATATTAAATTAGAGGTCCACATTCCAACATACACAAATCTATTTCTGGATGGACTTTTTGCAGATGTTGTGTTGATCATATCCAAGATTAGATTGATTGATCCTTCACTCCAGCTCAATGAGGTTTGATTACGGGCACCCAGATGACTAGAGAGTTAGGAGAGAGCTCGTTCAAAATGGCTAATTGGATGGTTCAGGTTCCTTCCACCACTGACAATTTTTTAAGCAGCAAAGAATATATAATATGCCTTAAAAGGACTCATTAGGGCTCAGGTTTCAGAGTGGTAGCCGTGTTAGTCTGTATCAGCAAAAAGAACAGGAGTCCTTGTGGCACCTTAGAGACTAACAAATTTATTTGAGCATAAGCTTTCATGGGCTAAAACCCACTTCATTGGATGCATGGAGTGGAAAATATAGTAGGAAAATATATATACACAGAGAACATGAAAATATGGGTGTTGCCATACTGTATTTTCCACTGTGTGCATCCGATGAAGTGGGTTTTAGCCCACGAAAGCTTATGCTCAAATAAATTTGTTAGTCTCTAGGGTGCCACAAGTACTCCTCATTCATTAGGGCTCAGTAACACAGATCTTTGAAGCAAATGAGAAAAAGTTCTGGTCAGCATGCTGGTCCCCCCCACTGTCCATTTTGCAGCTTGATTTGTATTCCAACCTACCCATCTAGCAGAAATCTCCTCATTACCTGCCTGTCCACCCACCTTCTGTCCCCCATCTGCCTGCTTAACATTCCACCCCACAAAACATAAAACCAACCACCAGCTAGATATGCCAAGATTACACCCCCATCCCCCGCCCCCGGGAAACTGTTGCTGCAATGCTACAAACACCAAAGCAGAATTAAAACAGTGCACAGCTGCTGCCCTCAAAAGACCCTGCCTGAACTCCAGTCTGAAAAATTGCTTTAGCCATAAGCTGCAGAGTAAAGCATTAGCAACAAAAGTGAATCACTTGAGGGAAAGCAAAAGTTTGAGCATGCAGTAAATGAAGGATGACAAGAGATCCACTGAATCAAACAAATTATTTGCCACCACAAGAAGGGTCATTAAAAAAAGACAAAAGGTTACAGTGCTGTGGGTGAGGGAAGCAGAGATAAATGGTAGGAAAATAATCTCCCTGAAAAACTACCTCTAAATTCTTGAGTAACAACTGAGTAACAAAACTGAGTAACAACAAATAATTAAAATGCAGACTAACAGGTTTGTGTACCTACCCCCATGCCAACCCACACAATGACAAGGTTAAACATTGGCCTCATCACATTTGAGGAATGAATCTCAGATAATTTGGGAGGGGGCTTCTTTAAATCATGTAAATTACAAAGTAACCAAAGATACTTCACCAATTATTTAGATAATGGCATAGAGATTACATTTATAAAGGTTGCAGGTGATACCAACCTGGGAAAGGTTGCAAGTGCTTTGGGGGATGGGATTAAAATTCAAAATGATCTAGATAAATTGGAGAAATGGTCTGAAGTAAATAGGATGAAATTCAATAAGGACAAATGCAAAGTACTCCACTTAGGAAGGTGCAATCAGTTACACACATACAAAATGGGAAATGACTGCCTAGGAAGGAGTATAGCAGAAAGGGAGCTGGGGGTCATAGTGGATCACAAGCTAAATATGAGTCAACAGTGTAACACTGTTGCAAAAAAAGCAACCAGCATTCTGAGATGTATTAGCAGGATTGTTGTAAAAAAGACACGAGAAGTAATTCTTCCACTCTCCTCCATGCTGATTAGGCCTCAACTGGAGTATTGTGTCCAGTTCTGGGTGCCACATTTCAGGAAAGATGTGGACAAATTAAGAGAATCCAGAAAAAAGCAACAAAAATGATCAAAGTTCTAGAAAACATGACCTATGAAGGAAGACTGAAAAAATTGAGTTTCTTTAGTCTGGAGAAGAGAAGAGTGAGAGGGGACATGATAACAGTTTTCAAGTACATAAAAGGTTGTTATAAGGAGGAGGGAGAAAAATTATTCTCTTTAACCTCTGAGGATAGAACAAAAAGCAATGGGCTTAAATTGCAGCAAGGGCAGTTAAGGTTGGACATTAGGAAAAACTTCCTGTCAGGGTAGTTAAGTGCTGGAATAAATTGCCTAGGGAGGTTGTGGAATCTCCATCATTGGAGATTTTTAAGAGCAGGTTAGATAAACACCTGTCAGGAATGGTCTAGATAATACTTAGTCCTGCCATGAATGCAGGGGACTGGACCTGATGACCTCTCAAGGTCCTTTCTAGTCCTATGATTCTCTTAATCAGATCCCATAAGCACAGCCATGTTTTTGTAACCACAAAAAGAACAGGAGTACTTGTGGCACCTTAGAGACTAACAAATTTATTAGAGCATAAGCTTTCGTGGGCTAAGTGGGTTGTAGCCCACGAAAGCTTATGCTCTAATAAATTTGTTAGTCTCTAAGGTGCCACAAGTACTCCTGTTCTTTTTGCGGATACAGACTAACACGGCTGCTACTCTGAAACCTGTTTTTGTAACCAGTTCATGACACTTTGATCTGATTCAGACATAACAAACATGGCTGAGTTCTCAAAGAAGCTTTTTTCCCAACACAATACAACCCCTGGGTCAGCTGTATTTGTGCATGATACTTACCACTTTCTTGAACAGGGTTTTAATCTGTGCATTCTGGGAAAATCTGGGCAGCTATCCCATTGTACGGTGGCACAGGATATAGTGCCAGAAAAAATGAACACTGAGCAGCATCAGCAGTGTGCACGGCAATGCACTTTGAAATGTCTTATTGCTGAGAGAGCTGGGAAGAAGGTGAGCTATCTTAGATGCACAAGCAGCAGCGCTGCTAACCTGAATCATTCAAAAACCATAAATCAGGACTAAAATTATCATGAGATTGGCTTGGCAATCATGAGATTTAAAATACGTACACATTTGGAGTTCTTTTTCTTTGTCTTCTAGGTTTTGAGCCTTTAGGATGCTCTCGGTCACATTTGCAAACTTTTCTCTACAACCTTGTGGGTTAGAAACGTACTATTTCTAAATGAAAGCTGAGAGTCTCACATAATCACAGGTGTTCAGGAGCTGAGGCTTTTAAAAAAAGTCAAATATTATGAGACTTGAGATCAAATTGCTAGACTTGGCAGCAAATGCTGCTCTACTCTGGACCTTTCTGATACTAAAGACCAACAACTATTTTAACAGATTTGCTGCTAGCAGTGTTTACGCTTTCATCTGTTTCTACATTAGAGAATTGTATCATTGCCACTGGTGCTGGTACAAATTACGATCTGCATTGTATCCATTCATGATAGTGACACAAAGCACACTTTCTGCTGCAATTGCAGATTGTTGCACTTATCCCAAAATTCTGGCCACAGATCACTGGAGCTTTCCTGGAACAGATAAGAATATCGAAATTGCCACCTTGGTTCATCTAGTTCATTATACTGTCTCTAACGGGGGCCAGCAGCAGATGCTTTGTTGAAAGGTGAAAGAAATCCAGTAGACAGATGGGGGCTAATTTGTCCCACATCCAGATCTCAACCTAATTCCCAATAGTTAGAAATTGGCTTAAACCCTGATAGTGGAGGTTTCGTATCCCTTCAAAAATGTTAGCATGAAATATTATGCATTTGGATATTCTTGTCCATCTCAATGTCCAGTCTGTCTTTGAATCTTGATAAATTATTGTCCTCAATAACTTCCTGTAGCAATGAATTCCACAGATTAATTATATGTGGTGTGAAAAAGCATTTCCTTTTATCAGTTTTGAATTTGCCACCTTTAATTTCATTGAATGTCACCTTCTTCTTTTGTTATGACACAAGGAGAACAGAGACACCCAACCTACTGTCTCTCTGCTGTTCTTCCTAGGCCCTCACATTGTTTGGCCAATACATCTTTGTTGTCTAACATGATTGCTTTTGCATGCCACATCAGATCAATTCCAAAATTTCAGGGAATGATCTAGGCATCAATGGGTAGAACCCTATTGGTTTGGGGAAACATTGGGGAAAAAATAGGAGTACTTGTGGCACCTTAGAGACTAAAAAAATTATTTGAGAAAGTAGGGGGGAATGGCAGATACATGGAGACTCATGCATCTGGTTAGCAGACTCAGAGCTTCAACCACCTCTGCAGTTGCCTATACATAAAAAAAAATTGATGGCAGCAATTAACATCGTCAGCATAAGAACACAACCCATCTCAGCTCCGCCCATCCTCCTAATACAGTTTAGAAATGTTGACACTCTAAATGAATTATATCCTAGACAGAAAGAAAATCCATAAGATTGGTGGGGGTTGGGGAGAAGGAGGTGGCCTGGCATGGGGCTGGGGGTAGGTGTTGCAGGGACTTGGAGATGGGAGGGTGGCACACAGGGAGCCTGTGGGATGCAAGAAGCCTCTGGCATGTACAATAAATTTGGCCAACTGAAGTAATAAAGTTTGTGCCCCCATAGTTTTATATACTTTTATCATGTCCTCGCTTATTTATTGTCTTTCTAAGATAAGCGATCCCAGTCTTCAATGTGTCATCATTTCCTAATCACCAGCCTTCTCACATTCTTCTTGAATTCTTCATAATGGTGCACAGTCTATGATATGTAATGTCTATCTTCACCTGTTTACATTTCTGTTTGTTTCCAGTGGACTGCTTTGGTTCTGTCCTATATGAGGATTTGTGCCTGTGGCATGAGGGGCAGAGGATGAATGTCCTACCACGCTCTTACATTCCCAGAGTAGTTGCCTTGGTCAAGGTCACCCTGAATCATTGCCAGGTTGATTCTGAGCTTGGTGGTCTAGAGCTATTGCACTGAGTACTGCCCGCTTCATGTGGAACTGCTTGTGGAGGGAATGAGCTTTTTTAGCATTGTCAGGTGTCCAACAACATTTAAAATGGGGATTTTGTTGCATTACTGTTCTTTTCTTGTTTTCTTTTGTGGTTTGCTTTGCAGCTGAACTTATGGTTTTATTCTCTCATGTTTCTCTCTAGGATCCAGAGACTGCAGTGGTGTGTGCCTGAGTCTGTAGAGAGGACACCCCTCTAATCCCTCCATATGGCCCAAGGAGTTCTCATCCCTCGATCCGGTCTAATGCAGTGGGGCCCCTGGGAAATATACTGCCTTGAGGAGGTAGGAGGTACTGAATCTGGCCCTGCAGGGCTTCTTTCTCCAATACCCTTCTGAATATGCCACTCTCACAGCCCTAGAAGATTCTCCTCAAGTTGAATGCTATGGAATGACATCATTCCCTGCCTTGGCCCAGCCCCACCACAGCCAAGGGCCCTCTGGCAGAGACAGACACATCAAACAAAGGCATCTCCACACACTGAAACATACCACTGCCATTTAAAAAAACATACTGGGGAAACCCAGCCTACACTTTCCCTGCACCAGGAAATGTGTTGTCCCCATCCTGATAATTAGTGCCGGTTGCTATCATTAACCAAATGCTTCTGGTGTCAGATGTTATCAGTGACCTAAAACAAATGCTCATGTCCTTAAATTTTCAACTTTTATCCCATCACATGAGTGCAAATACTTCCATCAAACAGTTATACTTTCAATCACTGTTACATCTGGGTTTGAAACTCTTCAGGACAAGGACTCACTCTTTGTTGTACATCTGTACAGTACTTCACACGGAAGGGCTGGGGCCCATTGGTGCTTCCACAACACAAATAATAAATATATAACCTCATCCTAAGTTTAAAATTTACTGCATACATTCAGATGCAGAAACCCATTTAAGTACAGCATTAGATATGGAAATAGTGTTTTTGTTAATTTTTCTGCTAAAAAGATATGTCAACATATTTCTTATTTTTAATATAAAAATCAATTAACTTGGCTAAAGTACAGTATGTCTTTTTTTAATCTATTGATTTCTCTTAAAATGCAACCCAATGGTCTATTTAGCAACAAGATTAAATATTTATTGACCTGGCTGAAGCTTCTCTTACATTCTGTCATATATCCTGAGTAATCATTGCATAAATATTTCCGTTAGGAATATCATCATGGTTTCTAAAGCTAAGGACTTGTCTATGTGGACCCTTAGTACACGGCAAGCTGGGGCTAAATCTATAGCATACTAGCCTGCTGTGTACTGGCTGGCCATGTGGACCCTGCTACCTTGCACTAAAAGTATCTCATTGCATTCACAAAAGGCAAGCTAGATGCTCTGAACAAGTGGTGTTCACTTGGCATTGTGACATGCCCCAGAATTACTGAAAAAAGGGACTCTAAAGCCTTCTCCATAACCAGTAGCTTTAATCAGTTAAAAGTAAGCAAAATGGAGAATGAGTCCTTGCACTGTCATTAGAATAAAAAATTAAATACCTCTGTAGGTAAGGAAATGCCAATGAAGGCATAAAAATGAAGTCAGCTCAAAATAGTCTGAATTTATGGCAGGGAAAAAAACGGTATGGTCTGATGTTTCATTCCCCCAGGGTTTTGTCAAGGATACAAATGTGAAGAAAGACAAATGTGAGAAAGACTCTAGAGGGTTGAAACGTAGGCCATTCTGTATTCACTTTCAATAAATTAACCATGTGCAAGTTTGACTTGCTTTTAGTGACAGTATTTGCTGTACTCAGAGAAGTGTTTAATTTTTGATAAATATCTGAGCCTGATAAAGGTTTGAGTGCCTCCCCATTTGCAGGACTGGTTGGCTCTGGAGATTAGCAATAGAATATTGATCTTTTTCTTCTATGTCACTAGTTTAAATCTAACTCATGTAGACAGTAGCCAAGATTTGATGTGAGCCACACAAGTGGTGATCTGATCTGGTGTGACAAAGTTCCTCCTCTATCTTGGTGGGTCCTGCGCTTATTGGCGGATTTTCTTGCCTCAGAGATTCACCATGTGGGTTGGGGAACAGCCCAGAGACCTTCCCCTCTGGAAGAACCCACAGTCCAGGTCAATTGGGAGGTTTGGGGGGAACCCGGGCCCACCCTCTACTCCGGGTTCCAGCCCAGGGCCCTGTGAACTGCAGCTGTCTATAGTGCCTCCTGTAACAGCTGCATGACAGCTACAACTCCCTGGGCTACTTCCCCATGGCCTCCTCCAAACACCTTCCTTATTCTCACCACAGGACCTTCCTCCTGGTGTCTGATAACGCTTGTGCTCCTCAGTCCTCCAGCAGCAGCACACCCACACCCACACCTTCTCACTCTCAGCTCCTTGCGCTTCTTGCTCCCAGTTCCTCACACTCTCGCACTACAAACTGAAGTGAGCTCCTTTTAAAACCCAGGTGCCCTGATTAGCCTGCCTTAATTGATTCCAGCAGCTTCTTCTTAATTGGCTCCAGGTGTCCTAATTAGCCTGCCTGCCTTAACTGGTTCTAGCAGGTTCCTGATTACTCTAGTGCAGCCCCTTCTCTGGTCACTCAGGGAACAGAAAACTACTCATCCAGTGACCAGTATATTTGCCCTCTACAAGACTCCTGTACCCCACTGGTCTGGGTCTGTCACACTGGGTTAGGTTTAAAGTTGAATCAGCACTAGAATTAGGGTTCAGATTTGGCAGCACCAAAATATCATGCCCTTGGGCCAAAATCTCACAAGAACCACCTCTCTTGAAAGATTTCAGAGTAGCAGCCGTGTTAGTCTGTATCCGCAAAAAGAACAGGAGTACTTGTGGCACCTTAGAGACTAACAAATTTATTAGAGCATAAGCTTTCGTGGGCTACAGCCCACTTCTTCGGATGATTTCAAGTGAATCAGAGCTGGAAAATGGGTGCATTCTGGCTTTGGATTAGAGCCTAAACTGAAGATGAAGAGTCAGAGCTGAGGATTCTAGTTCAAACTCTACCTTCCTCCCCTCCTGAAATTCGCAGGATTTCGGATTAGAGCCTTTAGTTTTAGATTATCTGTATGTGAAAGTCATTTTTCTTTTCAGATGTCTGTGTCTTTAATAATTCAGTCACATAGCCAGATCACTAAACCTGGTCATGTCTTAGTCTCTTGTTAGCAGTCTCAGCAGAAAGGTCAAGGTTTTTGAATAAGCACATGACTAGAAACTCCAGTAGATTCTTAGCATCCTTCAACTGGCCCCCGTCTTTGTTTCTGTTGGTCTCTGTTAGTTTCTAATGGATGATACTAATAGCTACAGGAAACTGTAACACAAGGAACCAGTAGACCCATAGACCCGTTGCTCTGTTCTAAAAAATAGTTGCTAACTGGAACCAGTAGGAACCAGTTGACATTTTTAACTGGAATTTTCATTAGGACATAGAGATGAAATAACTAGACAATGATGACCCATGTGGGCAAAACTGTTGAGGTGACGTAGAATCAGATTAACTTCAAATATTATGTTTATTTTTTTGTGCTTTTCTGCACTTTCTATTTCTGGACAGAGGCAAAATACTGTGAGAGAGACTATTCTTATCAGATTACCAGTATTTCCTATCTAAGAGGCTGGAATAGTTAAGATAAGGCTGGGATAAGTATCCAAATATTTGTGTGCTCATAAAGGGCCATGGAAGAATGGGGGACATAATTTATTTTTATTTATGAGGATTATAGTCTTATTTGCAACCTAGAAACGTGTTTAAAACAATGTTAAATGGTGTAACTCAGAGGTTCTCAAACTGTGGCCCATGGACCACCGGTGATCCGCGAGCTCCATTCAGGTGGTCCGCGGATAGTTCCCTCTAAGGTGCGTGACTGGGCAGGCGCACATGAGAGAATGAAGGGCTAACCACCTAATTAGTGGAGCCATGCAGGTGTGGCTCCACTAATTAGGTTCTGGGACCCTGGAGAAGATGCACATGTAAGGTGAGGTGGTGGCCTTGGGGGGAATAGGGGTAGGTGGGAAGGGGAAGTGGGGTGAGAAGAGGGGGTGGGAGGAATTTGGGATGTGCAGGTCTGTGGTGGCCTGAGAAAGAGATGAATTTCCCCAGCTTCAGGGCTGCAGCTGCTGGGGAGAGACCCCCTCCTTCCCAGCCTCAGTTCTGTGGCTGCTGTAGGGGGGGGGGAGACCCCCCGGCCTTCCCAGCCCCAGCTTGGAGGCTTCCATGGCAGGGGAGAGAGGGAAGCACCTCCCTCCTTCCCAGGCCCAGCTCGGGGGCGGCCACGGCAGGGGAGAGAGGACACATGCATTGCATTAGAAAGGTAAGACTAGTGTTATTAAAATATGAGTTGTGTGCTTTTATTTGTAGAACAAAAAATGTTAATTATTAAGGTTTTTTTTTATATAGTGCTTTTATTCAAAGCACTTTACAATAGTTAGCTAACAGTACAAACAACATTTGGAAAGATCATTAAGTGGTCCGCCGAGACCCTCAGCAATGTTCAGTGGTCCATGAAAAAGAAAGTTTGGAACCACTGGTGTATCTTGTTCAAGGTACAGAAAAACATAAGAATGGCCATACTGTGTCAGACCAATGGTCCACCTAGCCCAGTATCCTAGCTTCTAACAGTGGCCCATGCCAGCTGCTTCAGAGGGAATGAACAGACTAGGGCAACTTCATGTGATCCATCCCTAGTCATTCAGTCCCAGCTTCTGGCAGTCAGAGGTTTAGGGACACGAGCATGGGGATGTGTCCCTGACCATCTTGGCTAATAGACATTGACGGACTTATCCTCCATTAACTTATTTAGTTCTTTAAAGTAAAATTGATGGTGAGGGGTGGGGTGGGGGGAAGGAGGACAATAGTTCCAAACTGGACCATTACAGGGAGCTGTCCATTATGACTCTTTTCTGACAGAGCAGCAGCACCACTCTGGGAAGCAATAGAGTTGGTCTGGACAGGAAAGCTGATTCAGTAAGGCAAAAGAGGAACTAAGGCTAGGTCTACACTACAGCGGGGGGTCGACCTAAGATACGCAACTTCAGCTACATGAATAGCGTAGCTGAAGTTGCGTATTTTAGGTTGACTTACCTGGCTGTGAGGACGGGGGCAAGTCGACCGCTGCCGCGCCGCCGTCGACTCCGCTGCCGCCTCTTGCCGTGGTGGATTTCTGGAGTTGACAGCAGAGTGATCAGGGATCGATTTTATCGCGTCTTCACTAGACGCGATAAGTCGATCCCCAATAGATCGATTGCTACCCGCCGATCTGGCGGGTAGTGAAGACGTGCCCTGAGACTCAGGGGCTAGTGTGGGTTTTGGCCCTTCAGAATGAGTGGGGGACTTTTCACCTTTACTGGGTAAACTGTTGGACAGTCTAAGAAGCCCAGTCTAGGGGTTGTCAGAGTTTGGGAGAGCTCTGTGCAGGTAGAAGACCCCCAAACAGGGAAGTTAAGGAGTCACCAGAAGTAACTGAAAGTGACTGTACTTCTAATCATATTGAAATACAGTTCTCTACAGCTTTCTGTGCCTGCATAGTCCTCCAAACCCTCCATGTTGTTCAGAGTACTACAGGTAGCTAAATAGAACTGAACTGGTGAGCCTTTGGGGGTTCACCCATGAATCACTACTATCAATGGATAGCCTATTACCCTTAGTGATGATGAGCTCTGCAGATGAAAATCGAATTGGTGCTCCTTTGCTTTGTCTCTTTTTGGAGAGCTAGAGGACTTGAACACTTGGGATGTCATCCAAAAGCACTAAATTCATTTACCTTTATGTTTGAACTACTGTGCCTCAGTTTACTTTAAATTCTCACATTCTGTGGTGCCAAGAACACATTATCAACTTTTCACTGATCTCAGTTGCGTATCTCAGAATGTGTTGTAAAATCAGCAGCTGTGTGTACATGTACCCAAGAATAGCAGCTAATTTTACAGGATAAATCAGATAATGCCCCAAATCCATCAAACGTTTGGTTCAAAATAATCTGGCTACTGTGAAGTTTACAGCAAACATGTCTCTTTATTAACTGCCTCACAGAAAGCTTCCTAGATCAGAATTCAGCTGTTTCTGTTGCAACTCCCTGATAAAGAAACATTGGCTCATTTTGTATTATGTTTGCTGTAACCACAGAGTGCAGGAGATCTTGTGACTTTCTATTGTCCCTTAAAAAGCCCCAGAAGAAAACATTTCTGCCTGTCCATTCAGACATTGGGAAACATGGGTCTAGAGCAGGGGTCGGCAACGTTCGGCACGCGGCTCGCCAGGGTAAGCACCCTGGCGGGCCGGGCCAGTTTTATTTACCTGCTGACGCGGCAGGTTCGGCCGATCGCGGCCCCCACTGGCCGCGGTTCGCCATCCCGGGCCAATGGGGGTGGCGAGAAGCCGCGGCCAGCACATCGCTCGCCCACGCCGCTTCTCGCCGCCCCCATTGGCCCGGGACGGCGAACCGCGGCCAGCGGGGGCCGCGATCGGCCGAACCTGCCGCGTCAGCAGGTAAATAAAACTGGCCCGGCCCGCCAGGGTGCTTACCCTGGTGAGCCGCGTGCCGAACGTTGCCGACCCCTGGTCTAGAAGAATGTCTTCTTAGGTCACTCCGCACAATATCCATGGAGTCCTGTGTCAGGGCTGTGATTTTCCATGATAGTCTCTGAAAATATTTCAGCCTTGGTCATATGTAAAAACACCCAGTCAAATGCTGGAGTCTGTCTTCAGGCAAAGGTCCTGCTAAAATCCTACAGGATTATTATTGTTTATGGTTTGTATTTTGGTAGTGTGTACAGGCCCCAATCAAGGATCAAGGTCCTGTTGTGGTAGGTAATGTGCATACACAGAATGAAAAGATATTTAATGCCTAAAGAATTTACAATCTATGTATAAGACAACAGGAAACTGGTGGATACTATACAGATGTGGTTAGTGAAAAGTAAAAGTGAGGTGATTATAACTGGAGTAGTAAACAATGGTTACAGGTCACCCGCTGTCAGACCACTGTCGAGTGTTTATTTTCACATCTTTATTGCTGAAATGAAGCTCCACCTGCAAGGTGCTGAATGTTCAGCCTCTTGCAGAAAGTGCTCAGTACCTCACAGTATAAGGCCCTAAATAAGGACTACAGGATTCAACCCAAAATATTTTATGCCTCCCAGTTGGCTCTACCAGATCTATAACCAGGCTTCTCAGAGCTTCCACCAGTTCTGATAGGAATGATTCCCAAACACAGATGTTTTGTCAAGATGAGATATTATGTAGGCCAGTGTTGTTTTTATCTGTTAAAAACTCCAGGTAAATTTCAAACCATTTGAAAAGAGAGAAAATCAATGTTTGTAAACTGAAAAAGCCAAAAGCACCAGGGAGAAAAATGAAGCCAGTAAGTGAATATTGCTAACAATGAAAAGCAAAACTAAAATATAAAGTGGAAAAGAATTACTAGACAGAGCTTTCAGAATTGCTCTTTTGGGTTTCTCCTTAGCCTTCCTCTCTCGGGGACTTAAACAGATTTCTGAAAAAGGAAAAGTATCTAAAAAGTGAGTACTTACAGTTTAATAGTCCTGTTTAGGTGATTAGCTTTCCAATCCTCTCAATTTCCCCTAATTAGCACATTTGTTGGATGTTTTAGTTCCTGTCTACACCACAGGTGTTATTTTCAACAAGGTTCAGTATAGACTTAACTCTGTTCCTATGAAAGTCAGTCCAACACAACACTCATGAAAAGTGAATTTTTTTGCAACCAGCTTGTGACTCTCACCTGATCTGGCTACAACAGACAAGACTGAATTGTATCCACATCAATGCTGTGTACACAACACAATCATAATCAATGCTAATAAACATTTTGGAAGGGTTATTAAACTTCATGCTTCAGGGCTTAGACAATCTCTATTAGAGACTATGATGAGACCTAATGGGGGTGGGGTAAGCAGATTATCTCATATCTGCCTGCTACAGGGTTCATATATTTTTTTCTGGGGCATTTGGTCACTTCTGGTGGCAGGATACTGGACTAGATGGACCTCAGGTCTGATGCAATAGGGCAGTTCCTATGTTCCTACCATGCATCAACCATGTTGCTGCTCACAAACAGGGAAGAATTGGTAGGGGACATAGAAGTGGGTGGCAACCTCAGCAGCAGTGACTATGAGATGGTTGAGTTCAGGATCCTGACAAAAGGAAGAAAGAAGAGCAGCAGAATACAGACCCTGGACTTTAGAAAAGCAGACTTTGACTCCCTCAGGGAACTGATGGGCAGGATCCCCTAGGAGGCTAATATGAGGGGGAAAGGAGCCCAGGAGAGCTGGCATTATTTTAAAGAAGCCTTATTGAGGGTGCAGGAATAAATCATCCCGATGTGCAGAAAGAATAGCAAATATGGCAGGCAACCAGCTTGGCTTAACAGAGAAAACTTCGTTGAGCTTAAACACAAAGGAAGCTTACAAGAAGTGCAAACTTGGACAGATGACTAGAGACGAGTATAAAAATATTGTTCGAGCATGCAGGGGTGTAATCAGGAAGGCCAAAGCACAATTGGAGTTGCAGTTAGCAAGGGATGTGAAGGGTAACAAGAAAGGCTCTACAGGTATGTTAGCAACAAGAAGAAAGTCAGGGAAAGTGTGGGACCCTTACTGAATGGGGGAGGCAACCTAGTGATAGATGATGTGGAAAAAGCTGAAGTACTCAATGCTTTTTTTTTTTTGGCCTCGGTATTCACAGACAAGGTCAGCTCCCAGACTGCTGCACTAGGCAACACAGTATGGGGAGGTGGTGAGCAGCCCTCAGTAGTGAAAGAACAGGTTAAGGCGTATTTAGAAAAGCTGGACATGCACAAGTCCATGGGGCCAGATGCAATGCATCTGAGGGTGCTGAGGGAGTTGCCTGATATGATTGCAGAGCCATTGGCCCTTATCTTTGAAAACTCATGGTGATAGGGGGAGGTCCCGGAGGATTGGAAAAAGGCAAATATAGTGCCCATCTTTTAAAAAGGGAAGAAGGAGAATCTGGGGAACTACAGACCGGTCAGCCTCACCTCAGTCCCTGGAAAAATCATGAAGCAGATCCTTAAGGAATCCATTTTGACGCACTTGGAGGAGAGGAAGGTGATCAGGAACAGTCAACATGGATTCACCAAAGGCAAGTCATGCCTGACCAGCCTGATTGCCTTCTATGATGAGATAACTGGTTCCGTGGATATGGGGAAAGCAGTGGACGTGATATATCTTGACTTTAGCAAAGCTTTTGATACGGTCTCCCACAGTATTCTTGCCAGCAAGTTAAAGAAGTATGGATTGGATGAATGGAATATAAGGTAGATAGAAAGTTGGCTAGATCTTTGGGCTCAACGGCTAGTGATCAACAGCTCGATGTCTAATTGACAGCTGGTATCAAGCGGAGTGCCCCAGGGGTCGGTCCTGCGGCTGGTTTTGTTCAATATCTTCATTAATGAAATGGATGATGGGATGGATTGCACACTCAGCAAGTTTGCAAATGACACTAAGCTGGGGGGAGAGGTAGATATGCTGGAGGGTAGGGATAGGGTCCCGAGTGACCTAGACAAATTGGAGGATTGGGCCAAAAGAAATCTGATGAGGTGCAACAAGGACACATGCAGAGTCCTGCACTTAGGACAGAAGAATCCCATGCACCGCTACAGGCTGGGGACCGACTGGCTAAGCGGCAGTTCTACAGAAAAGGACCTGGGGATTATAATGGATGAGAAGCTGGATATGAGTCAACAGTGTGCCCTTGTTGCCAAGAAGACTAACGACATATTAGGCTGCATTAGTAGGAGCATTGTCCGCAGATCGAGGGAAGTGATTATCCCCCTCTATTTGGCACTGGTGAAGCCACATCTGGAGTATTGCGTCCAGTTTTGGGCCCCCCACTATAGAAAGGATGTGGAAAAATTGGAGAGAGTCCAGCAGAGGGCAACGAAAATGATTAGGGGGCTGGGGCACATGACTTATGAGGAGAGACTGAGGGAACTGGGCTTATTTAGTCTGCAGAAGAGAAGAGTGAGGAGGGATTTGATAGCAGCCTTCAACTACCTGAAGGGTTCCAAAGATCATGGAGCTAGGATGTTGTCAGTGGTGGTAGTGGACTCAAGTTGCAGTGTGGGAGGTCTAAGC
Organism: Emys orbicularis; assembly: GCF_028017835.1. Taxonomy (NCBI): domain Eukaryota; kingdom Metazoa; phylum Chordata; order Testudines; family Emydidae; genus Emys; species Emys orbicularis. Next base: position 65,379,823 of record NC_088684.1, read on the forward strand.
TGGATATTAGGAAAAACTATTTCACTAGGAGGGTGGTGAAGCACTGGAATGGGTTACCTAGCGAGGTGGTGGAATCTCCATCCTTAGAGGTTTTTAAGGCCCGGCTTGACAAAGCCCTGGCTGGGATGATTTAGTTGGGGTTGGTCCTGCTTTAAGCAGGGGGTTGGACTAGATGACCTCCTGAGATCTCTTCCAACCCTAATCTTCTATGATTCTATGTTTGTACATGTATGTCCACTAAACTCCCTTATCATGTTTCTATCAGTGCATTTCAGGGCAATCAGCTTAGATATCACAAGTACTTCAGCATGAGACTGAAAGCCCAGAGGATATGCACATAGTGTGGCAGCAGCAGTATATGGCAATGCACTCTGGAATGGGTTACAGAAGCACAGTTAGGGGGTCCCATCGACACTGAAAAACACTCTAGTGTTACTACCTGTTTATAGGAAGAGAACCATGAGCCAGCCTAGGTTGCTGGCAAGGATGACACAGTTAGCCCCTATGATTATTAAGTACTGCATGAACCATGTTGTGTGTGACCTAGCATATGTTTAGAGACAGCCTATCACAAATAGTGCAGTCGGCGTTGTAGTAGTGAATGGCCAGTGAAATGTCAGGGAGGTTGTTCTCTTATTTCACTGAAAGAGGGTGGTTCTCTCCAGGAAAGGGTGGAGGGTGGGTCAGATAGTGAAAACAATTATTTGTTGGCATTTCATATCCCATTTCGATTTCTTTCTTCTTCATTCATTCATTCATTCACTTTCCTGTAAGCAATTTTTGTTTGCATGAAGTTTTGGGCTGGTGCTCGTATTCAGGAGAATGCAGTTAGCCATTGCATGCAGTTCTCTTTTTCAAGGTTCTTGTACATGCCCTGTGAGAATCAACATCTCAGTGCACGCTTGTTTATTATTCATCCAATTAACTGTGTGAGGTGGAGCCTATTTTAAAAAACCCACACAGATTAGTTTTAAGGAGATTGATTTTTTTCTGCTTCCAAATGAGACTTATGACAGTGGCAATAACAAGCAGATGAAGTGAATTGACAGGATTTCCATTCTTTTTTTTAAAAGTCTTAATCTTTTTATATTTTATACATCTGTTACTTGATGATCGTTGTTTGGATACCCAGCACAGCATTGTTATCACAGATTCCCTTAAATACTGCTGAAGAGTGTTTATCCCATTTCTTTCTACCTGGTGAAGTAAAATCAAGTTCATTAAAAAAATCTAGTTGCTCAATATTAGCAGTGCGGTGACTCCAACCATGCACCCTCCCTCTTCTCTTTTCCTTGCTTAGTGGTGACTCACTGATGCTAACTGAGAACCCGCAGAGCAGATGCCCTTGAATATGCTGATATCAGCAGAACTAATAATAATAACTGTATCTCAAAAGCACTCCCCACACAAGGCTTGAACACACCAGTTGGACAGACTTTGCAAAATGTATTTTTAAGGGTACATTTAAGAACTTTCCCATCTTTTGTGACCAGTTTTATTCCATAGTGCTTGTTTTGTTGCATTCTTTGACATAGTCTGCATAATGTTTGCTTTTGCTCACGTAGTTGATTCATTCTTATATTTTCACACTGGGAGATTTTAATATGGTTGTGACACGCTGAACTGACTTTCCTCCTCCTAGCAACGGAGAAAAACAATGTGTTGGTTTTATTTACACACTGTAAAGGCAGAAAATTCACCAGATTTATAGTAGGTCAATAACCAAGAAAATAATTTCATGAAAATTTCAGTGTTTCCTCTTTTACTTCAAATTTCAAAATCTGAAATTTCATCAACATTTGAAAAAAGCTGACCATCTCCACTCCAGACAAAGATCTGCACAAAATTATGCTTTTCACAGAGCCAGACTGTGATATTTACTCACACTGAGTAGTCCCTTTGTCACTGTGAGCTGCCTTGAAGTCTATGGGACTATCTGAAAATTAAGGCACTACCAAATGTCAGTAAGAGTGGCCCAGTCTAGCCCATAAGTTTCTATAACACAAGACTGATGGAAGATATCCCCTGGCTGCACGGCTGGATTAACTCAGGGGCTTTAGGGGCTGCAGCCCAGGACCCCAGGCTAAGGGGGGCCCCAGCGCAGCAGGGCTCAGGCAGGCTGCCTGCATGCTGTGGCCCCACGCCGCTCCAGGAAGTGGCCAGCTGCTGGCACATTTCGGCGGCCCCTGGCAAGGGAGGGAGGAGGAGAAGCAGCTCCACACGCTGCCCCGGCCCCCAGCACCATTCCTGCAGCTCCCATTGGTCGGTTCCCGGCCAATGGGAGCTGCGGGAGGCGGCACTTGCAGGCGCGGGCTGCGCACGGAGACACACTGTCCCCCTCTCCCCAGGGGCACGCAGAGATGTGCCAGAAGCTGGCCATTTCTGGGAGCGACGTGGGGCTACCTAGCCCTGCTGCACCACCAGCCGGGAACTACCTGTGGTAAGCGCCTCCCGGCCAGAGCCCACACCTCGCACCCCTTCCTGCACCCCAACTCCCTCCCAGAGCCCAAACTCCCTCCCGCTCTCCTGCATCCCAACACTCTGCCCCAGCCTTTAGCCCCCTCCTGCATCCAAACTCCCTTCCAGAAAGAAACTAATATAACAGCTGTTCTAAGGTAAGAAGTAGGCTATTTTGAATTAACTAAACTATATTCTACATGTTTTAAGACTGAAATGTAACCACAGAATGGCTTTATGTTAATTAAACGGTAAGTGTAGTATAGTGTTAATAGCCTCGATGCCGTAATTGTGATCATTTTGTTTTAAATTAGGAAAAAGACTTGTATAAAGGGACCCCACAAAATCTAATAGCCCCGGGCCCACAGGAGAGTTAATCCGGCCCTGCCTGGCTGGCCATCATGGGCTGCTTTCTGCAAAGCCCCAGCGAAGATTTCATGAGGAGGCTAATCAGTTTCCAAAACACTTGTGTGATGCATAAGCCCTGCCTACCACCATCCAGTGTTTCACTGGTATTTACAAAAATAACCATGTTAACAATTACAGTAATTTAGCAAAGTCCATTCCATCTTTGTAGTGCTTGGGAACGACCTTCATAATCAATACCAAGTCCCTAAAGAGAAGACATACAAAAGCGTAGTAAATTTTTGTAAAGTAACACATCAAGCAGTTTAGTGTAAGCCCTAAGCAATGTACAGCACTACAAAAGACATTACAAAAAATGTACTTATGAGCTGCAAATTCTTTGGATGATCTAAAGCAACAACATGGATAGGGAGATCGCTTCATATTAGAGCAGCCAAAAAATGCAAATAGGGGTAATTCATATTTTTTTATTTTGAAATTTGTTGAGATTCTGAAATTTTAAAACAAACAGATTGCTCAGCGAATTGATCAGACAAAAATGAAGAAAATAATTTCATTACAATTTCATCAAAATTTCCCCTATTTTCCAAATTTCCAAATTTGAAAAATTTTGACCATTTCCATTCCAGATATTATCCAAAACAGTAAGAATGAAACGCTGGCTGCATTAAGTCAAAGGCAAAAAGTGCCCATTGACTTCAGTAGAGCAAAGATTTCACCCCAGATCCCGGCAATGTAACTTAGGGAAATATAGTTCCAGTTCCCATGGGCTGGCCAATACATAGTAGGGAATTAAAATAGTATTGAACTAATTGAACTTAAAAGATTGGAGCACTGATCAGAATAGGACATTTCCTCACCATATGTAGACAGCAAGGGTCAACCATTGTTGCATTGTTTGCTCTAGAGGCAGAAAAGTATAATTCATAATTCTATAGGCTCTTTGTGAATATACCATTTTATAAGGTGGCTCCAAAAGCCTAAATATGAAAAGATGAACAAACATGGCTACTCCCTGCCATATGGAGTTGGTTGCTTTACTTACCAAGTCATAGTTCAGTTACATTTACCAACTTGTAATCCGTTCCAATGATTAATTGCTCTCACTGTTAAAATCTGCATCTTATCTTTTATGGGTTTCCTGTCGCAAGCAGAGGGAACATGAGCATCCCATATTGGTCCTGAAAAAAAACTGCAGAAAAAAGGCTTGTACTGATAGACCAGAGGTGTCAAACATACAGCCTCTGGGCTAGATCCGGCCCGTGGAACAATTTCATCTGACCTGCAGACTCCTCATTAATCTTCAGGCTTGGCTACACAACCCTGGAGTCCATACTATGAGAGTGTGATTTGTAGAGCACACCAGTGTATTGTACTGTAGCTACATCAGTGTGCACTAAGGAATGTTTGATGCATGCCAGCAGGGTCCACACACAGGAGAGTTAGAGAGCAACCCACTAGTGCACTCTACAAATCACACCCCTGTAGTCCAGACTCCGGTGCAGTAATCCAGGAAAACCTCACATGCAGGTGTCAAACCAGCTGGTCGCATTTAAGAGGTGCTGGAGAAGCCTAAGTCTGGCAGGAGCTGATACATGTCTAGGCGAGGCGAAATGGCACTGAAGAGCACTTACCCACTTGCTGGAGAGTAGATAACCCAACTTTGCAAGTCAAAGAAAAGGAAACTTCAAGTAAGTCAAAAGGTTAATACCTATTGCAGCTGGTAGACTGGCAGGCTCACCTTTAAAAAAAAGAAAAAGAAAAAGAAAAGAAAAACGTTTGAAAGAAAATAACGTTCATGCCTCTGAAATTAATTAATTCACACCTCTGAAAGAAAATAAAAGGGCTTACCCTTTCTTCATTTCTTTATTCAGCTTGTGACAAGTGGCCATCATGTCTTTATCCAAGATAAGAAAGATAAATCAAAAGTGTTGTGCTTTTCAAGAGGAATGGAGAATATCATTTTCTTTGTGGACATGAACGGAAAGCCCATCTGCTTGATTTGTAAGCAGCAGGTAGCTGTGGTGAGAGAATACAACATTCAAAGACACTATGAATGAAACCATGATGAGAAATAGGATAATTACACAGGAAAGTTACACAAAGATAAATACTCTGAATTTGCTCTGTAGTTGAAAAAGCAGCAATCAGTGTTTACTAATGCTCATCACGTAAGTGATGCTGCTGTTAAGGCGAGCTATGTGATTGCCCATGAAATAGAGTTGTCACTGAAACCATTTTCTGAGGGAGAAATTTTTCAGAGCTGCATACTAAAAGCTGCAGAAATAGTGTGTCCAGATAAGTGGTAAGTTTTTGCAAATATCAGCCTCTCAAGGATCACAATTGCTGAGAGAATCAATGATTTAGCTGAGAATTTGAACAGTCGGCAATTGTAATTGATGAAAGCACAGAAGTGGTGTGTCTTTGCTAGCAGTATTCATTTGTGGAGTTGATGAGAACATGTGCATAGCAGAGGAGCCTGTAGAATTGGTGCCAATGAGAAACACAACAACAACAAATGACCTCTTCAGCAGCTTAGTAGAAACTCTGAACAAATTAGATGTGGACTCAACAAGAGCTGTGAGTTTGGCCACAGATGGCTGGGGCACCTTCAATGGTGGGCAAGAAAGCTAGAGATGTGACAAAATTGTAGGCCAAATTGCAAACTATCAACCTTACCAGCAGTTTGGCAGTTTTCACTGCACTTTACATCAAGAAGCTCTCCGTAGTAAAAGTTTGAATATGAATAATGTGAAGGACGTGGTTGTTAAAACTGTATATTTTATTTGAGCTAGAGGACTCAACCACTGGCAGTTCAGCTGGCTGTTGGAAGAATGTGACATTCGTCATGGACTGCTGTATCATATTGAAGTTTAGTGGCTAAGTTGGTGAGCTGTGTTGGAGCAATTTTTTGAATTGCATGGTGAGATTCAACTCTTCATGGATCAGACAGGGAAAGATGTCACTGAATTACAGGACAATGAATGGCTTCAAGACTGCTTTCTGGAAGTATGGGAACAAAACCATGCTCTGATTTGCCAGAAGCTGGGAATGGGCAAAACAGGATGGATCACTTGGTGATTACCTGGTGTGTTCATTCCCTCTAAAGCCCCTGGCATTGGCCACTGTCAGAAGACAGGATACTGGGCTAGATGGACCATTGGTCTGACCCAGTTTGGCCGTTCTTATGTATTATGGAACACCTGAACAAGTAGTGACAGAATACTATAAGAATATTCACACCTCTGAAATTAAGCTTCAGCTGTGGGAGAGCTTTCCCAGAGTAACGTGGCACATTTTCCCACCTTGAAATTACTACATGATACTGTTGGGTCTCAGTGTGATGATGCCACAGAAAAGTATGTGAACAAAACTGCTGAACTGAAAAAGGAATGTCAAGAATGATTTTCTGACTTCAGGAATCAAGAAGGAAAGTTTGCAATTTTTAGCACTCTCTTTTCTGTTAGTGTGCATAATGTACCAGAGGAGCTTCAAATGGAACTTACTGAACTGTAGTGCAAGACTGAGGAAAGGCAAGTTTTCCAATATTGGTATTCTCAAGTTTTATCACTATCTGGGATCGAATTATTCCAAACTGAAGTCCTTTGCATCAAAAATTCTTTAAATATTTGGGAGCACATGTGTGAATAGGTATGCCACATCGTCAATATCAACAAACCTAAACTGTGTTCTCAGCTAAGTAACACACACCTGAACTTGATACTCAGCATAGTTTTAGCCCAGTCACTTGCTCCAAATGTTGATGTGCTGGTTGAAGCTAAGGGTACGTCTACACTTACCTCCGGGTCCGACGGCAGGCAATCGATGTTCTGGGATCGATTTATCGCATCTTGTCTAGACGCGATAAATCGATCCCGGATCGATCCCGGAAGTGCTCGCCGTCGACGCCGGTACTCCAGCTCGGCGAGAGGAGTACGCGGCATCGACGGGGGAGCCTGCCTGCAGCGTCTGGACCCGCGGTAAGTTCGGACTAAGGTACTTCGAATTCAGCTACGTTATTAACGTAGCTGAATTTGCGTACCTTAGTCCGAAGTGGGGGGGTAGTGTGGACCAGGCCTAAGAGACCCACGTATTGGGGAGCAGCAGTATCAGTCACTAAAATCTAAAATAAAGGTAATCACCAACATGATTTATCCTTATCTACTTCTATTTTAATAACTTTTGCATAATGTGTCCCTTGCCAAGTGTCAGGGTATCAGATCAGGCCAGCCATATGAAATGAATTTTACATCCCTGGATTAGACTGAAGGCAGCATCACAGAAAGAGCAATAGGCGAGATTCCCACAAGTACTGATTTGCAAATGAATGAAAATAACATTTTAAAGTGCTCCCACTGTACTCTATAATTGTACCTTCATCAAGCTTGAGCCAACTCCCGTTAACTTCAGCACAAGCAACATCGGACCTTTAAATATACTGTTTCTGGAGCTGCAGTGTGTTGTGAGTAATTTTTTTCTATAGCATTTTATGAAATAAAATATTATATACAGCAGTTGGCATTTTTCCCACTAACCCTTGAAACTCACCAAAGATTTTAGACCCCCCTTTTTCATTTTGAAACTTAATATCTGTTAAGGCCAGATTCTATCTCATAGATATTTGGGAACTGCTCCCAGTGATTTCAGAGGGAGATACTCTGTCTTTGATATCAGAAATCAGAATTTGCCCTTGAGTATTTCTTTGTAAGAATCTGTCTCTTCTGTACATTTGATTAACCTGACTGATCTCAATGTCTCTCAGGTTTTCCTCCTGATACCATGACCTGAAACCTTATGGGACATCTCCCTTTTTTCTTTCTTTTTTAGTTCTTAGTTCCTAGCAACCTGAAATGTTTGTTCTTGACCCTTACATCCATTTTCTGTCACCAAGGGCAGGTAAAATAGACTTTACTTTAGCGTCTCATTTCTTCCTCCTCCTTGGATTTTGTATTTTAGGAATTGGTCTTTCAAAAGCTGTTCAGGAGCTAAGTACTAATTCCGGCAATTGTGTGTCTCCTGGACTATAAAATGATCTTCTCCTGCAGTGAAGAATGCTGACTCTCTTTAAAATGAAATAGCAGCAGTCTAGGCTTGTTTCACAAACTCTCTCCTTATGTCTTCTAAGCCCTTATTAACAAGTCATACTTGTGGATTGCTAATGTTCTGGGTTTCTTTTCTCTCCTTTGTCATATTTCTGTATTGACAGCAATATCAGCTAAAACCTTGAATCCTATTTTTCCCTGCCCAGCCAGTCCTCTCTTCGTATACTGTACCTAATGATGGGTGACACATAAGTATAGCTCTTCTTATCACCGTATGCATTCCAACCTCCTAGGAAACCCAGACTCCCAGGATCAAGAGATTAATGGAATAATTGATATATCAGTAACTATACGGTGCCCACCGATAACAAGCACTTCCCGCACCTATTCAATTAGCCAAACTTTACTCCGAGCCTTTCTGTGGCATTGGACTGTATGTTCTCCCTCATGTTTCTCAGACTGTTTCCTTTTCCTTCTTTCAATCATTTTGCCCCAACACACTTTACAAATCAGGTAAGTATCACCTTTTATATCTTTTTTTTTTCCATCCAAAATGGTAAGAGAACATCTATGGCCACAAGTGAGCTGAGCTAAACTCATATAGAGGCTTCCAGGAAAATAAAGGAATAACTCACCTGCCTCACTTCTCAGTTCACAAAACCAAATGCTCAGGAGCTAAAAAACAAAGGTTGCCATGTTATGATTTTCTCCCAAGGTAGTCTCTTGGTTTTACCTTATTGTGGAGATAATGCTGTCTGCTTTTTCTCCTCGCCCTTTGGCTACTGGCAGTGGCATGCAGTGTACATGTAGCTACATGTCACAGTAAAAAGCAGACTGCGTCCACCCTGCGGAGTGTAGCTACACATGTTAGTGAAAAGCTTTGGCAGAGCAAAGGCAGCGGGGAAAGGCTTCAGCAGCTCTCCGCTTCCAGAACCTTTCACTGAGCCTTTCCCCATCGCCTCCCCACAGCCAGAGACTTTCCCTGCTGCCAGAGGCTTTCAGTGCAATGGGCCGGGCCGGTGCTACCATTAGGGCAAACTAGGTGGTTGCCTAGGGCGCCAAGATTTGGGGACACCAAAAAGTGGTACCCCCAATTTTTTTTTACAGCGTGCCTGGGCTGGGCTGCCGGCGGCACGCTGACACGTGCGGCTCAGACTCCCTCTCCCAGCGCAGTGGTCTCTCCACTTCTCCCAGGCTTGCGGCGCCAATCAGCTGTTTGGAGCCGCAAGCCTGGGAGGAGAGGAGAATTAGAGCGGGGGCGGTGTGCTCGGGGAGGAGGCGGAGCAGAGGTGACCTGGGGTGGGGAGCTGCCGCACGGCTCCTGGGGTGGGGGGGAGCTGCCACGGGGGGGGGGGCGCCTCAGGGCAGGGGGGGGCAGGGAGCTGCCGCAGGGCTGGGGGGGGGTGCAAGGTGGAAGTTTCGTCTAGGGCGCGAAACTTCCTTGCACCGGCCCTGGCAATGGGGATATGCTCCAGCAGCAGGGAGTCAGCACTACATGCTAAACATTACAATGTAGATGGGGAGACACTGTTTGGGCAAGTAGAGAGCTGTGTAGGGTATGTACTTTCAGGTATGTTTTTACTCTACTCACCTAAGCCATGCCTTAGGCCTGGTCCACACTACCCCCCCACTTCGGACTAAGGTACGCAAATAAAAAAGTTATTAACGTAGCTGAATTCGAAGTACCTTAGTCCGAACTTACCGCGGGTCCAGACGCTGCAGGCAGGCTCCCCCGTCGATGCCGCGTACTCCTCTCGCCGAGCTGGAGTACCGGCGTCGACGGCAAGCACTTCCGGGATCGATCCGGGATCGATTTATCACGTCTAGACAAGACGCGATAAATCGATCCCAGAACATCGATTGCCTGCCGTCGGACCCGGAGGTAAGTGTAGACGTACCCTCAGAGTGTACACAGCTATTTATACTCATGCAAGGGACACCATGCGTGTATGTACATTACATGCCACAGAAAGAAATAGTGTAGACATACCCTTTAAAAGAAAACTGTGCAGCTTCACCAGAGGCCTCAGCTTTGTTTCAAATGATCCTAAAGGGCTAGTGTAGAGGGGTTTGACCTCAAGGCAACTAGTGTCTCAACAACAGGGACTTTTATTGCTGAGTATGAAGGTCCTTGAGGCTTTCTGGGCCTACTGACAACTGCTCTTTGCTGGTAGGAAGAAGGCAGCAGAAGCACCCTTCACACCTTACAAGGAATTATGCCCCAATATTATTTTTTTGTTGGTAGGAAACAAGCAGTTTCAAGGGCTCCCTGTCCTGCCAAAGAATTATATCCCAATGCCTCAATATCCCCACTTCAGGGGGTTCTCAAATCTTCTCAAATAAACATCAGAAATAAAGGTAAGATGTGAAAAACCAAACTAAAAATCATTAAGCTACTAAACCCACAAATGGATATTTACCCCTCCTCTGCCAAACTGCACAAACAGTGGAGAACTGGAGAGTACCATACAGAAAGGAACATTTTCTACACAGTATTTTCCTCCATATTACACAGCAACCAGCAACCTCTCTGTGCCCAAGGCCAGGCCATAGTGATGCACCAAAGGGGTGGGGGTGTTTGAAGAGGTGAAATTAGGACACAGCTGCTGTATGTGGCATGTTCCTTACGGGGAAAGGCATAAGCCAAAATAACTGTCCCTACTGCTCTAAGATGCAGTAACTATTATTACATATTCTGTGATGCCTTCCCCTGTGCACCTCTATCAGAGAGGACAGTTACCTTGACTTAGGGTGACCAGATGTCCCGATTTTATAGGGACAGTCCTGATTTTTGGGTCTTTTTCTTATATAGGCTCCTATCACTCCCCACCCCCTGTCCCGATTTTTCACACTTGCTGTTTGGTCACCCTACCTTGACTATGCTGTCATGAGTGCTTGTGGAAGTATTCAGTTGGCAGGCAAGCAGCATGGAGTTAAAGGCAACCTACACAGATCTTAAAACTTGTAAGATTTTCACTGTTATTTCTCAGAGACTCCCAGCCTACGTGTGTAATATGGGGTGATGCATCCACACCTCTTCCAGTGGTCCAGAAAGGGATCATGTGGCATAATGGTAGATCCCCAAATGTCTTTGGAGGTAAGTGTTTCTTTTTGTAGACTTTTACCTGAGAGGAGAAGCATAGGCGTCCCAGGCTTACCTTTCAAATGCCCCTCATTGTAAAAGACAGCACTCACTTTGGTCCCAAATTACCTCTACACTAACACAAATTAGGTGTCGCCTCCTTATATTGCTGAAATTATTTGCATCTGAAATAAAAAAATCATAAAACTAAGATTCTGCAAAATTATTTATGTAAACAAATTAATTTGACATCATTTAAGGCTTCTGGCGGAATAATATTTTGAGATCCCTTATTTTTGTTCTTTGTGTCCCTTAGACATTGTGTCCCACAGAAAAAAGTCTCGTTATTTTAATGCTTGTATTGGATAATAATAAATGTTTTTTTCATAAATAATGAGACTTTTTTCTCACTTTAGATTAGTTTTATTATCAGGTTTAATAACATGACGTTTCCTGATGTTGAAGTGATATCTGATGACAGGTATACCTGAACTGAACTCATAATAGCGCATGATGTTAGATTTCAACCAGTATCTCATTTCAGTAATACCAGTGTAATCTAGAGTGATCCAGTGACTTCTGTGGCAGTGAAACAACAGTAGCTTTTGGGTCCTCTGTGGCTTCCCACCTGACCCTCATGCAGCTCACAATCCTCAAGTCCCAAGGACTAGAAATACAGTGGGCTCAGTTAAGACACTTTGGATTTACACTTGTGTAACTGAACTGGTCCTAGGTGACAACGTGACACCTTCGTTCAGTAGCTAGGACAGGGGTAGGCAAACGTTTTGGCCTGAGGGCCACATCTGGGTATGCAAATTGTATGTTGGGCCATGAATGCTCACGGAATTGGGGCTGGGATGCAGGAAGGGGTGAGGCCTCTGGCTGGGGCCAGAAATGAGGAGTTTGGGGTGCAGGAGGGGGCTCCAGGCTGGGGCGGGGGTTTGGGATGCGGGGGGTGGGTGAGGACTCCAGCTGGAGGTGCAGGCTCTGGGGTCAGGGCTGGCTCTGGCTTTTTTGCCGACCCAAGCAAAAAAAAAAAAAAAAACTGCGGGGCGGCCGGGGCCAGGGTGCAGGGGGACTCCCTGTGCTGCAGACGTGCCCCAGGCAGAGGAGTGCACGCCCCGGCTATCGGGGGGGAGGGGGAGGGAGCAGAGGGGGAGAGAGAGAAGGGGGGCGACCAGGGCTTCCTTCAGCTGGGTGCTCGCCCCGCAGCCCCTCCCGCCATGCCGCCTGCCGGGAGGGCTCTGCGCCGCTCTGGTCGGCGGGGAGGGAAGGATGCGGGCTGCCCTACCGGGCTTGCTCCAGACCTGGCACTGGATGGGGCAGACGGAGCACGTAGCCCACTCCCAGCAGGGCACTCCCCTCCTCCGCGCCACCGCCCCCTACAGGGCGGCCGGAGCGGCGAACCAAAAAGAAAAAAACCTGCGGGGCAGCCGGAGCGGCAAACCAAAAAGAAAAAAAACCTGCGGGGCGGCCAGAGCGGCGAAGCAAAAAAAAAAAAAAAAGGGGATGGAAGGAAGCTGCCCCTTAGAATCTGCCGCCCCAAGCACGAGCTTGCTCAGCTGGTGCCTGGAGCCGGCCCAGTCTGGGGTGGGGCTGGGGATGAGAGGTTTGGGGTATAGGAGGGTGCTCCATGCTGGGAATGAGAGGTTTGGGGTGTAGGAGGGTGCTCCATGCTGGGACCGAGGGGTTCAGAGGGCGGGAGCGGGATCAGGGCTGGAGCAGGGGATTGGGGCACAGGAGGGGCTCAGGGGTGCAGGCTCTTACCTCAAGCAGCTCCCGAAAGCAGCGGCATGTCTCCCATCTAGCTCCTACACAAAGCCGCAGCCAGGCGGCTCTGCGTGCTACCCTGTCTGCAGCGCCATCCCTACAGCTCCCATTGGCCACAGTTCCCAGCCAATGGGAGCTGCGGGGGTGGCGACAGTGTGCGGAACCCCCTAGCTGCCCCTACGCATAGGAGCTGGATGGGGGACATGCCACTGCTTCCGGGAGCCACGCAGAGCCACTGCACATGCGCACGGAGTGGCCTCCCGACCCCGCTCCCCAGCTGGAGCACGAGGAGTGGGGCAAGCCCCAGACCCTGCTCCCCAGCGGGAGCTCAAGGGACAGATTAAATCGGCTGGCAGGCTGAATGCGGCCCGGAGACTGTAGTTTGCCCACCCCCAAGGTAGGAGAATGTGATGAGAAGGAAAAGGATTGCTAATGGGTAAACAGCTTCATATTTCACTTCATAAAGGAAAATCTGCTCCATGCATACATTTTAGCAAGAGAGGGGAAACCCAATCCTATTTATCACTTTACATCATTGGCTATGTCTACATTTATGACAACATGTAGCGTACAGTCACTACATATGTAGCTACATGCCACAGTGAAAAGCAGGCTGTGTTCACATTTGTCACTGCCTCTCCCTTCCAGAGCCCTTCCCTGCTGCCAGAATCTTTCACTGTAATGGGGAAAGACTCTGGCAGCAGCAGAGGTGAAAGTAAGCCGGTACGCCCCAGTATGGCATACCGGCAAGAGCAGCTGCTGGAGCCCCAGGCCCTTTAAATTGCTGCCAGAGCCCTGCTGCCAGAGCCCTGGGGAAGCGGCGGCGGGGCTCGGGCAGCAATTTAAAGGGCCCAGGGCGCCTGCCACAGCTACTGCCCCGGGCCCTTTAAATCGTCACCGGAGCCCTGGGGTAGCGGCAGTGGGGCTCCAGCGGCTATTTAAAGGATCCGGGGCTGCGGCAGCCGCTACCGCCCCGGCCCTTAAAATAGCCGCTGGAGCCCCGCCGCCGCCTCCCCAGGGCTCCAGCAGCAGGGCTCCAGGGATGATTTAAAGGGTCCAGGACTCCGGTAGCCCCTCCCACCCCGGGCCCTTTAAATCATCCCCGGAGCTTACCGGAGCCCTGGGGTAGTGGCGGCCAGGGCCGGTGCAACCCATTAGGCGACCTTGGCGGTTGCCTAGGGCACTAGCATTTGGGGGGCAGCATTTCGGGTCCTTCGGCGGCGACCGCGGCGGCTGGATCTTCGGCCGCCCCAGTCGTCGTTGGCATTTAGGTGGAGGGAGCTGGGGCAGGGGGGCGCAGGAAGGGCCGCCTGCAGTAAGTAAGGTGGGGGGGGCGGCACGCAGGGGAACTCCCCTCCCCAGCTCACCTCTGCTCCGCCTCCTCCCCGAGCACGCCGTCGCTGCTCCACTTCTCCCGCCTCCCAGGCTTGCGGCGCCAATCAGCTGTTGGGATGCGGGGGGGTGGGTGAGGACTCCAACTGGAGGTGCGGGCTCTGGGATCAGGGCCAGCTCTGGCTTTTTTGCTGACCCAAGCAAAAAAAAAAAAAACCTGCGGGGATTAGCAGGGGGCCAGGAGCATCCCGCTCTGCTTCCCTCACCCCGGCCCCAGCCATGTCGCTCGGAGGACGGGGCTTGGGGAAAGGGATTCCCCCCCCTCACTCACTGGCAGCGGCAGGAAGCAGAGCAGCCCAGCCCCAGCCCACTCTACTCCGCCAGCTCCCAGCTGCGGCGCTTTGCTTCCCGCCGCCGGTGAGAGCCGGGGGCGGTCCTTTCCCCAACCGGAGGGACATGGCTGGGGCCAGGACAAGGGAAGCGGAGCAGGCTGGGGCCACGTCTCTCCGCTTCCTGCTGCCTGTGAGTGCGCGGTGTGATCCTTTCCCCGCACTCACCGGCGACGGGAAGCGGAGCGCCACGGCTGGGAGCTGGTGGAGTAGAGCAGGCTGGGGCTAGGTTGCTTCGCTTCCCGCCGCTGCTGGTGAGTGTGGGGTCGCAGGTGGAATGGGGGCAGGCCGGGGGCAGAGCAGGGGAGAAGGGTAAGAGGCAGGGCAGAGGGAGTTGTCCAGGGCCCCTACCCTCTAGGGATGGCCCTGCCCCTTGCAGGGGAGGCTGGCCAAGGAATAGGGCTGGTTGCCAGGGCTGATGCTGCCGCATATGCAGCACACAGCTGCCTAGGGCACCATGAAATTTGGGGCAATTTGGTGCCCCAAATTTCATGGTGCCCTACGCAGCTCCGTATGCCTAAGGACGGCCCTGACCATCTACTTTTTTAGTGAAGACTGAAACAAAATCGGCATTAAACACCTCAGCTTTCTTGATGCCATCAGTTATTGGCTCTCCTTCCTTACCAAGTAGAGAAATTATGCTTTCCTTCATCTTTCTCTTGCTCTAATGTATTTAAAGAACCTCTTATTATTGCCTTTTATGTCTCTTGCTAGGTGTAACTCATTTTGTATCTTTGCTTTTCTGATGGTGTCCCTACATGCTTGTGCTGTTCTTTTGTACTCCTCCTTAGCAATTTATCCATGTTTTCACTTTTTGTAAGATTCCTTTTTTTTCCAGGTCATTAAAGAGCTCCTGATGAAGTCATATTGGCCCGTACCTATTCTTCCTATTTTTCCTTTGCACCAGAATAGTTTGCAGTTGTGCCTCTAATATTGTCTCCTTCCAACTGTCCTGAACAACTTTTTCCCTTAGATTTTCACACACCAGCCTCAGCAACATGTGCCTGAGCAGTAATTGAAACTGTTGTGCGAGACCAATATTGTTATCAATACAGAGAGTAAACTTGACCTGACACAAATGTGGTCTAACTGGAGGCATAGCAGTAATATATAATGTAATGAAAGGTGTAATGTATCTATGTACATGTGTGTGTTGACCCACAGACAAGATAAAGGACCTATTAATTACTGGAGATCTTCTTTAAGTCAAGATGTACATGCCTGTAGTTTTGGAGCTGAGATCCCTAGGATGTGTGTGTGAGTTGCACAGAAATCAGCTGAGGGTGTGGGTGGAGAAAATGTTTAAAATGTTTGCAGAAATTCCCCTTCCTCTTGCCGATTTCTTTCAACCTTTGAAAAAGTTCTAATCCAGTAGTTACATCTGGTGTCAGCAGCACATAGATTAATTACAATGGTGAGACATCAGGATCTAGTGTGTTCCCAGTACCAGAGAAGAGACTGGGACTAGAAACAGCAACAAGAAGAGGTATCATTACCAAAAACATCAAAGAAGCCTTGGTGCTGTTGTTACTGTGCAAAGCATTGTTGCCAAGAAAAGTGGGAACAGGGAAGAGTCAGTGAGATTATGGACTTGCAATGAAAGAGTATAATTGAGTGGGTATAACTTCTTATCCACAGATCTTGGAAGTCCCTTGGAGGATAAGCAGCATTGTAAAGGACTAGTGAAGAATAAATTGAATCCTGGAGGAGGAGAGGTAGAAGAGGATGAAAGGTATCAAGTTTTCTCTTGGTACAGACATTAATACTGATGCCTTATTTCCTTAAAAAAGATTTTTTTTATTATGTAAAATAATAGGTGAGGATGGTCTTCTCTGATAGCAATTTTATTGTATGAAGCCTGGGAGGGGTTAGAGCTGGTCAAAATAATAAAATAAATAAATAATAATAATGTCGTTTTATTATTCCATACAATATTTTCACCAAATAGTGTCCATTTTTCTCCAATCAACTCTATTGATTTGACTGAAAGTATACCCAGTGCTGATTTTTTTTGCTGAGGTGAAGTGTTATGTGAGGGTTTTTTTACTGATGAATGAACCTCACAATATTCTGTTTATTCCTAGTTCTACTGGAATTGTAAGAACTGCAAGAACAGCTTCTCGTGCTATTTTGCCTTCACTCTTATGGAACCAGAAATCACAATGGGAATGAAAATTAAATAATAATGATTTGCTGGGGATTGGGCAATCAAGCCACTACACTGAAGCTGTTGGGCTTGATAGCCACCTTCCATTTAGGCTACATGAGGGAACAGTTAAATGCACCTTTGTTTAGTGATACCTGAAACAATGGAAAACCACCACCCAAGGACTAAACTGTATGCAAGCCTGGGCTGTGGCTGGGCCAAGTGGTCCAAGGGGTTTCCCAGGAATCTGATAACAAATGCAGGGGTGGGGGACTGATTTGATTGCATGTGTATGTCTGTGCATGTGTGTGAGAGAGGGAAGCAGGAGAAACATCATAGAAAGAAAAGGCAGAAAGGAAACCATAGAGACAGCCAAAGAAGTATTTTGTAGTGTGTCCCTGACAAAAAGGTAAGACAGAGAGCTTTTGGGCAGAGTGCTGACTGGAAAGGGTCTTGGAACTGTGTGGAAAGAAACTGCCTCCTGATGTTTGATTCCTACAATGTTCATGAAAACAAGACCTTATGTAAATCCTCTGTAACTAAACAGGACTGCACCTATGAAATACCTGACTCCGCCATCAATTTCTCCTCCTAAAAGAAACAACCCGAAAGAGCCAGAAACTATACTAATCACTCAGGCCAAAAAGGGTTACAATAATAATCATCACCTAATTTGTCGATGCTCAAAAATGGTTTGGTGTGGTTTGGATTCCATTCCAGTTCTAGATGAAGATTTTTGGACCATTTATTTTATTCAAGCCAACTAGCTGATCCTTAGGCTGTGTGCTCTTGGTGTAAAATGAGCAGGAGATTTACAAACAAAATCTTGAGGCAACATTCTTTAGGGTAAATTGTGGCTGCATTTCCCTAAAGTAAAATGTTCAATTATAGCTGGTATACACTCCACACAATGATGCGTGTGGCCAAGTTTCTTTAATGATATATGATGCCTGAAGCAATATTTCCCTGGTGTAAAGAACATAAGAAGCTACTGCTGGCCTTTCCCTATCTATGGTGATGCATGAGACACAGTTTCTCTGATATCCAGTGATGCATGAAGTTGTGTTTCCCTTATGTAAATTGATATAAGATGTAGTGTTTTTCTGATGCCCATTGATGTGTGATTCAGTTTTTCCCATGTGAAAAGAGAAACATGAGGAAAGAATTCCTTGATGTAAAGTGATATGTGATGCCAGGGTTCACTGACATAAATTGATGCACGAGATGCTGAGATAGCATTTCCATGATGTAAACTGTTGTATGAAGCTGGGTTTTTTTGATATTCATTGTCAGTGGTGGCTGCATTTCCCCAATGTAAACATATACAAGACAACATTTTTCAGATGTCCTTTAATATTAGAGGCCCACAAGGGATGCATTCATCCATGTCTCTATGATTTAAAAAGTGAGACAACCTTCCTAACGTATACTGTATCTACCATTCAATAAGGCATGATACCAGTCTGTCTTAATGTAAATTGACGTACCTAATACCTGCTCCTATGCACCCCAACTGGGCTATACATTCCAAGTTTCCATTCCAATATTTCTGCAGATGCTAGGAGGTGAACGTAACATCCTTCAAATCACCTAATATCATAGTGTCTAACAAAGTTAGGACACTCCAGGAACCAGCATCAAAACTCAAATACAGTGATAACACCTAAAAAGTTCATTCCATTTTCTGCAGCGGTGTTTCCCATTTTAAAAGTATAGTAGTCTGGTTGCCAAATGCAATATTTTGGCAATGTCTTACAATGTGTTTTCTTTTTAATTCTGAATTTCAAGACCCCAAATTCAAAGAAACTGCTTGATGACACCTTGTCACTATTGAGCATTTTGAAATATAAGCAGTTATTTCCACCCCATCCTGATTCACAAGCCAGGTGATGGTGAAACCACTTTCACTGAATCTCAATTATTTTCAATATAAACTTCACACTAATATTTTATTATGGAACTAATTTGCTAGGAGATGCATATGTTATGTCTGTATCAGTGTGTGTATTAGCAGTATATCTTGCTATTATGTCCTCTCTTTCTCCCCAAACCATGACAGAAGGCATATTCTTCTTGTATTCTCAGAGCATGCTCACTTAACAAATTCTTACCTATTCACTCATAAGAATTAATTTTCAAGTATCGGACAACTATAGAGATTCATAGATTATAAACCAAACACACATTACACGCCATTTCTTCTTTGTGGATCTCTTCTGTTGCATTTGAAGTCAAGAATCGCTGCAGATGCAATGGACAGAGAAGCTGCTATTAAGAAACTGGAGCCATGGATACATCCCTTTGACCCAAGTAAGCACTCAGAGACAATAGTAACCATTCAGTGGTAGAGTGGCGCCACCATCAGTCAAGGTAGGTGGCACACTTCCAACTGGAATTCACCAAATGCAAAAATTTATATGTAGCTGGCCCACAGGGTTTTGTGGCCCAACATCAAGGATAGTAGAAACACTGGCAGTGACAAAAAAGCATGTACAAGCTGGTCCAGCAAAAGGTATTTGACACTAACCTTATCTATTCAAGAGTGATAGGCCTCCCTTTAAGTTCACAAGAGGCTATCAAGAATATTTTGCCACATGATTTGGCTCCTGTACTAACATCAATGTTCACTGACTCTGGTGACATGAGGATAGCCAAGGCTAAGTCTAACCTAAAGAAGCAGCAGCAGACAAAGGTGTCAACTAGATGTACTTCACAAGAAGTCAGCTGCACAGTCATTGACAATTCTGCAGTTCTTAGGGTAGTACATAGGCCAGCAAGAGGTATCAAGGCCTTTGTGACCAATTTCAGCATCTACACCGAACACAAGTTGGCAGAAGATGATGTACAGATACAAAGACAGGTACAAAGACTTCAGCACAAAGCGTGTCACAAGATCTAGCAGAGCTATAGAAGCAAGCAGAATGAATCAGTTGAGTACAAATACACAGTTCCTTCCACAGAAAGTTGTCTTGACAGTTACTGAAAATAAGAAACAGTTGAATGAAATCATCATTTGTGCAGAACACATTCAAGACAAGTTTCACCTTTGACACACACTAAAGCATAAGGTAGTTATCACGGGCGGAGACAATACCCCACCTGAAATATACCAGGGAGGTGTGGTGATCAACAGAAAAGATATGGCAACCTCACATGAAGAAGCTGACAACATCCTTATACAGACTGATGTATTTGTCTTACTCTTGCACTATAACCTTATACAGGGCCTAACGTCTTTAGTGATTATGGTAGCCCCAGTCCAAGACAGACCTGTAATAGACACCCATGCTACTGCCGAGCAACACCAGAAAGTTGTACAAGGACCGTTAGCTGCCAATGGTCTCTCAGGCTAATACAATAGCTTTCTACTTTCGCCTTGACAAAGGCACTGTATTGAAGGCACTGTATTGATACTCCCTCTCCATCCTGGGTGACATCAGTGCAGTAGTACTCTGCATTGATGTCAGTGAAATACCCGCAAACACATATGTGTGCCATCTATCACCCTGCCGCAGTTAGGGAATCCCATTGCCGCAAAGCCATCCACAATTTCATGCACATTGCCAAGAGTGGTAGCAGGATCTGATTAATGGCCCTGCACACTTACATTACCGCAGCCCCAACGGTCAACTTCCCAACTCCAAACTGATTCATGACTGACTGGTAGCAGGCTGGAGTCACCAACTTCCACACAGCGATTGCCGTGGACTTCTCCACTGAGAGGGCAGCTCTCATTTTGGTGTCCTTGCGCCACAGTGCTGGGGCGAGCTCCACACACAGTTCCAGGAATGTGGCTCTCCTCATCCTAAAGTTCTGCAGCCACTGCTCCTCATCCCAGACCTGCATAATGATGCGATCCCACCACTCAGTGCTTGTTTCCAGAGCCCAAAAGTGACAATCCTCCATGTTCAGCTGTTCCCTGAATGCCAAAAGTAATCTGCTGTTGTTTCTTTCCATGGCATACAGCAGTTCAGTAAACTCTGATTCCTGTTCATATTGGGTGCTCATGATATACTGCATGACCATCCCCAATGTGTTCATAACAGTGACTACAACAGTAGAGGGCAGTGCAAGATCCATCCTTTCAAACAGAGATGGTGGGTGCAGAGTAAACAGGGGCCGTTGAAAAATGCCGCAAAATGAAGTCAGAAGCCCATGGAATGCTGGGACGGAAAAAACTGCCTCATGGGACATTGAGCCCACACCAATGATGCACTGCAATCCACTCCAACTTTCCACAACTCCTAGCTGCAGAAGGTGGTGAGTAGCACAGTGGGATAGCTACCCACAGTGCACTGCTCTCTCTGTCAATGCTAGCGTACCAACTGTGAGGCGCTCTGCCAACAGAAGGAGTATTGTGAGAACATGTACAAGCATGGTTTTGAATGTTGGCTTACCTTGCGTCGAGAAAACTCTGTAATGTGACAAGGCCTGCATTGTAAAACCTGACCCATTCAGACAATGTGAGGATCTCTTGCAATGACTGTAATGTTTAGCACTTCTGCAGGAATCTCATTTGAGAGATTTGTTTCAATAAAGTTATTGAATACATTTTTTTAAAAATTTTACTGTGGAATTTAAGGAGCCAGGTTTTTCTGGTCCAAAATGATGCATGATTCCAGAATTCACTAACTTAAAGTGGTGTGAAGTTGGTTTACACTAATTATAGAGTGACGATGCACAAGGCTGGTTTCTATTATGTGAAGTGATGCAGAAGGCTGCTTTCTTATGTGAAAAGCAAAGCATAAGGATGGAATTTATGGATGCAATATGATATATGAAGGTGTTTATTTCCTCAAGGACACTGTTAGGGGGCTATGCTTTTCTGATGTCAATTCAGATGTGTGAAGGTGATGTTTTCAGTTAGAAAATTAAGCACGCGGATTACTCTGGTGCAAAGTGATGAATGATAATGTTGCTGATGTCAATGAATGCGTTAGATTTGGCTTCTCTTATTGAAAATGCTAGGTGAAGAAGGGATTCATTTCATGACCATTTGGAGCCTGGATTTCCCTTCTTTAATATATAATTATACAAGATTATAATGTTCCTGCTTGGGTAGACATATGCATGCTAGCTCTGATGGCACTACCGTGCTAGTGTACAGCTAGCAATGTGAGTGGCAGGATGGGCTAGTTACTTGACGACGTAGCTAGTGTCTTGGATGGGCTCATGTTTGAGGTGGCTAACCCATTCTGTCGCTTGTGCTGCCATGCCTACTCTACTATTTTTAGCACATTGCTGACTGAAGCTGGGTTACTTTGGTATAAGACAGTGGCATGAGGCCAAGTTTCTGAAATGGAACCATAAATGTTGGTGAAAGTGAAAAGCATGAGGTAGGATGCTGAGCTCCAGCAATAGCAATGATGTAAGAAGCTAGATTTGATTATATTGTTATGGCATGCTGTGGCCCTAAGAGCCCTTTATGCCAGCTGACAAAGAAAACACTCAACACTCTGTTGTCAGAATATTTAGCCAAACAATGGCTTGTATGGTATCACATGAGAGCTGGTGACACGCTGGTTATGAATATTATTGTGTTATGTATGCAGGATTCTGTATAAAGACAATGAAAGTACATTTACCTGTTAGGTAAACAAAGCAGTCAAACTAACAAGCATTAGAAGAAGCAGCTTGGAGAGCAACCAGGGGAGACATTGGAGTCTTCCTGGCTCTTGAGACAAAGACAATGGGCTTTGGGAAATATAAGTCCAGCAAAAAGACATTCTAGTTTATCCATCGCCTCGGGGACAGCACCCCCTAATTCTGTGAAAGCTGAATCCTCTTGCCTAGAGGGCTGGAGATGCTGATAGCTTGATGTAAGTGAGAAACGGTGTGAGACAGACACAGATAGCTAGAATTAAGTCTTAGGCACTGGAAAGCATGTTTTATTTTGCTTTGTTCATTACCCTTTTCTACCTCTTTTATTCTTCCTTGGTATCATTTATATCTGTGTTCTTTATTAATAAACTTTTTTCTTGTTGTATTACAAAACCACCTCCGCGCTGTTATATTAAAGTATGGGATGTCAGCTAAACTCACAGACTGGTGTGTGCACTATCCCTTTGGAGGCAATGAAGTTAATAATTTCTGTGAATGCCCAGTGAGAGGCTGGAGGCTACAGAGCGATGGCACTGGGGAATTCGAGTACTGGGTTTTAATGATTGTTTCCTGCAAGGCAAGGTTAACACTGGCAGAATCTCTAGGAGTTGGCTGGTGAAGGGGACAGACTATTGTGACAGGGAGCTGTCTCACAGTCTAAGCTCTGGCAAAGCTCTTGTCTGCTAAGGCAGAGAGGTACCACAGTGGCTTACAGTTCTGGGTTCCCAGAAGAAAGCATCACACAGGCATCAGGCATGGTGATGCTACACTTGGTCTTTCAAGTGTTTTTTTTAGCATCTGAGCAAATGTTCAGTTCACAGATGAAATACTGGTCAGTTTTTGAGCTATGCAAGGTTCTGTGCAGAGGCAGTAGTTGCTGGAGAGGGAGCTGTGTGAGCAGCCGGAGAGTTTCCGCTCTGCCTTGTTCTTGGATTTGAGTCAATTCTTGAGGCAGAGTTGCTTCCTGGAAACCAAGCATTGGTGTTAGGCTGGGATTCTTGGAAGAAGGGATTTCCCTGCATACTGTTTGACCACCTCTGTTCTAGGACTGGTATACACGTGTATCTAGAATATGTTACACTTAAAGTATACCCAGACATTGCATCACTGATTGCCTCTCCACTGGGAAGCTGCCCTGAAAGGCCTAGATGTCTGCTACTGTTCAGCAGATGGGTGTCATAGGTGTCAGATTTTTCTGATGTCCACTAAATCATAAAAGCATAGTTTCCTTCATGACATTGATTTTTTCAAATGGCCAGTGATGCAATCACTGCCATAAGGCTGAGATCCTCTGACATACTCTTATGTATGGTCTTGTTTCCATCATCCGTAATACTCTATATGCCTGATGATAATGATATGTGAGGCTGGGTTTCTCTGATGTAAACTGATTGACAAGCTTGTTTTCTTCCCTACTGTCGAACACCTTCTGTGGTTGGATTTCCTTCATGCTAAGAGATATACTATTTTTGCAGAGGTCAATTATGGTAATTCATCAGACTGTGTTTCACTCTAACAGAAGGTAACGTGCAGCTAGGCTTTTCTGATATGAATTGATGTTTGAGCCTGGATTTCCAAGATACTAATGGATATGGCTACATTTCCCTGATGCCCAATGATGAATGAGTCTGGCTTTCTTTGATATTCTCTGATGCATGATGCTAAATTTCACTGGTATAAACCAATGCATAGTACTGAGTATCCTTGGCTTAATATGATACATGAGGCTGGGTTTCCTTTTCTGGACATAAAGAGGTGTACAAGGATCAATTTCTCTGACATTCAGTGATATATAATGCTACATTTCTCTGATGTTCAGAGAAACTCATTCCCATGCATTAAGCAGTTGCAGTCTTTTCACACTTCAGTAAAACGCAGCCCCATGCATTACTGGTTATCAGCAAAACTGAGCTTCTTCCATCATTTACATCACTGAGAACAGATCTCAGGCATCATTTTTTATCATACAGCCCCAGTCTCATGGATGCCTAGACAGAAAAGTTGGCTACATTATGAATCACTTTACATGAAATAAACATAGTTTATCAGAGTTGGGTTTGTTTGTTTTTTATTTTTGGATACATCATTTTACATCTGGAAATCTCAGCCTCACTCAGGATTTTATATTCTGAAAACCCCGTCTCACACATCACATAGAAACCAAGTGTTGTGCAATACTGTACTTCAGGAACAAACAAACAAACAAAAAGAGTCCGATGTATCACTTTATGTCTGAGAAAGAGTAACCCAGCCTCATACATTTACTTCTTGGAACCACAATCTCTTCATTTACTTTCCAACAGGGAATCTAGGCCTCAACTTTTACGGGGCATCAGAGAAATCCAGTTTCATGCATTTCTTTGTACATCAAGGGAAAGGAAAGGAAAGTATTAATTATTATCAGGGAATTGCAGCTCAATTATCAACTCTTGTGACCTTCAGTCTAGAGGTCTGTCACATTTATCTTAAATAAAGAAACCTTTATAAGAAGACTGAGAGAAAATCAAAGTGAATCAAAATTAAGCCATATAAAACCATTTATAATCTAAGATCTGGGTAACAGCCTAGCTAGATAGTCTAACTTTTTGTATTTTTGGATTTAATCTAGAGTAAAAGTCTTAGGACCAATTATTGTGTCCGTGCATAACTCTGGTTGACTTCTCTCTCTTTTTCAGCATCTCAGAGTCTGTGTCATGGAATCTTAGGCCTGGTCTACACTGGTTGGGGGAGAATCGATCTAAGTTACGCAACTTCAGCTACGTGAATAACGTAGCTGAAGTCGACGTACTTAGCTCTTCACTGCAGTAAGTCGACTGGTGACGCTCCCCCTTCGACTCCGCCTGCGCCTCTCGCTCCGGTGGAGTACCGGAGTCGATGGGAGAGCGCTTGGCGGTCGATTTATCACGTCTTCACTAGACGCGATAAATCGATCCCTGCTGGATCGATCACTCCGGAGGTAAGTGTAGACATGCCCTTAGAAATACAGGCGTAGAATTAACCTCAAGAGGACATCTACTCCAGCACCCGCTGCTGAGGCAGGACCAAGTATACCTAGACTACCCCTGACAGAAGTTTGTCTAACCTGTTCTTAAAAAGCTCCAATGATGGGATTCCACAACCTCCCTTGGAAGCCAATTCTAGTGCTTAACTATACTTATAGTTAGAAAGTTTTTCCTAATATCTAGCCTAAATCTCCCTTGTTGAAGATTAAGCCCATTATTTCTTATCCTGCCTTCAGGGGATGTGGAGAACAATTAATCACTGTCTTCTTTATAACAGCTCTTAACATATTTGAAGACTGCTAACAGGTCCACCTTCAGTCTTCTTTTCTCAAGACTAAGCATATCCAGGTTTTTAAGCCTTTCCTGATAGTTCAAGTTTTCTAAACCATTTATCATTTTTGATGCTCTCCTCTGGACTCTCTCCAATTTGTCCATCTCTTTCCTGAAGTGTGGTACCCAAAACTGGACACAATACTCCAACTTATGCCTCACCTGTGCCAAAGGGAGTGGGACAATTACCTCCTGGGTCTTATATATGACATTTCTGTTAATACACCACTCAATGACATTAGCCTTTTTTGCAACCACATCACATTTTTGGCTCATATTGAATTTGCGATTCGCTATAACCCCCAGATTCTTTTCAGCAGTACTATCACCTAGCCATTTATTCCCCATTTTGTATTTGTACATTTGATTTTTCATTCCTCAGTATAGTATTTTGCACTTGTCTTTATTGAATTTAATCTTATTGATTTCAGACCAATTTTCCAATTTGTCAAGGTCATATTGAATTCTGATCCTGTGCTCCCAAGTGCTTCCAGCCACTACCAGCTTGGTGTCACCCACAATTTTATAAACATACTCTCCACTCCATCATCCAAGTCATTAATGAAAATATTGAATAGTACCAAACCCAGGACAGTCCCCTGCGGGACTCCACTAGATATGTCCTCCCAGTTTGATGGTGAACCACTGATAACTATTCTTTGAGTACTGTCTTCCAAGCACTTTTGCACCCACCTTATAGTGCGAGTCACATCATTTTCTGACAGGGAAGCTCTTGCTGGCCTGTTTATATTACGTCTCAAGTCTTTTATTACTGAGCTGTTGATACCTCTCAATCATTTGACTTCCACACAAACCTCTTTGTAAAATGAACACTGGGATTAGACTTCATCCATATAATTACATTTCTGCCACTATAAAGTTCTCCACTTTGTTTTTCAGTTTGCCCAATATTTAAAGGAACCAAATTAAACAGACACTTTTTTTCTTTTTCCTTATGTATTACTTCAAAGGAATCCTTTGAATTCAGGTATGTGTGTAGGGTAGTTACTCATGTCCTACTTGCACACAGCTCAACTTCACACCTGTTGCAGTTTGTCCTGTTTAGACCAAAGTCTAGCTGCATGTTGATAGCCCTTCCTCCTCATAGGGTGACTTGCTTTCTTTGGCTGAATAATGAGGGAGGATTCTTTTATTCATATGTGTAAAGTTACTATATTTCTTTAATTTGTGTAATTTATATAAAATATGATCTCACCTGGATGGTCCTCTGTCTGTTACACCTGTTCATCAGCAAATCCCAGACTCAGGCCATTTATATTATGGAAAAACAGGTACACATTTCACATTACATTGGGGAAGCACAGCACCATGGATCATGGAGCATCAAAAATCCCCCAGTTTACATCTGCCTTTTATCTGACCTCAAGGAAACCCAACCTCATATTACTCTTTGTATCTGGAAAAGGAATTTGAGGCCTACACATCCTGGTTAATCAAGATACTAACCCCCAGACATCACTTTATATCAATGAAATCCCTGCTCACTCATCACTGAACATCAGGGAATCCCAACGTTATTCATCATCTTGAATTGTGAATAATTAGTGTCAGCCATGCCTTTACAGTAGAAAAACCTCAACCTCATTCATCACTTCACCACACAAGGGCTCTTTCTCCTACGCCAGAAACAGAGCAGACTAGCCATGTGTGTTATTTTACATCATGGCTTACCTATGACTTTACATATGATGTTTCAGCATCAAACATCATTTTATATAAAGGAGCTGTCTTTGCCCACCACTGCATACCAAAGAAACCCAACATTCAGCATCACTTTGTTTGAGAAAAGACAAGCATCGTGCATGACTTTACATTAGGGGAATAAACAGCCTCATGTAGCACTTTAAATCAGGGGATTCCAGATCCAAAATGATTAATGAAACAGGGTTTCCCTGGTATAAATAGATTAAGGAGGGAATATTTTACTGATTAAATCTGATAAATGATATTGTGCTTCCTATATCTAATATGATGTGCAAGGCTAGGTAGCAAGAATGGGAAAAGATACATAAGACTAGGCTTCCTTCAGAGTGTGATAAATGAGATTTAGTTTCTCTTTTATTATACAATTCATAGGGTCAGTTTTCCTGTGGCAAAGGAATACAACAGTCTGTGTCTTTCTCATAGAAAGTGGTGTTTTATGTTGAATTTTCTGTGTTTAAAGACAATGTATTAGGCTGGAAGTATGAATCTGAAGAGATACCAAATATATTTTGGACAGGCATATCTCTTAATACAAGATAATACATGGTTTTACAATTTATTAGTATATTTACCTGTCTCTTGTGATGAAATTGACTTAGCAATATTTATTTAAAAAAAAAATCCCACACCCTTAGAGCTAAAAGTGGGTTGTAGTTATCTGTGCAAAGGAGCTGTCCAATTCATTTTACTGGATATACTGACCTCTGGTGGTTCATAACTGAGTATGAATTTCTTAATTCTTAAAATTTCTTAATTCTGAGCCACAATAACACCAAAACATTTTTTCTTTACAATAACTAATCCATCTAATTATTCTTGTATTTGCATATTCATTTGCATTTAATTAGAAAAGGTAAATTTCAATTTCCAAACCTTGTATTTGGTACACACTTTACTCAATGTGAACGTTTGAAGGGCCACATTCTGCCTTTTTCTTTTCCCTGTCCAACACCAGTGAGTTTTTCTTTTATTATTTGTGAGAATTATTATTAGTTTATAAAGGTTGGTTTTAATATGGCAACTGATATTGTTCATATCTGTTCACTATTATCTCAGTACATTGACTCTACTAGTTATTCTAGCTTCACTCTGTTGATAATATGAGAACTATACAGGACTCTGAGCCCTGCTTCCCTTCTAAAGTCAGGGTTCCCTGGCCTTGCGTATTAGCCACTGCCACAACTGGTCCCTCCCAGCCACGTGCCATCTGGCCTTTGATATCTTGTTCATGTGTACACTCCTCCAATGTGGGGACTACTTTAGACATCGCCTAATGGAGCTGCACTCTCAACTGCTGAGATTCTTGGCTGTTAACCCAGGGTTTCTCTTGTAGAAGGCCACATTCCCTATACAATGCCTTAATCAGCCCCTGTATCTTGGACTCAACTAGGTAACTTATCTCCTAGTAATCCAATCTACCTGTCTGGTAGTCACTGGGTTTGCTTCCCTTTTTTTAATAATTTTACTAGGAAAGCCCACATTTGCATCTACAAATTGAATAAATGCTCCACCATCTCATTAGTAAACTTGCCCCACCTGTTCCCTGAGACGCTGAGGACTTTAGCTGAGAGGGGGGAGGACCTAGGCTGACCTCCCCGCTCTTCTAACTGATTTTTTTCCAGCTCCTGTATTATGCCCTTCAAACTTCCCAAACTCTTGTGCCCTGAGGCTGAAGAAAGCATCACCATATCCACAATAAACGGGGAGAAGCGTTTGTTCTGCATTGTTGAGTTCTTGTCCTGGTCTCTATACCTGGGTCTGCCCAGACATACAGGCTCTGATACCACTGTAGTGATGTCCCATCTGTGGTTTAGAGCTCTTTCTAGACAATGTCTCTTTACGTGCCCCAGCTCCCCACAGTTGACACACATTATCCCTGGGACTTCACTCTTCTCAGTACCGAACTGTGATTCATCAGGCGTTTTGTTCGGCTTTATTATCCATCGGAGTCTCTGGCATCTGAGATGCAGTGTTCTGCATAACCTGGACCTCCCCAGGTGTGTCAGTGCTCTGCATCATCCAGCGACCTCTTTGTCTCTGCCATTCTAGGGACAAGCCCAGCTTTCATGCTCCTCTTGCCCACAGTACATGCACCAACATATAAGGACTGTCCGACTCCTTTCCCTCCAGCGTCTGCAATGGCTGGACCTATTTGGATGCTGTGGTGGCTACTGGGCTCCCTGCCATTCCCAGGACAGGTGCTCCTGGAGTCATTGCTGCTGCTCCATCTGAAGATCTGGGATATCCAATATTTAGTGCTCGAGATGGATGTAAGCATTGCTCTGTATCATCATCCTTTATGGGAGAGGCTCTCTCATCCCACTTTTCGTACCATGTGTAATATGGGTCCTTTATCTGTTAGTGCTCCCTTGTGGTGGGGTGGGGAGCTACACCACCTGACTCCATCCCCCTTTCTGTCACCACACACAATTCTGTGTTCATCAAGTCTTCGTTATGACCCAGTCCTTTGGCCAATAGTCTCTGTCCCCTTCAGGATAATGGGGAGTCAGAAGTTCCATGGCTCTAGTGGGGCCAGACAGCATTAGGTCTCCTGGGTTTAGAGCCGTCTCCAAAGTCTTTGGATGGAGTAGGCAGGAGAACCCAGGCCCGCCCACTCTGGTCAGCTCCAGCTCAGTGCCCATGTTTGGAATAGCCAGAACCAATCCTTCTCAGTCCCTTGCTGCTCCCTGAGCTACCTCTCCTCTTCTGTAAGCTTCCCCAGCCACCTCCTCTGCCACTTCTCCTTCCTTGGAGTGTCGGCTTCTCAGGCAGCTTCTCACCAGTTTACTGGAGGGATCCTCTCTCTGAAGTCAATGGCAAATTCCCATTGATTTCAACAGGGCCAGGGTTTCACCCTTTGATTTTTATATTGATCATATCTCCCATTTACAGTAAATTTTTAGGGCCAGCCACTTGCCCGCCCACAGCGCCACAACAGTGCCTCACCTGGAGTCTCCTCTCTGCCCCTATTGCCACTCAGTTTCTTGCTCTCCCCTACTTTGTGCCCTAGCTTTCCTTTGTCCTATTCATCTTTTAAACATTTAAAATTTAAATGTTTAAATCTAAAAGTGTTGATTAAAAAACATATTTAAAGCCTGATCAGGGCAGGGGACAGAATGGAAGCAAGAAAGACTCATACAGTAGTTTGGACACCCACATGGGATTTCAGAGACCTCAGTTCAGGTCCCTGCTCCATCGCAGACTTCCTGTGTGACTTTGACCACTTAATCTCTCTCCGCCTCAATTCTGTAAAATGGGGATAATAGCACTTCCCTACCTCACAAGGGTGCAGTGATGACCCAGTTTTCCCCCCTTCCCCATACCACGTAGCTTGCAGTGTTGATATAAAAACTTTTGATTAACTGATGTCTGAATATCATTGGTATAAATGTCAGCAATGAACACATCAGTACCTCAAGTGCTGTGAGGCTTTGTCACCAATGTTGAGCTCTGTAGTCATCAAAGAGTCCCATACAATTACATCACATGAAGGCAGAAAACTAAATATTGACAAATTTGATAAGGGCTTGTATATAAATGTTAGATGTCTAAATGTAAGCAGGGTCTGAATGAATTCTTCCCTGACAACTAGCTGGGAGGGCTAGAAACTTTAGGTGTGTTCATGTAAATACAATTTGCTTCTGCTCTGCTTAGATATCCAGCAGATAGAGTGGTGTTTTGCTCAAAGTAATCAACTTTGACTGGTGTTGGGTTACAAATCACTTTAGTACTGAATGCAGGGGTAGTGAAATGCTGTTACCAATGCTGTAATTTTTGTTTGAAGAAAAAGGAGCAGAACTGTGCTTAACTTGTCCCAAATGAGAGGGGTCATCCACAGCTGAAAGGACCTCATAAAGCCAGGGGCTTGAATGCCAGAGCCCTGTGAAAGTAAGAGGGGTGGGGACAGGTGTCCAAGCCAGGAGGTGTAGACCCTTCTCCAAGGGTCCTCCCTGGATTGTTTTAACCTGTTTCCCCCACCCACCCACTGTTCAAAGAAAGAGCTAAATAGTCTTCATTAGGAGCCTCTTTGTTATTTTAAATGCTCAATCAGAGCTGAAATCAGTTGTGGTGGGACTGTTTCTCTGCCCTGCCTAAGAGCTAAAAATCACTAGGAGACTGATGTGCAGAGGTCATGGCAGAGAGGCAGGTGACAGCAGAAGGTGACTGGCTAGTGGTGAGCAGCCGGCAGGAGGAGCCGGGCAGCGAGAGTGGCAAGTAGGCAGCCACTGGGAGAGGCCGGTGATCAGCCAGCAGGGCAGCTGGTGGAGAGAGGTAGCAAGCGAGTGCCCGAGCAGCGGAGCGAGTAAGGTGCCTCTTTACACCCCCTCCGCCCAGGGTGGGAGGTGAACTCTGCAGATGCACCTCTGAACTCTGAATCTGCACTGACCAAGAACAGCAACTGTGAGAGGGGTACAGAGAAGGGTCAGGCATGTGAAAGGGACTTTTGGGTTGCTGGACTTCAGAACCTGAGGGGGAAAGGACACTGCCCAACTTACTTGGGGGTGGTCTTTTGCTCAAGGCATATGTTTATGAACCCTGTTTGTGGTGTTTTCCCAACTTAACACTGAGTTACGTCCCTCCTTTTATTAAAAGTTTCTTTTCTTCACTCAGACTGTATGCTTGCAGGGAGGAAGTATTGCCTCTCAGAGGCACCCAGAGGTGGTGTGTAATTTTCCCAGGTTACTGAGTGGAGGCTTGAGCCAGTTCTGTGTTGTATTGATGGAAAGGAAACCCTACATATTGAACCTCGCCCTGGTTGCTGCTGGCTGCACCTGGCAGAAGGGTTATACTAAGATGAGCGAACTTGAGTGCCTGGTATTATGAGGATATTGATATAACAGGCATCGCAGAAACTTGGTGGAATGATGATAAGCAATGGGAAATGCAGGGTACAAAATATGTAGGAATGACAGAGTAAGTTATGCTGGTGGGTATGGCACTATATGTGAAAGAAAGCATAGAGCCAAATATAGTAAAAAAACAAATGAATCAGTCTATACCACAGAATCTTAATAGATAGAAATTTCATGCTTGAATAATAAGATTGTAACAGTAGAAATGTGCTACCAGCCACCTGACCAGGATAGTGATGGTGGTAGTGAAATGCTAAGGGAGATTAGAGAGACTACAAAACCAGAAAACCAAGCAATAATGGGGGATTTTCAACTATCCCCATACTGATTGGGAACATGGCAGGATGCAGAGATATAATTTTTAGGTATCATGAATGACTGCTTCTTGGAGCAGCTAGTCCTAGAACCCACAAGGGGAGAAGCAATTCTTGATTTAGCCCTAAGCGAAGCACAGGATCTGGTCCAAGAGGTGAACTGCTCCGAACTAGCAAACATAATGTAATTTAATTTAACATCCTTGTAGGGGGGAAATACCAAAGAAACCCACCATAGTAACATTTAACTTCTAAAAGAGGAACTACACAAAGTAAAGAAGCTAATTAGACAGAAATTAAAAGGAACTGTCACAAGAGTGAAATGCCTGTGAGCTGCATGAAAACTATTTTAAAACACCTTAATAGAGGCTCAAATTAAGTGTATACCCCAAATAAAAAAAGCAGCAAGAGGACCAAAAAAAATAATAATAAAAGACACCAGCTAACCAACAGAGTAAAAGAGGTGATTACAGGCAAAAAGGCATCCTTCAAAAATTAGAAATCAAATCCTACTGAGGAGAATATAGTAGCGTGTAAAAGTATAATTAGGCAGGCCATAAAAAAAATTTGAAAGGCAAGTAGCAACGGACAAAAACTAACAGCAAATTTTTTTTAAGTGCATCAGAAGCAGGAAGTCTGAAAAACAATCAATGTGGCCACTGGATGATCGAGGTACTAAAGGAGCACTCCAAGAAGACAAGACCATTGGAAAGAAGCTAAATGATTTTTTGCATTGGTCTTCACAGCAGAGGATGTGAGGGACAGTCCTGCAGCAGAGCCATTCTTTTTATATGACAAATCTGAGAAACTGTCCCAGGTAGAGGTGTCAATACAGGAGATTTTTGAACAAATTGGTAAGTTAAAAATAATAAGTCACCAGCACCAGATGATATTCACCCAAGAGTTCTGAAGGAACTCAAATATGAAATTGCAAAACTACTAACTGCGGCATGTAAGCTATTGCTTAAATCATCTCTATACCAGATAACTGGGGTATAGCTAATATAACGCTGATTTCTATAAAAGGCCCCAGAGGTAATCCGGCTATTACAGGCCGGTAAGCATAACTTCAGTACCAGGCAAATTTGTTGAAACTATAGTAAAGAACAGAATAATCAGACACGTAGATGAACACAATATGTTGGGGAAGAGTCAACATGTTTTTTGTAAACGGAAATCATGCATCACCAATCTATTTGAATTATTTGAGGGCATCAACAAGCACATAGACAAGGGTGATCCAGTTGATATAGTGTACTTGGATTTTCAGAAAGTCTTTGACAAGATCCCACCTCAAAGGCTCATAAGCAAAGTAAGCAATCATGAGATAAGAGTCATGGTCCTCTCATGGATCAGTAACTTAAAAGTAGTAAACAAAGGGTAGGAATAAGTGGTCAATTTTCACAATGGAGAGAGATAAACAACAGGGCCACCCAAGGATCTGTACTGATACCTGTGCTGTTCAACATATTCATAAATGATCTGGAAAAAGGGTAAACAGTGAGGTAGCAAAATTTGTAGACAATAGAAAAGTACTCAAGATAGTTAAGACCAACACTGATTGCAAAGAGTTACAAAGGGATCTCACAAAACTAGGTGACTGGGCAACAAAAAGGCAGATGAAATTCAATGTTGATAAGTGCAAAGTAATGCCCATTGGAAAACATAATCCCAAGTATACATATACAATAATGGGGTCTAAATTAACTGTTACCACTCAAGAAAGAGATCTTGGAGTCATTGTGGATAGTTCTCTGAAAACAGCCATTCACTGTGCAGCAGCAGTTAAAAAAAAAAAAAAAAAAAAGGGAACAGAATTTTAGGAATCATTAGAAAATGGATAGATAAAACAGAAAATATCATAATGCCACTATATAAATCCATGGTACTCCCACGCCATGAATACTGTTGCCCCCATCTCAAAAAAGATATATTAGAATTGGAAAAGGTACACAGAAGGACAACAAAAATGATTAGGCGTATGGAACAGCTTCCATCTGAGGAGAGATTATCTGTTCATCTTAGAATAGAGAAGACCAAGGAAGGTATGATAAAGGTCTATAAAATCATGAGTGGTGTTGAGAAAGTGAATAAGGGTTTTTTATGTAATCATGTAACACAAGAACCGGGAGTCAGCCAATGAAATCAAAAGGGAGCAGGTTTAAAACTAACATAAGAAGGTACTTCTTCATACAACACACATGCAACCCGCGGAACTCGTTGTCAGGGGATGTTGTGAAGGACAAAAAAGTATAACTGGGCTCAAAAAAGAATTAGATAAATTCATGGAGGATAGATCCATCGATTGCTATTTGCCAAGGTGGTCAGGGATGCAACCTTATGCTCTGGGAGTTCCTAAACCTCTGACTGCCAGAAGCTGGGACTGGATGGCAGGGGATGGCTCACTTGATAATTGCCCTGTTCTGTTCATTCCCTCTGAAGCATCTGACACTGGCCAATATTGAAAGACAGGATACTGGGCTAGATGGACTATTGCTCTGACCCAGTATGGCCATTCTTTTGTTCTTAGATTGTGTTCTAAAGGTGGGATTTTCAAAAGTGTTCAAGATTGGCCCAAATCTGCCCCCACTGAAACTTGACTTCAATGGGAGCAGAGTCAGACCAGCATTAAATGCTTCTGAAAGTCCCTCTACCAATTCAGAGTTCATCGCCCATCTGGAAGTAATGAACTGGCAGTGAAACGCAAAGTGCTGATGTACCAAATTAACACAGCACCCAGGTGCTGATGTGTTATTTCCAGCTGTTGATCAGTCTCCACCATTCACGTGCATAGACTTCAACGACAAGCACATTAGGATCTTGACGTTTTGGTGCTTTTGTGCCAATGTGTTTATTGTTGCATTATATTATTGCTAGAGCTGGTAAAGTAATGTGGAAACTTGAAATACTTTTCCAAAACAAAAGGCAAGTGTTTTCCAAAAAATGTCCCCTTTTTCTTTTGCCCAACTCTAAAAATCAGTTTCAATAAAACGTTAAAAATTGTGCTGTCACTTTCCTTGATTCTCTTTTTTCCTTTGCTTCTATATTTTTTCGTGCATTTTTTGATTGCTATATATTTCTCTCGGTCTCCCCCACTCATCTGTTTCCTATTACATATTTTTTTCTCCTCTGATTATCACTTCACCTGAACTTATTCCTTTTCCATCCCAATATATTCTCCTTCAGCATATAGCTCTGTGCCTTATATTTTATTCTATTTTCATACCTTTATGTTTCTTCTCTTGCTTCATCTGTCTCCACCTCTCACTTTCCATCACCACATCTAGATTACCCTGTCTAGGTCACCCTCTACAGTTCCTCCCCACATTACTCTTTGTCAAACTTTACATTCCCTACTTCCACCCCATTTTCTTCACTAGTTCACAGCGTCTGTCCTTTCCCCTGGCTCCCCTCTCCACCCGATACCTTCTCCAGACTCTCCCCAATCCCCATGGCTTGCAAGTTCCAATCTCTATCCCCTCCTCCAGGGGTTTCACTCAACAGTTCACACTTTCCATCCCTTCCCCCCGCCCCCCCATTAAAGGTAGATAAAGAGAGTGGGGGGGTGGCCCCTTCCTTTCTCCATTTCAGTATTAATACCCATGTGGGTGTTACAAGTGAGTACGGCCTATGCTCCCCAAAAAGATACTGGCCACCTCCTATGCAAGGTCATAACCGGGGGAAGCTACTTGCATAGTCTTGTCTTTGTCCACCCAGAAGGGTCAGCTAGGAAAGAACCCTAGTGGCTTAAGAACATAAGCTTTTGTGTGGAGATAAAAGTAAGAGGTTCTTGCTTTTAGGAGTAGTTTATTAAGAAGGGGACAAATGTTTTTGTTGCAAATTTTCCCTTCCGTTGAAATTTGTCTGAAGATGAAAGAAGATTAATGCTCAATTGTTGGATTAACAAAGTATGCAAAGTGAATAATAACTATTTAAAAGGGAAAAAAATCTGCTGTCAGGCACACAGGTCTGATTCCTATTGACTTTATTGGGAGTTACACCCCTGTAACTGACAGAAGACTTTGGCACCAAAACTATAGGATTGGATTATGTGCTTTTGTTGTTTATTGTACCAGGAGTGCTGTTAGCAAAAAGATTTTGTGGGTGAGAGGAGAGGGAGGGAATAGAAGGGGAAGCTATCGAATGAGGGGGGTATTGTTGGCTCATAAATCCCAACACATCGAAATAGATAATACACCCCTAACATTTGCATTCTTTTAAGCCAGCCCCTGCCTAAAGTTCATTCCCATCCTGAAATTTGCTGAACTGTTCAGCATATCTACCCTGAAGTAATGAATTGGCAAGCCTATTTCTTATGATGATTAATGAAGCCTTTCAGATACAACCCATTATTTGATCCAAAGTTAAAACAGTGGTTCACCATTAATCACTATAAGGAATAGGCTTACGGATTCATAATTTTTAGCAAGCCCATTTCATTAAGGATCCCAGTCTTTCTTTTGTTAACCCAGAAGCTCCACATATTTCACAGCCCTTTGCTAATCACCTTCCTGACATTCTATTTCCCGATTAGTTTAAATAAAAAGTCACATTCCCTGGTGATATTTTTCTGAGCCCCGAAAGCTTTGAAAATTGAAACATCTTCTTTTACATTTAAAAAATTCTGCTCCCATAGAAAGATGCCTCATTTTATTACAGATGAGCCAACATTGGCACCCAGTGGCTCAACAAATTAATCACAGACTTAGATTCTCTTGAGGCTACTTTTACTGTTCTTCAAAGACCACTTTTCCATTAAGGTATATGTGCTATTTAAGATATATGTGCTATTCTCAAATAGCGCACCAGCCCAGTCCCACCTATCCAGAATTTTGAACCAGTGACTTTAAAGAAAGGTGGAAAGAAAACACAGGTGTTTTGAACCTGATTCTCCTCTCCCACTGGGGCAAATCAGGAATAACTGCATAAAAGCCAAAGGCATGCCAGTGGCATAAGTGAGAGGAGTATCAGGCCCTTCATCTATACATTACCTTGTCAAATTTGTTGCAGGCCAGAATTGACTGAAAGTTGTTATTTGAGGGCAGTTATTTGGTGGCCTGAGTAAATGCAATAGCAGTCACAGACTATTACCACCACAGATGGTACCAACAGACACCCTTTATGCCAATCTCCACAGAGAGGTCAAGGATTAAACAGATAAAAAGCCAGACTGGCTTTAGGCCCCTATTTGCATTATAGGCAGGTGAGGAAGGGCCACAGATCAGCCAGAATCCCTCAAATTATTTTCTTCAGCTCCTTGGAGGAGTTCACACTGGCAACTCCATCACCTTTTAATGTACTTCTCCCACAAGGCCAGATCTCCTGACTGGCACAAAGGGAAAGGTGAAGACTTTCTTCTTGGCCGCTTCTTCACGTGAACTCCTTTTGTGGTGTCTGGCTCTGACACTAGCACTATAACACGGTGCCTGTGTTCCCTGCCCTTATTGCCCTTGCTGCACCTGTCATGTGGACAAAGAGGCTTCAGTTATCTGGAGTATCCATTTGGCTCCTTTCACAATCACTAAATTCACTGTGAAATTTTAAAGGAAATCTAAAGAGCTAAGTGGAGGAATAGGATTATAATACTCAAATTGGACTGTAAATAATAATAATTAATCAATTAATTAATAACACTTAGTATTTATGTAGCAGTGCAGATTTTCAAAGCACTTTAGAAATGTTCAGGCCCAGACATAAGATGAGATAGTCCCTACAAGCCTGCCTAGGGTTGGAGGAGAGCCTGGAGTCTTGTATTGGACTCAGCCACAATCAAACCCCCAATGAGCTTGGATTAGCAAAACTTGGATTAGCATTCAGGAGTTCTGGACACTCAACCTAACGCCCATTCATCTACACTACGTTCTGTGGGAAAGTCTCAAGTTCTAAATTTGTTATTGCTCCAAATTGAAACAAAAATCCAAAATTTACTGCAGAATGGAAATTCCCCCCAAAACCCTCAATTTGATCAAAATATTTCCCTTAAATAATGTTGTTATTTTGTTTTGATAATGATGAAATATTTCATTTTGATGGGGCAAAAACAGTTAGTTTCAAAAATGTGGAAACATTATCATATAATGTAAAATGTTAAATATTCATATAATATTCAATATATTATACATAAATATACTGCAATGTTTAAATTACAATTGTAATATAATGTAAAGTCCAAACAAAATTAAATGAAATGGTAAAGCCAAAACACAATGTTTTCATCTTGTCAAAACAAAATCTTTCAACATTATCAAGATGGAATGAGAAAGTCAAAATGATTTGGTTAGATTTTTCTCTCATTAGAAATATTGTTTAAATTGACACATTCCCACGAAACGTTTCAATTTTGATGAAACTCCATTTTCTGATGGAAAACTCTTCCATTTGAAATATCATGACCAGCTCTAATCATTAAGCCCATTTTCAGATGTGTAAATGTAGGAGAAATGAAGTGACTGTCTCAAGGCTGCACAAGTAGTTAGTGGCAGAGTCAGG
Source organism: Emys orbicularis (assembly GCF_028017835.1). Lineage (NCBI taxonomy): Eukaryota > Metazoa > Chordata > Testudines > Emydidae > Emys > Emys orbicularis. The sequence continues at coordinate 65,418,721 of NC_088684.1, forward strand.
GATAAAATGCAGGGCTCCTAAGTCCCAGTCCATTGCTCTCTCCACTGTGCAATGCTTTCCCCACTAGGTTATTGGGACTATGTCCATATAACTGTTTTAATTAGCAGTGAGTAAAACTCAGGCTTTATTTTGGGCCAGCCCAGTCCCCAAATAGTAGCTGAAGGGACACCAATAAATTTGCTAATCCATTTTTTTGTTTGGTTGTTTTTTCTATGGCGCCCCATTTATCTCCTGCCCATAATACAATTTTAAATACTTATAAGTGTGAAATACAGATGCAGCATGTAATTGGACTGGATACCTAAATGTAGGTGTTCGTTCATTTATAGACTGAACCAGATCCAGACATGAAAAGGCAAAAATGTCTTTAACTTATAACATTCAAAGCAAGATTATCCAAAAAGAACACAGCACTTAAACAAAATGAAGGTAAAATAAATACTAAATCAAAATGAAAGTCTTATATGAAGAAACCTGATAAGAGTTAATTAACTTTCTTACCACTTCAATGTACATGTCTCAGCAAGCATATTTAATAGTGCATCCAAGACTATCAAGATGTACAGTAGCATGTACAGTGAAACACATTCAAGGAGCATGTTTCATGGACATACCAGGTAAAGCTACTCAGCTTATGAACTGAGTTTTTAAATAAGCAAAAACTGGAATAAGAGATAAATAAATCCATTCTGGATGCCGATCACTTGCATCTTCATTGGAGCCTTGTACTGGTAATAGTCTCAGAGCAGAGTGGAACATTTGTTCTCGTGCCTTGTCAAATAAAAAAATATTTTCCCTCACTCATGAATTTTGACTACAAGCTCTGCACTGGTTAGGTATACTCAGCAGAGATGTGCTTTCTGTAAATATTTTCCTTTTCTGTCCGTCAGGTGTATCACACTATGGCAGAAATGGTAGCAGCGAAAGTTTGAGTGTATGTGCATGAGAAGATCATTAGTAGTAGGACAGGTGACAGACTGCAAAGGTAGTACCTCTACAGTAGATGCCATATTTGTATAAGTCTGCATGTAAGAATGTGCATGAGAAGTTTTTAGTGCTTCTGAAAAGTGCCCTGGAAAATGAAGTTTTCTATTTACCAACAGAAAAAGTGCCACAACTGTCATGCGAGCACAAGCTTTCTCACATTGCCTCACCAAGGCACCTCAACCCTGACCCAGATGGACTGTCTTTCAGAGTAAGAGCCTAGTTCAGTCTCTAGGCCTATTCAGAGTCCTTGCTCTCTTGGCTGGATTCTCTCAGTAAACATGCCAATTACTGACATTTGTCGTGTTAGCTTTGCAATATTGACACCTGTCCACTGGGCATTCAACTGACACTACCAAATGCTTAATGTTCTCAGAATTGCCCTTTTTATTGTTTGTGATTTGGCAAAGGATCTATTTGGACACCGCTTGACTACACTCATTATCCACAGCTAGAGAACATACAATTGCTCATCTCAACATTGCATACCTGTGTCTCCAAAAGAGGGTGTTTTAAAAAAAATTTATGATCTGACCCAAAGCCTGTTGAAGTCAGTGAAAACTCTCTCTTTGATTTCCACAGGCTTTGGATCAGGCCCAAAGCCTCTCACATGGCATAGCTAGTTTTGATAAATAAAATGTATGGTGCTAATTTGAGTTTTCCTGCTTTTTGAGTGACAGAGGCGGAGGGCTCATAGAAAAGGCTATAAATAGTAATTAAAAATCAATTTAAAAATGGATAACGAGCTGGACAGAGGGAAGGAGTATTTTGCAAATTCATTTTTGTGAAAATTCCTCTTCTTTCCTTAAGGTGGCAGCATGTATTTACAGCTCTTAAATCACAGGCAGAGATTTCACACCTGCAGAGGAGCAGACATTGTGTGTGTTCAAATATTGCTGGTTTAATTTTCCAGAAAATCTGGCACAAGCAATTAAAATGTTAATATTGTGTTGAAGTTCAAGAGTCAGTTGTGCTTGGTGGAAGGAGGAACAGTCTATTGATTTTGAACAAGGTCATATCAGACTTGCCACCTGGATTATTTTTGTTTGCCTTGATCAGCTACTGCGTCCTTGATTTCACAGTTAGTTTGAAACCACCTTAATGGAGAAAAAAAATTCCCACCAAGAGTTTTTTCATTACAGAAATGTACTCCTTCACCTGTTTATCTCTGACCACCTGTGTACCTCTGTGCTTGTTAACGGTAGCTCATTAAAGAGCCAATGCTTTAAATTGGCAAGACCAAATTCTGACACCATTATTCACACCGAGAAGTACTTTCTGAATAGTGCCACTGAAAGCAGCAAGACTACTGGTGAGATACTTTCTTTTGGAAATATGTGTCATGTAACACTACCCACCTGGGATTGTGCAAAGACCCCACAAATCAACCCCTTTATTTATTATGACTTCAAAAGCCACAAATGTAAAATTTATATTATATTTTATTCTGCAATGTAGCAAGAATATGTTAAAAGTAAGGTTCTGCTTTCTTTATGACAATTTACATTGATCAGCATGTAGACTGCATAGCATTGAGGATGGCCTGAAGATACTAACAATATATATGCACAATCAAATGTTTCATTATGTCATTAAGAGCAAGAGAGAGATAAGGGGTAGATGCTGCCATATCATTTTTAGTCTTTTTGAGGACACCCCCTTGCAACCCAAGCATATATTCCCTCATTTACAAGCCAGAGAGTTCATATTGCTCCCCCTTCGTGTCCATGGCTACACAAGAGATGAGAAAACAGGTAAATACGGGTGTTTTTTGCTTAAAGTAAAATAGATTATATTATTTCTGGTGATATTTCTGGCCATGATTCTCCAAACCATCTACATGGATAAATGCATTAGTGTGTCTATGCAGTGTTGTTATAGCCATGTCAGTCCCAGGATATTACAGAGACAAGGCGGGGGAGGTAATATCTTTTATTGGATCAACTTCTGTTGGTGAGAGAGACAAGTGTTTGAGCTTACACAAGCTCAGACCCGAAGACAAGCTCTCTCTTAGTTTGCCTATTTCATATGTCTAATTACCACAATTGCATGTGCTCACTGGTTCATTTTGTATGCAAATGTCACGTTAGGTATGTAACTGACCGTAGCGTGTGCAATGTGTCTGAGTTGTGTTAGCACCCATGGCAACTTTGTGAACAACTGCACATGCGCTTTACACACTAAGGTTAGGATCCTGTCATAAGAACTACACGAATAGAATCTTGTGCCTGCGTGGCGTCCAATTTAAACAAATGGGCAGAAATTTCTTCTCCTGTGCATCTGATTGCAGGCTCAGGTCCTTAGTTTGGAAAATCAGGTTGAACGTATCTGTCATGTTTAATCAGAGTTTCATGATTACCTTGCCAATTGAGTTTGGGCATTGTAAAGCAGAATATATTTAATATTTATTTGAAAACTAATAATCATGAAAGTGCAACTTTATAGCCTGATTGCCTTGGATTGAGTTAATACTGACTTTCCCTGTCAGATGGGAGACAAAGCCCAGCCTGTCTCTTCCTATATTCCCACAGAAAGCACAACTGTGAATAACCTAAATAGCTCAGTGTTAGCAAAAAGGATACTAGCACTGCTTTGGACCAGAGCAGCTGGACAGTCTTACTATGGTAGCAGGAATATAAGAAAACCCAAACTTTATGGACAAAAGTTTGTGCTTTCCCCCTTTCACCAAAGATATATGATTTTAAAATAAAAATACCGAAGAAAGGACCAAAATATGTATGAACTCAAGGCACAGAAAGAGAGACTGAGTTATGATTTGTTTAATCCTTCACTTTTTCCTTCTCCAGCAAGTCTCTTGCTTTGAATTTATGACATGCAGTACAAAAGGAACTGTCTATAGATTTAACATTGACATTTCCTTCATGCATTAATCCTTTGAATCCCATTTACTGTACATTTCTGCTGAATGACAGAAAAATGATGATTTTTTATTAGTGAGCAGCTTATAATGAGGAACATTTTCACCACTGCTCAAGAAAATAGTGAATGGGATTCAGAGCCATTTGAGCACCAGAATGTGCCTTTACTATGAAAATATAGACTCTTTCATGAAATAATGCTATTTATTTGACAATGCCTGCAAACATTTTATACCAGAATCAACAGAACTACTCAAAGTAGTAAGCACTATGCCCAGGATTACATAGTTCCTGTATAGGGCTTTTAGTAATGATTGTTTGGGAACGGGATATACGGATGCTGTGGGTAGGTGTTAAAGTCCCTTTTTAAAAAATCCAAATGTGCAAACAATATAAGAGTAATAATATTGCATACGAACTGAAGTCAATACTTGTTTTGATTATGAGTTATGCTCTGAACATATCTGTCATATGCCTGCCGATGTTCTTTGTACCCACAGCCAAATCATTCTCTCCTGTGTCTGGGGTCTTTTACAGGAGCTCAGCTGCTACAGTGGTGAGTACAAATGACCACAAATTTTCAAAGATTTGAAATTTTGAGGAAAAAATTTGCAAAATATTTTCAGCATTCTTTGACCAACCCAGTGCTAAAGGATGACTAGCTAGATAGAAAGAGAGAGAGACTTGTCTGTAAAATACCATATTCTCTCTGGAGTTGTAGAAATATTGACAATATAATTCCATAGTTTATGTAGGTTCTTTTTTACTCCAAGATAAAATGCTTTTAATTTTAAAAAGCAAAACAGAGAGAAGTTGATACAAGGTAATAAATGTACTATGATCAGGATAAAATAATCACAAGAAAGAAAACTCAAGGGATAACTGTTCCCACACTGCTTTAGCATACCCAGCAGAGTAAGACTTAGAAATACTTTCCAGGCCATAAACTTTCACAAAGGGCTGGAGTACTGCATTTTTCTTATTCATTCTGAGTAACTTTGAGCCATCAAAGAAGGAAGAAATGACTTCTTCAGATCTACTCAGAGAGGTTTCTGGTCAATCAAACCTTCAAGTCATTCCTGGAAAAGTAACCACAATGTTAAAGATTTCTGCGCTCTCCCCTGAAGTCTACATCGTCTCTTTTCCACTATGCCACTCCATGCCAAACCTGTCTACAGACTTTGTTGATGGCAAGAGGTTAGGAGTCTTCCAAATGCAGAGGATGGCTTATTTCCTGCAAGGATTTAGATTAAGATTTTTAAGAACCCATGTTAATGAATGATGGTTAAGGTCATATCGTCATCATTACTTATTTTCAAAGGTTTATGCTCAGTGCTTACTTTGACCTACAAAGTCTCAGATGAGAATCCATTTTTTAAAAACACATTTTTTAAAAACTAAAATCAATTATTTTTATCCACTTATACTTTGCACTGGGCTAGATCCTGCCATGTAATGGGCAGGCAGATTAGAAAGCCTCTTCCCATCTAATGCACTGATGCAACAGTTGTGAAGGATTCCATCCTAGCTACCCACTTGTACCCAAGGGCAGTATAGTCTATCCATTTGAAGGCATGACCTGTTTTCTTGTCCCCCTGAAATAAGCAGTTGACACTAGGAGTGAGAAGGACACACAGTGCTTTTTTTTAGGCGCACTGGAAAGGTGCACTACAGAATACACTGTCTTCAAGACACAGCAATATCTGGCAAAGGCAGGATTGAGTCCTAAATGTCCAGAAGGCATCTCCCAATGACAGGTATCAATTGTAATGTAAATCATTTCATTTTTCAACCCAGGGAACATTCTTTTCAGTAAAAAGAAAATTTTCTCTCTCTCTCTCGCTTTTCTTTTTCCCCGGAAAGAAAAGATTCCCTTGTGACAATGGAATGTTCCAAGAGGAGGAAAACTCCTTCCCAATCAGTCAGGTTTTCACAGTATTCTAAGGGCTGCACTTAGCCAACACTCTCAGAGAAACAAGTGTGCTTCAGAACCTAGGCTGCTGTTTGGCTGGCATGGAGGTAATTATATAGGATGAAATATACAAGGGGAGACAATACAGGGCCTGATCTTGAGAAGTGCTGAGCACTTCTGAGGCACTGAACTCCATCAGCTCTCATTGACAGTTGTTAAGGGCATGCAGCACTTTGCAGGAGTTGCTAAGCACCTTAAAGACTCAAACCATAGCTCAGATTTCAGAATATTGCACTGATAAGAAGTAGATTTTTTTTAAGTTTGTTTTTATTTCTGTCCTGATTCTCATTTACCCGAAGGCCCCTTTACACCAAATTAAGAAACATTAATATTACCCACTCTTAAACTGATTGAAGAGTTACCCACTCTCATATAAGTTTAAGAATATCCTCACAAAGGAGTTGCAACTGATATAGCTACATCAATTTAGTTACATTTGTGCAATTTCTATATAGATCACCTCTTAACTTAAATGGGAATCAAGACCACTGGGGCCCAATTGATTCTATTACACAGAGAAACGTCTTTTTTTCATTACAACAAAAGCCTAAATTTAATGCAGGATTAGATATGAATGTCAAAATGTGATGGGGGTATTTTATCTAGATCAAGTCTGTTTCCAGGCCTCCCTGGGGACTGCATTTCCACTTAGGCCATGTCTACACCACCACATATTTTGGTATAGCTTCTGTCGCTCAGGGGTCTGAATAAACCACTCCCCGAGCGACACAAGTTACACCGACAGAAGCTCCAGTATGCACAGCGCTATGTTGGTGGGACAGCTTCTCCCGCCAATATAGCTACCGCCACTCATTGAGGGTGGGCTAATTATGTCGACTGAAGAGCTTTCTCCCATCGGCATAGAGCGGCTACACGAGAGATCTTACAGCAGCACAGGGGTTTGTGCTGATGCAGAGAGCAATAAATGATCCCTCTCTGTGCCAGCTTGAGTGAATCATAATGGAATGATGTAGAAGATTAGTAAAAGACTGGTCTTTATTGCCTGGACTCTGTCATGTGCCAGCTCAGGGCTCAGGGTCAGTAACCTGGGGTCAGGGTTACAAATGGTAGCATCCCTGTCTCATGGCAGAGTCAGTACCATTGACTCCATTGGGTACTGTTGCACAGTGACTCTAGCACTATGAGACAAGCCCACAAAAGCAAGGAATGTCAAAGCTGACCCTGTGCCTTTAATTCACCTCCTTCTGCCTAGGGTCTGTGGGAGCCATTGGTTTAGAAAAATGGCATGTCCAATATACCCAAGATGATCTATGGGTTCTGATGGCTTAATGTTTACTGTTGTTCTTCCCTCAGAGCATCAGTGTTCATTGCTAACCTTACCCTACTTAACTATCTACTGCCCCTCAAAGCAGTCCTAAATACAATGTTACAAAGATATACATTACAGGATTCTAGGCACTTCAAGCTGTAAATATGACACTGCCCATTAGATACTGACACATGCGTCATATAATTTAAACCATACTCTTCATCAAGAAGTCCTGAAATAAACAAGGTAGACAGCAACAAACATTAACATCATGCAGTCCCCTGAAGAGCTTCCCAGAGTATTTGGTCTGGATGGATAGGACCTGAGTTGGATTCCATTTACAGTGGTATAAATCAGGAGTAACTGCACTTCAGTCAATGAAGGCCCAGTAGTGTAAATGCAGTGTAAGTAAAGTAAAAAAATGGTTCACAGGCTAGTAGAGCAATGGAGGTTCAGCATAGGAAAGTCTCCTGGTTTGGGTGCTGTAAGTAAAAGACATCTCTTTAACGTAGGGATTGTGTGTTAACCAATCTTTCACTGACAGTTGTAATCTATTTGTCATGGCAACTGAGCTTTGATTCTCTGTTTTTGTCCTCTCAGACCTGCAAAACTCCCTTTTTTTGCCATTTATCTTCAGGTGTCGAGGCACTGCTCTTCAGGTTGCCTTAGCCTGCCTTTTAGTTTTGACCTTAATTACTCAAAAAAAACAATGAGTCCTTGTGGCACCTTAGAGACTAACAAATTTATTTGGGCATAAGCTTTCGTGGGCTAAAACCCACTTTATCAGATGCATGGAGTGGAAAATACAGTAGCAGGTATATATACACAGTACATGAAAAGATTCTACTGTTGAGAATAGACTACTTCCACTTCAATTGAATTGTCTCGTTAGCACGGACCCCCCACTTGGTAAGGCAGCTCCCATATTTTCATGTACTGTGTATATATACCTGCTACTGTATTTTTCACTCCATGCATCTGATGAAGAGGGTTTTAGCCCACGAAAGCTTATGCTCAAATAAATTTGTTAGTCTCTAAGGGGCCACAAGGGCTCCTCATTGTTTTTGCTGATACAGACTAACAGGGCTACCACTCTGAAACCTTAATTATTCAGTTTCCCACCTGTAAAATGAGAATAATAATACCCCCTCAGCTCAGGGGTGTGTGGGGAAAATAAATTAATCAAAGTTTGTGAAGCAATCCGATGCTATAGTGATTATAATATTATATTGTCTACCTTGTACATGCTTTCTCTAATCCATGACTATAACCATTTACTTTTTCCCCTCTATAGATCCCAGTTCAGCAGCCATCCCTATTACTTATGCATGGGCTTTACCTTAGGCATGTGTGTAAGTCCCATGGACTTGAACTTAAGCACATACCTAAAGTAAAGCATGTGCTTAAATCTTTTGCTGAACAGGGATGGACTTATGCATGTGCTTAAACGCTTTTCTGAATGGGGCCCTAGTCAGGAGTGCCGCCAGCTTTTTTGCTGCCCTAGGCAGCGGAAGATCCCGCCCCCGAAATACCGCCCCCGACAGAGGTGGCGGAAGGTCCCGCCCCCGAAATACCGCCGATGACTGGGGCGGCCGAAGTTCCGGCCACCGCGGTCGCCGCCGCCCCCCAAATGTTAGTGCCCTAGGCGACCGCCTAGGTCACCTAATGGGTTGCATCGGCGCTGGCCCTAGTTCACATAAGTTGTTTTGGATATACAATTATATATATATATATATATATATATATATATATATATATATATATATCAGTAGTATACCGAGATTTTTGAGGATCTCTGTAATATATCAGAATAAATAAACAGACCTGCCCGTCTCTTCCTAGCTCTTCCTCAGAGGGATCCAGCATGTTCACAATTCACCTGAAGAGGGGCTGAAGCACTAGAAGCTTTACTGTTTGTGTTTACTTTAAAACATGAAGGAATGAATTTGGTGCTTGTGAAAGGCGGCAGCTTCACAGTCCCAGAGCATAAAGTCCTGTCTTTTCCATCGACAGCACAGGCCCTGGGAACAGTCTTCTCCTGACCACCTTGCCGGTGTGCCTCAATGCTGTATTAGAGGGACCACATTAGGGCTGAGAGGATAATTCATTCTCCATGCCCATTCAGCCTTTGGCTTCTCTGCTGGGTCTGCCAATTTTGTGCCAGTTTGGTGGAATGGGACTGATATCACCAAACTCAATTAACATAGGTGGCCAAATAGCCTTCAGTTAGATGGTAGCAGAGGGGGATTGGTGAGACTGATGAAGCCTGGGGCATTACAAACCTCAAACTAGTTTTGGCTTCACAAGACCAGCTGAAGTGTAGAGAAAGGTTTTTCTTGACATTGAAATCCATGGATAGCTTTTTCACCACTGGGGCGATTCACTTTTTAAAAACAAATTCCCCCCCTCACCCCTTGCTAAAAGGAAGCCTATGCTGCATATTGGGAAAAGAACACCTAGTTCTGGCACACCTAGTTTGTGTGTATACAGATAACATGGAAGGAGAATATACAGTAGACAGCTTCAGACAACTAGATACCGTATTTGTTTTCCATTAGGATTAATCTCTTTGTCCCTCCCCCTCCCCCCCCTTCCCAGTCTTTCCTCAGCTAAGCGCAAACTCAACAATCAAGTTCAAATGATTATAAAACTAGGCAAAATGAATTCATCTATCAATAGTAATAATTTTCCAACACTACTGACCTATCTGAGGTCCTCATGTGGCCCCATTACAATAATATCTGAGCACCTCACAATTGTTTTCATGTATTTATTCCCACAACATCCCTGGGAGGTAGGGAAGTACTGTTATCTCCATTTGTAAGAGTGAGACAGAGAGAAACTCAGGGTATGTCTACACTGCAATTAAAAACCTGAGGCTGGCCCATGCCAGCTGACTCGGGCTCTCAAAGGTTATTTAATTGCAGTGTGCATGTTTGGGCTCAGGCTGTAACCTGAGCTCAGGGCCCCTCCCACCTCACAGGGTCCTAGAGCCGGAGCCTGGAAGTCTGCACTGCAGTTAAACAGCCCTGCAGCCTGAGCACCATGAGCCCAGGTCAACTGGCACAGGCCAGCTGCAGATATCTAATTGCAGTGTAGACATACTGCAAGTGACTTGCCCAGGGTCGCACAGGAAGACTATGGCAGAGCAGGGAACTTAAACCAGATCTCCAGCTAGCACCCTAACCACTGGACAAGCCTTTCTCTCAACTTGTACTGAATTCAGCCTAGTGGCTTTAGAGGTAAATATCTCCATATCCCAATTCCAGTCTGCTAAGCTGGGCATGCCCTCTATTTCTACTTCGGTTGTGAATAAAACAAAATTATGGTTTTCAACCTCTTGCTTGTAACATCCTTTCTTTAAGCCTCAGAAGCAACTCAAACACTTATTTTTCAGATTGCTTTTACATTCACTAAGAACTTATTTTAAAATTCCCCATTTCACTCTTGCCAGTGACCAGGTCAGAAGTGTTGTAATAAGGAATGCAATAAATGTCAGTTCGTCTTAGAAGACACTCAGCAGTGGTTTAGGTTCACCATCCCCAAACAGTATTATCGTCAGTCCTATCATAAACCTGGAGGAGGAATGGGTTACCCCAGACCTTTGGCATTTCATGTGAAGTAAAGTTATACAATTAAACATGTTAGGAAATATCCATAACTTATCAAAAGCAGAGCACAGTTAAGAGCTTTACTAGCTGTCAGCACCTGAGGAACTAAATTGACTGGCCAGAGTATTGAGATATGAAAACTAAAGAGAAAAATTGCATGTGCCTACTTACTTTACTGCTACAGTGTCATAGGTCATATGTCCTGCTAACCCATAAGAAATAATAGGAACTCGAAGATAAAATATAGCTCCAAGTGTCAAATGGGGCATGGCACAGGAGAAGTTAAGCAAGGACAAACAAATTACTTGAACTCAGAAGTGTAAAAATAAATGTCTCAGAGACCTCTCATTTTACTACTGCAGCTTTATTAGCTAAACCAGCTGTTACAAGTAACACTATTTGCAGGTTTTTTAAAAAGAGACAGTTGTCCCAATGTCTCTCTCTTATTTATTTTCTCTGGTCATTTCCCTGTAAATGAGAATTAAAGTTCCTGTATGCTTTTCTAATATATAAATGTTCTTCCCCACAAATTTTTACTTTAAAGAAATGCAATTTTTGCTAAACTTAATTACATCAATTTTAAGAGCCATCTTGTAATCTCAAATGTGTGGTGCCCGTGACAGTGATTCTAGAAAACTCTGCTAATGCACTTGTGCATGCAGTATTGTTTTGGGGGGACACACAGTAATAACTAATACTAATAACTTGATAGGATTTTCTGACCCTTCAAAATTTGAGGAGACATCCTGACTAGGGGAGATCTTATCCCAAATCACTGGGAGTGAAGAGGAACAGTAGCTCTGGGTGTCTTCCACCGCTTAGGGATGATGGTGAAGAAGGAGAGGCACCCCCACCAGGAGAAAGGCTGAAGAACAGTAGGAATCTCCTACCCCTGGGAAGGTGAAAAGGGACTACCTGCACCTCCCCTCATAGTAAAGTGGGTGCAGAATCCTTTATCTGAATGCATGGTATGTGTGGGAGACAGAGTGCATCTTAGTATGTGTCAATAATAAAGAAGTAAAGGAGGGTAATGTAATTAAATGAAGTCAACATGGGTTTAAGGAAAATAGATCCTGTCAAACTAACTGGATACCTTTCTTTTTTTTGCTTCAATTACAATTGATGATGGATTATGGTGATCCATCACTGACCATTTTTAAATCCAGTTTTGCTCTTTTTCTAAAAGCTCTGCTCTAGGAATTATTTTGAAGCAGTTCTCTGGCCTGTGTTATACAGAAGGTCAGACTAGATGATCATACTGGTCCCTTCTGGCCTTGGAATCTATAAATCATAGGTATATTTTGCAAAGGATTGGTGTGGGGCAAGGGTTGGCAGGATAGAGGGGATTTGGAGCCATGCAATAGGATGGAGGTGGGGCAGCACCCCTGCCCCTCCCCCTACTCTTTTCCCCAAGGCTTCACCACCGGCCAAGCCAGAAGCTGGAGCGTGCTGGGAGCTGTGGACCTTCCACCTGCCTGGGGTGGGAAGGCCGAGAGCAGCCCCCAGCCCGTATCCCCACCCTGCAGGCCCCCCGCCCAAAGTAGGAGGGTCCAGAGCTTCCCACAGCTGCCCGCGCAGCTCTTACCCTGACCCAGCTCCAGCGGGGGGGGGGGGGGGGGGCTTCAGAGCTGCAGCCGGGCCATGGTATGAGCCACACAGGAGTCATGGACCCTCCATCTGCCCAGGACGGGGGACACAGGCCGGGGTCTGTTCTCGGGCCCCCCACCCTGGAAAGGTGGAGGGTCCATGGCACGGCACCCCACAGCTGCCCAGGCTTCTCAGCCGGGCTCCAGCTGCCAGCCTGTTGGGGGGGGCTCACAGGGAAGAGGAGGGGTGGGGGCTGCAGCCGGGCCATGGCGGAAAAGTGGGCGGGCCAGGCCTATCCACTTTCAAGAAGTGGGAGAGCCATGACCCCCTGACCTCCCCTATTCCGGCACCCCTGGCAGCAATCCAGCTAGTGCCTTGGGGTTTTTGAAAGGCAGGAAGTACAGGGTGATTGAGTGATGTGGTATGAATTAAGAGAATGAGTAGGAATGAGTAAGAATTAAGAGAGTGAATAAAAACAGGAAACTTTCACACTTTTCAAAAAGCTTTCTGAGCAGTGATAATGAAACAGCAGCCCAAAGGCACTTACTCCTATTTGCTTCTTTAATGCATCAGCTGAACCACTGCTATCATCACACACTGTTCCCACAGAGCAAATGGAAGGGGGTGGGGGCTGGCTGAATGCAGGGCACAGTGACATCCTTACCCTAAGGTACATGAGCAGCACGTACCAGAGCATATAGTAAGACTCAATCCAGCCCATTCCTGTCCTGTTCTTTGCAAGACAGAGCACAGCTTGTGGCACTAAAACAGAGCAGAAGGTGTGTGTGGTGGGGGAGGAGGAATAGCCAATATGCTCAATGCATGACAAAGAGCTACACACCTCAGTAACATCACTTCACTGTTTGGGTCAGAACACGGCTTCAGCCAGGCAGTGAGGCAGCAGGAACACCTCCAGGGAAATTGACTGACTCACACTCATAAATTAAGATTGTGAAAATGCAGTAATAGAAGAGCATGTTTGGTTTTGTGTGTTGATCAATCATTTACTGCCGTCATGGAAATACAGACGATAAGCGCAAATACTGAATCTATCCATAATAGTGAGAGTGAATGGATACAATTTAGAAATTCTGACATCTGAAATATGGCATGTACAAAACGCTTGCGTTTTGTATTAAATTGCAAGTGCAAGTCAGTAAACAAACCTAACGGGCTGTAGAACTCTGCGTGATGCTAAGTATTGCTTTGTCAGAACTACATAATGGCACTGTCTGTAGAGGGTAGGGGAGGAAAGGGAGGGTAGCACAGGAAATACACTATAGCCATAAAATGAAGGGGCAGGAGTAGAAGCTTGGACCAAAGTCCTTATGTTGGGTTTTTGGCCTCCTTCCAGTGAAAGATATTAGAAACTAATATCAAGGGTGGAGCAGCAGTAACTCCTACAGTGACTCATTCCCCTGTGATGGTAGCTACCCAGCTGGCTGGCATGAGGCTTTGCTGTATATATGGTCTTTGTGATCGCGTCACGTAAGCAGTTGGCACATTTGTATCCTTTAGATCATAAAGAAATAACTAAAATGCAGATAATGTAACATGGATACATGAGCTTTATCATACAGATAAGACAATTATTTTATAATAGAAATGGAATCGGAATTGTCTTTGCATGACTTCTGATCCTGCCAGCACTGCAGAAAAGCACACAGCATTATGTTAGATAACCAGGAAATGAAAGTCCAGATGGAAAGAGATTAGGGACTGAACTTTGTGTTTGTTAAAATCAGGGCCAACCTTCGTGTTCCATGTTCGAGCATAAAATGCGTGACAGCCATGATGGTGCAACATTCAGGCTTTATTCCTTCCTCCACATGTGCTGTTCTCTCTCATCAATCACCACCTAAAAGTAGCGTTCTCTAAGTTCTTAGACATAATCAGACCTTTAGCTCCCACTATTGGGATCTACTCATCATAACATTCCTTTTGTCGTCTTTATTTGAGATAGCAGAATTATATATGACTACCATTAGCTGCGTACATAACATTCTGTTATACCCACATAAAGTCTATATCATCATATATTAACTTAACACCAACTCTTTTTGTTTTAATTAACAAACTTGTAACTTGCTTAGTAACTAAGGTATTTTCCTCTGAGTTTGGGAGGGACCTTCTTTCATTCCTTAGTGTTGTTTAAAGTCTTGTGTATACCTTGCAGGTGGTTTGATGTTGGAGTGCAAGTCTTCTTTGTGATGACAGGAGACTGCCTTGCACTTGAATCCTTCTGATAATGTGGTGTTTTGAGAGCCTGTTCTGACATCCATCATTGCTCATGGCCTTCTGCGTCCTGCTGATCGAGTCTCAGAGGAGCGCAGATTTCCATCCTTCACGTCTGTGTTTTTGTCTTGGATTCATAGTGGGCAAATGTATTGTGGGTTTAAGTGAAATACATGCTTACCCACTACTACGTTATATCATTGAGGATTTATTCGTTCAATACATATAGCTTGCTTCCAAGTGCATGATTTGTCCTGAAGAAATAGTTTGATCCTGACAAGGTCCCCCTGTTGTAGTTCTGGATGGTCTTTAGCTTGTCGATGTAGTAGTCTTTGGCCTTTGAATGCCTCCCTTTCTTTTGTCAGTTTCTCCGTACATCACTGATGGCTGTAGTAATTCTAGGTCCATAAGCCTAGGCAGGGCCGGCGCTTCCATTTAGGCGACCTAGGTGGTCGCCTAGGGTGCCAGGATTTGGGGGGGTGGCATTTTGCCACCCTTGGCGGCAATTCGGCGGCGGGGGGTCCTTCCGCGCTCCGGGTCTTCGGCGGCAATTCTGCAGCGGGTCCTTCACTCGCTCCGGGACCCGCCGCCGAAGTGCCCCGAAGACCGGGAGCGCGGAAGGACCCCCCCGCCGCAGAATTGCCGACGATGACCGGGAGCGCGGAAGGATCCCCACCTAGGGCGCCAAAAACCCTGGCGCCGCTCCTGAGCCCAGGCCATGCATGTGACTTGTCATCAAGTGTTGAATCGGGCTGCTATCAAGGCCTTCAGAGGAAGTGTTTCTCCATTCAAGGGTGGCTTGCCATATATTTTCTTTGCTTTCTGCAGCTTTCTTTAATAGAGTCTTAGCAATTGTAACTGCTGATTCAGCTTTGCCATTTGACTGGCTATGGTATAATGACAATGTGATATAAATGAATTCCCATTCCTTGGTAAATTACATAAATTCACTGCAAGCAAAGTGGGGTTTGTTGTCTGAAACTACAGAGTTTGGGATGCAATCTTTGCTGAAATCTCCATTGCTTTGTCTATGGTGGTCATTGAGGTAGCATCTGGCAGTTCATCCAGTTCCCAGAAGTCTGAATAGTAGTCTACAATAATGAGGTCGTTTGTGGTGTTTGTTTGGGGGGAAGGATAGCTCAGTGGTTTTAGCATTGGCCTGCTAAACCCAGGGTTGTGAGTTCAGTCCTTGAGGGGGCCACTTAGGGATCTGGGGCAAAAATCAGTACTTAGTCCTGCTAGTGAAGGCAGGGGGCTGGACTCAATGACCTTTCAGGGTCCCTTCCAGTTCTATGAGATAGGTATATCTCCATATATATAAAAGGTCCATTCATATTTTGCTCCAAGTATGCTGGGGATGCTGTGTGTTTTCATTGTCTCTTTTTGCTGCTTGTTCTATATTTCTCCACATGCATCACACCTGCTCACCAGCTCCCTGATTCCTTGGTCATACTTGGTCATCTGCATCTCTGGCTTTCCAAAGTCATGCTTCTATTTCAGCATGGTTCTGATGTATTACTGAGAGAATTTCTGTTCTCAGTGACCTGGGTATTATGATTTGACTGCCTTTATATATTATGCCAACTTGGCAATCAGCTTGTCTTGGTAGTTCCAATATTCTTGCGAGGCAGGTGGGGCTTCTCCTCTGGTGTCTGCCCATTCTGCGAGAATGATGGAGGTAAGCACTGGTAAATCTTTGGCTTGTATAGTCTGTTCTCAGATTCTTTCTAGCCTCTGCCTTGAAACTGACACATAGCTGGCTTGGTTGATGATTTATATGTATTTCTGTGTTTTCTGTATTTCTGAGACTCTCATATTCTTGTTCAATAGCCATATTTTTGTGCTTAAAGGCTGCTCCAGATAAAACGTCAACTATATACATCTTAGTCCCTTTCTTGTAGTGTACATCTGAGTTATAGAGTTGCTGCTTCAGTGGCATACACTAAAGGCATTTGGGGGCTGCAAACACGAGCTTTTTTAAACTGTTCTCTTGTGGTTTATGGCTCACCCATGCCACTTCCCGCTGCCCCCATTGGCCTGGGACGGCGAACCGCGGCCAGTGGGGGCCGTGATCGGCCGAACCTGCCGCGTCAGCAGGTAAATAAAACTGGCCCGGCCCGCCAGGGTGCTTACCCTGGCGAGCCGCGTGCCAAACATTGCTGACCCCTGTTCTATGTGAATGGTTGCCCTTCCTTGAACCTTTCATGTGCAAACACTGTTGCAAGACACCCCCTTTCAGTTTGGGTGTCCCTTTTTTTTCCCATTTGTGACAATGACCTTGATGTGAAAGCTACCAGCTGTCCCTTTGTAGACGTGATGCCCCAAGCCCTGGTTTACTGACATCACATTGTTCGTTGCTTCTTCATTCACATCACAGTATTTCAGGATGGGATAGTTGGTCACCAGCTCTTTGACATGTGTATGGCTGCATCATGTTGAGGTAAGCATGTCCATGCTGCATCTCTGTCCCATAGTCACCTCCGGGCTTCACATGTGGCTTGGAAGAAATTTTGTCACCTAGTTTGCAAATCCTAATAGTCTCTGACATAATTTAATATATTTAGGTGTGGGCGTCTGCTGTATTGCTTTTACTTTTTCAGGATCAGGTTGTAAGCCTTGGGAAGTCAGAAAGCATCCCATGTTCAGTACTGCAGCAATTACAATTCTGTCTTGTTTTTCTTTAATTTTATATTTACTTCCCTCGCTCTTTCTAGGAGACAGATGAGGATGTAGTTGAAATCTGCCACAGCTTTCACCATGTCCATGGCCATACACCAGAATGTCATTAGCTCGGACACTGATCCCTGTGAGTCCTGTTAGTATATCTTTTGAGTGATGTTGATATTCTTCCACTGCAGGTTTGATCCCAAATGGCATTTTCAACCGATGGTGTCCAAAAGGTGGTGAGGTAGTTGCTTTCCTTATATGGTAGCACTTGCAATATCTATGTTTGGCATCAAATATTGAGAATATTTTTGCTTTTGTCAAGTCAGATAGGATTTCTTCAATTGTAGGTAATTGGTAGTAATAACTTTTTAGCACTTTGTTTAAGTTGCTTGGGTCTATGCAAATGCACAGCCTGCCTGGCTTCTCAGTGGTTATAGCATACTGGAGCTCTGAGCAATCATACCGCTCTCTTAGGCCTGATCTACACTGGGGGGGGGGGGTCGATCTAAGTTATGCAACTTCAGCTACGTGAATAACATAGCTGAAGTCAATGTTCTTAGATCTATTTACCGTGGTGTCTTCACTAAAGTGAGTCGACTGCTGCCGCTCCCCCGTCGACTCTGCCTGCGATTTTCGCCGAGCTGGAGTACAGGAGTCAACGGGAGAGCGCTCAGGGATTGATTTATCGTGTCTAGACTAGACGCGATAAATCGATCCCCGCTGGATTGATCTCTGCCCCACCGATCTGGCTGGTAGTGAAGACATACCCTTACATACAGTGCAACTCCTCCACCTTCTATGATGAGATAACTGGCTCTGTGGATATGGGGAAAGCAGTGGACATGATATATCTTGACTTTAGCAAAGCTTTTGATATGGTCTCCCACAATATTCTTGCCAGCTGAATATTGGCTGAATGGACTATAAAGTGGATAGAAAGTTGTCTAGATTGTTGGGCTCAATGGGTAGTGATCAATGGCTCGATGTCTAGTTGGCAGCTGGTATCTAGTGGAGTGCCACGGGGATCGGTCCTGGAGCCGGTTTTGTTCAACATCTTTATTAATGATCTGGATGATGGGATGGATTGCACCCTCAGCAAGTTGGCAGATGACACTAAGGTGGGGGGAAGAGGTAAATGCACTGGAGGGTAGGGATAGGGTCCAGAGTGACCTAGACAAATTGGAGGATTGGGCCAAAAGAAATCTGATGAGGTTCAGCTAGGACAAGTGCAGAGTCCTGCACTTAGGACGGAAGAATCCCATGCACCGCTACAGGCTGGGGACTGACTGGCTAAGCAGTAGTTCTGCAGAAAAGGACCTGGGGATTACAGTGGATGAAAAGTTGGATATGAGTCAGCAGTGTGCCCTTGTTGCCAAGAAGGCTAACGACATATTGGGCTGCATTAGTAGGAGCATTGACAGCAGATCGACGGAAGTGATTATTCCCCTCTATTCGGCACTGGTGAGGCCACATCTGGAGTATTGCATCCAGTTTTGAGCCCTTCATTACAGAAGGGATGTAGACAAATTGGAGAGAGTCCAGCAGAGGGCAACGAAAATTATCAGGGGGCTAGGGCACATGACTTACAAGGAGCGGCTGAGGGAACTGGGCTTATTTAGTCTGCAAAAAAAGGAGTTGGGGGGATTTGATAGCAGCCGTCAACTACCTGAACGGGGGTTCCAAAGAGGATGGAGCTAGGCTGTTCTCAGTGGTGGCAGATGACAGAACAAGGAGCAATGGTCTCAAGCTGCAGTGGGGGAGGTCTAGGTTGGATATTAGGAAACACTATTTCACTAGGAGGGTGGTGAAGCACTGGAATGGGTTACCTAGGAAGGTGGTGGAATCTCCATCCTTAGAGGTTTTTAAGGTCAGGCTTGAAAAGCCCTGGCTGGGATGATTTAGTTGGTGTTGGTGCTGCTTTGAGTAGGGGATTGGACTAGATGGCCCCCTGAGGTCTCTTCCAACCCTAATTTTCTATGATTCTATGCTGCTTATCCAGCTTGTGGGCTCTGTGACGTTAGCAATGAAGCCTTCTTTTTCCATTCACTTTATTGGTCCCATTATTTTTTTCCTCTTAATGCACTAGGTACTCTGAGAGACAGGTGTTGTATTAGCTAAATCATTGTATCTATTTCCAGGTGTCACTTGGCTGGAAGACATCCCAGCCTTTCAAATTCATCATGGTGATCTTTTAGCAGCTTTGATGCAGGAATGCCACAGTGTATTGTCTGCTCTGGATATGTTTTTTGTTTTGCTTGTTTGTCTACTGTATGAATTGTTTGTCCCAGGTTTAGTGTCACTAAGTTAATTAATTCACTTGTTTTAGTTAAAAGCAGTGGTTTCTGTGTTGTCTGTATTACCTGAAATTTCAGCCTGTGTTCTTTCCCTTGGCATTCTGCTTGTAAAGTACACTAGCCTAGTGATATTATGAACATGCCATTACAATTTTAGCTTGGCTTTGCTAGATGGCATCTTTCTTTCTTCTCTTACATAATGCTGAGGAAGTCTTTGGAGCCTAGCACATTCACTGATTCCCTACTGTCCATTTGGCATTCAATTTTCTATTTGTTTGTGCACTGTCGCCCTGTCTTTATATCTGAAGCTAATCAGAGTTTAACAAACCATTTATCGTTGCAGTTTTGTACTGAACTAATGTGCCAAATCTTACGCTCTGAGTCACTGTTTGCTTCCTTGATGCAGTGCATTTTTTTGTTTGTTTTTCGTGTCTGCAAGCTTTGGCATAGTTATTTCTCTTGTCACAAGTATTGAATGTGACACCATATGCTGTGCTGTCTCAACAAGCAATTCCGGAAAGTAGAGTTCTCTGCATTGTTATACATAATCATACAGTAGTGTCCCCTGTTGGGAAGCTATGTATTGTAACACTTAGGACTCTGGTGAAGGCTGGTGAAATGGTCCTTTTCCTCCTGCAAACTCAAATGTAACTAATTTTTTAAAAATAAAATGATAGGATGGTTGGTTGGGGCCACCAGCAGTGCTGAGGTTTATGCACAGGGGTGAACATTGGGGAAATCTACCAGGAGTCAAGGTCTGCTAAACCTGGCACCTGATCCAACAATCACTGAAATCAATGTGAGGCAGTGCGACTTAGAGGACAGGATACCTGGACTGGGACTCAGGAGATGTGGGTTCTATTTTCAGCTCTGCTGCTGGGCAATCTTGGTCAAGTTGATTTCCCACTCTGTGTCTCCGTTTTCCCAACTGTAAAATGAGGTTAATGATGCTGACCACTTTTGTTAAAGTGCTTTGAGATCTACAGACGAGAGGGGCTATATACATTAGGGAAGGAGGAGTAATGGAATTGGAATGCATGTTGGATCAGGCCCTTGGGGCTTAATAAGCTGAATTGCAGTTGCCCTTCTAGCAAGTGTTTTGTGTGCAGAGTCAGGGGCTGGAGGCTGAAAGAAGCAGAGGAGCCATCCCTTCCCCACAGATAATACATCTGAAAGATTCAAATCACTTCCATTGTGTGATTATAATGTACTATTAAATGTCAGGGGGAAGAGGCCTAGTTACTGTACCACAAGTCTCTTCTTCTCCTCTTTCCTAATAAGCTACTAAGAATCCATTTGGTTCCTTTTCCCACAGCCTGGATGTGATTTAAAACTGGTTTGTGTCATGTGACGGCTGTCCCCTTGACTGACACACTGAAGATTGAACTAGAGACTTCCAGAGCTAAAAACACAAGCTGTTGCAACTGAGCTGAAGAGCAAAGGGTCTGTAGCGGAGGTCTTCAACAACTCCTATCTTCTGTGTAGCAGCAACTCATATCTTCTGTGCAGTGTGACTTATAAAACACACTCAGCAATAGGCTACATTGACACAATATTTTAGTAGCTGCTTGCAGCAAAATGCTTTGAGATCTGCAGCTGATGTGTGTCCTGACTTCCATTGAAAAATGGGATTTGGTGAATTTTCTTTTACATAGTTTAATATAAACTAGAGTTGTCACCACTAAATTATCCCTTATTTTTGTTGTATACATCTTGTAGTTAAGGTTTCCCTAAACTTGGAATTTCCTCTAAGATTTTTTCAAGGCAATCATATTAGGTCACTGGGTTTAGATCACCCTCTACCTCCGCATCTCCAGGGTCCAAGTTGTCAATTGTCTCTTAATTGCTTTGCTAAATCAGGAGGCTTTGCTGACTTGTAGATTAAACACTGTATCCATGAAATAAAGAAACAAAAACCCAACAATATTTACAAATCTGACAAAATTTTGCCAGAAGGGCTGAATCCTTCACTTTTCTGAAGTGCAGGGAAGTGGCTCTAAGCCCAGGGCCAGCGCAACCCATTAGGCGACCTAAGCGGTCGCCAGGGGGGGCGGTGATCCCGACAGTATTTTGGCGGCAGGACCTTCTGCTGCCTCTGTGGGGGGCGGCATTTTGGGGCGGGACCTTCCGCTGCCTAGGGCGGCAGAAAAGCTGGCTGCGCTCCTGTCTAAGCCACCCTTTTCTCTCCCAATTCTAGAGCTGATCTAAATGTTGGTATCTGCAATGGTTCCTGTAGACTCCACTCCATCCACTGTGGATTGATCAGCATGTTGTGTGGTCTAGCTGTGCTCCCAGCGCACCCCAATATTCCTCTCCCTAACCCCGGCATCCCCCCAGGAAGAGGCGGTTTCACGGGTACTATGCCAACTTTGCGCCACACAGATGATTCTCTTATGCTAGGGGAACCTTGGTGGTTCCCAAAGGGATGTTTTAAATCACTTTGTGCTACTTGAGCAGTGCGAAGCAGCCAGAACAGGGGATGAAGATCTGCCCGAGCTATTTACACTGATAAATATGTACAGATGAACCAAGCTTTCAAGAGAAGTTATCATAATATAGTATATTAAGAATATTTAAATAGTCTTATTAATAGTAAAAAACCCACTAATTTCTAATACTAAAGTCAAGAGAGATTCATACCACAGCCTCTTTCTTTAGGAGCATGTATTTAGTTGTATTCTACCAGGACAAAGCCATGCAACCTTAGGCCCCAATTCTGCAAGCACTTATGTGTGTGAGTAGTAATGTGGAGCTCATTGGGACCACTCTTCTTTGGGAAATTACACAAATGCTTAAGTTTTTCAGTTTTGCAGCATCAGGGCCTTAGGCGTGGTTCACCCCTGAAACTTAGGTTGATCGAAGTACATTCCCCAGGTCTATGAAAAATTTCATGTCCTGTGCAACATATTTATCATAGAATCATAGAAGTTTAGAATTGGAAGAGACCTCAGGAGTCCAATCCCCTGCTCAAAGCAGGACCAACCCCAACTAAATCATCCCAGCCAGGGCTTTGTCAAGCGGGCCTTAAAAACCTCTAAGGTTGGAGATTCCACCACCTTCCTAGGTAACCCATTCCAGTGCTTCACTACCCTCCTAGTGAAATAGTGTTTCCTAATATCCAACCTAGACCTCCCCCACTCAGGGCCGGCTTTAGGCCGATTCCCCCGATTCTGTCGAATCGGGCCCCGCACCTAAGAGGGCCCCATGGCCTAAAGAAGAGTGGCTAACTTAGGCGCCTTTTTAATTTTTACTCACCCGGCGGTGCTCCGGGTCTTCGGCAGCATGTCCTTCAGTGCCGCCGAAGACTTGGAGCGAGTGAAGGACCCACCGCCGAAGTGCCGCCGAAGACTCAGAGCGAGTGAAGGACCCGCCGCCAAAGTGCTGCTGAAGACCCAGAGCGCCGCCGGGGCCCCGTCGAAACTATTCCAATAGGGCCCTGCACTTCCTAAAGCCGGCCCTGCCCCCACTGAAACTTGAGACCATTGCTCCTTGTTCTGTCATCTGCCACCACTGAGAACAGCCTAGCTCCATCCTCTTTGGAACCCCCCTTCAGGTAGTTAAAGGCTGCTATCAAATCCCCCCTCACTCCTCTTTTCTGCAGACTAAATAAGCCCAGTTCCCTCAGCCTGTCCCCATAAATCATATGCCCCAGTCCCCTAATCTCCCTTGTAGATGCAAATAGGTCAATGGAAGAATTCTACCTTCAACCTATGTACCGCATATCAAGGGGGTGAATTTACTACAGTGACAGAAAAGCTTCTTCCATCACTGTAGTGTCTGCACTACAACAATGTAGTTGCAGCACATAGTGCCTGTAGTGTAGACATACCCCTCAGTCTCTTATATCCCTGGATTAGTTAGGACAACTGGATTTCCAGCTTTAAGATTTATCATCCCTTAACCTGTGAGGCTGTACAGTAGCCACCCACATCTTCTCCAAGCAGTGTCTAACACCGGACTCCCTGTCTCCCATCTCGACTGAACAGCAGCACTTGAGAGCTTGTGTCACTTAACAAATCTACTTTTACACTTAATAGGGTTAATTTCATGTACAGTATCAGCTGAAGAAGTCCTTGGTGTCCCAACTCAATGAAATGTGGGCTGGTTTGATACAAATGACAACAATATTCAAGCACTCCTTGTGGCCCATCGAGCCATGCACCAAGTTAAACCGAACAACCCCTCCTCCCTCGCGGCTGCAGAAGCCTTCCGGAAATCAAAATCTGAAGTGCAGAAAAAGTTGCAGGAGATGGAGGACACTTGGTGGAGAAATAAAGCAACAGAACTACAAGCTCTTGCTGATACTAATAACACTCAAGGTTTTTTCCAGAAGCTAAAGTCTATTTACGGACCACAAAGAGCCAATAACTGTCCAATCCTGCCCATGAATGGCACCACCCTCCCGACTGAGCACAGTACGATAGTAGAAAGATGGAAAGAACATTTTGCGACTCTCCTCAATCATGAGTCAAGCACAAATGATCAAATTGTAGGACTCAATCGAGCAAAGACCAGTCCGATTTGAACTCGAAGATCCACCAACTTTGGAGGAGACTAAGAGCACACTTATGGAAATGGCAAACAGAAATATAACTGGAGCCGATGAAATCCCAGCTGAAGTGCTGAAACATGGTGGTCCTACACTTCACAAAACTTTACTAAACTTATTTACTTTCTCATGGAAAAATGAGGTTTTACCCCAAAGATGCCAAAATAGTAACAATCTACAAGCATAAAGGGGACATGACAGTGGCAATTATCATAGTATTTCACTCCTTTCCATTGCTGGTAAAACCCTTGGTAATCTGCTGCTGAAAAGGTTTCAGGTTATTGCAGATGACGTACTCCCTGAATCCCAGTGTGGTTTTCGTTCATCATGCTGCACTGCTAACATGATATTTACCTTACGCCAGTTACAGGAGAAATCTGCTAAACAACAAATGACCCTATATGTTGCCTTTGTCGACCTTAGTAAGGCGTTCAACTCCGTTGGACGCTCTGCTCTCTGGTGCCTTCTTGCAAAGTTTGGCTGCCCAGACAAACTAATCAATCTTATACACTGCTTCCTGTAGCCCATGGGGTTAAACAGGGCTGTGTGCTTGCCCCTACATTATTTACTTTGTTCTTGGCAGGAGTGCTAGAAGTTGTTGCACATACCACCACTACAGGTGTCACTTTAACAACACAATTTGATGGCTGACTTGTAAACCTCTGCTGATTCAAGGCCAAAAGCAAATCCCAGCAAAGTAAAGGATCTACTGTATGCCAATGACAGGGCCGCCCAGAAGGGGGGGCAAGTGGGGCAATTTGCCCCAGGCCCTGGGCCCCACAGGGGCCCCCATGAGAATATAGTATTCTATAGTATTGCAACTTTTTTTATGGAAGGGCCCCCCGAAATTGCTTTGCCCCGGGCCCCCTGAATCCTCTGGGCAACCCTGGCCAATGACTCCATATTTGTCGCCCTTTCTGAGAATGACCTGCAACATTTGTTGAATTCCTTTGCCCAGGCTATATCCATTTTTGGCCTTTGTATGAATGTAAAGAAAACAGAAATCCTGTACCAACCATCTCCGGGCAGAAACCCATCACTTTCATCACCATAAAATAATAAAATAAAAATTGAATGGCTGCCAATTAAACAATGTCAAGTCCTTCTGCTACCTAGGTAGCACAGTTACCGACGACACCAGTATTGATAAAGACCTTTCAGCACACTTAAAGTCATCTGCCTCAGCTTTCAGTTGTCTACAAAAAAAGACTTTGGACAAGATCGTGGGGTCAAAGTGTCCACAAATGCCAGGTTTAGAGAGCTGTGCTCCCTTATCTTCTCTACTCGTTAGAGACCTGCCCCCTTTATCATTGCCATATCCAAAAACTTAACTGCCTGCAACAACGCCATGTGCGCAACATAAAGGGAATCATATGGTGTCATAACTATAAAGGGAAGGGTGACAGCCATACTGTGTACAGTACTAAAGTCCCTCCTGGTCAGAGACTCTAAAATCCTTTTACCTGTAAAGGGTTAAGAAGCTCGGGTAACCTGGCTGACACCTGACCCAGAGGACCAATAAGGGGACAAGATACTTTCAAATCTTGGGGGGGGAAAGGCTTTTGTGTGTGTCCTTTGTTTAAGGGGTTTTTTGCTCTTGGGACTGAGAGGGACCAGACATCAATCCAGGTTCTCCCCATCTTTCTAAACAAGTCTCTCTTATTTCAAAATTGTAAGTAAAAGCCAGGCAAGGCGTCTTAGATTTACTTTGTTTTCTCAACTTGTAAATGTACCTTTTACCAAAGTGCTTATCTTGTTTGCTATACTTTGAACCTAAGACAGAGGGGATTCCTCTGAGCTCTTTGAGTTTGATTACCCTGTAAAGTTATTTTCCATACTGATTTTGCAGAGATGATTTTTACCTTTTGCTTTAATTAAAAGCCTTCCTTTTGAAAACCTGATTGATTTCTCCTTGTTTTAAGATCCAAAGGGGGTTTGGATCTGTATTCACCAGGAGTTGGTGAAAGGAAGGAGGGGGGAAGGGTCAATTTCTCCTTGTTTAAGATCCAAGCAGTTTGGATCTGTATTCACCAGGGAATTGGTGAAAGGTTTCTCAAGGCTTCCCAGGGAGGGAATCCATCGAGAATGGTGGCAGCGGGACCAGAGCTAAGCTGGTAGATAAGCTTAGCAGTTTTCATGCAGGCCCCTACATTTGTACCCTAAAGTTCAAAGTAGGGATACAGCCTTGACATATGGTCTGACAAAATCACCAACAACGAAGTACTACAGCTGGCAGCCATGCTAAGTGTGGAAACCATGCTAGCATGGAGGCAAATGACTTGGGTCAGCCACATCATATGTATGGATAACAATCAACTGCCTAAGAGAGTTCTGTATACTGAATTTGAAAAAGACCATAGGAAGGCTGGCCATCCCAAACCCTGCTACAAGGATTGCATCACACGGCACATACAGTCTGCCAGGCTGGGCTTAATGATCTGGGCGGATACAGCCCATGACGGGTGAATTGGCACGCCACTACAAAGGAAACAGAATGTGCAATAGAATATCATCACGCCACCCTGGCCGACAGTAGGCGGGAACGCTGCCACCAACTTGCCTCAGCACATTTTGTGAACCCTACATGTGAAAACTGATTTCCAATCATAGTCATACTCGAATACAAGTGACAGTCATTATCTTGTGTGTGTGTGTGTGCATGTGTGTAGGAAAAGGAAGTATTACTATAGTGTTGTCCGTTGGAATCTTTGCCTTCACCCTTGTCCACTTCAGTTTTTATTTATAATTCCTTTAATATGCTTTCCCAAATCCTGAGTAATTTAAATTATTATTAAATGTTTTCTTTGCCAGCATAGTTTTTATTCAGTGTATGTGTGTGTGCATTATTACATTCCGTAACCACATATATGTAATATTGAATAATTTAAAAGTATAATCCCCCCAAAAGATATTTATAACAATTTAAACTACCCTGAACAAGGAGTTTAGAGGATTAGAAATGAGATTTAAGCAGTTGCCAAGGGGATAAATGTACACTTACTTTACATTCCAGCACTCATTGACTTTAAGGCCAAAGGGATGGAGAGATTCGCAGTAACTGACATGAAGAAGCGAATTAAAAGTTGTCAGGGTTAAAACCGAGACCCTGTTCATTATTATGGCCTTTTATCTTGCATGTTTGGAGGGCAGAACACAACTGGGCAAGTTCTGTTCTGCAATCTCTATCCCTTTTTCCCTTCCAGACAGCCTCTTCCTCTCAATCCAGCACCAGTTGCCAGGACCCTGCCTGGGCTTAAAGGGAGAGAGCAGGCTGAAATGTACTCTTGCTAATATCAGTGGAAAATCTCCAGATGCACTGTGACACAGGGCATGTTATGTACTGTATCTGAGGACACAAGTGGACATTAAAGGTTTAAACTATACTAACTCCAAGTTTCTCAGGGAAGAAGAGAAGAGGCAAGAGTCCTAGAGATAACAACATACATACCTTGAAGAAGCAAAGTAATGTTACTTTACTTTTCTGGTGTTTCTGGTTGCTTCACTTTTAATACATAACTGTCATATGTTTATATGGATACATTTATGCTTTTTTTCCATTCACAGACTATTTATATTAGATAATCATTGTTAGTCTGACAGTTTCCTTTGAAGTAAAAATCACCCAACCTAGTTATCTCTTTCACAATCCCAGCAGCCCTTTCCTGTATTTCTGCCTTGCTGATGAAGCAGAAGGTGAATTCTGTAACCATCTCTCCTTACATGTTAGCACTGAAGGTATTTCCCATTTCTTGGTGCCTCGATGTTAAAATCCAAGAGGCTTAACACAAAAAAGTAAATGCCGCATATGTGCAATGTTTCTACATTCTGGGCCAAATTCATCTCCAGTGAAATGCCACAAGAGTGATATCCAAGGCAAGTTTATCCCAGTATTCTCAGAAAGAATTTTTTTTAAAAGAACATCTTGTTTCTGAGTAATTGCTGATCTACATAATCTTCCCCTCACACCTAAGGTACAAGTTTACAATTACTCAGCCTAGGAGTGAGCAGCCATAAAGGATGCAGTTAGATTGGGGGCATCCAGCTAGAGCGGACTGCCCAAGCCACAATTCTTATGGGTTCGACTCTGCCATTCAGCTCAAAAGGAGTAATAATGTTGAACCCAGACCCCTTAAATACAGGTATTTCTTGCAAGACCCTTCCAAGCTTCTTCACAGGGAAAATCATGCTCCAGTTCACATGGGGAAATATGGCTTTGCTACAGTTGTCAGGGTGTGGAGTGAGTATAGGAGAGCTGTTTATTAAATGTTCATTTATTTCTCTAGGTTTCAAAGCCTTTTCTACAGTAGCTATTTTTGTAGTTTACTTGGAAGGAAAGAGAAATAGTGGCATTTGGGTACTAAGTGCACAGTAGAACTGCAGTGTATTGTCACCTCCTCTAGATGCTTGGGGTTTTCATGATTTACAAATGCTAAGAGAAAACCTAGACGTTTGTTACCATTCGTCTTCTGATTATTGCTACTCTGCTGAATAAAGAGGCCTGTTAAGGTAGCTGAACCCCAAACCTGGTTCTATTTTGCAAAGCCTGTAAAAGCCTGTATTTATGTGGGGGGGAGGGGAAGGGGGGTTAAAAAGAGAGAGATTTCAAACCATCTTTCAGTGCCCGATGCACTGCCTTCTCACAGCAAATCACAGTGTGCAGACAATACAGGGGGAAATCATGTTTTAGATAAGGAAACAGCTTTCATATTAAGATCCTCAAGAGGTTATTGCATATAATGGGGGGAGGGGAAAGAAATTACCAAAATGATGATAAATAGCGTGCCATAGCCCATCTATAAATTCCACCTGCTGACATGGTTTAGTGGGCAGACATGAACCCCACTCGAGGGAGGAAAAGGGAAGCCAGCAGCGGGACAGGAAGAGGTTATGCAAGATATGAGTGTACAGGAAGCAATAAAGGTTGTGGAGGTTTAGCAGGAGTCTGGTGTGTGTTTGACTGAATCCTTGGTTAGGGAGCAAACTTAACAACAATATCTGGTTTTGCATAGGAACAACTGCTCACTTGTCTAAATCTTGCCCTCAGTGCTGATCTCTATCAGCCTTCAATTTACTATTGCTTCCATTTGAGTCATAGTATGAATCAAGCACAACTCCTCCCCTCCTATGCAGATGGTGTGCGGAAAACACAATGCACAGTTTGTTTTAAGTGTGTGGCTTTCTTTTTAATTGAATTAGGCCTAATTTGTTCTTCCATTTCCTGCCTAAAGCTAGTTTTGCACTGTGCAGACAGGTGGTGTTTTCAAGGGTTGGGCAGACAATTTGGATGAAAACTCAAAGGTGTCTGAACATGCAGCATTCACGTCTGCCAAACTGAACCCAAATTTTGCAAGTTCAAGTTTGGCAGGCAGCAGTGGCATGAAGGCAAGCCACGCCGAAACAAAGAGAACACTCTTGGAGCCCAGCCCCAGGAAAAGGCAAAAAAATGAGGCCAGCCACTTCTGAGCAGCTAGGCAAACAGAGTCCATGTCTGAAAGCCAGTTCCCTGAGCACAGCCTGAAAGAATGTATGAAATGCCACACTAGATCAAATCAGTGGCCTCATCAAGTCAGGAATCCTGTCTCCTCGTCTGGCCAGTAACAAATGCTTCAGAAGCAGGAGTAGCACTGCTCCACCACAGACAATGATCATTCAATAACATGCCCATGAGTGAGCTTTCATTGTAAACTAAGCCAAGAGTTAGTGATTGTCTCATGCCCTGAAGCATGAGGTTTGATTTTCTATGCACTTTTTTTATCATCCCCGGTAGTTTAACTGTGGATATACTTAATATCCATAGTCATGTCTAATATTTATTAATCCAGCTAAACTTTTTTCTCAGCAATATCTTGTGGCAGTGATGTGTTAAGTATTTAGTATTTCAGATTTAAACTTGTTGCTTTCAAGTCATTGAGTGCCCCTTTGTTCTTTTATTAGGAGAGAGGTTAACAGCAGCATTCAAATGATCTCTCTGTACCTTCCACTATTTTATGTGCCTCTCTTACTTGCCATTTTTCTAAACTCAACCAACCTCATCTTCATCTCAAAGTCTTTCCACACCTCTGATCATACCTTTTGCTGCTCTTCTCTACACTTAAAAATAATCTCTGCCAGGTAACCTTTTTGAGGTGAAACTGACTAAACCTGAATGGAGTATTCCAGTTGAGGACATACTATTGATACAGTCACAGAATGACATTATAAAGCTTTCAGTGTTAGCCTTTAATCCTTTTCTTAATACAGATTAATGAGGAAGCCAGGAACCTATCATCAGAATGTTCCTTAAATGGAAGGAGGAGTTCAGGTTCTCTGAATTCTGAGCCTTTGCAAAACTTCGTGTTGAACAGCAGAAACCAAATCTTATCCTGTTATCAGAGTCAGTTTTATCTCATGCATAGAAAACTCAATGGGCATTTAAGGGGGTAATGCTATTTACATTCTGGTCCATCAGAATTTTCAATGTTCAAATTATCCTTTGCCTGCCATCTTTAAATAAACTGCTGAGCAGCATGTTGGCACAAGCTGACTGCTAGCTTTCACTCCCCAGAGGTGGCTGCATTTCAGTGGCAAGTGAAGGTGATACCACTTTGTATGTGTGAAAGTATTTTGGTATCCCTCTCTCTGTGTATGGACAACATTATTATATACAGACCTCCCCAACTCCTGCCACCTTGCACAAATTCTTGGTGTATAGGGACAGCCCTATTCTAGGAATTGTATAGGTTGGGGAGGCCACTTCAATCAATTTCCTCTGCGCTCTTCAGTATTGCCATAGAAACAGACTAGGTGTTTACTGTTTTATCCCAGAATGCTGTCCCCTTTTGATACCCTACCCTGCAGTATTGAAAACGCAGTGGTTTTATGCTGAGTGACTTAAAATGGGATGCCAGAACTAAATATGAAAAAAGCAGGTTTAGGAAGGAGGGGCTTTAAGGATTTAGAGATAATTGAATTTAGTAGACTCAGTTGAGCAGATCCTGTTGGAGTGATTTTTCACTCCCTCTAAAATGCATGCATACTTGGTCAGAGTACCAGTGGCATATAATATTCCTGCTTTCTTATTTTCTTCTGTTTGTACCTGAATCCTAAAGCTTAGAAAATGTGTATCCAAGTGTGTCTAGCTTTGTGGTAGGCACTTGAACTTTAAAAAGTATGGGGAAAAAGGAGAAGAGAAAGGAAAGAGGAAGAGGAATTTCAGAAGTTCTGAAAAGCATGTTAGAAGGAATCTGACATGTAAAGACTAACAGGAACATCAGGAAGAAAGTTGTTTGTTCTGTCTGAGTACGTCATTACTCAGCTATTACAGCAAGATATTATTGCTTTGCCTTGATTATTGTGATTGACTTTGGTTCCTCTGCAAAATATAAGAAACAAATATTGAAAATATAAGACGAGAGAATGGTGAAAGGAAAGAAGAAAGAAGAACAGAGAGGTAGGTATATTTAAGAGGCATAAGAGGAGACCTGAGGTAGCAATTTGTAATGGATTTCCATCATTGATCAGATTATTCAATAAGTAAATATAGTATATTGTGGATAATCTAGAAACAATCCCTCTCTTTTTAAGGTTACTGGATGGTCTTGTAGTTAAGGTAGTGGAGAGGGATTCAGGAGTTCTGTTCCTGGCTCTGACACAAACTTTCTGTGACTTTGGGCAAATCCCTTAATCCATCTGTGCCTCTCTTTCCTATCTGTAAAATGGAGATAACACTTCCTTTCTTTCACTCCCGGTCTGTCTTGTCTATTTAGATTTTAAGCTTTGGGGGACATGGAAAACTTAATACATTATTTTTTTTTCATAGATTCATAGACTTTGTGCCCAGAAGGCACCAGTGTGATCATCCAGTCTGACCTCCTGCATAACACAGGCCATAGATCTTCCCTGAATTAACTCCTACTTCAAGTCCAGTAGCTGTGGTTGAAATAGGGCATATCTTAGAAAAATATCCAATCTTGATTTCAAAATTTCCAGTGATGGAGAATTCACCACAACACTAGATAAGTAGTTCCAGTGGTTAATTACATTCACTGTTAAAAATTTGCAACTTATTTCTAGTCTGAATTTGTCTAGCTTCAAATTCCAGCTATTAGTTCTTCTTATGCCTTTGTCTGCAAGACTGAAGAGCCCTCTGTTATCAAAGTTCAGTTCCCTGGGTAGGTATTTCTAGACTGTGTTCAAATCACCTCTTAACCTTTACTCTGTTAAGCTAAACAGATTGAGCTCTTTAATGGCTCTTCTCTGAACCTCTCCAATTTTTCAACATCCTTCTTGAGGTGTAGACACCAGAACTGGACACAGAGTTCTAGCAGTGGTTGCAGTGTCAAATACAGAGCGAATATAACCTCTCTACTCCTATCTGATATTCCTTTGCAAGGATTTATTGCATTAATCTTTTTGGCCATAGCACTGGGAGCTCATGTTCAGCTGATTATCCACCAAAAGTCTTTTTCGGAGTCACTACTTCACCACACCTCACCATCACCAGTACAGATAGAGGATTATGTTCTCACCAATGTAGAAACATTCACATACTTGGGAAGCACCACCAGCCAGGACAGTGGAACAAGCCAGGACATCCAAAACAAAATCAATAAAGCCAGGAACACCTTCAGGAGTTTAAATAGAGTCTGGAAATAATGAAAATACAACACCAAACCAAAATCAAGATCTATCAGAGCTGCGTACTTTCAACATTAATTTATAGTGCAGAATGTTGGGGAATGAGAATATATGACAAGTCCAAACTGTCTTCATTCCATAGAACCTGCCTCAGAAAAATCCTCTGTATCTTTTGGCCCAGAACGATCTCAAACCAAGATCTATTGACAGTGCAGCCAAGAGGATATGAGCACCATCATTACTAGGTGGCATTGGAGATGGATTGACTGATTCCATCACCAGAGTAGTGCTAAAATGGACACCTGAAGGCAAGCGAAAACAAGGCCACCCAAAAACAACATGGCGAAGAACTGTGGAAGCTGAGCGGAAAAACCTGGGGCACAGCTGGGGAAACATAGAAAGACTTGCCAGAAACAGATAGGAGTGGAGGAGCTTCGTCACTGCCCTTAACGCCAGAGGTGTAATGGGAACATGATGATGATGATGACTTTACCATGATAGAGTCCCCTATCATGTCAGTATAGCCTGCATTCTTTATTCCATGAAGTATGACCTTACATTTGACCATATTGAAATACAAAGCATTTGCTTGCACACAGCTTATCGGGTGATCCAGATTGCTGTGTATTAGTGTCCTGTCCACTTCATTATTTACCACTCCCCCAATCTTTGTGTCATCTGCAAATTTTATCAGTAATGACTTTATGTTTTCTTCCAGGTCATTGATAAAAGTATTAATTAGTGTATGGTCAAGACCCAATAGCTGGGTGCCCCAACTAAAAACATATACGTTTGGTGATGATTCCTCATTGACAATTATATTTTGCGACTAACCAGTTTTTAATCCATTTAATATGCGCCATGCTGATTTTGTATCATTCTAGTTTCTTAATCAGAATACCATGTGGTACTAAATCAAATGCCTTTCAGAAGTCTGAGTATATTACATCAACACTAGTACCTTTTATCGGGGGTAGCCGTGTTAGTCTGTATCTACAAAAACAACAAGGAGTCCGGTGGCACCTTAAAGACTAACAGATTTATTTCGGCATAAGCTTTCATGGGTAAAAAACCCACTTCTTCAGATGCCCTTTATCAACCAAATTTATAATTTCATAAAAAATTATATGAAGTTAGTTTGGTGAGATCTATTTTCCATAATAGGTTGGCATTAATT
This sequence comes from Emys orbicularis, assembly GCF_028017835.1. Taxonomy (NCBI): domain Eukaryota; kingdom Metazoa; phylum Chordata; order Testudines; family Emydidae; genus Emys; species Emys orbicularis. The sequence continues at coordinate 65,452,562 of NC_088684.1, forward strand.
AATTATTTTAATTCTTTGTTAATCAAATTCCATATTGGCCGTTCCATTATTTTGTCGAGGATCCATGTCAGGTTGGTAAGCCTATATTTACTTTGATCATGCCATTTACCCTTTCTAAATATTGCATTAGCTTTCTTCCAGTCCTCTGTATCTTTCCCATTGTTACTAGATTTATTAAAAACCTGTGTTAACAATCCAGAGCGCCTCTTTATCCAGCGCTTTAAAAACTCTTTGATGCAAGTTATAAGACCTAGCAATTTAAAAAATGTCTGCCTTTAGTAACTGCTATTTAACATCCTCCTTAGTTACTATTGGAATGGAAAGTATTTCATCATTGTATGATATGAATACATTGGGTTTTTTCCAAAATACAGAATAGAAATAGTTTTGGATACTTCTGCTTTTTTTGCATTATTATTGACAAGTCTACCATTTCCATTTAGTAATGGACAAATACCATTGTTAGCATTCTTTTTGCTCCTGATATTCTTTAAAAATATCATATTATTTTCCTTAACTTTGTTGGCCATAGATTTCTCCTTGTGTTGTTTTGCTTCCCATATCAATTTTCTACAATTTCTAGCCTCTAATTTATATTCATTGCTAACAACTTCCCCCTTTGTCCATTTGTTAGAGTTTTTAAAAAAATATATTGCTGTTTTCTCATCCCCTCTAAGCCAGACTGTTTTTTTAAACAGTGTAGCCTTCTTTCTTGAGTGTGGAAGGGGGTTTTGGGGCATCAGGTAAAATATTCTTAAACAGTTCCAAATTATCATTCACATTTTTCTGTTTAAATTCTTTCTCCCAGCTGAACTGGCTCAGAATTGTTTTCAGCTTTGTAAAATTGGCCATTTTAAAGCAGAGAGAGAGAGAGAGAGAGAAATTATACAACTTTAAAATCTAGCCTCTAGTACCTGGTTTTTGTTCGAAGCTCATTGGGGCACGACAGCCTGTGTGTGTACGGTGCTTGGTACAATGGGGTTTCCATCCCTGACTAGGGGCCTAGTTACTATTGCCACACAAATAAAAACATCCACCTAGAACTTCACAATTGAGTTGTGATGTACATTATGGCCTCATGGAACTTCAAGTTTGCAATAGCACAAATCAGAATCATATCCTCCTACTACAAAACTGCAGGTTCCCACTATTATTTGAGCTAGAGGATCTCTATTAGCTGTTATTGCAATAGGCTCTGTGGCACACAGATGAGCAGCTTGGATCTCATGCAACAGAGAGCACTGATGCTCAAGTAAGCAGAATCTGAATGAATTCTCCCAACAGCTAGCTGTGGGGTGGCGGAGACGTCAGGAGCAAACTGTATTTACATGAACACACCTCTGCTAAGATATCCAGCAGCGTTGATGTTGGGTTATAAATCACTTTAGTACTGAATGCAGGGGTAGTGAAATACTGTTACCAATATTGTTGTCATTATTGTATGAATAAAGGGGAGAGAAACTGTGCTTAACCTGCCCCGAATGAGGGGGTCACCTTCAGCTGAAAGGACCTCGTTAAGCCAAGGGCTCGAATGTCGAAGCCTTGTGAAAGTAAGAGGAGTGGGGACAGGTGTCCCAGCCAGGCCTCTCCCCCAGGGGCCCAGGTCTGGTTTAACCTCTTCCTCCCCACTGTTCAAAGAACAAGCTAAATAGGCTTCATTAGGAGCCTCTTTTTTATTTTAAATCAGGGGTGGCCAACCTGAGCCTGAGAAGGAGCCAGAATTTACCAATGTACATTGCCAAAGAGCCACAGTAATATGTCAGCAGCCCCCCATCAGCTCCCCCCTGGCTCACAGTGCCTCCCGCCCACTGGCAGCCCCACTGATCAGCACCTCCCGCTCCCTCCCCACATCTCCCAATACCTGTTTCGAGGCATGCAGGAGGTTCTGGGAAGGAGGGGGGAGGAGCAAGGGCATGGCAGGCTCAGGGGCGGGAAGGGGTGCAGTGGGGGCAGGGCCTGTGGCATAGCCAGGGGGTGAGCAGTGAGCACCCCCTGGCACATTGGAAAGTTGGTGCCTGTAGCTCCAGCCTTGGAGTCAGGGCCTATACAAGGAGCCGCATATTAACTTCTGAAGAGCCACATGTGGCTCCGGAGCCACAGGTTGGCCACCCCTGTTTTAAATGCTCAATCAGAGCTAAAATCAGTTGTGGTAGGACTGTGTTTCTGCCCAGCCTGAAAAGAGCTGAAAATTACTGAGAGACTGCTGTGCAGAGGTCATAGCAGAGAGGCAGTGGCAACAGGTGATGACTAACAGTCAGCTGGCAAATGAGTGGCTGGTGAGGCAGCGAGGAACCGTGGCTGGTGGCACAGCCAGTGGAGAGGAACCACTGGAGAGGGATGGCTAGCCAAAGCATATGCTCAGATGGTGGAGCAAGCAAGGTGCCTTTTTCCCTTGGTGGGAGGTGAACTCACACAGATGCACCTCTGAACCCTGAATCCTCACTGACCAAGGACAACCACTGTGAGTGGGGTATGGTGTGGGAGCCGAGAGGGGCACAGAAAAGGAACTTTTGGTTGTAGAACTCAAGAACATGAGGCAGAAGGCAGTGCCCCACGCACTCTGGGGTCAGTGTCCTGCTCACAGTTTTATTATTATGAATCCTGTTTGTGGCATTTTCCCTAATTAATGTTGGATGACTTCCCTCCTTTCATTAGAAGTTTCTTTCCTACACTTACACTCTCAGAGGCACCCAGGGGTGGTGTGTAATTTTCCCAGGTTACTGGGTGGGGGCTCGAGCGGGTTCTGTGTTGTATTATTGAAAAGGAACCACTGGACATTGAACCTGGCCCTGGTTGCTGCCGGCTCCACTTGGCAGAAAGGTTACACTCACATATACTAACCAGCTCTTTAAAATGCTTTACAAGAAGGCATTGAAAAGGGTAAGGTACAGTGGCATTTTCTGATATCTTAATCCTGTATTTGAGACTGAGGGATAATTGAAAAAGGGTGTAAGAGTGGGAGAAAAAAGATCATAGGGAAAGAGGAAATTCTTCAGAGGGGTTCAACAGATCTTATATTGATCTTTGTGGAAACCTCTACCCGCATTCCTAGGTTTAACTTTAATCTCTGTTTAAATGTACATAGTAAGGGCCAGATCAGCTGGTATCAATTGGCATAGCTCCACTAAAGTCAGATTTGCTACACTAATTTACATCAGCTGGGGGTGTGGCTCTACCTCTTTTCAAGATGGGAGATTGATTCTCTGCATAACCTCTTCTGTAAACTCACACTTTCTCCTTCTAGTGATACTGTGGGTGGAGGGTGTCATCTCTTTCTCAGCATTATTAGTACAATGCCAAAGCTTAAATGGAGTAGATGGGAACACATCCCATTAGCCGTGAGGGTGAGATTTTAAAAATTACTAGACTAGAAAACTGCAAAATGATCAAGAAGTGAAAACAAAGTAATATTAAAGTGAGAAAAGCTAGGAAATTCAGAATAAGGGCATAAACACACCCTTTCCCTTCCCAATCGTGTCTAGAGATTGCAGGGCTTTCCAAACAATGGATGATTTCTCATTTCATATGTATTGCAAAGCCTATTCACGAGCTGATTGTGTAGATGAAAATGACTTCTGTTTAAATAGTAGCAACAAACAAATATAAGTCAGACAACGGCCCTTTATAAGTCACTAAAATAATAATAAATTGCACTTCTAACATGGATTTCAGTCTCAAAGCATAATGCAAATATTAACTAAGCTTCAGAACCTCCTTTGAGGTCAATAAGTATTATGGGTGAAATTCTGGCCTCATTGAAGTCAATGGGTATTTTGCCTTTATAAGCTATGTTCCAATTCAGAATGAGAAAAACAAACTTCGGCCTAAAATGTCTTTTATTTTAAATGAAGGCAAACAAAACAAGAAAGAACAAAAGTCTCCAAGAGAGAGCACTGTGAATCTGTCTCCTCTGTAAGAGGGAGTCTCCAGAAATTCTGTACAAACTCTGATCAAAATGGCTGCTGGTTCTACCTACAGGCACACCCAGCACCACGTGTCTTTTTTGGTGGAATCTGCTGGATGCTAAGCTCTTTGGAAAATCTAGCCCTAAATGTGAAGTACATGGAAAACAAAGTAAACTCTTTTTAGGGTAACCATACATCCTGTTTTGGCTGGGACAGTCCCTTTTTTTAGGTCCTGTCCTAGCCATCCCAACTTTTTGGCAAAACTGGACATTTGTCCCGTTTGCTCTAACCAACTGATCAGTTGGCAAAAGCAAACAGGACAAATGCCCAGTTTTGCCAAAAAAGTGGGGTGGGACCCCTAGCGGGGCACAGAGGAATGTGTGGGGGGAGGGGCAAGCAGCAACGCCAGCCCCACACTGGAGGGAGGCCTAGGGAGAGCAGCTTGGGCCAGCCGGCCCTACATTCGGGCAGGCTGCAGGGGGGTGCTGCACCGGGGGGGGGGGGGGGCGGTGCTCAAGCTGGGCGATGGGGTGTCCTGTTTTCCCTTTGGGAAAATATGGTCATCCTAGCTCATTTAGGCCCAGATCCTGAAATCTGATACACATGGGTCTTTATGGAATAGCATTGGCTTCAGTGGGACGCTGTAGAGGCCTAAGACCCTGCCCAATCACAGGAGCCTTAGATTGTAAACTCTTCAGGTCAGGAACAGTACCTTCATTAATGTTTGTAAACTGGCTAGCACCTTGTGGGCACTACTGCAAACTAAAGAATAATAAATTAAAGTGTCTATTAAAAATAAATACTAATAATTGCAATTTCATAGCTACACACACCACAATGCCTGTTTAACAAATGGAAAACCTAAGGAAAGGGTAAGTGACTAGGTCACAGAGACAATGTAGGTGAGGTAAATATCTTGTGTGGCTCAAAAGCTTGTCTTTCTCACCAACAGATGTTGGTCCAATGGAAGATATAACCTCACCCACCTTGTCTCTCTAATATCCTGGGACCGACACCGCTACAACTACACTGTATAAAATCACAGAGTCTGTCAAAAGCAGAGCTAGGATTAGAACCTTGCATTTTTTACTCTCAGTCCTATAGTCTAACCACTAGCCACACTGCTTCCCAAAAAGGACTATACCAAGGTAAAGCACTTAAACAATATTTATTCTTAGAATGGAGGAAAGGAGACAAGACAACACAGAAGATTGTTTTGAAGATTTTTTTAAGTGTTTAAGTGAAAACAGACTTTGCCAGAGAGTTACAAGTTCCAGTCCTTTTCTTCAAGTTCAAATAGCCGCCTTCTGGTTTGGCTTCCAGCATCAAAGTCCAGTCACAGACTCTTCATTCCGGCAATCCTATCACTTCTCTAGGTCCAAATATCAACATGCTAAAATGAATTGGCACGGTAATATAAACTCATTCCTGGTAAGACTATGACTCATTTCTATCATGCATCACAAAAAATTAAAGACAAGACAAACTGAAACACTTATGTAGAGAAAGAGTTATAAAAAAAATCGCTCCTAAAGCAATCAGTCTTTACAAATGGATGCTGAAATTGGACTTATTTTGCTCCTGTTATTATAATTGTTACAACACAGAGCACCACTCTCATTAACAATAGTATGATATCACTCACAGAGTAAATATTATACACTATATTCACACCACTGTTTTGCGTAAAAGATATCATTGTTAATAGTACAGTGTCTAATATTACACAACACAGTTCAACAGTAACATATTAATATTACAAATCATAGCTGAAATCCTTTTCAGAAATTATAGTGGCATGGCTGGATTTTTTTTTTAAACTACTAGGTTGCTCAATGACTAGAATCATGAAAAAGAAAATCAATTATTTAAAATTCTCATGGATGCCTAATGTAGGAGATGGAATACTCATAAAGCCTCCAGGAGAATCCAATGTTAATATGTGCAAATTGGATGGATAATAAAGAGACAAGGTTCCCAAAGGGAAAAGGATATATCCGTAAAGCAGAATAGAAAAAAATAAATAAAAGAATAGGAACAATAAACCCTAATCCTATAGCACTCATATAATAAGAAATCAAAGACGGATAGATGAAACTGAATACATACCTCACTCAGCCACCAAACTTTTTGGAAGCCTTCCCATGAATCAGACCTCTGTCCTCTCCTCATAAGATGCCACTCCAGGTATCTTCTCCAGGCACCCCACTCTGGCAATATAAGGAACAGCCATCCAAACACAAAGCAAAAGAACTGTCCTTCCTAACAGAAAGTAGGACTTATTTATGTCCTTATTTCAAAATCTACAAAGTGCAGATCCAGAAAGTCTCACAGTGTTTTAAATATTTTATCATCTCACCAATTCCTCTTCAATCTTGGAACATACTCATACCCTAGGAATCAGAATGGTGAAAGTGAACAAGAGTTATCGAAATACTATTCAACGGGAAAATTCAACAGTTTCTCTCGTAAGAGCTGATTTGTGGTTGATCATCTTTGTTTTAATGCTCTGAAGGTTTTCCCTGTATATCACAGGCCACAAGGCTATAGTAAATTACAAAACAGGAAACACACATAATTCTAATGCTCTTCCCTCAACAGGATGTTTATTCCCTGTTGCAAGACGATAACATTGATTTCCAATTATCTTATTATGGCAATTTATAAAAGTGCCCATAGGCAGGATGTTCATGAAGAGAGAAACTGGCTCATATCTAGGTTAGCACATGTGAATGGCCTCTGAATTTAAATTCTTCTTCTAACAGAACAGAAAGGTATAATATAAATACACCCAGCTATAAAAGGGACTAAACATCTTTGGGGCAAGGATGCTGTATACATATGTGTTTGTATAGCTCCTGCAATAATGGGGCCCTGATCCAGACTAGAGCCTCTGCACACTCCTGTGATACAAATAATAACCAACCAAGGTTTTAAATAAATAAATCTTCATGTCCCGAGCACTGAGACAAAAGGTCTAATCTTGCAGTCACTCAGTACTCAACAGTTCCCTGGGCAAAACTCTGCGCTCACTCAAAACTCCCACTGAAGTCTATGGGATTCCATGAGTATGACTGAAAACAGAATTTGGCCCCTTGACTTCAATGGGCTTTATGCACTTTTGGGTGAAATTTAGTCCTGTGCAGAGGTCCAATACACATCCTATGCAAATCGTAAGCCCTAGGAGGAGTTAAGTGGTCCATAAGCCTTGTGCTGTGTTATGCACAAATCCCTTATGCAGTGGGATTTGAAGAATCAGCCTCTGAAGGTGGAATTGTTGATAACAGAAAAAGTCTTTGTGGTCAAATATTCAGTTCCCTTTAAAAGACTCCATCTATTTAGAACCATTGTAGGGAGTTCATGGGCGTGTGGTGACCATTTTACACAGAGGAAACTGGCATAAGTAACTATCAGTCCTCCCCACCGCATACTCCCAGTATGGGAGGCCACGTCAGGAGACACAGACCCAACCTAACTGGCTTCCTGCCCACCTCCATTCTAGAGGTGTCCTAAGCACAGGTGAACTCTGTTGCAGCTGGGTGCAAGTTAGGGCATCTTTCAGAGCTGCCGTAACCTGCACTGATGATCAAACCAGCCGCTGGTGACCCAAGATAGGGGAAGCATAAGCTGCCCGCATTCAGTCCCTGCACCAGAGTCAGCACTGCCACAGGGATGAATTTCTCCCATAGACAGCAAGGATTTTTCTGAGCTGAAGGAAGCATTTACTGGAAAATGAAATCCTTCAACCTTCAAACTAACAGATACAGAAGAATTACTCATTAGCCAAGTGAATCCAAGATGGCTACTATGATTTTGTGTGTGTGTGTGTGTGCGCACACTTGCAGAGTGATGGCATAACAGGTATATATTGGACACTACAGTAAACTAGTTTGAAAGGGACACGCTGAACTCTCTTTTTTTCATTCTTCATGAAATTCTCTTGGTGTTTGTCACTCCTCTCCAGCCATGTTTGTTCAGGGATTACACTAACGCCTCTGCATTTCCATTCATATATTCTGGGAACATGTGCATGGAAAATTACAGTGAAGTATTTAGTGGTGAGGGAAAGAGTGACAGAGGCAGTTCAGCAGGACAGTGAAAGCCTCCTTCTTTGAACAGGCTGAAAACAAATACAGCACTTTGAAGAGTAAGGGATTCATGAAAAAGATAAACAGAGAATCTTCTGTTTTCAGCTGTTACCAAATAAATAGCATTGCTAATGACTGTTTACATCAAACTCCTATACATATGGAGATGAATCACAATTCAGTACTTCTGAAAGACCAATATTCTACCAAAAAATTCAAACTCCCCACTAGAAATATTTAATACATTGCAGAAGGACATACTCAGCTGATGTAAATAAACGTATCTCCACTGATGTCAAAGGGGATGTGCCAGTTTACACTGAGAAACTGGCTCTAGGAGTATTATGTAGTTGGTATCAAGTATCAGGGGGGTAGCCGTGTTAGTCTGGATCTGTAAAAAGCAACAGAAAGTCCTGTGGCACCTTTAAGACTAACAGATGTATTGGAGCATAAGCTTTCGTGGCCGACAAAGTGGGCATTCACCCACGAAAGCTTATGCTCCAATACATCTGTTAGTCTTAAAGGTGCCACAGGACTTTCTGTTGCTTTATGTAGTTGGTGAAATTCAAAGAATTTGGGCTAAATTCTCCTCCTCTGGTGTAAATCTGGAGAAACTGCAGTGAAGTCAACTGAGTTACTCCAGATTTACACAGCATTTGGCAATCTGCTTTTTATTCCTTTCATGAGTCCACCTCATAAAACTATCAAGTGAAGTCAAATCTTTTGTTTTCGGTGTGCTGCTGCAGTTAATCTTCTTCTCCCAGCCTCCCTGTTGGCACTTCCCAATGCACACATTCTCTCTCTCTCTCCCCTCTTCCCCTGGCTGCTCAGGATATCTCTTCACTGCACAGTTAGACCGGGCTCTTACCCAGGTTTTAGTACCCACCACCACTGTTCACACATAAAAACCTTTCGCCCAGGTTTATATGTGCTTTGAACCAAGACACCTTACCCAGCTTGGGGTACAGGTCAAAGCCAGGTCTTCACTTTAATGTGGGCTCTAACTGCCCACTTTTTGGTGTGGAAGCAGGCTGAAACCCAGGTTAAAGAACTTGGGTTCTGATAGGTCTCCAATGCCTTCCCACAATTCCATCAGGAATGTATTTTCCTGTCCTTCTATCTACTCACTTTCTCTGCACCCGAAGCCATCCACCAGCTTATATAGAGATATATCTGGTCAGCATTTGAAACCCCTCATCCAGCAGGGCCTGCTCCATTTTTGCACAGCACTTGAACAGAGCTGCCATCCAGGACATCCTCATCCTAATGTGCTGCCAGCTGGCTGAGGATCCACACCAAGGGTCTGGTGTGAGGTTCTGGTGTAAGGTTCACGATTTGGGGAGATGTACCCAAAATCAGCACCTCTATGACAACATCCCCAAGGGGTTGGCAGAGAAGAAGCTTAAACAGATGGCAATTCAGTGCAGAGAGGGAATTAAAAACCTGAAGAAGGCATCCCACAAGGCAAAAGATACCAACAGCAAGTCTGGAAACTAACTGTCAACTTGCCCCTACTCTGAGGAGTTTGACTGGGCACTTGGCACTGCCCTGAGCAGAGTCTAATGTCATGCTGGCCAGGCTTTTGAGACCAAAAGGGCTTATTTTTGGCTCAGCAGAGCCAGAGGAGACCTCCGCAGCAGAGGGCCTGGAGGAGCAGGAGCAGATCCTGGAACTGGAGCAGAAAGGAAGCAGCAGGAACCATAGCCAAAGTCAGGTAATAGGCTGATGCTATCATTGTTATTGTTAGGGAAGAAATTACAGAATAAGGGGAGGGTGTTACTGGTTTATGACCAATTCAGTTATTGTTATGGAGGATATTCCATACTGTGGGGCAGCTTTTGTTTCAGCCGAGGGCCATTTCTCTGCCTCCCTTTTCCCCCGACAACGTCCAATGCAAGAACAAGTGGGGAAAAATGTAAACATGCAACTAATGATTTATTCTAGCTGGGATTTAACTGATTTATTCAGAGCTGGAATTACAAACTGAGCAATGCCTGCAGACACAGGGGTACGTATGGCACAAGCACACATGCATATCCGTATTGATACTACACTATGTTTTCTCACGCTGGCACTAACATTAAAGCACTGTCCAAGAACCTGGATTATAAATCCGCTGTATGACCTAGGGCTGTATTAAGTGGAAAAGTCTCTTGTTATTGCTGGTCCGCTGGGTTTGCTAATCAGTCACTAGGTGACAAAATGTCTCCTTCACATAAATGGTCTTCTACCAGAGACCTGGAGAAGTTGTTCCCTTTTCCAACCTGGAATCTCCAACAAATTAACATCTTCCAGTGCCACCACTGCCTGAAATAGTGTTCACATCACTGGTAAAAAGTCCTTGGTCTATGGAACCAAAGACCCTCACCCAAGCCAAAAACATTTACTGAACTGTTTTAATAAACTATTTCCCATTGGCTGGGCGAGGGGAGCTGAAGATTTGAGATGAGCTGCTTCTGAACTGGCAAAAATGGAGAGAGTCACATATCACCTTGAGGTCTTGCTGTTACACAGCATGTTAAAGGGTGGAAACTTTTCTCTCTTTCCTTGAACAAAAGCATTGCCTTTGCAGCGCTTTCCACCTTTGCTGGGCCCAGGCAGCCACTCAGGCCTCTTGGGCAAGGACCCTGAATCAGCACAGGAAAAGGAAAAGGATCAGGGATGACCTACTGCAGGACATATAGAAAGACTTTGGCTGCAGGTCGGACTAGCAACTAGAATTCTAGAGCCAGCTGCTGGACCAGGAATGGGAGAGGGAGATGGACAGGGAGGTGAAGGACAGGGAGAGGGAGGACAGACTGGTGGTGGAATACTGTGACTATGACAGGGCAATGAGGGAGCAGGACCAACAGCAGCAGATGAAACTGTTTGAGCAGCTGCTTAGCCTGGTAGCCAGCAGGCAGCGGACCCTAGAACCCACACCATCACCATCACTCTCGTCCACACTACCCCATCCTGCAGCCAATGCAGCCACTGGACAATTGTGGGGTAGGGTGGTCAATGAGTCGGTCAATGAACTCCAGGAATGAAAGTGTGCATGGGCAGGTGTAACCTGTTCACTGTACTTCCATGCAGGCATGGGGGAAGAAGAATAGGTAAAGTGACGATGTGCAATTACACTGACATTGCACTGATTAGCATTAATGATCATTTTCATTGCACACTGCACTTTTTACTTTTGTTATCATTTGCATTCTTTACATAGTGGCAGCTGGGCTACCTGTATTTGTTTTCAATAAGGCAGTGGTGGGCAACCTGTGGCCCATCAGGGTAATCCGCTGGCGGGACGCCAGACCGTTTGTTTACATTTGCTCAGCCGCCCGCAGCTCCCATTGGCTGGAAACAGCAAATCGCGGCCACTGGGAGCTGCGGGCGACCATGCAAATGTAAACAAATGGTCTGACAGCCTGCCAGCGGATTACCCTGACGGGCCGCGTGCAGCCCGAGGGCTGCAGGTTGCCCACCACTGCAATAAGGTATTCAATTATACAATCCATCAGTGTGTGAGTGCTCAGGAAACAAAAAAGAAGCAGGAAGTTTAAACCAAAGCTTTTAACAATAGCAAATAGATAAATTGATATGCATTGATCACAATACCCTATAGAATCACATTTCCCCATGCAAAGCAAGAATGTGGGCTCACAGGGCATCCCTTACTTCCCTTGCTCTCCTGGACCGGGAGAATAACATGAGGGGGAAAGGAGTCCAGGAGAGCTGGCTGTATTTTAAAGAATCCTTATTGAGGTTGCAGGAACAAACCATCCCGATGCATAGAAAGAATAGTAAATAGGGCAGGCGACCAGCTTGGCTTAACAGTGAAATCCTTGCTGATCTTAAACACAAAAAAGAAGCTTCCAAGAAGTGGAAGATTGGACAAATGACCGGGGGGAGGGGGAATATAAAAATATTGCTCAGGCATGCAGGAGTGAAATCAGGAAGGCCAAATCACACTTGGAGTTGCAGCTAGCAAGAGATGTTAAGAGTAACAAGAAGGGTTTCTTCAGGTATATTAACAACAAGAAGAAAGTCAAGGAAAGTGTGGGCCCCTTACTGAATGAGGGAGGCAACCTAGTGACAGAGGATGTGGAAAAAGCTAATGTCCTCAATGCTTTTTTTGCCTCTGTCTTCACGAACAAGGTCAGCTCCCAGACTACTGCACTGGGAACAGGGCTGGCTCTGGCTTTTTTGCCGCCCCAGGCAAAAAAGCCTCCTGCCGGCCCCCGCCGGGGGGCGCGGCCGGGGAGGGCGCCGAGCCCGGCCGCAGCCCAGCTCTCCCCGGCTGGCCAGAGCCGCGGAGAGGGCGGCGAGCCTGGCGAGCCCGGCCGGGGCCCCGCTCTCCCCGACCGGCCGGAGCGCCGGGGGGAGGGCAGCGAGCCCGCCGCGGGCCCCGCTCTCCCCGACTGGCCGGAGTGCCGGGAGGAGGGCGGAGAGCCCATCCGGGGCCCCGCTCTCCCCAACCAGCAGGAGCGCCGGGGGGAGGGCGGCAAGCCCGCCGCGGCTCCGCTCTCCCCGGCGGCAGGAACGCCGGGAGGAGGGCGGCGAGCCTGCCGCGGGCCCTACTCTCCCCGACCGGCCAGAGCGCCGGGAGGAGGGCGGAGAGCCCGGCCGGGGCCCTGCTCTCCCCGGCTGGCCGGAGCGCCGCGGGGAGGGCGGCGAGCCCAGTCGCGGCCCCGCTCTCGGGCCTGAGCGCTGCCCCCCTCCAGGTGCCGCCCCAAGCACATGCTTGGTAGGCTGGTGCCTGGAGCCAGCCCTGACTGGGCAGCACAGCATGGGGAGGAGGTGACCAGCCCTCTGTGGAGAAAAGTGGTTCAGGACTATTTAGAAAAGCTGGACAAGCACAAGTCCATGGGGCCAGATGTGCTGCATCCGAGGGTGCTAAAGGAGTTAGCAGATGTGATTGCAGAGCCATTGGCCATTATCTTTGAAAACTCATAGTGATCAGGGGAGGTCCTGGATGACTGAAAAAAGGCTAATGTAATGCCCATCTTTTAAAAAGGGAAGGAGGAGGATCCGGGGAACTACAGGCCAGTCAGATTCACCTCAGTCCCTGAAAAAATCATGGAGCAGATCCTCAAGGAATCAATTCTGATGCACTTAGAGGAGAGAAAAGTGATCAGGAACAGTCAGCATGGATTCACCAAGGGCAAGTCATGCCTGACTAACCTAATTGCCTTCTATGATGCGATAACTGGCTCTGTGGATAAGGGGAAAACAGTGGATGTGTTATTCCTTGACTTTAGCAAAGCTTTTGATACCGTCTCCCACAGTATTCTTGCCAGCAAGTTAAAGAAGTATGGGCTGGATGAATGGACTATAAGGTGGATAGAAAGCTGGCTAGATCGTTGGGCTCAACGAATAGTGATCAATGGCTCCATGTCTAGCTGGCAGCCAGTATCAAGCGGAGTGCCCCAAGGGTCGGTCCTGTGGCCGGTTTTGTTCAATATCTTCATTAATGATCTGGAGGATGGCGTGGACTGCACCCTCAGCAAGTTTGCAGATGACACTAAACTGGGAGGAGTGGTAGATACGCTGGAGGGTAGGGATAGGATACAGAGGGGCCTAGACAGATTAGAGGATTGGGCCAAAAGAAATCTGATGAGGTTCAGCAAGGACAAGTGCAGAGTCCTGCACTTAGGAAGGAAGAATCCCATGCACTGCTACAGACTAGGGACCGAGTGGCTAGGCAGCAGTTCTGCAGAAAAGGACCTAGGGGTTACAGTGGATGAGAAGCGGAGTCTCTTTTTCCCAAACTTCACTGAACAGCCCTGTCAATTTCTTTAGGACAGAGGCATCAGGTACTTTTAGCATTTCTTCTGTAATGTGATCATCTCCCAACGCTTTGTTATTTTTCAGCTTTTTGATTGTAGGCTGTACTTCTGACATCTTTGCTGGGCCCATGTTAATGTCAAGTTGATCAGGTTCATAGGTTTCATTAAAATCTGGTAGGCTGGGTCTGTTGGGGACTTGTTTGAAATGTTCTGTTCATGTTCTACCTCAGTTGTAAGCATTGCTTTTTATTGGCCCCTGTCCTGTTTTGAAATTTGGAGTCACTTAGTAAATAGCTCTGTGGTTTTCTGTCATAGCAGCAGCAATGTCCACATTGCAATTTTTAGTGCACCAGCCCAAGCAGAGTGCAAGTCTGTCCACCTGCACTGGGAATCACACCTCCTAACTGCAATGCAGACATACCCTATGTTTGGAAAAACAATAGAGACCCTACTGTATAGAACATGCATGATGTGGCATGACATCACTGTAAATAAGCAGCTAATCAGTTATTCTCAGTATAGGTATGCAAGGAATTGTAAATGCCTTGTCATTAATAATTCATTAGATATTTATGGTAATTACTCTGCTTGTAATGATTTCATTTGGTATTAATTTAGATGTTATATGGACAATATTTCTATAAGAATTGCTGTATGATTCAGCATTAATTCATCTATCTTTAAAGCGAAATGTTAACAATCAGTTCACATTATTAGGATACTTAAATTGTTGGCAGCACTTTTATTATGATTATTATTATTTACAGACTGGAGGAAGTAGACTATTACCATATATGCAATTATCTATGCTTTCCATACAGCACAGTACTTTAGTCCTAGACATCCATATATCCCCAGGGTCTTGCCAAACTGATTTGTCTAATCAATACACCAATGTCCTTATCTCTAAAGATGTCATCTTGTAGTTACGGTCATTGGTAAGTCACTATACATAAAGATATCTCAACTGGTTCTTTTCTTTATTGACAAAACCTACCGTATATTATTTTTACACCAAATTTGCCTCCAAGACTTTCCACTCTTCTTTCTTCATTGCAGAGTCAGAGGAAATGAAAAGCAGGTGGTCAAGGTTTAAAAAACAATCCTCAAGGAATCTGCATCCAAGAATGGGGATTTATGCAAATAATAAAATGACACTTGATTTACAAAAGGCTTTATTGGTAAAAAGAAGTCTTACTTTAATCAGATCTTGATTTAGTTGTACTACAATTTAGTTTTCTCAGTACTGTAATAAGAATGCAGTCATTTATTGCAGTAAGATATACATGAGCATCAAATAAGAACAGGCATTATTGCTGTTTAACTGCACCCTATCCTTCACCTTATGAAAACTCCAAGGCAATAAAAATGGAGCCACTTTTAGAGCTGGTAAGAACTATGAACTCTATTTAAATTAAATGTAAATAAGAGAAACCAAAGTAAAGCTTCAGTAAAGCTGAATTTACTGTGGAGTCGGGGAACAATGAGAGATAGCCCTTCATATTATTCTTACAGTGATTTTGGATACATGCTTACCCTTTGTAGCTCTCTTGATACTTGATTTCCAAATCCGGGGAACAGACGTCTGATGCCTGCTGAGATCTTTTTATTCGAAGTTGCCCCACCGCACCCCACCGCCGCAACGTAACATTTTGTACTGGGCCAGTGAATAGCTTATTGTAAAATACAGGATTAATATTAATGCACATTCTTAGTGGCTTTTATCAGGAAAACAGTGTGAGCCTCCTTGAAAGATTTTTTTTGTCCTGTTCTTGGGGTATGACAGTATGATGTATATGATCTATCATGCTCATTTCCTTCACACATTCTTAGCGCTACTAGAGCAGCCTCAGAGTGATGGTAATCTTATGAAAACTCAGAATGATTTGTTTATTACCGAAGGTTTATTTAAGGCTGTCACCATGACCTATATCCATTAGTAACCTCAAGAATTCTTAAAGGGACACTGGTCCCATTACCTGCTATTTTCAGCAGTACTCCCTGATAGCAGAGAGCTAGGGCTGTTGCTTCTAAGAGCCTTTTATAAATTATATCTCTATCTCACTCTCCCCATCAACCTTCCTTGTTCTACAGTGATTAGGGTTGCCAACCCTCCAGGATTGGCCTGGAGTCCCTGGGAATTAAAGATTATGGCATGTGATGAAATCTCCAGGAATACATCCGACCAAAATTGGCAATCCTAAGAGTGATCTTGCCTGAAAAAAAGTTTAAACCCTCCCGTACCATCACACATGTAAGGTGGATCGAAAGGGAAAGCAGATAGATAACATCATGCTTTTCAAAGTATTTGATCTCAGTGATTTCATGTAGCTAGCAAATCATTTTGAATACAAAGCAACATACAGTTTTAAGATTATAAATACAAAATACATTAGTTAGCTGCATATGCTTCTCCTGTGTGGCGGCTAAATCACCCTTATTTCCTCATTAGCCCCCATCCTCCAACCACCCCTTCTCCCAGCCAAAATATCTGAATCTTTTTGGGCTTGATCCTCTGGTCTGGCTGATCTGAGCTCTGCACAGGACCCAGTGAGGAATGAAAGAGGTAGCATGACACCACCTTTAAGAGTCCAGTCCGGAGGGCCACAGCCATGCCCCTTTCCTTGCCCCCTACCCCAATGGGGAATCTTCAGATGGTTGTTTAAGGGGCTAAATCAAAGGCCAGAACCTGGCCCATTGTCTGTGATCTCCAAACCTGGCTGGATTTAACTACATCATCACAAAAATGAGAGATGGGTGGCAGGACTAGACTTATTGGGTCATATAACACTAATTCCTTCTTTTCCCACAGTTCAATTTAAACATTTGTTTCTATTGTATTTATAAAAACAAGCACCTTTTGCTGGGCTTCTGGGCATGGATACATTAGTAAAGACATCATTAGTATCAAAATTAACTACATGTAAACCAATGTCATCTGCAAATAAATTTTTAATTGCCACAATAAAGAGCACCAGCTCTCCAACAATATCCCCACCACTTGCCCAATGATTCAGCAAAGCACCCTTCATGTCCCTGATGGGCTATACATACTGTGCACTGAATGTCAACAAGAGATGGCTCCGGCAAACTGACCAAGGATGTGAGTTCTAGAGACAGGGACCATCCATGAAAATCCCCTTTAACCCCAGAATTTGAATTCTAGAGACTGTAAATAGAAGCACTTTGATCTCACTAGTCAAGAGTATTCACTGGGAGAACATCACTTGCTCGGGCACCCAGGACACAGACTATATAGGCCTTTGTAACACACCTATTTTAGACTTGCCCATAGATTTTTAACAACCAGTTCTTCATTTTGTCTAATTCAATTCGAACTAGTAGTGTAATGTAATGTAGTGGTGCACTAGAAAATACCATCCAAGCTTGCAAAAGCAGGTACCAATTTTAACCTCTCAAACAGCTTGTCTCCAGCCTAGAACCTACTTTTCCTACTGTTCTGGGAAAGACTGGGTGAAACCAATAAGGCCTACAGAAATACAACAGTGTTCCATAGAAATTTCTCTATAAAAACTATAGAATCAGATCCTCAGTGTAAATTGGCACAGCTCCACTGAAATCAAGAGAGCTATGATGAGTTACACAAGCTGAGGATCTGGTCCAGAGAATTGAAAACAAAACTAAAAGCTTTCTCTAGGATTTTTAGAACCATGCTATAGAATTCTATCAGAAGGAAGGAACTGTCTGTCAAATTCCATAGGATAGTTAAAGCAAAACCCCATAGAGAAAACTTCTATTCTGTTCTACAGGACTTTTCCATAACACATACCCTTTTATTTTTATGGTTCCTGAGCAACTTAGATGCCTCAGTAAATTATAAAGTTGAAACCAAATGAATAAAATGTTAAAATGTGCCAATGGTTTTAGTAAATAATAGGAACTTGAGACCCTTTGAAAAGGAGTTAATTTGATGGCCATTCCAAGGTCAGGAAGAGGGGTATTCTTAAGACCCAACGAAACAATATAGGAGTGTCTATCCTGCCTCTGCAAAAGCCACATTCCCTCTGATTTAATAGGACATGATAGCCCATATGGCAATAAATGATTTTTAAAGTATGCATCAAACAGGTGGGTTTTTGCCTTGGAGATATGTTTTCCTTTTTAGCCAGCAGTGTTAATGCAGCGTTTGGAAATCTTACTTGCGGAGGGAAAGTTACACTCATTTTCAGTAATAAGAAAGAAGCCCTTCTCTGTAGCACTACAATTCCAATCACAGCAAATGGCCCGAAATGACCATCTGTTGCTCTGTTGAAATGTTTGAATGAGAGAGTGAAAGAGGAGGAGATGGCTGATAAATTAGAGCTCTCCTGAAACATTTATATGCATAAATATTACGGCTGAAATTGTTCAATGTGACACCGGGGGAACATGAAACTCTTCTGATATTCTTGGGGGGTGGAAAGTTTTAGTCAGATGCAGCCTTTCATGAGGAAACCCAGCGGCCAGAATGACAGAGTTACGTGGGCCCCATATATATCTTTCCAGAGGATACAGTCTAGCTCAGCCCTGAATTGTTGAGCTATATGTAGAAATCACTGTGTGAAACTCTATGGTCTACATTATGCAGGAGGTCAGAATAGATGATCGTAATTGTCCTTTCTGGCCTTAAAATCTATGGACTCTATTAAATCTTACATAAAACAGAGCTTATTCAGACAAGGAATGTGAAAACTAAGTGTAAAATTATAATGCTAATGTATTTTAAATAGGGATTTTTAACCTAACCCATTGTAAATCTAATTCTTCAAAAACTGATTTTTAATTTATTAAAACATAAATAAAATGAATATAAATTAAACTGCTCTGTACTTTCAATCTCTCACTGAAACAGAGTTTGAATCCATGTTGATATTTAAAATATAAAGACATTTCATTTGAAATGAAAAAAAACCCTAATATTTTAGAACAAAACCCCAAGTAAATAGTAACATTAATCTGGTCCTTATCACAGAAGGACCTTTTCAAACCACCAGCATCTGCCTCTAAACATAAACTGGCTTCCTCAAAACTGAAATGCACATGAGAAAGATTGGCATCTGGTAATGAAAGTATTGCTTCCTGGATATGTTGGGTAAACATCATTTTGATTAAATCATTTGGGGTTTAATAAAGAAGAATGGATGGAGCAAATACACAACAAAATTGGTTGGATCTGTGTCAGGAGCAAAAGTATATATATCCTATATTGTGATTTTTTTTTCCTGGCTGTCTCAATGTTTTTGAGCACACCAAGGATGTAAAAAGAAGCTTCACAGAATATTTAGAACTTGATTTAAAGACAACTACAACTTCACATAAATGTGAAAGATACATGCTTGTGAAAGATTTTGCATGGTTGTACAGCTCGGTTCATTTAGATCCTATATAGCAGTAGCTGATACATCCTGGGTCAGGGGACCATACTGTACTGAAGCATCAGGATGGACTCATTGATATAATGGGACTTTTCCATCTCTAACTACCATGATCCAAAACCATTTGGCCCAGAAAAATAATGAAAGTGCTACTGTGTTAGGTCCTTACTGAGATAGTGGGTGTTCCAAACTCAGCCAGTAGGTGGGGCACAAGGCTACAAACTCAGCTAGGTGGAACCACAATCATTGTGCTGCATAATAGCCTAGTATTTTGATTCATAAAAAGCATAAATCCAAGATGAATAATAATAGGAAAATGAAATGACTGCTTTTGCCCCATAGGAATAAATTTCGTAAAGGCCTAGAATCCAAGATGTTCAGGCAAATATTTATTTAGTGTGATTTATTTATTCACATTTGCATGACTGTTCTATATGATCATGGAGATGGCTTATTTAGATTGTATAGCTTCTAAATGTTTCTGCTGAGTGTGAATTTTGGTCAGCTGCCTGGGCCTCAGAGAAGTCCGTTCCCATCCCCATCCTCCGTGTAAACAAATATACAGTAAAAAAATGTAGACATTGTAAGAGCTATCCTACATATTGAATATGAGAAGGAGGAATCGCTAAGGAACCACTAGTTTACTGATGCACTAAGGCCCATTCAGAAGAATCATAGAAAAATAACTTTTTAAGGAAACAAATCACCATTAAAGACATTAACCGTATAAAGCATTGCCTTTATGGGTTGAATGACTCCTGAAGAATCATCGTAATACCTTTGCTATATTTTATGCATACAATTGATTTTTGCATTAATATCCAAACTATATAGAACTTAATGTATGAATGTGTATATTATTTTTCTCCCAGTTTTATTTCTAATGTGCCTCAGACTATGAGCAAATGTGAATTTGTGTCTGTTAGTTCAGTAGATATTTATTACCCTTAAAGGAGGGGGACAAAAATCACATTTCTAAGTGCTCCCTCCACACACACACACGCATGCACGCACACACACACACTAGATCTGCTGTCTGTGTACCACTCCCCTATTGTTTTCACTGTAACTGATTTTGGCACCAGCTCTTTAGCACTTTGGAAGGGCCTTCATTAGCACTGGGATACTGTCCAAAAGGAATCCAGAAAAATCAACACATGGCTGCTCTTGTTCTCATGATAAATGACAGCTTTGGCTGAAAAACAACAACAGTAAGGAAGCAAAACAAAAACCAAAAAGCAACAAGGGTAGCCATAACGTGAATAGAGGAAGTCAGACATGACTAACTCAGCGTAGATGGGGGAAATGGGCTTGGCTGGGGGGAAGGGGAGGGGAGAGGCGATCTTGGATTGGCACTGCATTAAAAAAGGTAGTTTGTCCTCTTTGCTGACATGGGTGGGGTATTCTCTACGGTGAGAAGGAAAGAGGGTAAGCTAAAGAAAATGGGGACAGCGTCGAGCCAGAGCCCACTGCTTTGGTGATATGAACAAACAGGCAGCAGCAGACAGTAGGCTACAGAAAATAAAATGCCTGCTGCCTTCACCCACTACGAAGGGGAATCTGTACCCTTTAAATAAGATGAAGATTACAAATGAAGAGAATATATTAGTGCTGTATGAACACTGTTTTCCAATGAAGGTTTTACAGTTTAATCCCGCAGTCCTTACTCAGGCAAAACTCCCCAACTCCCGTCCTGAAGGCTTTCATCAGTCAGTATGCCCACTGACTTCAATAGGAGCTTTGCCTCAACAGCAATTCAGGATTATATCCTAAGTGTCTAAACTAGAGCTAGTTGGGATTTTTTGCACAACATGATTTTTCCTTGAAAAAAATTTTTTTTTCAAAAGCAAAACTTCACAAAAATTTGTCAGTGTTTTGCCCCCTCCCCCCCACCCCCCGAAATTTTCTGTGATGATTTTTACCAAAATGTTTACAGAAATTTTAATTGAAAAGTCTCCAGAACAGTTATTTGTAAACCAAAATTTTTAATAAAAGTCATTTTCAATAAACAAAATGTTTTGGGATCTATGTTAGTAAAAATTATGGTAACAAATATCATGAAAAATGGGTCAAACTGGAAACTAACTTTTTCAGAAAACAATTTCCTTGTTTTTAGCCATCTCCAGTATAAATTATTAAATACTATTTGGGAATGTACCAGAATTGGTAGGAAATTGCCTTAAGTCTCTAAAACCTAATTTCAGACCTCATTATGTAAACTGAAAACTCTTACATTTCGGCCCTGATGCCACAAATACCAGCATGTGCTTAACTCTATATACAGTGAGGAACCCCACTGACTTCAGTGGGACTTCTCACAGTGCACAGAGTTAAGCAAATGTCATTTTAGGAACAGGGTCATACTCAGTACAGTAAGTAACCCCTTAACTAGATTTTTTTACGTGTAAGGCCACAGACACATGTAGATGTGTATAAAATAGCCACAATAAAAGGAGAAACTCCTGGAACTATTTGAAAATTGGGTTTTGTGCATTTCATTACAAATCTGAAAATGTACTTCTTTTCCAGGGAAAATAAATGCATTTCTGAGTGCAAATGAACCCAATCTGAGCAAGATGTGGCTTTGACATTTGAAATTCAGTTTTCCCATTGTTTAAAATGAGAAAATAGTTTATTGAATTCCATGGAAATGCAAAATTTGAGAAGCACAATAGTGCTCCAAATGAAAAAGCAATATTTTCTGGAAAACATTCACTAACTTTGTACCATGCCCGTCTCATACAATCTTGGAAAATATCAGACAACTTGTTAAGAATTAACTTGAGAATACACTCAAAACCCTCACACATTATCTCCATTGCAACTTGTTCATTATCACACACAGCATCACCCATTGATCGTGAATATATATCTCATTAGAAAACAGACTGCGCGCTTACAAGAAAGAGTTTTGAAATGCTTCCTCTTGAAGTTCACCTTTTTATGGGGGAAACAAATAACAATTATAGATTCCCAGACTGTCTACGACAGTGATTAGATGAAGTTATTTTATTAGATCCCAGACCCAAGTCTAGATCTATGCAAAACATTCATAAAAAAAAACACACACAAATTCATCATTTGGTGTTTTGTTACAGATTTGAAGCTCAGATGGGGTTTGCTATAGCTTCTGAATCTGGATCAGGTTTAGAGCAAATTTGGATCAATTTCTGGTTTTGTAGCAACATAAAACTAGGAGCTTTCAGTGGTTTCAGATGAGTTTCATTTAAAGATTTGGGGTTTATTCAGACCCACACATCAAAAACAAATTCAGGGGCACACATGGATCAAAGCTGAACATTACCCACAACTCCCTCTGCAAAGCTAAATCACTCAGAACAATCAGTTAAGAGATTTCTAAATTCCCCTTCAGACCCACCCAATAAAACTTTCATCAAATTGGTAGATCCGGTTGATATAAAACACAAGTCTGTCTTAATGCAATTTGAAGTTGTGGGCTGCCTTCTGGGAGAAGGGCAGATGCCTGATGTACCTTAAGCTGATTCAGTTTTTTTCTGCTTTATGCCATTAAAGCACTTGTTCACCATATCCCCTACCATGCTGCCATCAGGGAAATCTAAGTTTGGCAGCAAGCTGGGATCCCTGCCTCTAAGCTGAAAGAGGTTGAGCTATTTGCAGAAATAATGCTTTCCAGACGTACTAAACAGCACTCAGCTTTCCAGATGGAGTGGCATTAGTGTTGCTTCCAGCCATTTCTTCACCTTCTGGTATACTTGTCACTCCTCCCTTATGTACCGAGTCTTGTGTTTTGGAGACTTTCTGTATTTGGGGAATCTCTGATATCTGCCTGCATCTCACACCCTCAGGAAGATGCTACAGATTGTTGGAATGCTGTTCCCCCCAACCCCCACCAGCCCCCTGGAATGCAACAGATTGTTCACTGAGGAAAGCAGAGGCCTTGAAAATAGCCAAACGTTAGGGAACCCCCAGCTCCTCCTGGATTTGATATTTTTACTTAAAGTCCTTACAAATGAGAGGGTTTGGCATGTACACTGCCAGCTAAATAGAGGTTCTGATGGCAGCCAACTTCAAGGGATTGAAAGAGACAGAGAAATTCAGTGATAAAGAGGTAACCGCCCTATTGCAAAGCCAAAGCTTTTAACTGTCCCATGAGGCCTGCAGACTGTCTGGTCCAATGACTAAGAGCCAAGCCTTGAACTTGCAGTTCTTGGATCTGCAGCACAAAAGGCTAGCCCAGCCTAGGTCAGCTGGATCCTATGCAAGCTGAAAATCAAACAACTGGAAATTGTGAATCCCCCATGGAAGAAATCCACCGAACAAGCATGTTGATTTTGGCAACACCACACAGTCACTCTGTTCTAAAGATGAGTTGACATGTTCAGATTCACAGATTAGCCATTTCTAAAAGGTTAATTAAATATTACCATTGTTTTCCAAGCTATTAATGTATGTTATTCTATTTCTCTGTATTAAAAAAAATTTGGGGTTTCTGAGTTAAAAACATCACACGGCCCCCTTCCCCATGAAACATTTTTTAACACAACCTCCCCTTTAAAAATATCAAATGAGCTGTCATCTCACAAAAGCCTGAAGCTGAGATGAGATTTTTGGAAGCAAATCCTAGGGAAAAAAATTCTCCTTCTGTAAAGCAAAGCATTTGACATGTAGTCTTAGCTTGTGACTGAGTTTCAGAATGACCACACACTATAAAGGGACTATACCAAGGCTGAAAGAAAAGCCCAGTATCTATCAGCCCTTCTTTACCTTGTGAAATTACCAGAAGTTGTAACCCTCAAAGATGTTACTAACTGAAAGCATTAGTCAGAGCCAGGATGAGACACAACCAGGTCTCTGTGGAATGCTGGGACAGAAAACTTCCAGACATTACTGCATTCATGCACCCAACCTGCATAAACTTCTTACCATTTTTGTCCTGGGGCTTTCCTAAACATATCGGACTGTTGTGTGTAGGTTTGGAGGGAGGAGGGGAGATAAAGAAGGGGAGGAGGTTACAGAATTAAGATCATGGAGCCTGACTCACCATTACCCTGTAATCTTGTATGAAAAGCTACCAGGCTGCTTTGGTAGAGGTTTCCACCCTCTTGAACTGCTGTAAATGACTTCAAAAGGTACAGGGCAATGGTGTGTCTCTGCCCAATAGTGTTATGATTAGGACTGAGGAGTGGGAATCAAAAGAACTGACTTCTGCTCCCAGCTGTGACCTTGAACAAACCAGATTCTTCACTGCCCTGCAGCTGGCACTCACTTATTCCAATGCACGCCGGTATTGAATGCTACTAAATCCAAATGGTACCATTTTGCACAAATGTAAATGATTTGCACAAAGTGCAAGGTAGGGGAGAATCAAGCCTCACCTTGGCTGTGTCTCACTGTGCCTCTGTTTACCCTTCTGTAAAATGGTGATAATAATACACCGTTGACTCTCAGGAGTGTCAAGAAGCTTAATTCATTGATTTTGGCAAAGACCCAGATCCTAGTTAGGCACCTAAATAACTTTGAGGATCTGAGCCAAGTGCTTTGAGATCCTCAGGTAAAAGGTTCTATGCAACTGCAAAGTATTATTGTGTCACAATGGAAGGTGATTTTGTATATTAGACATCTATTCCTCTGCAGCCTGACTGCAACCATCAAATCCACATTATTTGTACAAACTGAAATCACACTTCAACTCAGTTTCCAAAAAGGGTGTGCATGGGTCTCAGTTCTGATTCAGGATCCGTGCCCAATCAGGCCTGATCACGAGCTAGTGTAAATTGCTGCAGTTCCATTGACTTCAATGGGGCTGGTGTGATCTACACTGATTGGTGATCTGGCTCACAAGCTATTTAGATTCAGTATTACACCATCTGGCCTTATGACTCCAAAAAACAATTCCCCTCCCCCCCTTTACATGCATTCAGGGACTGGTGTGGGAGTATCACTTCTCTCTCATGCCACCCTGTGGCAAGCAGGTTTCTGTTTCACTCCCCCACCTAGTGAAGGAAAGGGCAGTGTCACATTCTCTCCTGCGAAGGCGCTATAGAGCTGATGGTGTGTCAGGAGAGAATGCCTGGGGGCCACCTCTTCTATTCCCTCACAATAGAGTGAAAAGGACAGAGCATCAAGACCAGGTGTCTCCTTCACCCTCACCAGACGGATGCAGAGGGTTCTTCTTTCCTCACTAGGCCTGGCTTCAAGGATATATTTAACTTAACGAAAGCTACTTATGTGCTTTCCAAGATCAGGGCCACAGTCAAGAGGGAGGGAGAGTTAGGATATGGCTACACTAGGTATATATATGTGCTCTGACCCATACTTCCAGAGAAGCACACCAGGTCAGGCTCAACACCCACCTAGGTACATGTCTAAGGGCTTTGACTATGGATGATGGGACCCTGGACAACAACCCGCAGTTCCACAAGCAGAAAGCCGGCTATGCACGAGCTTGGCGTAACAGCAGGGGCAGAGGCAGATCA
The DNA here is from genome assembly GCF_028017835.1 of Emys orbicularis. NCBI lineage: Eukaryota > Metazoa > Chordata > Testudines > Emydidae > Emys > Emys orbicularis. The sequence continues at coordinate 65,478,156 of NC_088684.1, forward strand.
GTGTTCCATTTGGTTCATCTAAGAATAGGCAGAGCTAGCTGAGAACTGAGTGGGATTAGAGAATACTTTCCCCAAACCTGAATGTCAGTGACTCTAGTCCAGATAGTCAAGATATTTAGGGAAAATATGGTATATTTGGCTCGAGGCGAAAGTCTAATATGTTAACTCTCCTAGTCTCCCTTACCTAGTCCAGCACTTCATTATGCTGAGCCATTTGCTAGCCTGTTAAAACAGGAGCAGTCAGATCTGAAATGAAAAGGAGCCTGTTATTTATTTCTGTCAAGTTCTGCTTGGAAGGTTTGAAGATTCCTCTTAACAGGCATTTTACTAATAAACAAAAAGTTATCCATAGTGTGACGCCTGCAAGTTGGTGAACAATAAATCTTAATTACAGCTAAACGCCAGAATTTGCAAAGAATGAAGTAACATTAGTCAACTGTGAATTGGTCCTGACTCCTGCTTCTGCTTTGGCTAGAGATGCAGCTGCAGGAATACATAAATTAGTTTTTGATTTGTTTGTGCCAGTACAAACAGTTGTAGCTGTTTCTTAAGAGCGTTTCCAGAACTAGTGGGCTTATTGGCATTTATCCTATTCGCATCTCTGATGCAGGTGACATCTGCAAAGTTTTATTTTAAAGGACTTTTAGTATTGTACTTAGGTTAATAAGAAAGCACTATTTTTAAGTATCTCGGCAGTTTTCCAAAGTGTAGTTCAGTCTCATGACATCTGCTCAGTTGATGCTTGTTATCTTTGGGTTTATTCAAGAAACCTTCTGAGTAACCCTTTTTGTTAGCAATCTGCTTTATAGGCTCTGCAGAAGACTAGCACTGTAGTGCAAATATAGTCACTAGTGGAGGGGGGGAGGATTTTCTGTGCTGTAACAAGCTCTTTGGTATTCTAGCACTTACATGTCATGATGTGAAATAAAATCACCCAGTCCTCCTCCTCCTCATTTCCCCCCCTTTGTGAGATTCCACCATCTTTATACAAGTGCTGGAATTTAGTCATCAGCAGTACATCTCAGTTTGATCAATTCAGGGTGGTTTCCATCCTAGAACAGGAATCTTGGCACTGAGAGGGACTTGCTAGGGGAGGATTCAGGTTCTGCACCCCAGTTATCAATTTGCACATCCTCTAGTTCAGGGATCGGCAACCTTTCAGAAGTGCTGTGCCAAGTCTTCATTTATTCACTCTGATTTAAGGTTTCCCGTGCCAGTAATACATTTTAACATTTTTAGAAGGTCTCTTTCTATAAGTCTATAATATATAACTAAACTATTGTTGTATGTAAAGTAAATAAGGTTTTTAAAATGTTCAAGAAGCTTCATTTAAAATTAAATTAAAATGCAGAGCCCCCCGGACCGGTGGCCAGGACCCGGGCAGTGTGAGTGCCACTGAAAATCAGCTCGCATGCCATCTTTGGCACACGTGCCATAGGTTGCCTACCCCGGTCTAGTTTTAAACCTAGCAATGGGACAAATCAATATGGAAAAATATATGTACCTCCAAACATCTGAGGATATCTGCCTGTCTATAAAGATAAAGGGACAGATGTTTAAAGCTATTTAGACACCTCATTCCCATTGATTTCAGTTGGAGTGAGGCACCTAAACACTTTTAAAAATCTGGGCCAAAGTGACTATTTTAATAGCTAATAGTGGTGTTGGTGGGGCAGAGAGTGCTGATAAATTACATTGGCTGAGTAAAGCCTCATTCATCACAAAGCAACAAAGGAGTCACAGACTAAATTGCATCCAGTATTCATGATAAAAAAAAGAAAATTTTATGGGAATTCTACTTGTAAGCAATAGGATTTGGTTTATATGCAAGAATGCAAGTTTCCTTGTTGAAATGTAAAACCTGTACTCTTTATGAGATTCACCTTTACCACAACTAAAAGTAACCTTGTAACAAAGTGTCGCTGATAAACCAAACCAGTTATTGTGGGAGTGTCCATATATTAAACCAAAGCATAAAGTCTTTGCTAGAGCAGCGTTTCCCAAACTGTGTTCCGCGGAACACTGGTGTTCCACACGATGTGAATAGGTGTCCCGTGAAAGAATCGTAATTTTTAAAAGGATCTTTACATTTTTTTTAATTTTAAATTTGGCAGAACGCAGAAACACCAATCCCATTAAATCCAAATTTGTATTTCTGTTTATAAAAAATAGATTTTCCTAGTAAAAATCTAATTTGTTTGGTGTTTGGGTATATATAAAAACAAAACAGTTTTTTTAAAGTAGAACACTGTTTTTAATTTTGACTCTTGCACTTGATTTTTGTACTACTTTATACACGCTTTCCAGTTAGAAATTGTTAGTTCAAGTTCTTTTAAATTTGTATTTTTGCTTTGTTTTATAAAATAAAATATATTTGAGCATAAATAACGCAATTTTTTATTTGAAAACCAAACGACTACAAAATAATATTATACGTGTTCCGTAATAGGCTAAAAAGTGTCCCGTGGCCAAAAAAGTTTGGGAAACGCTGTGCTAGAGGATCAAACAGAGACTGGATTATTCTTTGGGGACATCCTTCTCTATACACTAAATCATACTCTACAGATTAAACTGCAATAGAACCACAAACTTAAACCAAAATAACGCAGCTGAAATGGTGCTTTCCTTTCCATCATGCTAAGAACGTTAGTTCCACCCTAAACATGTAAGTGTGATCCAAGATCTCCTGCTGGTATAATATGATGTAGCTGAAGTCAAAGCAATAAAGCTGTAAATGGAACTATGTTGATTTGCATCACTTGAGGATCTGGCCCAGTCTTTATAATCAAGTACTAGTGTCAGTTCAGTATAATGCTTGGAGTTTGGGTATGGAAAATCTGGATCACTCTCTACATACACTGCAGACCTTCCATTTGATCTTGCGTTGTGATTTTTCTGGATCCTGATACCATCACCTCTAGGGTGACATTTGAATCTTTAGAGACGTGTAAGAAGTCTGAATGTTATTACCAGAGCTGGACCTTGGCTAGGAAACCAGGGTTTACACTCCTTCTCTTACAAAAAGTGCCCAAGGATCTTTAATGAACCTAATTGCTTGGGACACCAGTTTAATATATTATCCAAAAGATGACATCTCCAGTAGTACAATGCACCTTAACACAACTTTGGGGCACCGGTGCAGAGCACTGACTCAGAGCAAATGGAACCATGAACAGAATTTCTTGTAGCCCCTAGATATTCTTTGTAGGTCTTTCATTTAAGTATTGACCAAGTATGGCCTTCCTTTGCTCATGAGATCACAGCACAAAGTAGGAGATTTCTGATTAGTGAGACTGTTCCTAGCTGAAGTAACAGTATTTACCGCAAAGACCAGGAGCAGATCAGAAGTGGATGGAGGTATGCCACATCCCCTAAACCACCAGGATAGTGCAGGAGTCATCAGGATAGAGGGCCAGACGAGGTGGAATAACCAAATCCTAGTCCCATTGGTATCAATGGGGATCTTTCCATTGACTTTAATGGGAAATTAATAGACTCTGACTTCAGAGCCCAATGTTGGTAAGTAGTTCTCAGTTTGGGACTAGCATTAGTAAAAAGTGTCAGTAGCAGACAACATGGTTTTATGAGGTGGAAAGATGAGTGTTGATTTAAAAAACGGATTGTTCCGCTTGAAGCAAATTTCATGACACATCACTGTTGGAAAGATCAGATTTTTGTCCTTTTTTACCAGCAAAACTGTGCTAGTTTGAGCTGAGTGAGTACACTGGAGAAGGAGAGAAAGCTCAGGGCATTGTTAAGAAGTAGGACTGGTTGAAGAGCCGTTCCCTCCCCCCAAATTGTTGATATTGTCAAAAGCTATATCTGCCTGTTTGGAGAGATGGGGTTTTTTTTTTTGTTTGATTGGTTGGTTGGTTGGTTGGTTTGTCAAAAATCAATTTTTGATGCAATTTTCTGTCAGGGTGGCCCTCAACTCTTAAGGTGTGGAGCACTTCATCCATTCTTTTACTGAGCAGCTCCATCACCTCAAACAGGAGGTCCTGAATAGTGTCTATACCAACCTTTCTTGGTATTCCAGATGGGAACAACCCAGAGACCTGCTTCATGGTTATACACATGGCCATCAACCTCATGGCTGTGTCAGAGACATCCAGGACTAGGACTGATAATATCCCTGAATTAGAGGAAGATCTGCTGTGAGACACTTGAGATGATGGTTCCCAGCAGGGCCAATAGGTCATGTTATAGCATGGTCAGCCCATTGCCACTAGCACCTCTTTTGTGGTGGTGCCCAGTGAGAGGAATTTCTGGTACCAGCTCTACCCTTGGGGCAGGGACCATCTTCTTGTTGTGTTTATATAGTGCCTAGCACAAAGGAGTTCTGATCTATGACTAGGCCCCTAGTGCTATGGTAATACAAATAAATAACAATAATAAAAGGTCACTCTCAAAAGGAAGAGTAGAGGCACCCTTACTCAATGCCAGGGAGAAGGCATAGTGAAGAAGAGTAATACTCTTCAAATAGTAGAGCCGTGTGGTAATGTCTTAGGCCTGGTTCCTGCACTGGGCACTGTCCAGTTACCAATGATGTCCCTGTTTGGTTCCATGAGGGCACATCTCAGGCCCGTAATTCACATGATGGTCAGCGCTGGTGATGGTGTTGATGCCAGATTGCAGAACATCGCTCCTGCCTTCATGGAGGATTTAGCTCTCTGTCTCTGAAGGGTTGATGCTGCTTCTCCTCCCTATGTTTGGAGCTGTGTTTGGGCCCTTCTGGGCTCTGCCTTTCAGACTCATCCTTGTGTTGGGATGGTGGTGTCGGCTCTGATGATGTTGTTGGTTCCAATACCAAGTCTGTTGGTGCCGATGAGGTTGTTGGTGCCACCACTGGTGTAGCAGCAGCCAGTGCCAAAGGCCCTGGTTTCTAGGTAGTTAGTAGGTCTCAACGTGGTCAGTGCCAGTTTTAATGGTCTCTTCTTTCCTACAATCCTTTCACTGCTAGAGACCGGAGTTTGGGTCTACTCAAGGGACTGCTTGTTTTTCATCTTTACCTATGAATCAGCTACAGTTTTTAGGAGGACCATGCCACTTTTTACAGCTCCTTCCCTCACCCACTTTTCCTATGCTGGATGGATATCTGGCACAGGAAGAAAGGTAGCCTCCGAGAAGAGGAACAACATTGTGCCTTCCCCTTATGCAGAGCCCAGCCTGGGTTCCTCTGCAGGGTTATCCCCATCCATACTGCACAGCTGGCTGCAGACAAAAGCTGTATTTGTTGTGTAGTTTAATAGAGTTCAGTTTCCTGTGCTGTTAATCAGGTGCCTTTAATACCACTTAATTCACTTTTTAAAAAGTTACCATCTTTTATTCTCTTTTTTAGTTCTTCTCCTGCTTCCTAGGAAAGGACAATCCCCTGAATGGTATGTCAGTGGCTCAGAGTTCTGATTAAACTGAACTCGGTGCAATGAAAACAGCATTTTTTCATGCACCAGACGAAAGGACTGACCTGCTCTCTCTGAGTTTCTTCTGGGTCAGGATACCCAATTAACCTGCAGGCCCTGATATTGACAGGTACTTGCTCTTCAGTTTGAAATCAAGTCACTCTCCTGTTTGGGAGCTTCACCATTTCCAATGCGTTCCTGTTCTTCAATCTGATAGAACAAAGCAGCTGCAGCCACTATTAAAAATGAAAACACAGCATCATTCAATATGTGGCTTATCCTCTCCCATGGAAAATATGGTCCACTTTGAACTGCCTCCACACCTCACATAGCAGATGCGCCTACCTCCTCCATAAATGGGGACTGAGACACAAGCCTATTTGCGACTTCAGAAACAGAATTCAAACTATGGCCGCATCCGGCCCTCCAGACATTTTAATCTGGCCCTCGAGCTCCCGCCAGAGAGTGGGGTCCGGGGCTTGCCATGCTCCGGCACTCCAGCCGGGGAGCGGGGTCAGGGGCTTGCCCCACTCCACGTGGCTCCCAGAAGCAGCGGCATGTCCCCCCGTTCAGCTCCTACGCATGGGGCAGCCAGGGGGCTCTGCACACTGACTCTACCCCAAGCACTGCTCCCACAGCTCCCATTGGCCAGGAACTGCAGCTAATGGGAGCTGCAGGGGCGGCGCCTGCGGACAGGGCAGGGCACAGAGCAGCCTGGCTGCGCCTCCGCACAGGAGCCGGAACTGGGACATGCCGCTGCTTCTGGGAGCTACTTGAGGTAAGTGCTGCCCGGAGCTACTTGAGGTAAGTGCTGCACCCCTGGCCCCCTCCCGTGCCCCAACCCCCTGCCCCAGCCCTGATCCCCCTCCCACTTGCCGAACGCCTCAGTCCCAGCTTGGAGCACCCTACTGCGCTCCCAACCCCTCATCCCGAGCCCCACCCCACAGCCCGCACCCCAACCCTCTGCCCCAGCCTCGGTGCCCCCTCCCACACCCTGAATGCCTCATTTCTGGCCCCACCCCAGAGCCCCACCCCCAGCCAAAGCCCTCACCCCATCCAGCATCCCAACCCCCAATTTCGTGAGCATTCATGGCCAGCCATACAATTTCCATACCCAGATGTGGCCCTTGGGCCAAAACATTTGCCCAGCCCTCACCTAAAGGCATCAATTGGATCGCCTAATTAAACCGATCAAATGATGCCATTTTTAAGCCATGCAAAAGAAGAAGAAGATTCAATATGAACTGTTATATGCATGGGTAACACTCTATAAAGTTCAATTACGTTGTAACTGTTTAGCTACTAAGATCGCATGCCCACGTTTAAGTGTTTGCAAGATCAGGTCCCAAATAAATGTATAAATCTTTTTCTAACCCACCTCTGCCACTATCTATCCAGAATCATAGGACTGATCTATCAATACACCTAAAGTCAATACAGAACCAAGTCCCACTGATGTTTGTTTTAACCTAACGTAGAACTAAGAGTTGGGGGGGGAGGAGCATTCCCAGCTTGAGGAGACATATTCGTGTTAGCTCTCACCAAGCTAGTGCACTAAAAATTGAGTGCAGCTGTAGCAGCACAAACAGAAGGAAGCACTAGCTGTCCCAAGTAGATGCCTAAGGTCTCGGATGGGTACATACTCCTGGTAGCTAGCCTGTCCTGCCACTTATGCTGCTGTGGCTACACTATTTTTAGCACACTAGCTCAATGAGAATCACTCCCCCAGCTTCAAGTGTAGACATAGCTTAAGTGCAGTTATCCTCCAGACCTGAATCTCCATTGCCCTGCACCACATGTAATCATTTAAATCAGTGCAAAGAGAAGATAAAACATTACCAGATTAGAATGAACACAGGAGCTGCAGTACAATAGAGAATCAGGCCCTCTGTTTCTATCAGCAAGCCAAACAGCGTTTTCTCCTGTATGGTATTCATCCATCTAGCTCACTCTCTTTAAATACAGACAGAGAGATAACTCATTCGTGATTTTACATAGGACAGTTTGGAACAGATGGAGCCCAGGAAACAGTGGTCTATACCCTCCTTTGATCTGATTTTAATCAGCATAGATTTAACAAAAGTACAATGATTTGGGATGGACATTTTTGTTATAGTTTAATTTCATGCACATGCTCTAGACTTTTTGACTCTACCATACTGTAGAATGAAGAATTATATGCAAGAATATCCTACAATTGCCTCATAGATGCTAATTGCTAAACTTCCCAGGAGTCCTAGCTTGTCTGCATCCCAAGACACTTTAAGGGCTTCTAGTCATTAGAATTCCCTGGGTTTCTAACTCCCTTCCTTGCAAGCCATCTGGTCTCTCTGTACTCCAGCTGTAGTCCATCTTCCCCTCACCACTCACATCTGATCTTTTTACTCTGTGCACCTGAAACAACCCTAGCCCAATCTATCAAAGAACATAAAATTAGATAATTAACTGGGCTTTTCCAAAAGCTTCAAATGATCAATCCATCTTAAAAAACCAAACACTTTCTTTCTACCGTAGCCAATACAATATTAAAATGGGGGTGACAGGGCTTTTTTGGTGGAAAGTCTGAACCCACTCAAACTTCCTAAGATTAAAATTTCCTAATGGGACAAAAAAAAGTTATTTTCTTTTGTGTATTTCTTTAAGGGGTTGTTCCCTTAACGCTTGCTGGTGGGATATTTTGACTGACAGCTCACTCATACCCTCCCACTGACTAGCCAATCAAAATGTGGCATGTAAATGAAGGTACTATCTAAAGGAAGCAGCAGGCAGGGAAGGTAGAATAAGTGGTGTTCAAGTGGCAGCAGCTGGTAGTGTTCTGAGGGAGTATGATTGAATGGTGGCAGGAGGTAGAACTGATGTGAAAGGATTATTATTCCTATATTTCACCTTGTCCCACAGCTTAGAATCTATCATCTTTACAACAGAGCTGGGGTTTTCCTCATTTTGTTTCTTTCCTATTTTCCACATTATGAAGCAATACTGAAAATGGATTATTTGAATATTTTACAGTCAGTAAGAAGGAAACAAAACTCCTTACAATAAGTCTCTTTCTGCAAGGCAGTCTTTTGTTATGGTACAATGAGCTGTACTGTATGAGCAAAGTACCTGTGATTCATAGATTCATAGATTCTAGGACTGGAAGGGACCTCGAGAGGTCATCGAGTCCAGTCCCCTGCCCGCATGGCAGGACCAAATACTGTCTAGACCATCCCTGATAGACATTTATCTAACCTACTCTTAAATATCTCCAGAGATGGAGATTCCACAACCTCCCTAGGCAGTTTATTCCAGTGTTTAACCACCCTGACAGTTAGGAACTTTTTCCTAATGTCCAAGCTAAACCTCCCTTGCTGAAGTTTAAGCCCATTGCTTCTTGTTCTATCCTTAGAGGCTAAGGTGAACAAGTTTTCTCCCTCCTCCTTATGACACCCTTTTAGATACCAGAAAACTGCTATTATGTCCCCTCTCAGTCTTCTCTTTTCCAAACTAAACAAACCCAATTCTTTCAGCCTTCCTTCATAGGTCATGTTCTCAAGACCTTTAATCATTCTTGTTGCTCTTCTCTGGACCCTCTCCAATTTCTCCACATCTTTCTTGAAATGCGGTGCCCAGAACTGGACACAATACTCCAGTTGAGGCCTAACCAGCGCAGAGAAGAGCGGAAGAATGACTTCTCGTGTCTTGCTCACAACACACCTGTTAATACATCCCAGAATCATGTTTGCTTTTTTTGCAACAGCATCACACTGTTGACTCATATTTAGCTTGTGGTCAACTATAACCCCTAGATTCCTTTCTGCCGTACTCCTTCCTAGACAGTCTCTTCCCATTCTGTATGTGTGAAACTGATTGTTCCTTCCTAAGTGGAGCACTTTGCATTTGTCTTTGTTAAACTTCATCCTGTTTACCTCAGACCATTTCTCCAATTTCTCCAGATCATTTTGAATTATGACCCTGTCCTCCAAAGCAGTTGCAATCCCTCCCAGTTTGGTATCATCTGCAAACTTAATAAGCGTACTTTCTATGCCAATATCTAAGTCGTTAATGAAGATATTGAACAGAGCCGGTCCCAAAACAGACCCCTGCGGAACCCCACTTGTTATGCCTTTCCAGCAGGATTGGGAACCATTAATAACAACTCTCTGAGTATGGTTATCCAACCAGTTATGCACCCACCTTATAGTAGTCCCATCTAAATTGTATTTGCCTAGTTTATCGATAAGAATATCATGCGAGACTGTATCAAATGCCTTACTAGAGTCTAGGTATACCACATCCACAGCTTCTCCCTTATCCACAAGGCTCGTTATCCTATCAAAGAAAGGTATCAGATTGATTTGACACGATTTGTTCTTTACAAATCCATGCTGGCTATTCCCTATCACCTTACCACCTTCCAAGTGTTTGCAGATGATTTCCTTAATTATTTGCTCCATTATCTTCCCTGGCACAGAAGTTAAACTAACTGGTCTGTAGTTTCCTGGGTTGTTTTTATTTCCCTTTTTATAGATGGGCACTATATTTGCCCTTTTCCAGTCTTCTGGAATCTCTCCCGTCTCCCATGATTTTCCAAAGACAATAGCTAGAGGCTCAGATACCTCCTCTATTAGCTCCTTGAGTATTCTAGGATGCATTTCATCAGGCCCTGGTGACTTGCAGGCATCTAACTTTTCTAAGTGATTTTTAACTTGTTCTTTTTTTATTTTATCTGCTAAACTTACCCCCTTCCCATTAGCATTCACTAGGTTAGGCATTCCTTCAGACTTCTCGGTGAAGACCGAAACAAAGAAGTCATTAAGCATCTTTGCCATTTCCAAGTTTCCTGTTACTGTTTCTCCCTCTTCACTGAGCAATGGGCCTACCCTGTCTTTGGTCTTCCTCTTGCTTCTAATGTATTGATAAAAAGTCTTCTTGTTTCCCTTTATTCCTGAAGCTATTTTATTCTTGAGCTCATTTTGTGCCGTTGCCTTTCTAATCTTGCCCCTGCATTCCTGTGTTGTTTGCCTATATTCATCCTTTGTAATCTGTCCTAGTTTCCATTTTTTATATGACTCCTTTTTATTTTTTAGATCATGCAAGATCTCGTGGTTAAGCCAAGGTGGTCTTTTGCCACATTTTCTTCTTTCCTAACCAGCGGAATAGATTGCTTTTGGGCCCTTAATAGTGTCCCTTTGAAAAACTGCCAACTCTCCTCAGTTGTTTTTCCCCTCAGTCTTGATTCCCATGGGACCTTACCTATCAGCTCTCTGAGCTTACCAAAATCCGCCTTCCTGAAATCCATTGTCTCTATTTTGCTGTACTCCCTTCTACCCTTCCTTAGAATTTCAAACTCTATGATTTCATGATCACTTTCACCCAAGCTGCCTTCTACTTTCAAATTCTCAATGAGTTCCTCCCTATTTGTTAAAATCAAGTCTAGAACAGCTTCCCCCCAGTAGCTTTTTCAACCTTCTGAAATAAAAAGTTGTCTGCAATGCAGTCCAAGAATTTGTTGGATAGTCTGTGCCCCGCTGTGTTATTTTCCCAACATATATTTGGATAGTTGAAGTCCCCCATCACTACCAAATCTTGGGCTTCGGATGATTTTGTTAGTTGTTTAAAAAAAGCCTCATCCACCTCTTCCACCTGGTTAGGTGGCCTGTAGTAGACTCCTAGCATGACATCACCCTTGTTTTTTACCCCTTTTAGCCTAACCCAGAGACTCTCAACACTCCGTCTCCTATGTCCATCTCCACCTCAGTCCAAGTGTGTACATTTTTAATATATAAGGCAACACCTCCTCCCTTTTCCCCCTGTCTATCCTTCCTGAGCAAGCTGTACCCATCCACACCAACATTCCAATCATGTGTATTATCCCACCAAGTTTCAGTGATGCCAACAATGTCATAGTTGTATTTATTTATTAGCACTTCCAGTTCTTCCTGCTTATTACCCATACTTCTCGCATTTGTATATAGGCATCTAAGATACTGGTTCAATCTTGCCTCCCAGTTTTGCCCTGACCCTCCTTTCTCTCTGCCATTATAGCCCACACTCCCTCTTATTTCCGACCCATCTCCCAGGTCTCCATGTTCCCCACTTACCTGTGGGCTTTGCTCACCTGTCCCCGTCAAACCTAGTTTAAAGCCCTCCTCATTAGGTTAGCCAGTCTGTGTCCAAATAGGGTTTTTCCCCTCCTCGAAAGGTGAACGTCATCTCTGCCTAGCAGTCCTTCCTTGAATAGCATCCCGTGGTCAAGGAAGCCAAAGCCCTCCTGGCGACACTATCTTCGCATCAGTGATACAAGATGGAAGCCAGTAAGCAGTGAAAGCATATAAGTAATAGGTGAACCTCAATAGGCCTGGATATTTGGTTCAGAGGCTTAGTGAAGCATAACTTCTGGGAATTAGTACTTTCTAGTTTTCTCCAAATCTAACAAACCAATTTTGAAATCTGGAAAAAGATTTAGACCTAAATTCTGGGCAGAATCCACAGAGGTTTTATGTTATCATTTGAAACCATTGACCCATCCCTACAGTAAGAGACAAACAGCTGTTGCCTTCCAGGCTCATCACAGCTTTTTATATACTGAAAATTAGACCATTCATTGATACCATTTTTGCCACTATTTGGCAGCTATTGCCTCCCCAGCTACAGAAATACACCCAAAGCGTTGCAACCACTCACACTGGGACAAGATTCTGCTTTGTTATCCCCTACTAACTCCATTGACCTCCATTGAGTCACTCTGGATTTACACTGATGTAATCAAGAGCAGATTTATCCCTAAATTCATAGCATTAAGTGTAATAATTCAATTAAAATATGTGCTGAATTTGTCTCCTCAGAACTGAAGCAGTCTTTATGGCATTAATAAGTCATATAACTGCTTTGAGGCCTTTGTTTTTAGTACAGCTCCTAAATTTTCAGGTTAGGTGAACCAAACATGTATCACAGGATTCTCTTACTGCTAGTTCCTGAGCCTTTGAGCATTGCATCTCATATTTTCCTTCCCTACTATTTTATAGTAAGAAAGTCAGTAGAAAATAATAGAGTTCAGCACTACAGAAGTGGAAGCCAAAAGCAGCCATGGGCAGCTGAAACTAACAGGGGCTCTGATCCAGCTTCCTGTGTTTGGTTCCTGCTTCCGTTTCTGTTTCCATGGAAATCAACATCAGATCATTGAAAATAAAGTAACGATTTTAAATTACCTACTTTAAAAACTTCCTCTGACCTTGATACTTGGGGGATGGGCATATATAATTCAAATACATTTGAATTGTTTGTTAATTAAATACACATTTCTAAAACATTTGATTTCTTTATTTTAAACAATCACAAAAGCATTATTTCCCTTCAAGTAGTGCACTTATATTGGCTACCTTCCCTCCTCTTTGGGGAATACTAGTTTTTTTTCTCTTTTGCTCTGCAATGTACCAAAGGTACATAGACATCACATGTAACGTGCACACCTTGCTCTGTGCTGTTACTTATCCATTAATATTGTTATGTTGAAAGTTGCTAATGGTTTGCCTCCTGAAGGTGACTGTGTCAGTTAAAGCACTCTCCTTTGTCTGGCTGGTAATGCTCTGAGGTTTGTTTGCAGCTGCACAGAAGGGTCCAAGCCCATCTTTGGAGACCATGTGGTTCCAGAGGAGGCGCTTTGAGCTAGGGGGTTTCCCAGGTGAAAAGCTCAGGGACTGGGGCAAGAGGAGAAAGCTGTTTTGTTAAGCTTTGAAACTTGTGAGAGACTGAGAGAGACAGGAAGCAGGACTTGGGTGCATTTGAAAACAAAGAAAATATTTGATTCCACATCACCAATTTCTGTTCCAAATGGGAGACCGACCAGCAAGATCCCCAGATGTGCTACCACTTGACAAAGGGGCAATGATACATTCTGGTTCTAGTCTGTGATAGGTTAGGCCACGAAGATGAAATCTAAAGGGCCAATTTTAACAGAAACATCCCGTGTCTACGGTTCAATATTCTTTCCACCAGCTCCAGTGATTGCCCTTATTGTACAGTGACTAAAGGCAAAACTAGTCGCTACCTGGTAGTCTGACAATGCTGTTCTACCACCAGATAATTGTTCATGCCTTTTTCTCACAGCAGTCCTCTAATTCTATGAAACCCAATGGATTAACCTGAACTTGCTAGCAGAATAGCACAAAATGGTATCTCTGCATGAGCTAGTATTATTCTTTGCAACCTGCAATTACATAGATCCAGTTTAAAAGCCTAAGAACATTATTTCATTAATTAAATTAGTTTCAATGCCAATAAATGTTATATCTTCTGATTGTTTTTAAGTGATCCGCTACCCAACAGGTAGCTGGGGAAACACAATAATGTTTGGCAAAGCATCTAGTGAAGTGTCAATGTCTTTAACACACACCCCCCCACCGAGAAAAGGAAGAGAAAGCAATCAAGGTAAATCTACATGGGATGGTAGTTTTAAACCATCTAATTACTGTAGCTGCGGCCAGTTATCTCTAAAGCATGGATCACAAAAGCTTTGCTCCTGTGGAAATCAGCCATGCGTGGGAGATCAGGAATTACATCTACTTTACCAATGTTAGGGATTTGCTCTGGTCTCTGAATCAAACCTTTAAAGAGATTTCCTCCAGTGACAAAAGCCCTTTGCCTGATGCTAATGCACAGCAAGTAACTAATTTACTTTACAGAAAGGTAGCCGATAACGCAATCACAGCCAGTCCTAACCCTAACTTGTTTAAATGACTTTTATGAGACTTTTATTACAACACAGGCCTCTCATTTTACTCAAAGCCAGCACTGTTGAGCAGTCTAGTGTGTCGCTACGGAGAAGAGATAGCCAGATCATAAGTAACCCCATGGTGTCAATGGCAGAGGGTTTGATTTTTTTTTTTTCTTGAGGGCTGGGTCAGAAATCTTAACTTTGGCCTGGTCTACACTATGAGTTTAGTTCGAATTTAGCAGTGTTAAATCGAATTAACCCTGCACCCGTCCACACAATGAAGCCATTTACTTCAACATAAAGGGCTCTTAAAATCGATTTCTGTACTCCTCCCTGACGAGGGGAGTAGCGCCGAAATCGACATTGCCATTTCGAATTAGGGTTAGTGTGGCCACAATTCGACGGTATTGGCCTCCGGGAGCTATCTCACAGTGCACCATTGTGACCGCTCTGGACAGCAATCTGAACTCGGATGCACTGGCCAGGTAGACAGGAAAAGCCCCGCAAACTTTTGAATTTCATTTCCTGTTTGCCCAGCGTGGAGCGCTGATCAGCACAGGTGACCATGCAGAGCTCATCAACACAGCCAGAATCAAAACAGAGTTCCAGCATTGGCCATACGGGAGATACTGAATCTGATCTCTGTATGGGGAGATGAATCTGTTCTATCAGAACTCCGTTCCAAAAGACGAAATGCCAAAACATTTGAAAAAAATCTCCAAGGCCATGATGGACAGAGGCCACAACAGGGACTCAACACAGCGCTGCGTGAAACTTAAGGAGCTGAGACAAGCGTACCAGAAAGCCAAAGAATCAAATGGATGCTCACGGAGGGAGGGAGGGGCGACTGACGACTGTAGCTATCCCACAGTTCCCGCACTCTCCGAAAACCATTTGAATTCTGGGTTGAGCTCCCAATGCCTGAAGGGTCAAAAACATTGTCGTGGGTGGTTCAGGGTATATGTCATCAGGCCCGCCCCCTCCCTCTGTGAAAGCAAAGGGAAAAAAATCGTTTCTCGCCTTTTTTCACTGTCACCGTATGTCTACTGGATGCTGCTGGCAGACGCGGTGCTGCAGCACTACACAGCAGCATCCCCTTGCCTTGCCTTGCGGACGGCAGACGGTGCAGTATGACTGGTAACTGTCATCATCGTCCCATGGGTGCTCTTGGCTGGCCTCGGTGAGGTCGGTCGGGGGCGCCTGGGCAGACATGGGTGCTCCTGGCTGGCCTTGGTGAGGTCGGTCGGGGGCGCCTGGACAAAAAAGGGAATGACTCCAGGTCATTCTCTTCTTTAAGTTTTGTGTAATAGAGATTCAGTCCTGCCTGGAATATCATGCCAGCTGAAGGCTTCTGCCTCAGGCTGCTCTCCCAGTCAGCAGCACCACGCTGTCGCACTTACCCCAGCCTACCCCTTGCTCCCAGGGCTCACAATCAGATACTTAGACCTCTATATTTTGCTGCAAATAAAAAAATAACGCTGCCGTTTAGAACTGTCCCCCAACATACATATCCTGGGACATTTTGTATTTTACCAGTGTCAACCAAAGGCCCACACACAAATGGAGATTCAGTCCTGCCTGTGCTTCTATCCTAGTGCTTATCACAGATTCCCATTTTCAGCTATAGGCTGAGCAAGTGCAGAATGGTGGTTCACTCGACTTCGCTGTAAGCCAACCGCCCTCCCCTCCCCCCTTTGATCTCTGCTTGCAGAGGCAATAAAGTCAGTGTTGTTTCAAATTCATGCATTCTTTATACTTCATCACACAAATGGGGGGATAACTGCCAAGGTAGCCCGGGTGGGGTGGGTGGGGAGGGAAGCAACGGGTGGGGTTGTTGTAGGGACACCCCCTAGAATGGCATGCAGCTCATCATTTCTGCAGGATGTCTGGGGCTCTGACCCGGAGCGGCCGTTTGCCTCTCTAGTTCTTTAGTAGGCTTGCCTGATATTCTAGGCAGGACTGACTCTCCATTAGACAAAACTTAAAGAAGAGAAAGACCTGGGAAGTCATTCCCATTTTTGTCCAGGCACCCCCGACCGACCTCACCGAGGCCGTCCAGGAGCACCCATGACAGCAGCAGACGGTACAGTATGGCTGGTAACTGTCTTTGCCAACTTGCAAAGCAGCAGACGGTACAGTATGGCTGGTAACCGTCTTTGCTAACTTGCAAAGGCAAGGATGCGGCTGTGTAGCGCTGCAGTACCGTGTCTGTCAGCAGCATCCAGTAGACATACGGTGAGAGTGAAAAAAGACTGAACGGGCTCCATGGTTGCCATGCTATGGCATCTGCCCAGGCAATCCAGGGAAAAGGGCGCGAAATGATTGTCTGCCGTTGCTTTCACAGAGGGAGGATTGACTGACGACATTTACCCATAATCACCCGCGACAAATTTTTGGCCCCATCAGGCATTGGGATCTCAACCCAGAATTCCAATGGGCTAGGGAGACTGCGGGAACTATGGGATAGCTACTCACAGTGCAACGCTCCGGAAGTCGACGCTAGCCTTGGTACATGGACGTACACCACCGAATTAATGTGCTTAGTGTGGCCGCATGCACTCGACTTTATACATCAGTTGCCAAAAATCGAATTCTGTAAATTCGGAGTAATCCCGTAGTGTAGACATACCCTTTGAGTGATCTCTTTCTGCTTCCTTTCTATGAGAGGTGGTTACTCTCATGGGGACTTACAGTTCCAAGGCAGATCTGTTTTTTAAGGCCTCCACCCTGCAAACACTTATACACCAGCTTAACTTTAAGCACATGACTGGTCCTACTCAAATCAAAGGGACTACTCACATCCTTAAAGCATATGTGTGAGCATTTGCATGATTGGGACCTAAGTTGGCAGCACTGGAGTAGTTCGCCAAGTCACTGGTAATGAGAGCATTGCAGAATGGATGAAAGAAAAACTTACCGAGTTTTATTTGGATACTTGCACTGAAAAGCATATAAGAGGCAGGTTGCAGAGTGCAAAGCACTTAAGGGACACAGCAGGGAGAATAAAAGAGCTGGAATCATAGTTTAAGGCCTAGCTTACACTAGAAAAGGTTTGCTGATATAGCTATACCAGAAAACCTTCCTGGTGAAGACACAGCCCGTACCAGTTCCCCCAAACAAAATAAGCTATAGTGGCTAAAAACACTTTTTTGTCAGTATATAAATATCATAAAAAAAACAGACATTATTATACCAGCAAAAGTTTCTAGCATGGACCCGGCCTAGTTGTAAGTCTGGAGAAAAGATCCTCCAAGATTCTTCTGCTTTGTGTTTGCATCCCCCAGATGTTGTGGGGCTTTTCAAGTAGTAAGAAAGAAGAATTACTAGTGTTTCCTAAAGTACAAGAACAGCTGGAGAAAAGTGAGTATTGTGTGGCCTAGTGGGTTGGAGCCTGGATTAGGGATCAGGAGACCTGGATTCTATTCCTGGCTCTGGGTACCTTGTGCCAGTCACTTTGCCTCAGTTTCCTCATTTGTAATATGGGGATAATGATACCTACCTCCTTTGTAAAGAGCTACTACTAGAAATTCTAAGTGTTAGGTATTATTATATGTTGCATCCAATTCACCACAGTGTTATTCCAGTTTTCCCATTTTATGCTGGTATGACTCCACGGAAACCAATGCAGTTATAGTAGCTTAAAGCAATTCCATGGTGCTGCCACAATAGGACTCTCCAACTGTTTACAAAATTCAGTTCACGAACCCAGGCAACATCCTTTCAAGTTACTACGTGCTGAGTGTATTATGATTTGTAAATTCATTCAACACAAAGAAACATGAAACATTTTAATTCCCTCAAAAGGCTGAGAAATCTGGCATGACAGATTTGCAAGATGGATGTAAAATGACATTATTTATTATTTTAAGACTAACTCCATCAAAAAGCAGTGACCCCAAACTTGATGTCCATGCTAACCCAACTGGATTACTGTTCAGAAAGCTTCATCATTACCATATAAGGCTCAATCAGTGCATTAAAAATTAAATTAAAATAATTGTTAATTGTAATTTAATTAGCTTGGCTTAATTACTTTGCTCAATGGCTGAGCATTTTATTGTTATTGTGAGAGCTTCTCTCGTTTGGGGACTGACGTTAAGTGGAAGAGCTTTCATGATCTCTTCACCCTTTTCCACCTTAATTTCAGCTTCAGGAATGGGCTGGTGAAAGTTTTACCCAAATTTTGCAATTTATCACTATCAATATCATCACAAATTAGAGAAAGCATCCAGCAGCATAACTTCTAAATGAAGTGTAACCAGGGCACTAGCAGCCTCAGCTGTTCATTCGTCATATTTCATATCTGGCCTGACAAACAGTCCAATGTGCTTGCAAACTTTACCCCAAAGACAGCTATGTGAGCTGTCTGTGACTATGGATGGAATGGGGAAGATGGAAGGACACCCTGCTAAGCTTGCTTGGCTTTCTGAGCTCCCACACTTTGTATACAACCGATCTGCAAACTAAAGGCAACTTCTTAATGACATGAAGTCTTTGTAGTTTAGTTGTTTCCTTAATTAACGAAAGCTCCCGGTCCCTAAGCAACAAAACAATTACACTATTGATTTGTAATGTGCCTTAAAATCTATTGTATAGGATCCATTCCTGACCATGATCTGATTATATAGTTCACATAGGATGTTTAAAAGAGATGAGATCAAGTGAGCAAGGTAATATTTCTAACTGTGCTTCCATGTCCCATGCATTTTACAAATTTAGGGGCAAATCCTATGAAATTACCTATGGGAAGAGTGCAGGGCAACCTCACAAAGTCACCCACAAACCTTCCCTTCTGGGCAGAGGTTCCAAAGAGCTGTAAAGATGGATATTAATATCCTTTTACAGGGTTGGTTGCTCTGTACTATTTCTCTGATGCCCCTCCCCTCCTGCTCTGGCCTCCCTGAACCTGTGAAACCTTCCCCTCTCTGAACCACAATTTATGCTGATTCAAGCAGCATTGTCTCAGTCACAGATGTCTTCCATATAATCATAGATGAAGACCATAGAGAGCTGCTCCTCCTCCCATTCCTGACATCCCAGAGCAGAGCTCAGCTCTCATGGTTTAACATAAAATGGCTTCCAGGAGATCTCAAGGGGGTGGAGGGGAAGAATCAATAATGCTGATGTACTCCAAAGCTCTGAGAGAAAGAGTGAAGTGACTCTATTTAGAAATGTAACTGACTATTGTGGCTTAAAAAGTCATTTGTAACAAACAAACAAAGATGGATTGTGTGGGACATGCAAGTTCCAGGAAACAATTGATCCTTTCATGTGAGAGTGCAAAGAATGTACCATTGAAAGGGGATATTAATATGAAAAACTTAGAGGCCTTCAAGTATCAAAATTTTCACTGCAACACCTAGTAAGAGCATCAGGAAATGGGACCCTATAAAGAAGCCATATTGCAATGTTTTAAGAATATTGGGAAAGGTGAAAGACTTCAATTTTGAGTTATCTATGGTGTCCAGTGCTTGGCAGTCATAGACTCAGTACGTGAGTCTGCTTCACCATGAAGAAGAAAAAGAAAAAGATGATGGACATAGTGATCTGATCTTGTGTTTCATTGCCTGGTGAGGGTCATACAAAAAAAAGGCAATTCTGCTGGCAAAAGCAGAGAGGGTGATGATTTCAGCAATAATGAGGCGGACAGTATTTTCATCTCAGGGGACAGAGGTAAGAATGGGAAAATCTAATGAATCTGGATGTTTCAAAACCATTAGAAAATTTTTTAAATGACAGTACATTTTAAATTTAATTCCTGTCTTCTCTTTTTCATCCTAAATGAATCACAAACCTTGTAGTGAACTTCTGAAGTGTTCCAAAACTTAGGAATCATGAGCTTGTAAACTGTAGCCTGTGTCTGACGCTAAAAAGTCTGGGGAATCTTATTGAGAAGATATAAATGATTGGGAAATCTTTTAGGTCTGAATGTTAGAAATGTTAGCTGGGAAAAACTAAAACTGAACCTATACTTCTGTAAATTCAAAAGAGTTTTAAAAAGTATCCCCGTGTAACAGAATGTACTCCTGTGTACACCCTACACACTACTGTCATAATTTTTGTACAATGCATGTCTTGTAGGGTTATCATTTGACAACTCATAATTTGCTGATCATTATTGTCCTGATCAAATGTTTCTGACAATATGGTATGTGAAATTATAAGATTTCCCTATATGATGTTATTAACACATGTTCCAAACAGAGTTGGCAAACAGGTCTGGCTCAAACAAAGGAACATGTGTTCTGCTTAATTTGCATTTAAGCAGTAAACAAAGTCATCAAGAAGGAAAGGAAACAAAGGACGTTCAAACAGGTGAGGAAAAAAGCAGCAGGGAACATCCTTCCACACAGACTTTTTGTCTCCTGGTACCCAGCTGGAAATGTTTTTCAAGAGGGGGATGAAACTATGAAGAGGAAAGACGAACACCCCAAGGCACCCTCTCTCTCTCCCTTTCTCCATTGCATCACTGCATCTGAAGGAATAAAGGAAGCAGCCATTGGACTGGAGAAGGGGTCCTGACCTAAAGACTTTGGTCAGTAAGACTATTGAAAGCTTGTGGTGAGAAAGCTTTGCTTTGAATTTAACATAGTTTGTTA
This sequence comes from Emys orbicularis, assembly GCF_028017835.1. NCBI lineage: Eukaryota > Metazoa > Chordata > Testudines > Emydidae > Emys > Emys orbicularis. Next base: position 65,498,849 of record NC_088684.1, read on the forward strand.
AGTTAGGTACCACTTGTGTCTTATCTTTATTTTTCTTGTAACCATTTCTGACTTTATGCCTCATTACTTGTACTCACTTAAAATCTCTCTCTTTATAGTTAATAAACTTGTTTTATTGTTTTATCTAATCCAGTGTGTTTAAATACAAGTGTTTGGGAAACTCTATTTGGGGTGGCAAATTGTGTGCGTATTATTTCTATTAAAGAAATAACACACTTTATATAAAATTGTATTGTCCAGGAGAGGGCTGGGCAGTACAGGACATACATTTCTGATGGACAATCTAAGACAGGTATGTTGGAAGTCACCCTGCAGTATAACCAAGGCTGGAATGTAACCCAGGTGTGGCTGGCAGGGTACAGTTGCACACAAACACTCAGGGTGTGGCTTGCATGCTGGAAGGCTCCTTGTGAGCTGCCCAGATGGGAGTTCCTTCAGCAAGGCATTGTAAAGCATACATATTTGCAGAACAGGGGTGACACAGCTTCTCATTAGTCTAGATTGTACCTGGGTATGTCACACCCTCCCTCTTCCTGATCAAAAGGCTGTAATCCTTTGTGAGACCTCACTAAATCCATCACTTTCTGCTAGGAGGATATCTGCTGTCTTCAAATCCAGCACTTCCCATGGTGGATGAAGTCACATAATATGCTAGAGTTTAAAAGAGCAGCAGTCAGACCTCAGCAGAGAATCAAATATGAGCCTGGCAGGGCTGGCTCCAGGGTTTTTGCCGCCCCAAGCGGCGCAAAAAAAAAAAAAAACACGATCGCGATCTGCGGCGGCAATTCGGCGGGAGGTCCTTCGCTCCGAGCGGGAGTGAGGGACCGTCCGCCAAATTGCCGCCGAACAGCTGGACGTGCCGCCCCTCTGCGGAGTGGCCGCCCCAAGCACCTGCTTGGCAAGCTGGTACCTGGAGCCTGGCGTCCCCCATGAATTATCAAACACAAGGGACTGCTGGGGAGTCAAGGAAACAGAAAGATTTGGCAGTTATTGTGCCTGTTGCCGTTAAGGGAGAGGGAGGTGAGGAAAAGGAAAGGAGAGCTGAGGGCTAGGTGGTCTGGAAAAGTGAATGGAGGGAAAGAGAAGGATGGATTAGGGCAAAGAAGAAGAATCTGGTGGGAAGAAGGTAGGGAGAAGCTTGAATGCTTAGAAACAGAAGGAAGGAGAAGAATTAGGCAGAGTTCAGATAAGCTTCCAAATTTGGGGATGTTTATATGAACCAAATAACCATGTGTTAATCTCCTGAGGCTCTGCCCACCACTGCTAAACATGAGATCTACTTGTTTTGCAGGATGGGCTCATTAGAAAATGGCCCCCATTGTTGACAGTTTTGTCAGTCATTTGGTGCAGTTCCTTTAACAAGCATCCTTCTTAACAAATGTGTCAGGAGTCAGGCAGAGACTGAAATGCAAGGAGAGTGAACATCTGCTGGCATATTTGGCAGTGTAACTCTGAGCCGAGATTATTTCTAACTAGAGCTGTGTTTCAGTTCACAGCATGCTTATGCCACCTTACTATTGTTTGGGGTGCTTGTGAGTTCATGTCACTGAACTTTGCTTTGAGCTTTAGGTTCAATCAATTCAGAGCAAAATGCAGCTGCAACTGTTGATTTCTGCATGCCTTTGATCCAAAACCATAACTCTGCTCAGGTTTGCTTGCTGTTCCTGAGCTTCAGTTTGCACTGAAAGGTTTGCACAGCTCTGCTTATAAATTGTTTGCTTCTTATCAGCCACGGGGGCATATTTTCCAGCTGGGTGACACCTAGCCGACAAGCACAAATTGCACCCAGAGAACGGACTGCAGTTGTACTCTCATCTCTCCAATTTCATCTGCATGTCTGATTTGCAGCATTGCAGGTTTGCCAATTGCACCAGCAAAAGGAAGTCCACCCCTCATAAAATTTACCCACTATCCCGCTCCTATTGACGACAGCGACAAAATTCCTAGGCCCAGATTCTCACAGGTAGTTAGGCTCCTAACGTCCATTGAAATCCATTGAGGATCTGGACTCCACTGACTTAGACAGAGCAAGATAGATCCTTGTCATATAGGTTTGATTAAAATAGGTGAATTCCAGCCCATTTTGAGCTAAGTGTCTGCCTGCCCTTTGGACTTGATCCTGGGCAGTGCCAACCACCTCTTAGGAGTTAGTGCTCAGCAACTTGAAGGAACAAACCTGTTTTCAGCCTGTCAGAGGGCTTGCAATGGAGAAGGGTTAATACAATCATTCACCAGTACTCTTTCCAGACCATGCTACGAAACACTGAACAGAAGGAGGATTTCCCTTCCCACTCCATAAATCCATTTAAGCTAAGATTATGAACCATATTCACCCAATTTTTGCTGTGAGCTTAGTGCACCACAGTCCTCCTGTCAGGGTTACAGCAGGCTGTAAAGTTCAGGCAGCATCCAAGAGACTCTGATTCAAACTTCCATACGTGAAATGGCAGCTTCTTTCATTCCACAGGACTCGAACAGAGTAGGTCTGTGTTCCAGCCACACTTCGAGGTCGCTGCATAAGATATTATGGAAATACATCATGTGTGCACAGAGCTTAGCAGGAAAGGGCTTGTTTTAATAACAAAACGCATGTTAGTAGCGTACAGAGAATGTCCTTTTCAGCAGCTCTTGCCATACTGAGATGACAAAGAAATAACAGGGAGCACTTCCTCTCTGGACAGATCTTGATCTGAATATGGATCTCTTTTCAAGTTAGTAAACAACTAGCACTGAGGGTCTCAAACCCAGGCTTCAAGTATTATTTCCCAGCCTGCATCTTCTACCTTTATGTTTCTTCCCCTCAATGCCAGTGCCCACAGAAAGAAGAAAAACAAAACAGAAACAACACTGCTGCTGGCAGGCTGTGTGAAGCCTCTGCACATGTCACCTGCTTCCAGTGCTGTCCTTCCAATACCTATCCCTGATGAGCTGGCTCAGTTGTGCAAGGTAGCTCCTAATTACCTCTCTCCTGGTTTCTCGTTTTCCCCCCTGAGGACAGCCTTTCCAAGAAATAACATACATGCACACACCTGGCACTGTGAGATAGGGAAACTCACCATGGATACCAGGCTACCATTCCCAGCCTGACTGGTGCTTCTGGGATTCGAGTAACTATCTCCAGAATGTTGCAAACTCCAGATGTGCATTGCCTAGTGCCTTGAGACACTGCATACAAATAGCTAAAATGGAGAAGGGGAGAAAAAAGCAAAATGGTAATCTTAATCTTCCTTTTAATATGCTACCCCATGCCAGATAAGAGTAGCTGTGCTTGCACAATGTGTCCAACTAGGCATGATAAATAGACATATATATACATATATACACACACACACACACATACTCTCTCTTAAGGTTTTAAAACATGTTTATTTACAGGGGGTGGAGGCTAGCTCACAATGTCTTATCAATATAAAAGCTGAATAGAAATAAGTATGGCCTGCCAGAGCTGGGACTGCAAATAAAATTGTACAGTAAATATCTACCAAGGTAACCCAAAGGGTTAAACTGATAAATGAACAAATACTGGAGCTCCTCTTGTTACAGTTTAAATGCTGATTGGAAGGAAGAGATCACTGTAGGTCAGCATGTCCTTTACATTGTGAATAGCTTGACAGAAGCTAATAAACCCAGCCGCCTATGGCAAAGATAATTTATTTTATATTCCTAGACATCACATGCAATGTATTTTTTTTTTAAAGGAGGGGATAGCAATCTGGTTCAAGGAAAATGTTAAAACAGAAGGATGTGAAAATTTGGCACCGAAGTTCGATAGCTCAGACCTCGCCACCCTTTTGTGATACAGTATAATCCTATTTATACCTTTACATTTTTCTCTTCTCTTAAGTGTGGTACATGAATGTCATAGCCAATGTGACTGAGCCAGTGCAGCGTGGTTCAGTGGACTCCTTGTGGGTTGGGGATAAAGGTAAATCCACACACACCACTGCCTCACAGGCAAGCACATATAGATACACACCCCTCTCCTGTCATAAAATAAACCCGGTTGATTTATGAAGAGCCTCTTGAATCAAGATAATTATAAACTAACAGATTTCAAGTTTATTTCCTGAGTAGTCCGGTTGAGGACAGCTCCTTCACAGTCTTCTAATGAGGAAGCCAGACCCTAGAGAGTAGTCTGCTTTGCTCCTGTCTTGCACTTGCTACATTTCACATGGATGAGGTAATTTGACTGCAGATGAGGTAACCGTGCGACTTGCCTATGAGCTGGAAGAGGTTACCATATGATCATTCATGTAAACATAGGGACAGTTCCCCTAGGACGCTGACTGACAGCTGCGTTCTGCTGTTGTGCTGTGCTCCGAGACTGGTAGAGGAAAGGAACCGGTGGGAGTAACACAGCACTCACGGAGCCTGTCTGCTCTCTTAAAGGAGACAGATCACAGACTGAATAGTTGTCATGTACTATAGACACCAGTACACCCAGCAACAGCAGCACAGCACTGAGCAAAAGAGGTCTCGGGCCTGTGGTGCCTTAAACCAGCACATGGCTTACAAGAGAAGCAATCAGATCCACTAGGTGGGTCACTACCACTGGCTATGGACAGTTTGGGTAAAATGAATCTGAAGGCATGTTACTGTGCTAACGCCCTGGGAGCTGGTGGGTTGAGTCCACAGAAACAGAACAGGTGGTGTCAAGAATTGTTTTTTCCATCAAGGGATACAACAGAAATCCAAATGAGTTACTATAAGTCTAGAAGAGTAACCGAACTACCCCATCCTGCAGTTTAACCCAGCCCTGTGCCCTTGGGATAGAGCCTGCATTTCCACAGGAACTGTACCCCAGGGCTCCCAAGCTGCCAGTTTATAGTTCTTTCCATGAGGATGGGAAAGGGGAAGCTGAGTGAAGGTTAACCCCCCATTCATGAACCCTGCCGTCATCACAACTCCTCTCTAGAAGCAGTGTCCATATTGCACTGCATCAGTGATACAGGAACATTTGCTTTTCATTGTTCATGGAACATACTTAATATTTCATTTCTTTTTATCTGGGGTAGGATTCAGATTTTGCATCCTTGTTTTTCTTCTCTCTCTCCATTGCCATTTCTAAATAAGTGCGCAGCTTCTCTTCTCCTTCTCTCAGTCCAGGTGATTATGTTATTTTCCAAGTGTCTGGTTATTACTCAGGGGCACTTCTTCCTGTGCTGAAAAGTGCTTTACTCCCGAGGTTTCAAGGTGCCATTGTTTGTTGCTTTGCCCACAGAGCGTACAGTGAGGAGGGCGAGGTACCTACCAGAAAATCATGCGTTTTGCTTGTGGAGGCTGAATTTTTTGTACATGATGGTAAAGATTTCATCAGTTCAATTCAGAAATGGGGTGAAAGTCCCTGAATCTGCAAGAAGCTGAGTGTAATAATTTTCTGCTAATGGGCACAATATTTTCCCAGTGACATGATATTCATGTCTTCCTCTCTCCACTGGATGCAGGTACAGAATGCCTAGGCCCAACAGGATTTGCTGGCCACATTGGCCTGACATGCAAGAAAACACCAAAAACACCCACCCTATGTCAGGGGCCTCATGACATTATGATGATTTACATTATGGCAGAGCTTAGAAACTCCACACAAGGATGAGAGCCCCATTGTGCTAGGTGCTGTACTGACAAGCAGGGGCGGCTCCAGGCACCAACGCAGCAAGCGCGTGTCTGGGGCGGCAAGCTGCGGGGGGCGGCCTGCCGGTCGCTGTGAGGGCGGCAGTCAGGTGGCCTTCGGCGGCATGCCTGCAGTAGTCTGCCGGTCCTGCGGCTTCGGCGGCAATTCGGTGGCGGGTACACTGAAGCCACGGGACCAGCAGATCACCCGCAGAAACGCCGCCGAATCCGTGTGGCCGTGGACTGCCCGCAGACGTGGTGCCGAAGGCCACCTGACTGCCGTGCTTGGGGCAGCAAAAAACATAGAGCTGCCCCCGCTGACAAGTAAAGACGGCAGTCCCTGCCCAAGCAAATTTACCTGTCAGACTGAACAAAACAGACTGGGGGTGGACTAGGAGGATGAAGTAACAATAAAAGGAACAGAAGGCAGCAGAGGAGAGGAAGTTCTCAGAGTCCTGTGTTGTCATTCTGGAGCCTGCTAAATGCCTGGTAGATTATGGGGGTTTCTCAAGAGCATCCTTTTGGCTGAAGATCTGCCCAGATCAAATTGTAACAGTTCCCAACAGCGACTTCTGCCTCAGTGGACTCTATTTAACCTCAGAATGTTTGTTTAAACTAGTAGTTTAAATAAACTTCATTTCAGCACACTGACTGCTGTGGGTGGAACTCTGTTCTAGAGAGACCACAAACCAAGATAACTCTAGGAAAAAGCCACAAACAATCTAGGGCCCCCAAGGCTAATGTTGATGGTGCAAGGCCCCTTGATGTAGGGAGGCACATGTTCTATTCAGCCCCAGGCCCACCAGATTTACAAGGCTGCACTTACCCTGCCCAGGCCTTAAATAGCTGAACTCCTTAGAAAGGCCGTTTGAGGCTGTTCCAACCAATCAGTGACAGTGCAAAGCATTGCCATGTGTAAGATCCAAGTGCAGGACCCCAGCTCAGTCCCTGACTCCCAAGCCAGCAGGTGCTAAAAGCACTGTGGAGTCAGCACATTCGGCCCCTAGAGGGGAGGGAGCACTTTCAATCACTCTTTAGTGAGCCTGCCTGGCCAAAATACGGAATAGCACTAATGGGCCCTGGAGGGAGCCACACTTTTATCCCTCTCCTCCTCTCAGAGAAGCGGTCCCAAGGAACAGGCTTCATGAAATGAACATGAATAGTAGTTATAATTAGAACATATACAGAACAAAAACTTCAGTATACAGGGCGAGACAGTGCCTGACCATTATGGCGGTGCAAAGAATGGACACAAGGAACCTTTTATCTCCCTTGATCTTCCACCCTTGTTTAACGACCCCGCAAGCCATCGTGAAGGGCAGATAAAAGGAGGGAGGCATAACATGCTCTCCCTCCCTCTGCATCAGCCGGCAAAGCTGGCCCACCCTACGATAGAGAGCACTCTGCACCAGCTAGAGGAATGATACAGGGTGCACGCTTCCCTGCATAGCAGCAAGAGTTGCACCTTCTGAGACACCTCCTCCCTGGGGCAATGCAGCTCTCCTCTGTGATTTGCTCAGACTGCAACTCCACAGCTCGATTGAGCCCACAGCATGTGGTCAGTCTGTAAATTCGCTAGTGCAGGATGTTGGACTCAGACACCATAGCTAGATTTCAAAAAAGAACTTGCTAATTTTATAACCTATAACATTTGCTGTCGTTAATAGTAAGATACAGTTAATCATACCCATGCCTCCTGCTGTAATCCGATTGTCTGCACAGTCTCTCCTCTTCGCATAACATGGCTAGATGAAGTAGGTTTCTCACCTTACTCGAAGCATGAAGCATTGGTCATTGCTGGAGGCATGATACCTGGCTTGACAGAACAATGGTCTGATCACATATGGCAAGTCCTAAAGTGTGTTGCCATTTCACAGTGTCTGTGAATACAAGGAAGTCACATCCCAAAAAGCTTGGGTTGCTCTGGAACCTTGCCCTCTCCTGTAACTCTGAAATCTTTAGAGTTGGGGGCCCTCACACTGAGCATGATCTATTTTAGGTATTTATATGGTCCCCACTATTGTAAGTATCTGAGCACCTCACAGTCTTTAACGTATTTGTCCTTACCTTCCCAGAGTGCTGTGAGGAAGCACTATTATCCCATTTTACAGATGGGGAACTGAGGCAAAGAGACTGAGAGTACATCTACACTTCAATAAAAGACTCGCAACATGGCCGCAGCTGGCCTGGGTCAGCTGACTTGGGCTCACGGAGCTAAAAACTGCCTGTGTAGACATTTGGCTCAGGCTGGAGCCCGGGCTTTGGGACCCTCCCCCTCTCAAAGAGCCCCACAGCTCAGGCTCCAGCCCTGCCCCCAAATGGCTACAGACCAATTTTACAGCCCCGCAGCCTGAGGCCCATGAGCCAGAGTAAGCTGACCTGGGCCAGCTGTGGATGTTTAATTGCAGTGTAGACATACCCTAAATGACTTGCCCCAGGTCACACAGGAAGCCCATGGCAGACTAGAGACTTGAACCCTAACCACTGGGTCATCTTTCCTTCAAAGCCTAGCATCAGCTCTGACAGTTTACAGTGCAAGCATAGAATTTGCTAACAGTGCTCTGTGCCATACCAGCATAGCCAATGCCAGCAGAGTATGGGAAGCATGCTCAATGGATAAATATATATTAAACATATAGATATTATACAGATTATGTCAAACGGGGTAGTGAAAAAACAGCAGCAAAAGAGTTAACAGGTGTCAGCGGCTTGTTGTTAATCAAGAAACTTGGATGCTATCTCACCTTAGAGGGTAACATGCAGCTAGTCCTTTCTCCGGCATTTTTTGGCATGTAGCATTGTCAGAAAACCACCTGTTACTTGGGAGAGATTCAAAAGAATTTTAAGTCATAATTAAACAATAATGATTTAAAAAAACATATTGTATGTTACTATCTAACCTCTAGACAGATGTGTTATTTAAGTGTGGTTATGATCTATGCTGTTAATTTTAAACAACATATGATCAAAGATCATGTCTGGCTTTGTGTTTTGTTTCCCTTCAGCTTCTGGCTTATGCGCTCATGCCAGACAGTTGTGGTTTGTGTCATATGGCAGGAAAAGCTTATTTTACATGCTGTCTAAATTTGTACTATACAGCACATTAAAACATCTCAGTCAGCCCATCAGAATTAAGTTATCGCATCATTTAGTATGGCAAGTGAATTGCAGCTGTAGGAAAGAGGGCACAGTGTGAGATAATAGGGATTTTTAGGCACACGTACCACCAATGCTGAAGGCTATCAGACTGCTGCCTTTAAAATGACTGAAGCACAGACTAGCTATATTCCCTGGGCACATGCATTTGAATAAGCCTATGTAGCCAGTGGCTACTAGTGTAGCTTGGCTGAAGAACACTAGAAAACGGCAGTACTGCCAACCCCAGACATCCTAAAAATCATGAGGCAGGTCCAAAAAAGGAACGTGATTGACTTTAAAATCATGAGATTTAAAAACGAATACACCCTGGGTTCTTTTTATTTGCCTTCTGGTTTGAGCCTTCGGGGTTCATCTTTTCAAGCTTTTACCCCAACAGCCATGAAGGGCTAGAAAACTACCTTTAAAAAAAAAGGGTAGATGAGTCTCATTCTAATTCTCATTTTCCAGTCTGTATAGTACAGGGTAAAAGCACACAAAAGACCAGATTTCACAGTTTGTGATGCATTTTTCATGGCCATGAATTTGGTAGGGCCCCAGTCATGTGACAGGGCTACAGTATATAGTAATACAAGACTGTAACTCAGAGACTCAAAGGAATAGGATGGCCATGAGAGTTGCTGTCTAGAGCAAGGGTGGGCAAACTTTTTGGCCCGAGGGCCACATCTGGGTATGGAAATTGTATGCTGGGCCATGAATGATCATGAAATTGGGGGCTGGGGTGCAGGGGGGGTGAGGGCTCGGGCTGCAGTCTCTGGGGTGGGGCTGGGGATGAGGGGTTGGGGGTGCAGGAGGTTGCTCTAGGCTGGGACTGAGGAGTTTGGAGGGTGAGAGGGGATCATGGCTCGGGCAGGGGCACGGGAGGGGGTCAGGGGTGTAGGCTCTGGGGAATGTTTACCTCAAGCAGCTCCAGAAGCAGCGGCATGTACTCCCTCCGGCTCCTACACGGAGGCGCGGACAGGCCGCTCTGTGTGCTGCCCCATCTGCAGGCGCCACCCCTGTGGTTCCCAGCCAATGGGAGCTGCGAGGGCGACGCTTGGGGTGGGGGCAGTGTGCGGAGCCCCCTGGCTGCCCGTATGCATAGGAGCCGGAGGGGGGACATGCCACTGCTTCTGGGAGTCGCGCAGAGCGGGTCAAGCTCCCGACCCCGCTCCCCGGCGAGACCTCGAGGGCCGGATTAAAATGTCTGGAAGGTCGGATGCGGCCCTCGGGTCGTAGTTTGCCCACCCCTGGTCTAGAGAGACCAGGGAGGGATAGAGCTAGAGAAACAGCCATAAGGGACCTGCGGTGAAGGGTCCTGGAGAGGGCCTGGGAGAGGCAGACTACAGAAGGAGGAGTTTGTGTGAAGGGGAAGCCAGAGAAGAAGACACAACCACAAGTGATTCTGGGAAAAGAGAAACAGGTCAGTTTGAGTGTGGACAGGTCATGGTATGGAGTCCCAGGACTAGTGGCCTGTAGCAGAGGGAGGGGAGAGGTCTACCCCTGTTTTTCCACCCAGAGGAATGGTGCAGAAATCTCTGCAACAATGGGACCAGGAGCATGAGAAGGCTGGAATGACACCTAGGCCAAGAAACTGATCACTTCTCTGGACAGGGTGTGAGGAAGCCGCCCTTTGTTCTGTGTCAACAAGAGAGATCAACATTCACTCTGGTAGGGAAGAGACAAGTAGTGCCTGAAAGGGGATTTCATGGCGGAGACCAGTGATCCAAAAACTGGGGTTCCTAACCCAAAAGGGATCACTGGGGGGTTGCAAGGTTATTGTAGGGGGGTCATGGTTTTGCGACCCTTACTTCTGTGCTGCCTTCAGAGCTGGGTAGCCAGAGTGCGGCAACTGATAGCAGGGCACCCAGCTCTGAAGGCAGCGTCCCGCCAGCAGCAGTGCAGAAGTAACAGTGGCAATACCATACCATGCCACCCTGACTTCTGTGCTGCTGCCGTCAGAGTTGAGTGGCTGGAGAGTGGTGGCTTCTGGCCAAGGGCCCAGTTCTGAAGGCAGCAGTGCAGAAGTCAGGGTGGCAATACTTTGCCATGCCAACCTTTCCTCTGCGCTGCTGCTGTCAGAGCGGGGATCCCGGCCAGCAGCCACCACTCTCCAGCTGCCCAGCTCTGAAGGCAGTGCTGCCACCAGGAGCAATGCAGAAGTAAGGGTGGCAATTCTGCGACTCCCCCACACACACACAATAACCTTGCGAGCCCCCCATAACCATCTTTTGGGACAGGACCCCTACAGTTACAACACCGTGAAATTTCAGATTTAAATATCTAAAATCATTAAATTTATTATTTTTAAAATCCTATGGCCATGAAATTGACCAAAATGGACCATGAACTTGGTAGGGTCCTGCACATGACAGTCACCTACCTCCCATTTCCCAGCAGGAGTTACTCCCAGCTTGGTCATGTGACCCATCTGGAGAACCACAAGTCCCAGAATGTCTATTCTTAGAGGGATGAGCCTTGGACCTAGACTCCAGACTGCCATTTTACACACCTCTTATAATAATCACAGGCTGCATACAATTTAGTCTTTCAAAGGCTGCTGTTCAGTGTAGAGCAAGCCTTTAGCCACTATGCAACTTCATATTTTGTGACTATCATGTACCAGGCTTTACAGAATCCACAAACAGATACACAGAGAGAGTCTTTAAAAAAAATCATGGCAACTTTGCAACTGACACGGTAAATGATGATCCCGAACAGAAGCAGAGGAGGTAGATTTAAGTGGCATTGAGTCAAGCTTAGCCATTGGTGCACATCCATTGGCTTTAGTGAGCTGACACCAGAGTCTGTCTGGACACACCTCTCCCCGCCAGAGGCTTGCGTTCAAATGTGGTGTCGCTCAGAGGTGAAATGACTGGATTTCAGCTTCCAACTCTCACAAATTATGCAAGTAACATAACTTTGGTCCCTGCAGGAGCCAGCCTCACCACAACACCAGAAGCTCCAGCCTTCACCTGATTTTCAGCTCTGTCCAGGGGAAAACCTTTTCTGACTGGTTCAGGCTGTCTTCCCCTCTTTCCTGCCTCCTAGTGAAGAGCAGTAGGTGAACACTTCAATCTCCCTGGTCATTCTATAACAGATTTAAAAGTCACCATCATTGAACAAAAAAACTTCAGAAACAGACTTCAAAGAGAAACAGCAGAACTAAAATTCATTTGCAAATTTAACACCATTAATTTGGGCTTCAATAGGGACTGGGAGTGGCTGGCTCTTTACAGAGGCAGCTTTGCCTCTCCTTTAATTGACACCTCCTCATCTATTATTGGGAGTGGACTACATCCACCCTGATTGAATTGGCCCTGTCAACACTGGTTCTCCACTTGCGAAGTAACTCCCTTCTCTTCATGTGTCATTATATAATGCCTGCATCTGTAACTTTCACTCCATGCATCTGAAGAAGTGAGGTTTTTTACCCACGAAAGCTTATGCCCAAATAAATCTGTTAGTCTTTAAGGTGCCATTGGACTCCTTGTTGTTTTTGTTGTTCTGGTGAAGAGCAGCCATTCAGAGTTGCTACAGGAAGCAGGTACAACTCGCCTTCTGCCTCAGGAGCCAATAGGAGTTTTAAGGTGGGGTCGGAGGAGGAGGGAAAAGAGCTGGCACCATTGTCACAGGAGGGGAGGAGCAGAGAGATCCCAAGAGCTTGGAGCAGTCTGTTCCCACTTCCCCCTCCCTTGCTGTGAACAATGGGTCAGTCTGCTCTTTGCTCTCCTTCCCCTCTCCAACCCTGCAACATCAGACCCAGAAAGGGGGTAAAGAATCTCCCCAGATGCAAGAGGAGCAGATGTGAGGCTGAAGGGTAAATGCGGATGCAGAATTGAGGTGTGGCTGGTGGATAGGGTTGATGTGGGTGCTGGGGAACAAAAGTAACTAACGTAAGGGTGCAGCAGCAAAATCATACCAAAGAATCCCACCACAGTAGCATTTAACTTCAAAAAGGGGGACTACACAAAAATGAGGAGGCTAGTTAAGCGGAAATTAAAAGGAAGAGTCACAAGAGTGAAATGCCTGCAAGCATTTTTAAAACACCATAATAGAGGCTCAAACTATAGGTGTACTCCAATTTTTTTTTAAAGTAATAGGATCAAAAAATGCCACTACAGCTAAACAGAATAAAAGAGGCAGTTAGAGACAAAAAGATATCTTTTAAAAATTGAAAGTCCAATACTACTGAGGAAAACAGAAAGGAACATAAACTCTGGCAAATCAAGTGTAAAAGTATAATTAGGCAGGCCAAAAAAGCATTTGAAGTCAACTAACAAAAGACACAAAAACTAACAGCAAATTTATTTTAAGTACATCAGAAGCAGAGAGCCTGACAATCACTGGGGCCACTGTACAATCGAGGAGCTAAAGGAGCACTCAAGGAAGACAAGGCCATTGCAGAGAAGCTACGTGAATTCTTTGCATCAGTCTTCATTGCAGAGGATATGAGGGAGATTTCTACACCTGAGCTATTCTTTTTAAGTGACAAATTTGAGGGATTTTCCCAGATTGAGTTGTTAATACAAGAGGCTTTGGAACAAATTGATAAATTAAACAGTAATACATCACCAGGACCAGAGGGTATCCACCCAACAATTCTGAAAGAACTCAGATATGATATTTCAGAATTACTAACTGTGGTATGCAATGTATCACTTAAATCAACCTCTGTCCCAGTTGACTGGCAGATAGCTAATGTAAAGCTAACTTTTTAAAAAGGCTCCAGAGGCAATTCAGACAATTACAGGCCAGTAAGGCTAACTTTAGTACCAGGCAAATGGGTTGAAACTATCATAAAGAACAGAATTATCAGACACAGATGAACATGATATGTTGGAGAAGAGTCAACATGGCTTTTGTAAAGGGAAAGCATGCCCTGCCAATCCTAATTCTTTGAGGGTGTCAAACAAACATGTGGACAAGGTTGATCCAGTGGATGTAGTGTATTTGGACTTTCAGAAAGCCTTTGACAAGGTCCCTCACCAAAGGCTCTTAAGCAAAGTAGGCAGTCATGGGACAAGAGGGAAGGTCCTCTCATGGATCAGTAACTGGTTAAAAGATAGGAAACAAAGGATAGGCATAAATGGTCTGTTTTCACAGTGGAAAGAGGTAAATAGCAGTGTCTCCTAAGGATCTTTACTGGGACCAGTGCTGTGCAATATGCTCATAAATGATCTGGAGAAAGGGGTAAACAGACAGGTAGCAAAGTTTTCAGATGACACGAAATTGCTCCAGATAGTTAAGACCAAAGCTGCCTGCAAAGAGTTACAAAGGGATCTCACTAAACTGGTTGAAAGGTGGATGAAATTCAATGTTGATAAATGCAAAATAATGCACGCTGGAAAATATAATCCCAATTATACATACAAAATGATGGAGTCTAAATTAACTATTACCACTTAAGAAAGAGATCTTGAAGTCATTGTGAATATTTCTCTGAAAACATCTGCTCAATGTGCAAGCAGCAGTCAAAAAAGCAACAACGTTAGGAACCATTAGGAAAGGGATAGATAATAAGACAGAAAATATCATAATGCCACTACATAAATCTATGGTATGCCCATACCTTGAATACTGCATGCAGTTCTGGTTGCCCCATCTCAAAAAAGATACAATCATAGAAATGTAGGACTGGAAGGGACCTCAAGGCAAGACTAAGTATTATCTAGACTATCCCTGACAGGTATTTGTCTAACCTGCTCTTAAAAAGCTCCAATAATGGAGATTCTACAGCCTCCCTAGGCAATTTATTCCAGTGCTTAACCACTCTGACAGTTAGGAAGTTTTTCCTAATGTCAACCTCCCTTACTGCCATTTAACCCCACTGTTTCTTGTCCTACCCTCAGAGGTTAATGAGAACAATTTTTCTCTCTCCTCCTTATAACAATCTATTATGTATTTGAAAACTGTTATTATGTCCCCTCTCAGTCGTCTCTTTTCCAGACTAAACAAACCCAGTTTTTCCAATCTTCCCTCATAGGCCATGTTTTCTAGACATTTAATCATTTTTGTTGCTCTTCTCTGGACTTTCTCCAACTTGTCCACATCTTTCCTGAAATGTGGTGCCCAGAACTGGAAACAATACTCCAGTTGAGGCCTAATCAGCATGGAGTAGAGCGGAAGATTTACTTCTCATGTCTTACTTACAACACACCTGCTAATACATCCCAGAATGATGTTTGCTTTTTTTGCAACAGTGTTACACTGTTGACTCATATTTAGCTTATGGTCCACTATGACCCCAGACCCTTTTCCGCAGTACTCCTTCCTAGGCAGTCATTTCCCATTTTGTATGTGTGCAACTGATTGTTCCTTCCTAAGTGGAGTACTTTGCGTTTGTCCTTATGAATTTCATCCTATTTACTTCAGACCATTTCTCCAGTTTGTCCAGATCATTTTGAATTTTAATTCAATTTGTCCCCCAAAGCACTTGCAACCCCTCCCAGGCTGTTATCATATGCAAACTTTATAAGTGTAGTCTCTATGCCATTATCTAAATCATTGATGAAGATATTGAACAGAACCAGCCCTAGGACCAATCCCTGCGGGACCCCACTCTATCTGCCCTTCCAGCTTGACTGTGAACCACTGATGATTACTATAGGGGAACGGTTTTCCAACCAGTTATGCACCCACCTTATAGTAGCTCCATCTAGGTTGTATTTCCCTAGTTTGTTTATAAGAAGGGTCATGCGAGACAGTATCAAAAGCCTTACTAAAGTCAAGATATCACATCTACAAGATATACCACATCTCCCTTCCGACCCTCCCCCACCCCCGCGAGGCTTGTTACCCTTTCAAAGAAAGCTATTAGGTTGGTTCTACTATATTAGATATATTAGAATTGGAAAAAGTACAGAGAAGGGCAACAAAAATGACAAATATGAGGAAAGATTACAAAGACTGGGACTGTTCAGCTTAGAAAAGAGATCACTGGGGTGGGGGGGAGAATATGATAGAGGTCTATAAAATCATGGAGAAAGTGAATAGAGAAGTGTTATTTACTCCTTCACATGAAACACAAACCAGGGGTCACCCTATGAAATTAATAAGCAGCAGGTTTAAAACAAGCATATAAGGAAAGACTTCTCCACACAATGCAGAGTTAACCTATGGAACTCATTGCCAGGGGATGTTGTGAAGGCCAAAAGTATAACTTGATTCAAAAAACAATTAGATACGTTCATGGAGAATAGGTCCATCAATGGCTATAGCCAGGATGGTCAGGACACAACCCTATGCGCTGGGTGTCCCTAAATCTCTTATGCCAGAAGCTGGGACTGGACAGGGACTCACTCAATAATTACCCTGTTCTGTTCATTCCTACTGAAGCATCTGACCCTGGTCACTGTGGGAAAACAGGATACTGGGCTAGATGGCCCATTGGTTTGACCCCATATGGCCACTCCTATGTTCTTATGTTCATATTTCTCACTATATAGTGGCTACATTAATTATCAAACATATTGGTAGGGTGACCAGACAGCAAATGTGAAAAACGGGACGGGGGTGGGGGGTAATAGGAGACTATGTAAGAAAAAGACCCAAAAATCGGGATTGTCCCTATAAAATCGGGACATCTGGTCACCCTACATATTGAGGACAGAAAGAGTTCAAAAATCTGAAAACGACTCACAAAACATTATTTAATCTTTTTTGTTTGTTTGTTTGTGTTTGTTTGTTTAAAAAAAATCTCATGCTTTTAGGAACCAACTGATGATTTTCAAACTTTTGCAGTTGGCAATACTGGGATTATAGTCAATCACAGCCAAATCAGAGGTCAGATATCAGAGTGATGGCTACAGTACAAGAGTCCAAATTAGCCAGAGGAAGAGAAACTGTTTTCAATGATCACATCACCAAACCTGACCCAAGTTTATCAGAATGACCATGAGATCACTGCAGGTCACAACTGAGAAGCAAAGACTAAGACCGAATGGTGCAGGGAAACTTACATACCACTGACGAGAGATGAGCACTGTGGGGGGAGGCGCCCTCAATATTTAAGAAATTCGCCAAATGAAGAAACAGTGATGTGAAGAATGAAAAGGAATTAGTGGAAATAAGGTGTTTCCTCCATTGGCAAGCCAGTAAGGGGGAAATCACAGCCCCATCTGCTTTCCTCCCTAACCCCTTTCAGATAAGTCATTTCTAGAGGGTAGCAACATAGAAGCAGTCCTGATGCGCCTCAAGCGCTGGGGTGCAATTCTGACTGGATTTATTGAGGGGACTGGGGTTCCTCCTTCCCTCCCTGCTCACTGCACAGTAACTAAGGGAGCCACAAACTGGCCTGCCACAAGGGCAGTTTTGAAAGTGTTTCTCTGTTCCCTGCTGTGACTATGTCGTCCAATGGCATCCTGTTGCTGCTACTTTGTGGCCTCCTAATGGAACATGGATATGGGGTCTATGTAGACACGAGGACAAGTATGAATAACTAAAGGGAAATGTATCAAATTCTAATTTCCCTCCTCACTTTTCTGAGTGGCACAGTGTCCCAATTGCAGCTGGGTGAATAATAGATTTTTTGATTCAGCAACTGAACAGACAGAATTGAGGGGGGGGAAATTGTTTCAGGTCAGCTTGCAATGACAGTTTTTCAGTTTTTCTTGCTGAAATGAAAAACCAAAGAACATTTAGTGTCCGGATAAACTAAATAATCAGTTTGATCCAAAACTAAAGTTTAGTTTAATTTTGGGGTGTCATTTTTAATCCTTTTTTGTGGCATTTTTGTTCTGTTTTGTTAAATACAGCTAAATTTTTAAACTAAACCTTTGGAAATGAAAAGTTAAAACATTTTGTTTAAAAAATTGTAACCCCTTTGGGGTTTAGAAAGCATGGCCCTTTAAATCTTTTTCCTAAGGGGGAGGGTGAGAGTAAGAAAAAAGGAGGGAAACTCCAGGGGGCAGCGCTGGAGCTCCAAGGAGAGGGAGAGGCAGCCTGCAGGCCCTGGAAAAGTGAAGCAGCAGAGAACCTGCCTGAAGCCTGAGACAGACAGGGCCGATCGGGGACAGCCCAGGACAGGAGCCAGGAGGAGCACTGTGCCAGGGAGGAATTGCCCGAGAAGGACAGGCCGGAGCTGGACCCAGTATCACTGCTGCCCAGAGCTGCATGGGGCTGTGAATACTGGGGCTTGTGACTCTGCATTGGGAACAAGGAGGGAGGCTGTAGCTAGTTAAGTGGGGAGGTGGTCGCTCTGTGTGGCTTTGCAGAGAGCGGCAGAAGAGGGCACCGGAGGGGTTTGTTGGGGAAAGTTCACTGGCGCCGAAGACGACCAGGAGCACCCAAGACTCACCACTGGACTGGAACTTTGCTCAGGACTCCTGAACTCTGTGTGCAGACACATTGCTCCGTGTCTGCCCTTCCAGACTGTGCTACCACTGGGCCTGTGGGGCCTTGGCTTGGATGCAGCCCTGTCTTACTGCTCCCCCTATATTTCCCCTTGTTGTTTTTCTCCTCTCATCCCTCTGTAAATAAATATTTCCCTCGTTATATCCACTGTACTTTTCCTGTGGGTGTGTGTGTTCACTCTCGGGGGTTTGGAACAGGTGCCCCTGGGGTGGAAGGGATTTCTCCTGCTGCATTCCTGCGTGCGCCATCACTTGGCCAGAGCTGCCTGCAGAGCAGACTCCATCTTGGCCACGAGGGCGCTAAAGTTACAAAATGTTGACCCAAAATTTTTCAAATTGTTGGGAATTTTTTCTCTATTCTTTTTTCGGCTGTAGCTATTCACAGACATCAACCTGAATTCACTAACAGTTTAAGATGACCCAAAACTGTATTTTCCAGCAAATAAACTATTCACCAAAAACATTTTGCCTATCTATAATCCCAATGCCAGAAAATCACTAAGAATGATCTTCCGGGGAAGCAGCTGTCCTAAAGCTTCACATCTACATCCTGAAAATAGCAAGCAGAAAATTTTGCATGAGACATAACTGCCCCAAAACCAAAACATTTGGTAAAGGCTTCTAGAGAGAAAATGATTAGATTTAGGAGGAAGGCTATCCCCAGGTTCTGCCAACTCCTGGAAGCCAGATATAAGTGAGGTTTGAGTACTAGCAGGTGCAGCATAAGCCTGGGTTAAAGTGATCTCACTGTGCTGATTTAGAGTGCAGTACGTACTGTACTTGGATGGCTATTTTTAGAAAGACTGAAAACACACACACACACACACACACACACACACACACACACGCCTTTACCAGGCAAGTGTGTGTGCGGGGCAAGAGGGGGATGTCTGAGGCAGAAGATCGCAGCTGAGGTGAATGTGTATCACAGAATAAGAGTGAAGGTTTTAAAGAAAGAATAGTCATTACATGACTCAATGCAGGAATCACTGGGTGAAATTCTATGACCTATAGTATGCCGGAGGTCAGTTTAAATGATCATAATGGTCCCTTCTGGCCTTAAAAAAAATCTTTGAATCCATATAGGAACTTTGAAATGACCAGATTCCTCAGAAATTGGATTTCTGTTGTTTCTTTATTTATTTTTTAATGTACTGTCAGACACAGCACCCTCCTGGACAAAGAGGGAGATGGTAGCCATGGTCGTAAGTATTCTTTTTTCTTACTGGTAATAATCTGTTTGGGGGGGGGTGGAGGGTTCTTGGTGCTGAGCAGATTTTATATTTCATTCAAAGGAGAAAAGGTTAAAGAAGAGGGAAATATTTCAAATTAAAAATCAGAAATGTGGAGCTGTTCTAGAAACGAGGCACTGGGACGAACATGTGGGGAGCCCAAGCAATTTAGTGCTAGTGTTTTCCTAATAGGCTTTTTAAACTGCACTTTCCCAACCTCAGATTAAGTAGCTCTACACTCTCCTTGGCAAGGTGCACAGAGGTAATGATAGCTGCACTAATTGCTGTTTCCTTTTGCCCATTAGACATAGGGGCTCCCCTATTGTCTATTATTACTTCATAATTTTAATTGTATGAAAAGCTTGTGCACATCACAAGGAAGAAAGGAGAGCAGCAAAATACGGACCCTGGACTTCAGAAAAGCAGACTTTGACTCCCTCAGGGAACTGATGGGCAGGATCTCCTGGGAGAATAACATGAAGGGGAAAGGAGTCCAGGAGAGCTGGCTGTAGTTTAAAGAATCCTTTTTGAGGTTGCAGGAACAAACCATCCCAATGTGTAGAAAGAATAGTAAATATGGCAGGCGACCAGCTTGGCTTAACAGTGAAATCCAGAGGCTGATAAAGGGGATGCTGTTGTCATCATGAACAGGTCTGACTATCAAGTGATCCACCCCTTTTGTCCAATTCTAGGATCTGGCAGTCAGAGTCTTAGGGACACTCAGAGCATGGGGTTGCATCCCTGACCATCTTGGCTAATAACCATTGATGGACCTATCCTCCATGAATTTATCTAATTGTTTTTTTAAACCAATTATAGTTTCGGCCTTCACATCATCCCCTGGCAACGAGTTCCACATGTTGTGCATTGTGGGGAAAAATAACTCACTTATCCTCCGCCATTCCCAAGTCAAGGGTCGTATATACTGACCCAATAGCATATCTTGAAAACTAGAGCCAATCAACAATTTTAAGCATCATTTTCATTCTCAGTGACCCAGAATTAGTAACATTTGACTACATTTATTTCAGAAGCATTTTGGCTGTAGAGCAGTGCTACCAGAAGGAGGCTGCCAGACAACTCTCCAATACCAAATTCTACAGGCCACTTTCCTCAGATCCCACTGAGGAATACACTAAGAAACTGCACCATCTACTCAGAACACTCCCTACACTAACACAGGAACAAATCAACATACCCTTAGAGCCCCGACCGGGGTTATTCTATCTACTACCCAAGATCCACAAACCTGGAAATCCTGGACGCCCCATCATCTCGGGCATTGGCACTCTCACTGAAGGACTGTCTGGATATGTGGACTCCCTACTCAGACCCTACACCACCAGCACTCCCAGCTATCTCCGTGACACCACTGATTTCCTGAGAAAACTACAATGCATTGGTGACCTCCCAGAAAACACCATCCTAGCCACCATGGATGTGGAGGCTCTCTACACAAACATCCCACACACAGATGGAATACAAGCTGTCAGGAACAGTATCCCTGATGATGACACAGCACAACTTGTTGCTGACCTCTGTGACTTTTCCTCACGCACAATTATTTCAAATTTGGTGACAATATATACCTCCAGACCAGTGGCACCGCCATGGGCACCCGCATGGCCCCACAATATGCCAACATTTTTATGGCTGACCTGGAACAACGCTTCCTCAGCTCTCGTCCACTCACGCCCCTTCTCTACCTACGCTACATTGATGACATCTTCATCATCTGGACCCATGGGAAGGAGACCCTGGAAGAATTCCACCACGATTTCAACAGCTTCCTCCCCACCAACAACCTCAGCCTGGACCAATCTACACGGGAGGTCCACTTCCTAGACACCACAGTACAAATAAGCGATGGCCACGTTACCACCACCCTATACCGAAAACCCACCGACCGCTACGCCTACCATCATGCCTCCAGCTTCCACCCCGGACACACCACACGATCCATTGTCTACAGCCAAACGCTGAGGTACAACCGCATCTGCTCCAACCCCTCAGACAGAGACCAACACCTACAAGATCTTCACCAAGCATTCTCAAAACTACGATACCCACACAAGGAAATAAAGAAACAAATCGACAGAGCCAGACGTGTACCCAGAAGCCTCCTGCTACAAGACAGGCCCAAAAAAGAAACCAACAGAACTTAAACCTCTCCAACGCATCATTAGCGATCTACAGCCCATCCTGGACAATGATCCCTCACTTTCACAGACCTTGGGAGGCAGGCCAGTCCTCGCCCACAGACAACCCGCCAACCTTAAGCATATTCTCACCAGCAACCATGCACCGCACCATAACAACTCTAACTCAGGAACCAATCTATGCAACAAACCTCGATGCCAACTCTGCCCACATATCTACACCAGCAACACCATCACAGGACCTAACCAGATCAGCTACAACATCACCGGCTCATTCACCTGCACGTCCACCAATGTTATAGATGCCATCATGTGCCAGCAATACCCCTCTGCTATGTACATTGGCCAAACTGGACAGTCACTACGCAAGAGGATAAATGGACACAAGTCAGATATCAGGAATGGCAATACACAAAAACCTGTAGGAGAACACTTCAACCTCCCTGGCCACACAATAGCAGATGTAAAGGTAGCCATCTTAAGCAAAAAAACTTCAAGACCAGACTCCAAAGAGAAACTGCTGAGTTCCAGTTCATTTGCAAATTTGACGCCATCAGATCAGGATTAAACAAAGACTGTGAATGGCTATCCAACTACAGAAGCAGTTTCTCCTCCCTTGGTGTTCACACTTCAACTGCTAGCAGAGCACCTTACCCTCCCTGATTGAACTAACCTCGTTATCTCCATACTGATTTATACCTGCCTCTGGAAATTTCCATTACTTGCGTCTGATGAAGTGGGCATTCACCCACGAAAGGTTATGCTGCAATACTTCTGTTAGTCTTAAAGGTGCCACAGGACCCGCTGTTGCTTTTTAGTGAAATCCTTGCTGATCTTAAACACAAAAAAGAAGCTTACAAGAAGTGGAAGACTGGACAAATGACCGGGGGGAGGGGTATAAAAAAATTGCTCAGGCATGCAGGAGTGAAATCAGGAAGGCCAAATCACACTTGGAGTTGCAGCTAGCAAGAGATGTTAAGAGTACCAAGAAGGGTTTCTTCAGGTATGTTAGCAACAAGAAGAAAGTCAAGGAAAGTGTAGGCCCCTTACTGAATGAGGGAGGCAACCTAGTGACAGAGGATGTGGAAAAAGCTAATGTCCTCAATGCTTTTTTTGCCTCTGTCTTCACGAACAAGGTCAGCTCCCAGACTACTGCACTAGGCAGCACAGCATGGGGAGGAGGTGATCAGCCCTCTGTGGAGAAAGAAGTGGTTCAGGACTATTTAGAAAAGCTGGACAAGCACAAGTCCATGGGGCTGGATGCGCTGCATCTGAGGGTGCTAAAGGAGTTAGCGGATGTGATTGCAGAGCCATTGGCCATTATCTTTGAAAACTCATGGTGATCGGGGAAGGTCCTGGATGACTGGAAAAAGGCTAATGTAGTGCCCATCTTTAAAAAAGGGAAGGAGGAGGATCCGGGGAACTACATGCCAGTCAGCCTTACCTCAGTCCCTGGAAAAATCATGGAGCAGGTCCTCAAGGAATCAATTCTGATGCACTTAGAGGAGAGGAAAGTGATTAGGAACAGTCAGCATGGATTCACCAAAGGCAAGTCATGCCTGACTAACCTAATTGCCTTCTATGATGAGATAACTGGCTCTGTGGATGAGGGGAAAGCAGTGGACGTGTTATTCTTTGACTTTAGCAAATTTTTGTTAGGGTCTCCCACAGTATTCTTGCCGGCAAGTTAAAGAAGTATGGGCTGGATGAATGGACTAAAGGTGGATAGAAAGCTGGCTAGATCGTCGGGCTCAAAGGGCAGTGATCAATGGCTCCATGTCTAGTTGGCAGCTGGTATCAAGCGGAGTGCCCCAAGGGTCGATCCTGCGGCCGGTTTTGTTCAATATCTTCATTAATGATCTGGAGGATGGCGTGGATTCAGGGCCGGCTGCAGGGTTTTTGTCGCCCCAAGCGGGGGGGGGGGGGGGGGGGGGAAATCCGTGATCGCAATTGGCGGCACTTCGGCAGCAGCTCCACCACGCCGCTTTCTTCTTCAGCGGCACTTCGGTGGCAGGTCCTTCCCTCCGAGAGGGACCGAGGGACCTGCCGCCGAAGAGCCGGACGTGCCGCCCCTTCCCCTTGGCCACCCCAAGCACCTGTTTCCTGCGCTGGTGCCTGGAGCCAGCCCTGCGTGGATTGCACCCTCAGCAACTTTGGGTGGGGAGGCGTGATAGATACGCTGGAGGGTAGGGATAGGATACAGAGGGACCTAGACAAATTAGAGGATTGGGCCAAAAGAAATCTGATGAGGTTCAACAAGGACAAGTGCAGAGTCCTGCACTTAGGACGGAAAAATCCCATGCACTGCTACAGACTAGGGGCCGAGTGGTTAGGCAGCAGTTCTGCAGAAAAGGACCTAGGGGTTACAGTGGATGAGAAGATGGATATGAGTCAACAGTGTGCCCTTGTTGCCAAGAAGGCTAACGGCATTTTGGGCTCTATAAGTAGGGGCATTGCCAGCAGATCGAGGGATGTGATCATTCCCCTCTATTCAACATTGGTGAGGCCTCATCTGGAGTACCGTGTCCAATTTTGCGCCATACACTACAAGGATGTGGAAAAATTGGAAAGAGTCCAGCGGAGGGCAACAAAAATGATTAGGGGGCTGGAGCACATGACTTATGAGGAGAGGCTGAGGGAACTGGGATTGTTTAGTCTGCAGAAGAGAAGAATGAGGGGGGGATTTGATAGCTGCTTTCAACTACCTGGAAGGGGGTTCCAAAGAGGATGGATCTAGACTGTTCTCAGTGGTACCAGATAACAGAACAAGGAGTAATGGTCTCAAGTTGCAGTGGGGGAGGTTTAGGTTGGATATTAGGAAAATCTTTTTCACTAGGAGGATGGTGAAGCACTGGTATGGGTTACCTAGGGAGGTGGTGGAATCTCCTTCATAGAATCATAGAATATCAGGGTTGGAAGGGACCTCAGGAGGTCATCTAGTCCAACCCCCTGCTCAAAACAGGACCAATTCCCAACTAAATCATCCCAGCCAGGGCTTTGTCAAGCCGGGCCTTAAAAACCTCCAAAGAAGGAGGCTCCACCACCATTGGCTCTGCAATCTCATCCGCCAACTCCTTTAGCACCCTCGGATGCAGCGCATCCGGCCCCATGGACTTGTGCACGTCCAGTTTTTCTAAATAGTCCCGAACCACTTCTTTCTCCACAGAGGGCTGGTCACCTTCTCCCCATACTGTGCTGCTCAGTGCAGTAGTCTGGGAGCTGACCTTGTTCGTGAAGACAGAGGCAAAAAAAGCATTGAGGACATTAGCTTTTTCCACATCCTCGGTCACTAGGTTGCCTCCCTCATTCAGTAAGGGGCCCACACTTTCCTTGACTTTCTTCTTGTTGCTAACATACCCGAAGAAACCCTTCTTGTTACTCTTAACATCTCTTGCTAGCTGCAACTCCAAGTGTGATTTGGCCTTCCTGATTTCACTCCTGCATGCCTGAGCAATATTTTTAAACTCCTCCCTGGTCATTTGTCCAATCTTCCACTTCTTGTAAGCTTCTTTTTTGCGTTTAAGATCAGCAAGGATTTCACTGTTTAGCCAAGCTGGTCGCCTGCCATATTTACTATTCTTTCTACACATCGGGATGGTTTGTTCCTGCAACCTCAATAAGGATTCTTTAAAATACAGCCAGCTCTCCTGGACCCCTTTGCCCTTCATGTTATTCTCCCAGGGGATCCTGCCCATCTGTTCCCTTCCTCAGAGGTTTTTAAGGTCAAGCTTGACGAAGCCCTGGCTGGGATGATTTAGTTGGGGATTGGTCCTGCTTTGAGCAGGGGGTTGGACTAGATGACTTCCTGAGGTACCTTCCAACTCTGATATTCTATGATTCTATATTCTATTCTATATTCTTATTGGCTATTATAATAAAAATACAGAAATAAAAACAACTATACATTATTAGTATTTATTTAGCATCCTTGTTATGCATGCCAATTTGTAATGGAAAATTAGACAAGCTGTCTGTCCCAAGATGCTTTTCAATATAAGGCTCTAGTCCACAAGCACAGGACCTGATCCTGTCTCCCAGTCACACACTGAGTAGTACCACATTCAGCAAGTAGTCCTATTCCTACTTGCTGAGGCATGTACAATTGGGTCCAGCCGCCACTGCAGCTCCTGCAGCAGCCCAGAATTAGTACAGCTTAAAGGTGACTTAAAGCCTCCATCCCTCGAGGCTGTGCCCCTGGGAGGTGTGGTACACATGCTGACCCATGAATTATATCTGCATAATTATGGGACACATGGAGGAACAAGTTTCAAACACCCTCTGTGTCAAAGCATGCAAGTTTGGGACAGACCAAATTCCCAGTGCCAGACTCATTCACTTCCACCTTTCAACTCAATGATACTTTTGAGGGAAGAAAAAAATCAAATGAAAAAGGGATACTACACCTCTACCCCGATATAACACGACCTGATATAACATGAATTCGGATATAACACGGTAAATCAGCGCTCTGGGGGGGCGGGGCTGCGCACTCTGGTGGATCAAAGCAAGTTCGATATAACGCGGTTTCACCTATAACGCGGTAAGATTTTTTGGCTCCCGAGGACAGTGTTATATCGAGGTAGAGGTGTATTAGTATTGAAAATTGTAAGCAAACAAGGTTAGGTCCAATAGAAGACCAGTAATCTCGGAATGCTTCTAACGTACACCTTTTAAATCACTAATACCTTGTTCAAATTCAAGCATAAATAGGATTTTTATGAGGACGTTACTGCTCTTGCTGCATTGAAAGCCATATCATGTTTTACGACTACGAAGGCTGAGAATACAATCAGTCTGCAAATGGAAGGCCTTCTCACCAGATGTTCTTAGCACCAACCACACAACAATATTGGGCTGAAACTTACTTCTGTGGAAAGTCAGATACTAAGACAGACAAGTACATTTCTCTCCCAGAGCCTTTCAGTAGTGTTCCAAGGACTAGCGGGGCAGATAAGTTGCATTTTACAACTTTCATTTTTTACATCTGATATGGGCATGCTATCTTGCAGACTAACCACATCCTCTCTCTTAAGCTGCTTCTCCCTTCCTGCCAGCTAATCACAACTCATACAGCTGTGCTGAGAGGCAGCTTAGGACAAGCAGTGAAAGGCAACTGCTTCCAATCACCTAACCCCATTTTCTTTCTTTCTTTCTTTCTTCCAATAGGATTATCTCTTTTTATCTCCATCCACCCATTTTGCTGAAGAGAGAAAAAAAAATACAGTTCCCCCAAATTTCTTCAGCAGGAAACATTCTCCAGGGATCAAACCTTTGGTAGATCATTTTCTACCACTTTGACATGTCAAATACTCCAGTGATTCACCAGTCATCTAGCTAGTGCAGTATGATTCACCTGCAGCAAATGGGAATGACTACTTCCCAGAAGTGTTATTGTTTACACTATAGTTTAAAGCACACACTTCCTCTTTTAGGATTGGAGCATACCCAGCAGCAGCTGTGTGCTTCTCAGCTCCTAACAATGAACAGTCTCAATTGAGCTAGTACAAGGAACAAATAAACAAACAACAAAAAAGCTAAGACATTCAGGGTTTGATCTTTAGCTATATACAAATCAAAATCAGGGAATTTGAGGGTCAGTATAACCTCATATTCTCTATTTGGAGAGTGAAAGTTGAAAAGAAAGAAGCATCTTATACCCAACCTCCATTCCCATATAAGGGTGAAAAAAAAAGCAGGGCATAGGAGAGGCAATGTGAGTTAGTTGGAATATATTATAGTGCTCACTGAGTTCATCTCCTTGCCAGTGTAGGATGCAGTTCCTTGGAGAGGGAATATCAGCAACAGAACTGATGTGACACTAAATGAGAGTTCTGGTGGCAAATACATTAAGCTTGTAGAAAAGGGTAGAGAGACGCAGCAACCAAGTGATGGTTAGTCTTGGAAAGCCTCCAACTGCACCCCTTTGACTCAAAAGGGAAGTAAAATTAGCCATGCCTCAGGGCAATAATATAAAGACATGGAAGCAGGAAGGGGCCAATTCATTAAGCTGTTCCCAATGCAGAGGAGCCCCTTAAATTCCTTCCTAATACTGGTTATATTGAGACTGCTGAGTTCCAGGATATCCAAGGGGTTATTCTGCCCCTGAGGCCCTACCACCAGGTCTGGTTCAGACTCAGTCACCAAACCTGGAGCTGCAAAGGGTGACAGGTCATGGGGGCCGTACCCAAGCAGGAACTACTGAAGTGTGAGGGTGATGTTTGCTGTTTGTACTCTAGTGCACATGGTGTGGAGCATGAGCTGCTTTGTGCTGATAAGAACTCAGAAACCAAGTCCTCTAATGAAACGTGTTGTTTCTCCACATATTCCTCCTAGAAACCTCCATCCCTTACTGAAGATTCCTTCCATAACCAGACATCTCCACCCAATGGAATTGATGCCCTCTCCCCAGAAGGTGATAGCAGAGCAGCTTCAGGAGGTGTGGTGGGAAAAGAAAGTCACACATTAAACCTGGGGCCTTGCAACTGCAGAGGGGAGGGCGGGGGGGGGGGGGCTGAACTGAGAGGCTTCACAGTGGGGACTCAGATTTCCTTGAAACAGCCATGCCAGTTCCAGTCGAGCTATGGAGAGACAAGCGGTGAAGACAGTGGAGTAACAGCCTGCAGGACCCCGAGGGAGGAGAAAGAGATACAGGCTGCTAAACTGACACCAGCCAAAAGTTGGCCGCATTTTCTTTGAACCATGAAGGAATAGCACAGGCAAGTCAGACGTGACCATGTTAAAGGAGCCATGAGAAAATAAAAACAAGTGACAGCTGACTCTTGAAGTGCTTGTGGGGGTGGGGCGAGAAAGAGAGGAGAGAGAGAGAGAGAGATCAAAATATTGGGGGAAGGGCAGTCTGCAACCCAGGAGCCTTCTGCAGCAGCAGATGGAGAGGGAAGTTACTGCTGATTCCTGCAGAGTCCGGGAAGTAAAGAGACAACATGTAATAATGAGGTGATCTCAGAAATAGACAACCAGGGGCAAGAACAAAAAGAGGAGGCAGGAGAGAGAAACCCAGAACTGTGCACAAGGGGCTCTTCTCTCAGGCGTTGCTGCTGTGAGTATTGCTTGCTGGCTAGATGGAAGTTTCAGGCAGAAGGCCTGCCAAGGAGACTAGAAGAATGGGTCAGAGTGAGGTTTTGGTGGGAGTAGACGAGAGATAGGGGAGACCATGATATGGGGAAGTTTGGGGAGGATGGAAGAGAATACTGTTTCTTGATGCCACAGAATAAGGGATTTCTCCTTCCTCAGCCCCAGTAATTAGGGACAAAGTGGGAGGGCCAGGTACCATGGAGAGCCTAATTCCCCTCACCCTCGGTTTTGGATTGAGTTTCCTTTAACTGACCATGGGACACAGCAGCAGAGATTGAAATTGCGTTGTCTGCCTTTATGGCAGCAGCAATTGCATACTACGGTGCAGACGATTCTTGTTACAACAGACACTCTTGTTATGATTGACACCTCAGGGTTAGTTCAAGGTCACTGTTAGAACATCTCCGTTTATTTGAATGACTGAGAGTCAGTCCATGACCACAGGCCAGGGCTAATTAATTAAGAGCCCAATTCCATCATTTAGGTAGAGGCTATAATAAGGGATGATGCAGAGCCATTGCACCCCACGAGGAGCTTGAGTAGAAATTCTCACTCAGGGAGATTCTTCCCTGAGCTCTCCTGCACTCACGCAGCGCACATCCACTCATACACCCCTTCATGGATTCAAGGCAGATTATTTTCCTTGCCCCTTTTTGGGCACAATTTTATCCCAGGGACCTAGGGCCTGCAGGTGTGCCTAATTATTATATGGGCCATAAAAGGGGGAAGAGGAGGTGATAGCAGGCTCCTTGAGACCCATCAGGCCATAATTTAGGGAATAATAGATGGCAAACAGACTTTTGATTGGAAGAATATCATTTTAAAATACTGTAGGAAAAAGGTTAGGCCACAAGCCTCTATAATAACTAACTTCTTTTGCAATATAAAATAACATATCTAACAACTGAAAAACTTCTTTAAAATGGGGAACATTGATACAGATCTAGGCTGGCTTTGTAACTTAGTAGTTTGCACTTTTAAACAGATGTGGTGGGACTGTACCAAGTCCAGATTTTGGGGAACAAATATTCAGAGAAAGCAACCTGATCCTAGAGCCCCTACACACATTACAATGTCTCCTGCTTTGCCTGGCTTGGATAACATCCCATTGTCGTGTGTCAATAGTAAAGAACCACAGCAAAAGTCACTTTCTTCTAACACTGAACAAGGAACTGTATTAAAAAAGTATAATCCCTAAAGCTACTCTCTCTCTCTCTTACTTTTTCACTATAGAGATCTTGCCTGGAATCTTTTCAGGTTGCCAGAATATGCAGGTCTATCAACCCGGGTAGACAGACTTGTGCTAGTTTGGTTCGGACTAACATGATAAAAATATCAGTGTGAATGTTGCCGCACTAGTGGAGGCTCAGGCTAGTCACCCAACCTTGGACGCACCTGATCCCCCTGGGGCTGAGCTTAGGTAGCTAGCCTCAGCCTCCGGCAGTGCTGTAATGTCCACGGTGCTATTTTTAGCATGGTAGTTCGAGCTGAGCTAGACCGCATCTGACTACCTGGACTGGGAGCCATGCTCCCAGTGCAGTCTAGACATACCCTTAGGTGATCAAACTGCCCAACTAAATATTCTTTATACCTTATTGACCCATTGGGTTATACTGAAGTGTATTCTGTTTTGCGTAACTATATGACCTCCCCCCTGTAATATTTTTTTCTATTGTTATGTGATTGTAAACTCCTTGTGTACAATTTTCACGTATCCAAGTGACTTAGGAGCCTAAGTCCCAATAAAAGCTTTTATGTTGTCAATGTTCATCATATCATTCGTGTATCTGCACAAGCACACAGCCTATTTCTTTGACTCTTCCCTCTACAGTAAAAATTAAAGATTTGCAGGTTGCCCACTTGAGAAATGGGAAGTTGGATCTTGTGGCATAGATGTTGGAGTGGGCCATTTTAAATAAATCGAAAGGCAAGTCAGGAGTAGCCTGTGTGTGTCATGTCTGAGAAGGCTAAGCTTTGCATCTAGAGATAAGATACAACAGGATACTGATATTTACAAGGATATATATTCATACATGTACACACACACACACACACACACACCTGTTCCAATGGTGCCTCTGGCAAAGAAGCTGGAATTCCTGGAAGGATTCCCGATACACTAAGCATATCCAACGATTTTGAAGCCTAATGCAGAAGCAAGTTAGATGCCTCACACAATGTACATTTCTTTTTTGGGTAAATAAATACGATTAAAACACTGTTCTACATTTTCCATTAGTTTCTCTCAATAACTGTGGTTTATAACTTACTTAGGCCCAGAGTCTACAAATACTCCTGTGGTATATCCAACACAATGGGGCCCTGATCTTAATTGAGTAATGTAAATATTAAATAACAACAGTAATACCATGTGCTTTTGTCTGGGATCATGAACAAACAGAAAAAGATGCAACTGACACTAAGGCCTGGTCTACACTAGGCGTTTATGTCGAATTTAGCGCCGTTACATCGAATTAACTCTGCACCCGTCCACACCACGAGGCTATTTAGTTCGACATAGAGGTCTCTTAAATTCGACTTCTGTACTCCTCCCCAACGAGGGGAGTAGCGCTAAATTCGACATGGCCATATCGAATTAGGCTTGGTGTGGATGGAAATCGACGCTAATAGCTCCAGGAGCTATCCCACAGTGCACCACTCTGTTGACGCTCTGGACAGCAGTCCGAGCTCGGATGCTCTGACCAGCCACACAGGAAAAGCCCCGGGAAATTTTGAATTCCTTTTCCTGTCTGGGCAGTTTGAATCTCATTTCCTGTGTGGACATCGTGGCGAGCTCAGCAGCACTGGCAACGATGCAGAGCTCTCCAGCAGAGATGGCCGTGCAATCTCAGAATAGAAAGAGGGCCCCAGCATGGACTGATCGGGAAGCGTTGGATCTGATCGCTGTGTGGGGCGATGAGTCCGTGCTTTCCGAGCTGCGCTCCAAAAGACGGAATGCAAAGATCTATGAGAAGATCTCTAAAGCCATGGCAGAGAGAAGATACAGCCGGGATGCAACGCAGTGCCGCGTGAAAATCAAGGAGCTGAGACAAGGCTACCAGAAGACCAAAGAGGCAAACGGACGATCCGGATCCCAGCCCCACATATCCCGTTTCTACGAGGCACTGCATTCCATCCTAGGTGCGGCCGCCACCACTACCCCACCACTGACCGTGGACTCTGAGGATGGGATATTGTCCACGGCCGGTTCCTCGGACATGTTAGCGGACGGGGAAGATGAGAAAGGAGATGAGGAGGACGAGGCAGTCGACAGCGCTTACCAAGCTGATTTCCCCGACAGCCAGGATCTCTTCATCACCCTTACAGAGATCCCCTACCAACCGTCCCCAGCATTTAACCCGGACACAGATTCAGGGGAAGGATCAAGCAGTAAGTGTTTTAAACATTTAAACATTTATTTTTAACAGAACTGGAATATTAACAATAAGAACAATGTGTTTTTCATGATTTGTTTGCTTAACTATTCAGTCCCAACTATTTAAAAAAAATCTAACAGTGTCCGGTTGTGCATGATTCTGCTGCCCAAGCCGCTCCACTCCTTAGTCCCTGCCAGTGCAGCTATATTAAAATGCAGTCTATATGTCCGGGGATAGAGCTGAA
The DNA here is from genome assembly GCF_028017835.1 of Emys orbicularis. NCBI lineage: Eukaryota > Metazoa > Chordata > Testudines > Emydidae > Emys > Emys orbicularis. Next base: position 65,531,051 of record NC_088684.1, read on the forward strand.
ATCCTCCAGGGACATCTCGAGGAACTCTCCTGGAGGTAATTGGAAAGCCTGTTCATCAGGTTCCTGGGGAGAGCGGCCTTATTGGGTCCTCCGAAGTAGGAGACGTTTCCGCGCCAGGAGATCCTCAAGTACTCCGGGATCATAGCCTTGCACAGCATGGCGGCATACGGCCCTGGTCTTTGCAGGCTTTCCCGAAGCATCCTTTCTTTATCGCTGTCCGAGATCCTCATTATTGTGATGTCGCTCATGATGACCTGCTTTGAATTAGGTAGGGGACTGTTAGTATTGGGACTGCTTGCCCGTTCCTTTACAGAACTGTAACCGCCGGTTTACAGCCACGCGGTGGAGGCGTGAGAGGGGCAGCATACAGGGATCTTTCCCTGGGACAGCCACGAGGGGGTGGGACAGGGGCAGAGTTCATGCTTGCCTGATTGCTGGCAGCAGAGACTGGCATTGCTTTCAATGTGAAAGGAGGCCAGTGCTACTATTAAAGTTTTAAGCAGCCACAACTCTACGGCTTACCATGTCTGCCTGCTACAGAAATTCCGGTGTCCTGCCCTGCTTCCCAGATCGGCAGTGCAAGACCCCAAGCACTGAAGGCGAGGTCCGAAAATTCGACCTTGTCCTGAGTGCGCATGTGATAGGTGCAGTGCATGGTCTTGTTCACAGAGAAAGACTATGTTCTTTGTTCACAACTACATTTATCTTTCAGAGGAATTCACTACCTTTTTCTCTTTCCCACAGCCACATCTGCGACTGTCTCCCAACCCAGCCTGGCATCACACTCCCAGAGGCTACCGCACATTAGGCGGAGGAAGAAGAAGACGCGAGAGGACATGTTCTCAGAACTAATGGGCTGCTCCCGAGCCCAGGCAGCACAGCAGAACCAGTGAAGGGAGAATTTGTCCCAAATGCACCGGACACACATGGAACGTGAGGAGAGGTGGCGGCAGGAAGACCAGCAGGCGACTCAAACGCTGCTTGGACTTATGAGGGAGCAAACGGACACGCTCCGGCGCCTTGTTGATGTTCTGCAGGAACGGAGGCAGGAGGACAGAGCCCCGCTCCAGTCTATCAGTAACCGCCCTCCCCCGCCACCAAGTCCCATACCCCCCTCGCCCAAAGTCCAAAGGAGGAGGGGCGGCAGAGTCCGTGAAAACTCTCACTCCACCCCTGCAGACTGTTCAAGCACCAGAAGGCTGTCATTCCCCAAAATTTGAAAAGTCCTTTCCTTCCCGCCTCACCCAAGCCCCCGTCCAAGTTTCACCCCCCAGTTTCATGTGTGGTTGTTAATAAAAAATACGTTTCTGTTCGTTACTGTTTCCATCATGTTGTTTTGGGGGAGAGTCTGTCTGAAGGGGGGGAATGGGCTTGCTAATTGGACAGGACCGTCACCTTTAGCAGGGTACAGAGGCGGGGGCAGGTCCAGCAGCAGGGCACATACACCGTGCAGTGACTAGTTACCCTGGTCAGTCTGGGAGGTGGTTTTCATGTTCTGGGGGGGGGGAGGGTGCTCTGTGACTGTGTGGCGGGGGAGGGCAGATCTTATGCAGCAGTCCTTTTCCTGGATCACAGAGCCACGCAGCAGGGGATCTGTAACCATCCTCCCCCTGCCATACAGTCACATAGCCCCCACATAAACGCAGTCCCGCTCAGGAGGGCTGGCAGGCTCCGTTGAAACAACCAGTCCACCACTGCGAATCCTGTCATTCCTGGAGTTTAGAAGCATCATTTGCATCAGTACACTACACCCGCTCCCCACCACAGTCTGCGTCCCAGGTTTAAAACATTCCCGCGAAAACAGTAATAAAGACAACGGTGTTCATTAACAAAATAAAACTGATTTTATTTTTTTGGAAGGGGGTGAAGGGGGTATGTAGCTGGATAGGATAGACAACATTAACCGGGTAAAGAAACGGGGGCAGGTTCAGCTTCTCTTTAAACAAACTTAAAAGTCACTGGTTACCCTGCTCACTGAGGAACCTAGCTTTCAAAGCCTCCCGGATGCACAGCGCGTCCCGCTGGGATCTTCTAATCGCCCGGCTGTCTGGCTGGGCGTAATCAGAAGCCAGGCTATTTGCCTCAACCTCCCACCCCGCCATAAAGGTCTCCCCCTTGCTCTCACAGAGATTGTGGAGCACACAGCAAGCTGCTATAACAATGGGGATATTGGTTTCGCTGAGATCACAGCGAGTCAGTAAGCTTCTCCATCTCCCCTTGAGATGGCCAAAAGCACACTCCACCACCATTCTGCACTTGCTCAGCCGGTAGTTGAACAGTTCTTTTTCAGTGTCCAGGGCGCCAGTATAGGGCTTCATGAGCCAGGGCATTAGCGGGTAGGCTGGGTCCCCGAGGATCACTGTAGGCATCTCCACATCCCCAAGAGTTATTTTGTGGTCCGGGAAGTAAATACCTTCCTGCAGCCGTCTAAACAGACCAGAGTTCCTGAAGACGCGAGCGTCATGAACCTTGCCCGGCCATCCGACGTTGATGTTGGTAAAACGTCCCCTGTGCTTGCAGCACCATTGAAAAGTAGCCCTTTTGGTTGATGTACTGGCTGGCCTAGTGGTCCGGTCCCAGGATAGGGATGTGAGTTCCATCTATAGCCCCACCGCAGTTTGGGAATCCCATCGCGGCGAAGCCATCTATGATGACCTCCACGTTTCCCAGGGTCACTACCTTTGAGAGCAGTACCTTAACGATTACGTTGGCTACTTGCATCACAACAACCCCCACGGTAGATTTGCCCACGCCAAAGTGGTTCGCAACTGACCGGTAGCTGTCCGGCGTTGCAAGCTTCCAGAGGGCTATGGCCACTCGCTTCTGGACAGTCAGGGCTGCTCGCATCCGGGTGTCATTGCGCTTCAGGGCAGGGGACAGCAACTCACAAAGTTCAAGGAAAGTCCCCTTCCGCATGCGAAAGTTTCGCAGCCACTGGGATTCATCCCAGACCTGCAGCACTATGCGGTCCCACCAGTCCGTGCTTGTTTCCCGTGCCCAGAATCGCCGTTCCACAACATCCACATGACCCATTGTCACCGTGATGTCCTCGGCGCTGGGTCCCGTGCTTTCTGACAGGTCTGTGCTACTCTCAGACTTCAGGTCCTCACCGCGCTGCCGTAGCCTCCTCGCCTGGTTTATCTGCATCTGCCTCTGGGAAAGGTGGATGATAAGCTGCGAGGCGTTGACAACGGCCACAACTGCAGCGATGGTCGCAGCGGGATCCATGCTCGCAGTGCTGTGGCGTCCGCGCTGTCACTGACCAGAAAAGTGCGCGAACTGATTTCCCGCCGGCGCTTTCAGGGAGGGAGGGAGGGCGGTAGTGACGGACGGATGACGACAATTACCCAAAAGCACCCTCGACACATTTTTTTTACCCAGAAGGCATTGGCGGCTCGACCCAGAATTCCAATGGGCAGCGGGGACTGCGGGAACTGTGGGATAGCTGCCCACGGAGCACCGCTTCCAATGTCGACGCTTTCCCCGTTAGTGTGGACTCACAAAGTCGAATTACTGTCCTTAGTGTGGACACACACGTTCGACTTTGCAATATCGATTCCACATATTCGATTTAAGTGAAATCGAACTACCCTCGTAGTGTAGACATACCCTAATTCACTCTCCTATACCTTGAACAGCTTACAGTTGTAAACTTCTAAGAATATATATTTTACAGACTACCAAATGCCTCTTGTGCAAGTGGCCATAACTAAGTAAAATATATGTAATGAATTCATCATTCCATTCCATTCTATGACTGTCTAATCCAGGCCAGGATTTAGAAAGACCCATTGTGGTGACACTAGGCACCACACTGTGAGAGTCAATGTGGGAGCTAGACAGCTAGAAAAAAACTACAGCTTTGGTCTGTGTCCAGTAGCCTAAATAAAAAGTTTCCTTTACATTCATTACAGCAGAGTCCTATGTCTTCTGTACCACAAATATGCACTACAGTATAAATGCATACACTTTGCTGATGCAACATTAAAGTTGCACTGTGAAAAGCTCAAAGACGGGAAATACAAAAATTAAGCTTCCAACAATAATGTTACATCAGCCAAACTGCTCTTTTATGTGTCTCATGGCCTATATTCACTATTGCCAGCCCCAAACATTCAAAAATCATGAGTTGGGACCCCCAAAACTCATAAAATTGGCTTAAAAATTGTGAGGGTTTTTAAAAAAAAAAATAATAATAAATTTGGGGGTCTTTTAATTTGGTTCCTTGTTTCTGAGCCTTTACTTTACACTTCAGTCATGTTTTCAAACTTTTCTCTACAACCATGATGGTTAGAAACTTATTTTATTTTAGAAAAAAGAAAGCTGAAATTCTTACATATTCACATGATTCCAGGGGCTGGGACTTTATGTAATAACCAAATATCATAAGATTCATGATGAAATTGCAAGAGTTGACAATGCTGTACATTTTACAAGATAAACAATAATATTAATCTACACATTAAGCCAGAAAAAGAGGCATTGAAAATATACCTTATGTGCAATGCCTCTGACTTAACATTGCTGATGGAAACTTAGCATTTGCATTTCCTAACTTTCTGTGATATTAACTGTTTGCCATTACCACAGCATTATTAATATAGTTTTATGAATGTAATTTCCTTGGCTTAAAAAAGAGAGAGAGAAAATGTTAGCTTAACTTTAGCATTTCAGCGGTTCCAAAAAAGCATGGAAGTTCATGCCTCTCAGAGATGAATGAAGTGGTGAATGATGAATTCCCACTATGGTTAATACCCACACTGCTAATTGGACAGAGGCCACTTCCTGCAAGACTGGTTTAAACATGACATCAGCACACTGGCTTTCACTGAAATAGCTGGGCCTTTGCAAGGGGGGAAAAAAACCTTTAAAAACAAGAAAAACAAACAACAACAATTTAGTATCTGCAGAATATTGTAGATGAAAGTGAACATCACAGACCAAATCTAAAATCGACTTACATGCATGCTACTACTAGTGTGTCCATAAGTGTTGCACCTATCTGAATGCAGAATTGTTCTCAGGAGGGATCCATCATTTGTAGGCACCTATGAGTGTCCTCACTGCTGATGTTAGGAGAATTTTTTGAGCATCCTGATCACTTTTTTAAATCTTTGTGCCCTGGTGTGTAGAGCCCTGAGCAGATAGAAATTTATATCCACAGATGCAGATATCCGCAGATATAAATCAGTATCTGCGGAACTGCAGGGCTCTCCCGGGAACCATAGTGGTAAAAGGAGCAGAACGTGGGGCCGCCACTCCCAGGAGCCAGCGCCCCGCGCCAGCAGCTCCTCGGGCACAGTGGTACCACCCCCCCGCCCACTGGGGCTGGCACCAGGCTCACTGGCAGCTGCCCCTGGTCGTGCTCTTGTGTTCAAGCAGCGCGCACGCCCACAGACAGACAAGAGACACAGACAGCTGCATGGAAAGGACGGGGGCAGGGCTGGAGGCGGGGCTGGGGGCGGTACAGCCACAGCGGAGGAGCTGCCAGCACGGTGCACTGGCTCCTGTGAGTGGCAGCCCCATGTTCTGCTCCTTTCACCACTGCCCTGCGGTTCTGTGAATACCGATTTATATCCCCGGATATCCGCATCCACGGATATAGATGTGTATCCGCGCAAGGCTCTATTTGTCTGTGCTTCAATGACATACAGATGATCTCCATAGGCAAACTGTCTCCAGAACAGCCCCCGGAGCTGCCAGAACTGGGTGGGAATTATGACCTCTGTAAAGCCATCAAGGAGGCTGGCCTTCAGTAGAGTCATTAAAATCTTAGCAGATGAGACCAAGTATAGTTGGAGTCATTTTTCAGTCACAGCATCTTTCATTTGTTTGTCCTCTTCAAACCAAGCAAAGCACCAATCCTTAGTGAGGACTATGTCCATGGTGACTTCACTCATTTTTGCTGTAGCATTTTGACTAAGCCCTGAAGCATGAGGATTTAAATCTCTTTCAAACAGAGTTTGGGAAGGGCTACAAAACCTCATGCTTCCTAATTTAAACCAATCTCTACTTTAGGGGTTAGGAGGAAATTTTTCTGGGGGCTGATTATCCCACAGCTCCCTATTGTGGATTATTTTTTACACCTTCTTCTGAAGAAACTGATGCCAGCCACTGGCAGAGACAGGCTATTGGACTAGATATGGGTCTGATACAGTATGGCAATTCCTATGGTGCTGTTCAAAAGACTGGAATTTTCTTTTCTTTGTTTTTTTGTTTGTTTGTTTGTTTGTTTTCACAGTATTCTCCCCTATTCATTTTTCACAGTGCTCTTGCATTGCTCAAATATGAGTTGTAGGGAATGTGCGTGGGCAGAGACCAAACGTAGGAAAATTCAGCCCAAAAAGTGAATGTTTCAGAAAGTTACAAACATAAAATCAGAGGGCTACAATGGAAACTGTTTTACAGTCTTAACTATAATGAGCAGGACACGAGCCGTATCCTCTTCGAACAAACACAGGTGCTGGCCAACATATCTGATTCTAGTCTCCAGTTTCTGCCTCGCCATCTCATTCTGCTCCCACTTATTCTGCTCTCCTGTCACACCTTCTCTACCCACCCTCTCGAAAGCTGACAGTGGAGACAGCAGACAAAGGATGAGCAGCACGGATGTAGCCATTCGAAGCAGCATGCCACACAGTATTCTTTCACTTGCATTCCCACAGCTGCCAAACAGTTCCTCTTTCAGAGGAAGGTCTTTTCCACTGTCACCCTTTTCGTTAGCCCATCTCTTTAAACGCCATCGTGTTTATTGCTCACCTACTTTCAGTGCTATATTCTAAAGGTGTTTGTGTGGCTTCATTTTTAAGCTGCCACAAACCTCCCCTCTTTGTTGCTGGTTATACACCCATGCAACACACAGCACTAATGGCAAACATACAGGGCCTGCCTTGGTGCCCCATTCGTTTGAACAGGCATGCTGTAGAAAAGCCCTGCTGAAACACATGGCCATCAGAACAGCAGAAAAGGGGTTAAAGGGTCTAATAGCAGAGGCCACACAGCAAAGCAGAAGTTAGACACAGCTGTGCCCCTCCCCCACCCTTCCCTTTGCTGCTGCAGTCCTCCCCCTTTCCACTGAACAGCTCCAGCAGTACTGCCTTACTCAAGTGCCTCTTTCACCCACTGTGCTCCTGCCCCACTTGTGTGATGTAAAACAATCCTTTTGTTTCCTTTTTAAGACATTAGCCTCAGGGGCCATTATAGGAAAGAAAGGTAGCTGGGGCTCTTTTATCTGAAAGAATCCATTAAGTTTTTTCCCTGCCTGGCGATCAGCTCACCCCTACACACTATTCCATGGTTATCTACTTACCACACTTCAGAAATCTGCCGGAGCGAGTCCACTGAATGCAAATTCAGTACAGCCAGCCCAAAGTGTTCAAAAATCATGAGTTTGGGCCCCACAAAATCAAGTGATAAGATTTAAAAAAAAAATACATTTTGGATTCCCTTTCTTTGCCTTCTGGTTTTTAAGCCCTGACGGTTCACATTTTCAAGCATTACTCTGCAACCAGGAGGGCTAGAAACTTACTCTTAATTTTTAATGAAAGCTGAGATTCCCATGAATCACATGACTCCCAGAGCTGGGGCTTAAAGAAAAATGCCAACTATCATGAGGCTGATGATACAATTGTGAGATTTGACACACTGAAACAACAAAAAATTAATAGCAAAATATAAGAATGGAACAAGACAGCTAACTCCGTGTGCTTTTACCATCCACACCAGCCCTTCGCACTCTGACACACCAGGAATCACTGAGCATCTCATAAATTACCACTCTGATTTCATGATGTGCATTCCATTGTATGAAGCAGATTTGAACTTTCGTCCGTAGGCCCTATCGTGTATTGTTGCCGTGCCATAAGGAGCATATAAGAGAATCTCAAAATGATTCATTTATGAAGTCAGCCTGTGTTATTAATGAAGAGATTAACCTCACCTGCTCTGTACAATACATTCCATAAAGAATCTTGGGATCAGATCCTCAGCTGGTATAAGTTGTCATAACTCCAATGAGGATTTGCTGCTAGAAGAATGAGTACTTTTAGGACCAGATTTCTCAAAGGTAAGTAGGTGTCTAAAGATGCAAATAGGTGATTAGCGGGACTTTCAAAAACTGAAATCAATGGGAGTTAGGTACCTAGGTGCTTTAAATCCAACTAGGCACCTATCTGCATCTTTAGGCATCTTTGAGAACCTGGTCCTTGGATACTGTGTTAATGGGTACCATAGAATACCTTTAAAAAGAGGGAGCCATTTGATTAGAGTGAATAAATGTGAACAGCTGCTGAACTTGTGTCTGAGAGTGAAAGAGAAATGATGTGTGTGAAGATTTTCTAGAAGGGGAAAATGTGTGTGTGTGTGTAGATTAAGGACAGCATGAGTAGGAATGTGTGCGTGCCTTTGTTTTTTCCTAATTGAAAACAAAAGATCTTTTAAAACTTTTTTCAGAAACAGCTCTGCATAGTACATTTGAGGAGACAATTGATGGAAACAACTAGAGGTTTCATGTGAATCATCAGATAGTAATCTAACACAGATTAATTATTTATATCTTCCTTAGAACTTGTGGCCCAAAATGCACACACTGCATGTGTGCAATGCATTACCTTGTCTCCTTGTCAAAACAATAAGGGAAAGAAATGCCAACAGGCTGAGAGCAGAGGATTGCCTACTACAGCTTTCAATTGTGGATCTGAAGGGAAAGGGAAGAGGGGGAGGGGAAAAACAGTTTTGAGCCATCACAGCTCACATTAGTCTCAGGAGACGCTTATTGCGTGGTGTAGGATCTATGTACTAGTTTTTGATGTGGTTGCTTTAAGAAGTGCACCTCAAAGAAAAGGATGCTGGGGGATGCATGCTCTTCTTTTCAAAATTCTGCTCTAGTACGCCTCAAAGTGATGAACTCTATTGCTGAAATATTAGAAGTTTGTGAAATCTGTCATAAAAATGCAAGGATAATGTCCCTTTAATGGAATATACAATGCAATGGTAACTTAATATATCTGCCCAGAATCCTTTCTGTGGTGAACTCTTTAGGATCATCTCTTGCTCTTTTACAGTGAATATAAATGTTTTCCCGATTTACCATATGTTACACATGTACTCCACTGAATCCACTGACACAATTATGTTAGGCCGCAGGCAAAGGGAAAGGAATGGCCTCCTCTAACACTGGAGTGGGGGGTGGAAGCAGTGTGTGTGTTTAAGGGACAATGTCACTTTCCTCTTAGTCAAGATTCTTTGTCAATTGCTAGGGAAATAATTGACCTCAAGCTACTTCAATCACAACCAATAGAAAAATGGAACAGTGATGAGTCCAGCTGTTCAAGAAAAGGCAGACAAGAGCGGGGGGAAACAAAGGTAGCAGGAACAGAGCTGACATGAAAAATATTTAAAGCTTCATGTTGGAATTCTTGTGCAGTTTAGGAAATTTTGCTCTTAAAGACATATAGCTCTCTGAAGCTCCAAATCTGCACATTTTGGTCCCCAAAATAAGTTTTTTTGAATATGCACTTTAAAAGACAAAAAATAGATGCTACATGACTTTTCAGAAAGCTGCAGTTGGTGGTGTGACCTTTCCACAGCATTTACTGTCTCTAACTTTTTAAAAATATTGTCTCCACATTCCCAAATGAAATTTGTTGTCATACCCTGCTGCTTCACACTCTGTCTGCTTTGGTTCTGTATTCTACTGGCTCATAAGGCATTCTAAAACCATAGATAAAAGGCCATAATCTGATCTTCATTGCCCAGTTGTAAATCTGGAGCAACTGGCAGATCGACAGAAGCTGGCCCTTAAGAAGGCCCTTAATAAGAAAAAAAAAAATCCAAAATAATGCTCTTTCTTAGATCCCCTGCTGGGCTCACAGTCAAGAGTGGCTTGTTAAAACATATATCATATTCCAAACCACAAGCCATCCCATGTACTAAGATGTTCCTGCTTCAGTATATTATAGTCTAATCAAGTAAAAAAAAAAAATATCAGTGAACAGGTTTCATGCCACCAATGTGGTAACACTCAAGTACCAAATCAAACAGGAACTGAGCTGGGGCTTGAACATGCAAATCTACTGCCCTCACATTCAGGTCTGATCCTGCATGTGGCAGAACTTCTACCCCCATCTCTACTAATTCACGCTGCCAGAGGAGCTGGTCCTCATTGTCTAAGGGCTTGTCTTCACTACCCGCCCGGATCGGCGGGTAGAAATCGATCTCTCGGGGATCGATTTATCGCGTCTCGTCGGGACGCGATAATCGATCCCCGAATCGACGCGCATACTCCACCAGCCCAGGTAGGAGTAAGCGCCGTCGACAGGGGAGCCGCGGCAGTTGATTTGCCACCGTCCTCACAGCGGGGTAAGTCGGATCAGATACGTCGAATTCAGCTACGCTATTCCCGTAGCTGAATTTGCGTATCTGAAATCGATCCCCCACCCCCACCCCCCCGTAGTGTAGACGTAGCCTTTGTGCTGCTCTGGAGTTTAGTACTGTGTGAGAGGCAGAGAGGAAGGCAGGAGAGAAATTGCTCAGTAGGCTCCAAACTGGCAGTAGTAGGAGCAATGGGATAAAATAAAGCAAAGTAACATGGCAGTTCCTTCCATGATTATGTAGGCCAGGCCAGGGTTTACTGAATTCCTGGGTATGGCCAGATGTGTCTATGCACACATTTTAAACACAACTTAATTTGCCTAGTCTAGACAGAGCCTCTGTGTGGTGACATTAGGCCCCATTGGCTGTGCTAGTCAGTCTGGGAACTAGAGACCCAGGGAGAACTATAAGGTCTATATTTTTTATCTAGCAGCCCCAATAAAAATCACCTTTGCATTAGTTGCAATGGTGCCCAGTCTCCTCTCCTGTGAGAGCTCATGACAAACATGAGATCCCAAAAGAATGTGGTGAGGCATGGTAGAAGCGCCACAACTTGATTGACTGAGCAAAGCATTGAAAATATGATGTAGGGATCTCTCCTGCACTGCCAGGAGGAACTAGAGTTGGGGGTCTTCTAAGACAAGAGTATTACGTATTGATGGACTGATTATGATTTACATATAAAACCCACCTGTTCCAGTCAGACTGCTAACACCTGCATAATTATTTGAGAACATATCCCCATGCATCCATTGAAGAAAATAATTTCATTTTTACTTCACCGCCTTTACCCATAAAGAAGTTGGTCCAAATTCCACTGAGGTCAGTGGGAGTCTTTCCATTGAATTCAATAGGTCTTGGATCAGTGACATTTGAACATGGGGCTCCTGCAGTTGGTTCAACTATTCCATCCTACAAATCTCATCCCCCATCCCCCCCACCCCCCTTCAGAATTGAGCCCTTAGATTTTATGGGAGTTTTATCAGCCTTGACTAGATAAAATTAAGGTACATGTGAGAAGGGGCTGTGAAACCAATTTTTGCAATCAAAGTGAGTCAGTGTTCTAGAAAATAGAGGGCTCAGGCTATAACAGCTTGCCATACAAGTGCTGGAACAAACACATCGAAGGATTTGTCAGGTTCTCCATTAGAAAATTTTCCCAGGATTTACAACTTGGCCATAAAACTGTGCACTGGGGTGAAACTTGGCCTAGCACAGCATGGGAGCAAAGTTGTGGCTTTATTGTTTTGAAGCAAATTTGATTTAGCCATTTCTTAACCCTCACACTGCTAAAGAAAAGTCTACTTGTCCTCGGCATTATGCACTGAGGTAATTAAGTTTACCCACTGACTAGCAAAACTCCCATTGAATGCAACGGGAACAGGAGCAGGACCTTAAATACAATTAATATTATTGTGTCTTGTACAGCCCCAAGCATATCTTCAGTGCTTAAAAAAGAAATAATAATAACATTGTATGCTTCCATAGTGTTTGAGCAAAGCATCTCTACATGATTTAAAAATATTAAAGGCTAGGTTGTGTGGCAAGGTTACGGTATGGGGGAGCACATTGCTGCACTACCCAGGAGTAACCCAAGGAAGGAATAATGAATCCCTGATCCCGCTTTGCTCTAGGTTGGATGCCACCGGCCTATAGAAGCAGCAAATTACTATCCCCTGCTTCTCACACACTCACTCAGCACTGGTTCTCAGACTGAGTCGGGGGGAGAGCCAACTCTCCAGCATCCCCCCACTCACCTGCTCCAGGGGGAGAGGAGGAGGTGTACAGCACCTGTTTGCCTCTGCATGCCCTGTTCAGGCTTGGGAAGTCCACACAGGGATGTAACAGGGGGCTTACTCCCATCCACTTGTGCCCCTGCACATGCATGTGGGCAGAGGATCACAGTCTTGCCACAATTCCTTAAAGAAACAGAGTCAATTAAAAACACAAAATCCCACTCTGCCTGAAAATATTCTAGGGGTAGCCCCTAAGGGTACTCAAACTGAAAGAGATCAGAGAAAAAGGGTCTTCTCTCTCGCCCAGTTTATTTCCTTGGTGCATTTGGCACCACTCATTGTTTCTCGTCTATAATGAATTAGTCACTGTTTCCCCTCATGGTTGTAGGGATCTTTCATTAAAAAAATTTAAATAGGAAAATGTGTTTATGAAGGCACAATAATTGGAAAAGGGCCTCAGGTGCAGTCTCTGAAATTATTTTTAACTCTTCTTTTAACAGGACTATACTTTAAGTTGAGGGAATTCCTTTAAGCAATCCAATTGCATACTACCCTTTGGCAGGAAGTAGTATTATACCAATTCTAAGGGTTAACTGAGGCACAAAGATTAGCTTGTCAAAGCCACACACGGAATAGAGCTATGCCAGTTTACACTAGCTAGGCTCTAGCCCATTAGGATGCACAGGTGCTCAGCACCTCTGAAAATCGGACCATTTATTTAGATTCCACACTTTAGTTACTCAGCCAAACATGGTATCTTCCCTTGCATGATCCTCCACCTTGACAAGAGTTTTGTGTTACAATCTGCCATAAACACAGACGCAAAGCTAATGATTCCAAGAGAAATTCCAGTTCCTCCAGAACTTGTGCCACTTTCACCCTGTCCATGCACTTTGTTAGCAAAGGAATCACACAGTGCACTGTGTCAGACTTGTTTTCAGCTTCTTTTTATGCTCAGCACCTGAGCTTCAAACACTTCCCATTTCAGTGACACTAGAACTGCGTAACACCAGCCCTCAGAGATACACTCCATTTCCAAAAGCAGAAAACATAACATTAAGCTGATGCAGCTTTGGAAAATGAAACCTTGTCAAAACAGCTCTTTTTTCCCCTGCAAACTTCAGGCATGGCTGACTTTACCACACAAAATCTTCCTGAAATCAAGTTAATGGAAGCCTGGGCTTCCCTTTTAAACAGATGAAATGGGGTAGGGGGTTGCCATAATTGGATCACTTACTGTGTGACTAATCACAGTTGTCTGTAACCACAGTGACTGTGGTTTTAACCTTACTTGGTCATTTGTAAACCACATTGATAAACCAGCCATCTGCATGAGGCAGTGTCTGTCTGTGAGCTCACGCCCCATCCCTTGAGTATCTGAGGAAGCTTGGCCTGTCTCTTCATTACCTACCACTGGAACTGAAACCAGCTCACTCACAGTGCCCCCTCCAGCAAGGGCCAGTGATGTGATTGGAACGGACTGGAATTTTACAAACCCATTCCAGGCAGGTCTTTCCTCCACTGCCTTCCAGGCACCTTTGTGACAGTGACTTCTGTGCACTACAATAGGCAACAGAGTTTAGCACAGCAATACCTGAAACATGCAGCACATGATCTTCATTTAAAAAAAAAAAAAAAAGTGTAAGAAACAGAACCACTGGGGGTTTATCTTAGCGACAGGCCTAAGCTGTGAAATACTGATCTAGATCTGAACTTCCTCAAAGTCTAGGGTTCTTTGGATTCATTGCAGAAATAGACCAAGCTGTGAAGTTTGGATCTGGATCTAACTAATGTAACCCACAGTTATCACAGCAGTGGTATCTGATCCTCTCTGGCTGGGGTATATCTATAGCTGGCAGGAGTGTCAGATTGCTTGATTACAAATGATGGAGAAGATTAAGTTTTGATTCTTTTTATTTGAGCAAGAACAACCCTTAAAAGCTATTATTAACCTCTTTACCTTTAGTCAGCCAATTGCTGACATCCTAGTAGCCCTGCTTTTCCCAGATGACCTGATGAACCTGAATGCAGTTCAGGGCAGTGGCAGGAGGCTACTGCTGCTGCTTATCAGGAAGCTCACTCACTAAAGAGTGGAGAATAATTTGTGTTTCTTTGCAATAAATATACAGACCTAGGGTTAGGTTTGGGAATCTGCCTCTGGACCTATACAAATATAGTGCATGGTGATTTTGGCAGTTGTTTCTGCTCTTGCTCATTTTGGGTTTGGAGTTTACTTTCTTGAAATAGGGGCGGAAGGAAGCAACAAATGGGAAGGAAACCGGCCTGCTTGTGAAATCCAAAACCAGATTGGTAAGAAAAACATCATAAATTATGGATCCCCTGGAGCCGCCGGCAGCCTGTCATTGTGCATGATCTGTCTCCATTGTACTTTTCTGTGTGGGTGAAACTGTTGTAAACTAACACAGGGCATGCTTTTTCTGCCTAGGATCACTGCCTGCTGCTCAAATAGACCTGTGCCTTCCAGCACAAACACGCCATTGGAAACCAAATGTTTCATGTAACTGATAGTGGCCCCAGTGGATAGGCAAGCCCTTGACGGGGGATGAAGGAGAATGAGGGTTTCAGCTGATCTTGTTCGCTGGAGCTTAGTACTGGTAGAAGCACCAGCTGCAAGGACAGGGACGCACAGTCTCGAAGAGCACAAGGCTGGCTATTGTTCCATAATACACTGGTTTAAAAGACAAACAGATTAGCGTTGTTTAGTTTAGCAGCAGCATTGTGCAACAGTAGCATAGGAGACCCAGGTTCAGGAGCAGCCATGACTGTCTCTTGCTCTGGGCTGGTGGAGCTCAGGCACATTGAAGTGCTTCCTGGGGAAGGGGGAAGATAACGACCTCTCACTACATGGGGATGGGGGGAGGGGAGAAGATTCCCTGCCAGCTAATCCAGGGAATGGCATTCACAGTGCACTCAGGGGAGGCCACCTGTCTGCCCTCCTCGCCAGAGAATGCACGGTCACTGCCTTCTGGAATGGCGAGGGTTAAAGGGATCAAGGTGGGAAGCTGTGGTCCACAGAATGGAGAATGTGTGTGGAGAGGGGATTTTTAGGACCCCTGGCTGTACTAGTCTTCATTTGTTGCCAGATGCAGAAAGGGTGGGGAGGGAGGAGAGAATGAACTCAAGGTCAAATGCTGAGGGGAGGAGGTGGAAGAGGAGATGGTGCTCGGAGGAGGAAGGGCATCCCCCACACAGAGATTCACTCTCTCTTTATTCACCACACAGACACACACACACACACACACACACAGAGACAGTCTCTCATGAGGATATTTATGAACACATACAAATGGGATGCAAAAGAAAAACCTACTTTGCTCATTCTCTTTCTTCAAAGAGCAGATGTGCTATGGCCCCTGCAAATTTAGACGGACACTCCCTCGCTGTTAGCTAACTGAGGCTCACAACTTGGGTTTTGCGTTTAAAATAAAAATTTAATAGTAAACCCCGCTAAAATTAACAGAAATGTTTGTGCTTTTTTGAAATTTCACAGAAAATGTTTTTTTGTTTTGTTTTTTGTTTTATTTAAAAACTCTCTTTCTGCTGTAGCATTTGTAACCCAAATGTTGCAGCATCCGGCTAGTGCATGAGAGCCACATAAGTGAATGTGACTGGAAACAAAATCAAAGCTGACTAATGAGCTATTTCCATGACAGGGACAAAAGTAAACAAACTGCAAAAATAATTAACAGGACATGTGCTAAGGTTTGTTAATAACACAAGTAAAAGAGTGTGAGTGAGTGAGAGAGAGAGAGTGTGTGTGTGTAGAGAGAGATAAAGAGAGAAAAACAGATATTTTTATCAGGATCATATTTTAAGAGGTTGCCAATTTTTTTAAACCACGTTCCTCCTTATTTTCCAGGGTTTTTGGCAACCTTTCAGCTGGTCATCAGAAGGTGGGCAAGTCCCTCATTTCAGATTCAAAAGCAACTCTGTGCCAAATTGACCTGCTGTTATTCCCCCTTTCAGCTACTGTAACCAACACCACACAAACAATGAATTATGAGATTAGAGGTCCTGGAAAATGGACTCGTTCTGCAGATGTTGTGTCTGGAACAAGCTGCTCTGTCTAATGTTTGTTGTGTCATCTCCCCTCTCTCTGCCAAAGCCCCACATTTGCTGGGTGGTAATTTGTGCCATAAGCCTTGTTTTGTGAAGGGTTAATTATCAGCTTCAACAAAAAAGCAAAAAAAAGAGGGGGGGAGGAGGAGGGAGAAACCTTATTTGATAAGAGAATAGCTATTGTAGTGAATGGAAGAATGAATTTTGACTGGAGAGAAAAACAAAACACAGATCGGGGTTATTTTAAAGCAGAAAATATATATCAGAGTTGCACAGGCAAACTATGAGGGATGAAAAGTAGGAGACAGCATGTTGTTTTTCAGACCCAGGAAGCCAGCAATGAAATCCCATTTGCAGGGATGGGAGGAGAGGACGCCCTCAAAGAGGGCTGTGAGATTTCTTTGTTTTGTTTGTGCTCTCAGGAAGAGGCGGGGGATGTGAGGGCTGGAGGGCGGGGGAGGGAGAGTGTGTGTGAGAGTGTTTGAATCAGTATACTACTGTCAGCTGTTCAGCACTGTAACAGCTGGTACCTGTAGACTATGATACAGTGCACATTAGCAGCATCATGATTTAGCATCACAGCATTAAAAATTTAATTGCTTATTAGGATGATTGGGGTGTTTTACCATAATGGAACCAACACGTCATCCTTTAATAGTGTAGTGATTTGGGGACAGAGATATGGGGTGAAATCCTGGAGCCATCGATGTCAATGGGAGTTTTGCCATTGCTTTCAATGGGCCCATGACGTTTGCTAGTGATGCTGAGCGAGCTGCGTGGGTACATTCTCTTTCACCTTGTATTACATTTGTACCCAAGATTCCAAAAAAAAATCAATAATTCGGTCCCAGTTACAAAAGCAGAGAAGGATGGAAATAAAGGCCTTCTCCAAGCTGAGAGGCAGATTGTGCTCTTGAAATCCATGTACAGATCGTCCCCTTTGCACTGGGCTCTTCCCCTGCAAGTAGAAAGAAAGGGTGAGAGAGGAAACCGGCTGCCTGCGGGGCAATGTCCCCTATTTTCCCCAGACCCTGCAGGGGTTCTCTGCAGAGCTGTAAGAAGGGAGTGATGGGTTTGGGTGCATTTGGTTTCAGGGGCTGGGAAGTACATCCCTATCCCCCTTGCACCCAGTAGAAATGTCATAGGAAAGTTATATACAGTGTTGTTGTAGCCATGTCGGTCCCAGGATATTAGAGAGACAAGGTGGGTGAGGTGATATCTTTTACTAGACCAACTTCTGCTGGCGTGAGAGACAAGCTTTCAAGCTACACTGAGCTCTTCTTCAGATGTGGGAAAGGTACTCAGTGTCACAGCTATAAATACAAGGTGCAGCAGACTGGAAAGTTAGTCGAGCCAGAGGTTGTATCAGCTTTCCTGTAGAGCCTCACTCCTGTGGCTCGCTAGTCAAAAATTGCCCTTCCTCACTTTCCTCCTCTGCTGAGTGTCACTGAGCAGGGATCTCCACTTCCTGCCAGGCCTGCTGCCACTATTCCCATTACGCAGCTTCCCTCAGCTACCACAGTGCTGCCTGTTACCGGAGCAACAGCAGACATTGTGTAGTCCCAACCTGGGAGATAGACTGACAGGGCACACAGCAGGAGAGGGAACCCCCATAGCCCGCAGTTACAGCACAGAGCTCTTCTTCCCATGGGAAACGGAATTTCAGATTTAAAGGAACAGCATCGTACCCCAAAATGAGGCACTCCGACTTCCTCTAGGGAACACATGAGAACCCCTGAGTGGCTGTTTGTTGCATGTGCTGCTCAGTCTCCCCTCCTCCAGGGGGCACTACATAGTTGCCTCTATGGTAACAGGGAGCACGGTGTAACTCTGCAGGATCAGGACACCGGGGGCAGAAGCTTCAGCAGTTGACTCAGGTGCCCTGGGGCCACTGAGGGGTACCTCCAGGGAGATGATATATCTGCCCCCTGATGCTTTTTTTTTTTTTTTTAAATCATCTCCCAGACAAAACGTGTGTGTGAACAACTTCCCTGGAAGACCCACACATACCATCTGGGGATGCTGCAACCTTGGGCTCTGCAATGCCTATGTTTTCCTCTATGTCTCTATTCTTCCTTCTCTTAGGCAATCTCACACTGGAGTTCAACTGTCTGGGAAAAAATCAAGCTATACATCCGCTTGAGAGACTTGCATTCTAATCCTGGTCCCAACACTGGCTATGTCAAGTCACCAAGTATGTGTTACCCTAGCTGAAAATTGGACTAATGATATTTACCTCTGTCATATGAATATTAGGAAGTACAACTAAATGATACCTGCTAAGACCAGTATGTAGCAGAAATGAGAACAGAACTCTGGCAGCCTGTATTCTGTCTTATTCACAATCTTGGAAGCCATGTTTTCAGATGGTGCTACCTCCTTCTCCTCCGATTGTATAAGGTTCTGCATTTCCAGAGTCGTGTATACATATAGCCCTATGCTAGCTGATTTAAAAAAAACAGACTAATATAAAAATCCTACTGTACATGCATAAAAAGAAACTTCCACTACACACGACTATTGTTCCAATTTTTTTTAAAATTGGATTGTTCTTCAGATAGCAATGAGATCTACAAAACATGCCATGTTTGAACAAAATCTAATTTAGCCATTGTTGAATTATCCAGGCACAAAATTTGTGATTGGAACAGATGGTCAAAGTATTTTTGTTTTATAATGTACCTGCAAAATTCAAAAATAGATCAACAGATTTTCTGAAACTTTATCCCCGCTACAAAAAAATATCACCTATGAGTAGAGTCCAAGCAAGGAAAATTTACGCTCTGAAGGAATTTGAGAGAGTAGGTTGAAAAAAGGACTTATAATGGAAGTGGCATTCCAACCTTAATTCTAGTGGTCACTACCACACTAGTTACAATGCATGTGCTAGTAGGCAACTGTATTGCTTAAGCCTTGCTCCCAAGTCTATCTTTTGATGGATCTGTCTAGATCACTATTGGCACTGAAGACATAGGGCAGATGTATTGCTGAGTATTTTCTTTGGACATCCATTTGCTTTACCTTGCTGTAGCCCCATAACCACATAAGCTTTTTACACAGAAGCTTTCTCAAAGGTTCAATGGTTATCAGCCTCTACTGGAATATATTAGTGTATATCTAGCCATATCCATTACTTTGTGTAAACTTCTTTTTAATCTACAGGCGCTGGCATTTGAGTTATGACTCTAACCTTTGCTTCATTAGTTTTAACTCTTTACAGAATCACTTCCTGACCCACATATATCATCTCAGCAACTTTGTACTCTGTCTTATCTTTGCTAAATGTAATGTTTTAATCTCTTGCTACCTTCATTATCTTTAAATGGATGGTATCATACTCATCCTCATCAGTTGCAGTTGTATACACTTGCTCACCCAACTTTAACTTTATCCACCTAAATGCTCTTGGAATATCACTTCTAGAATATTTCACTGACATGTTTAATCCTAAAAGATAACCAGCAAAATTTGTAATGTACCTGTACAGCATTGAGTGGATACAACAGGTGATTCCTCGCCCAGTTTCACTTGCCAATATCTCTCTTTCTTGTCTAGTTCAGTAGAAATTTGCTCGTCTGTTTTGTTCATCTTCTGGAGTTCATCTAGGATAGTGCTGCCTGTGAAGGCCTTTATTAATAATCTGAGGAATAAAAAAAACAAAAAAACAAAAAACACATTATGTCCCAGGCTCTTTTTATAGGTACAACCAAACTGGTGGCAAATCAATTGTCTTAGGTGCTATATTTTCTAAATGAACAATAGTTACTGTAAATTTACCCATACGCAATGAGAGGTATTTTTCTACAACTCTGTACGACTGGAATGTTGTCATCAACACAAATATTGTGTTCTATTTGGAATTATCTAATTTCATCACATCATCTTCTTTGGTACATTTGTGGTCTCTGTAACATTTACTCTGTGTACGATGTCCAGTACAGCATATCCTGTTTATCACTGACAGTACTATATCAGCTCTGAAGCGTGAAGCATATGAAGCTTTTGCATCATATGCGGTCACATTCAACATTGTGCCACCCCCGTTTTTGTCTTGATGCGCTTTCTCCAAAAGCAACTAGAGTCACACTGGGGCTCACAAAGTTGTAAGAAACCAAAATGTATCCAACAGATTTGATGGATTACTCCTACTTGTACTCCAGTGTCCAGTATGAATGGGAGTGGGACACGGGACCATTCCTGCTCCAGCTAATGCTTCAATCCTGTTGATTTTCACTTTTCCTCACAACACTAATAAATACTCCCTCACACTCATAGACTTACCCTCGGTTGGGACACCTAGTCTCACCTTGATATAGCCCATCTCATATCATCAGCTGTCACAATTTTTGGCAAAACCTTCATTGTGGTTACATTAGGATACATGTTATCATTCCTTCTGGGAAATTTTCCTGTGATAGGGTGAACTTAAAATATTTTTATACATTTTTCACACTTCCTGAAAGGAAGGAATTATCTCAGGCCTAGGGTTGGGTTCTCTTTGGAGAATCTTTATTGGATTTTCCCTTATAATGTAGCCAGTGTTGACTAAATCAACAAGGAGTCCGGTGGCATCTTAAAGACTAACCGATTTATTTGGGCATAAGCTTTCGTGGGTAAAAAAACCACTTCTTCAGATGCATGGAGTGAAAATTACAGATGCAGGCATTATTATACTGATACATGAAGAGAAGGGAGTTACCTCACAAATGGAGAAAGGACAGTTGCCTGTTCCATAACTGGAATTCTTCGAGATGTGTTGCTCCTGTCTATTCCACAGTAAGTGTGCGTGCTCGCCACGTGCACTGGTGCCGGAAGTTTTTCCCTTAGCAGTACCCGTAGTGGGGGAGCACCGCTGCGACCCCTGGAGTAGCGCATCTATATCGCGCTATAAGGGGAGCTGTGCACTCCCCCCACCCTCAGGTCCTTCTTGCCAGACAACTCCGACAGAGGGGAAGGAGGGCGGGGTGTGGAATAGACAGGAGCAACACATCTCGAAGAACACCAGTTACGGAACAGGTAACTGTCCTTTCTTCTTCGAGTGATTGCTCCTGTGTATTCCACAGTAGGTGACTCCAAGCTAAATCTGATGGGGGTGGGTAGGAGTTTAAAGGTTATCAGGATGGAGTACCGCCCTACCAAACCCATGCTTGGGAGACGATCGCATAGTGCGAGGAAAAGGTGTGGACGTGGCAGCCCTACATATGTCCTGGACAGGGACGTGGGCTACATAGGTGGCTGACGAGGCCTGCGCTCTCGTAGAATGCGCCTTTACGATAGGCGGCGGGGGAACCCCTGCCAAGTCGTAACACGTGCATATGCATGAGGTGATCCAGCGGGAAAGGCGCTGGGTGGAGACTGGTTGCCCTCTCATAAGCTCGGCCGATGCAACAAACAGTTGCGAGGATTTCCTGAACGGCTTGGTACGGTCCAGGTAAAAGGCAAGCGCCCTATGCAAGTCTAGCGTGTGTAGGCGGCACTCCTCATTAGAGGAATGGGGCTTAGGACAGAGTACAGGTAAGAAAATGTCCTGTTCCATATGGAAGGCAGAGACCACCTTGGGGAGAAACGCAGGTGTGGGCAAAGCTGGACCTTATCCCTATGGAAGACCATATACAGGGGTTCCGAGGTCAAGGCCCTAAGCTCCGAGACCCGACGGGCTGAGGTGATAGCCACCAAGAATGCTACTTTCCAGGATAGGTGGGACCAGGAACACGTGGCCAAGGGTTCAAAGGCAGGGCCCGTGAGGCAGGATAGCACTAGGTTCAGATCCCATTGCGGGACCGGGGCCCTGGAGTACGGAAATGTACGATCTAGTCCCTTTAAAAAGTGGGAGGTCATCTCATGGGAAAACACCGAGTGACCCTGCACCGGAGGGTGAAAGGCTAAAATGGCCGCTAAATGTACCCTGATGGAGGCCAGAGCTAGACCTTGGGTCCTAAGGGACAGGAGGTAATCTAGAATAAGTTGGAGGGATGTGGATGACAGGGAGGCGCCCCACTCCCTTGCCCACTTAGAAAACCTAAACCATTTGGCAAGGTAGGTCCGTCGTGTAGACGGCTTTCTGCTCTCCAGCAGAATTCGTCTGACATCCTCCGAACACCTTCCCTCCTCCTCGTTTAACCATGGAGCAACCATGCTGTCAAGTGAAGCGCGGCTAGGTTGGGATGGAGAAGGCATCCCCTCTCCTGGGAGAGGAGATCCAGGCGGAGCGGCAGCCTCCCCGGGGGGGCCGCTAACAGTTGCAGGAGGGTCCCGTACCAATGCTGGCGGGCCCAATCCGGGGCTATGAGGATGACCCTCGACCTGTCCGCCTTTACTTTCTGCAGGACCTTGCCTATCAGTGGAAACGGTGGAAGGGCATAGAACAGTTGGTCCGACCACCATAGGAGGAATTCGTCAGATATCACCCCCCTTTCTGCCTCTGCCCTGGAGCAGAACTGGGGGCAGAGACAATTCTGGGCGGTAGCAAAGAGATCTACCTGGGGAGCTCCCCACTCTCGGAAGAGTTGCTGGGCGACCTCCCAGTGGAGTGACCACTCGTATTGGTGGGAGAAAACCCTGCTGAGGTGATCGGCTCGCGTATTGTGCATGCCGGGTAGGTGAAAAGCCCTCAGAGAGATGTCGTGGGCTATACAAAATTCCAGGTCCAGGGCTTCCTGGCACAAGGCCGAGGAGCGCGTGCCCCCTTGCCTGTTGATGTAATACATCGCGGTCGTATTGTCCGTGAGGACTCTGACCATCTTTCCCCAAAGGTGCAGGCTGAACGCTATGCACGCCCTGAGTTCCCTGATGTTTATGTGCAGGGACAATTCCGAGGTCGACCATCTGCCCTGGGTTTGGAAGCTCCCCACATGGGCTCCCCATCCCAGGTCTGAGGCGTCCGAAACTAGATTTAGTGAGGGAGGGGTCTCTCGGAAGGGGATCCCTTGTAACATGTTGCCTGGGAGGGACCACCATTGCAGGTTGGCCACTACGTTGGAAGGTACCGTGACAACCTTGTCCAGGCCGTCCCTGGCCTGGGAATATTGGGAGGCCAGCCAGAGTTAGAGGGGCCTCATTCTGAGCCTGGCATGTCACACCACAGAGGTGCAGGCTGCCATGTGGCCCAGGAGTTGAAGGCACACCCTTGCCGTTGTCACGGGGAAGGACGTGACCGAGGCTATGAGACTTTTGAGCGTCTCGAACCTGTCCCTGGGAAGAGAGGCCGTGGCCACCACCAAGTCCAGCTGCGCTCCTATGAAGTGTATGCGCTGAACCGGCACTAACGTGGACTTGTCCTTGTTTACCACTAGGCCTAGACTCTCGCAAGTGGCCAGCAGGAATTTCATCTGGGCCTGCACCTGGGACCGAAACTTGCCTTTGAGCAGCCAGTCGTCCAGGTAGGGGAAAATTTGCAGCCCGTTCCTCCTGAGGTAGGCTGCCACTACCGCCATGCATTTGGTAAAAACCCTGGGGGCCGTGGAGAGGTCAAAGGGAAGGACCGTAAACTGGTAGTGGTCCCACCCTACCAGGAAGCGGAGGAAGCGCCTGTGACCCTCGAAAATATGGATGTGGAAATAGGCATCCTGGAGGTCCAGGGCTGCGAACCAATCCCCTGGGTCTAGGGATGGAATAATAAAAGGAGGGAAACCATGCAGAACTTGTAACGAACCATAAACTGGTTGAGGCTCCGCAGGTTGAGGATGGGCCTGAGCCCGCCTTTTGCCTTTGGAATCAGGAAATACCGGGAGTAGAAACCCCTGCCCTGGAATTCCCGAGGCACCTTCTCCACCGTGCCCAGGATGAGGAGGTGCGTCACCTCCTGGTCTAGAACAAGGGCGTGCTCCAGATTCCCGGGGATTTCCGGGGGCGCGGGGTGGTGGAGGGGGGGCAAAGTGAACTGCAACATGTAGCCCCTAGAAATGGTGCTGAGGACCCACTGGTCCAACGTTATACGGGACCATTGCATTCAGAAGGCAGATAAACAGTTGCAGAACACAAACTTTATTAACTGGGGGCTCCCCTGGCAACAGGCCTGGTGGCCCCCTGCAAAGAGTCAAAAGCGCCACTTCCCCTGCCTTTTGCCCTTGGAGGGCCCAGGTCGCGGGGCCGAGCGGGACTGGCGCTGGGACCTACATCTCTGCTCCCTCACCCTCTTAGGTGGAGGCTCATATCTGCCCCTACTTGGAGGAGCCGAGATCTGTGGCTTAGGTTTGTCCTTAGCCGGTGGGACATATAGGCCCAGAGTTTGCAGGGTGATGCGGGAGTCCTTCATCCCATGTAGACGGGTGTCTGTCTGATCCGCAAACAGAGCCTTCCCGTCAAAAGGCAAGTCCTGCATGAGGGACTGGGACTCCGCGGACAGCCCTGACAGCGAGAGCCACAGCGCCCTGCACATGGCAATAGCAGAGGCCATCGAACAGGCTGCTGTATCTGTCGCGTCCGAAGCCACTTGGAGGGCCGCTTTCGCCACCGCCGTGCCTTCGTTGACCAAAGCTCTGAACTCCTTCTTATTCTTTTCCTGAAGAAGTAGTTCGAATTTTGGCAGGGACCCCCACATGTTAAAATCATAGCGGCTCAGGAGGGCTTGATGATTAGCCACCCTGAGCTGGAAGCTCGCCGATGAATAAACCTTCCTGCCAAAGGTATCCAGTCTTCTGGCGTCTTTATCTTTGGGGGTGGGCGCGGGTTGGCCATGTCTCTCTCGGTGGTTTACCGACTCCACCACCAGAGAGTTGGGTACCGGGTGAGAGTACCCAACTCCCAAATATTTGTGCCCCTTTGTTGGTACAAAGTACTTTCTCTCCGCCTTTTTTGAAAGAGGCGCCAAGGACGCTGGGGTTTGCCAAAGCGACGTGGAGATACTGGCCACCTCTTGGTGGAGAGGTAGGGCCACACAGCCCGGTGCCGAAGAGGACAAGACGTTGAACAATGTGTCCAACGGCTCCTCCATCTCTTCAGCCTGGAGCTGGAGATTGGAGGCGACCCACCTAAGGAGCTCCTGGTGAGCCTTAAAATCTTCCTGCAAGGCGGGTGGTGGCACCGCAATGGATTCCTCTGGTGCCAGTGAAGGGACCGGATCTGCTCCCAGGGCATCGGGCGGTACCAGTGGTTCAACCCCCGAGCCCAAGCCCGGGTGCGGTGCCGCTGCCTCAGTGCCGGCTGACTTCTCCCGGTGTCGAGGCGGGGACGTTGAATGCACCTGCGATGCTCCGGCCACCAAACGGGGTCTCACCGGTGCCAGGTTGCCCACTGACACCATTGCCCTTGCCATGGTACCCCTTGCCAGTGCCCCACTTGGGGACCTAGCGGAGCCACTTGATCATGCGTGGTGGCGTGGCCCGGGGATGGGCGGCTGGGTGCCGAGGCTGATGTGCTGATGAGCACACAGTGCCAAACAAGCGACGGGAGCGTCCATGGCCGCGTCGGTGCCGGCCTCGAGATTTAGATCTCGACGAGGAAGACCTGTACCCATCAGAGGTACTGCTTCCAGAGTCACCACGGTGACCTTGGCTACGATGGCTAGGTGCTGGTGATGCCTGTCGGAGCGATCACTCGAGTCTGAGCGTCGGTGCCGATGGCGTCGAGACCTGCTCCTATAACTCCTGTAGGAAGAGGAGCGTCGATGCCTCCTGCCTCAGTGCCTCCGACCCCTCCTGGTAGCGGAAGACCCTCAGGACTCCCTCTCAGGCGAGTCGGCCAACGGCGTGGGCATCTGACGCAGGCTACGAGATGGCCCCGCAGAATGGGTAGGCACCTCAACCTCGGAGCGGGGGCCAAGCCAAACCGGGGAGGGTCAATGAGCTCCCAGCGGCGGCTTCCCTCTGGAGCGAGGGCCCATCTCGGGCAGTGCACTAGGCACCGGAAGGGCGAGGATATTACGCGCTGCCTCCAGGGTCGACGGTATCCTCACCACAGGGGAGGCACGCGCGGCCGGGACCAGACTACTCTGCTCAGCACGAGTCGGAGGTCTGAGTCCCAAGGGGGATTGTGGGCTGCCCAACTCAGATGTGGCCTCACCCCTGTCCTTTTCTCGGCGCCGCTGAGTCTTCCCTTGCTTCTTAGCGGGGGAGCAGCGCCGACTAGTTGATGGGGCATCACTGCGCACCGACAACGCGCCCGGCGCCGGATCGGGTTGGCGTGCCGGGGCCAATGCCGACTCCATTAGTAAGGCCCGGAGATGGATATCTCGTTCGCGTTTCATTCTTGGTTTGAACGACCGGCAGATTTTACAACGCTCACTTACATGAGTCTCGCCCAAACAGCGAAGACACTGAGTGTGTGGATCGCTTCTGGGCATGGAACTGCGACAGGAGTCGCACGACTTGAAGCCTGGGGCATGAGGCATGCCCCGAGCCAGGCAACTAACTAGAAATTCGGACTACTAAGAAGAGTTGTACTACTAAGGTTTGCAGTGCTGCAGCAGAGCTGGAGCACTAAGTTCCGACTACCTTCACTGGCGGCAAGAAGGAACTGAGGGAGGGAGGAGTGCGCAGCTCCCCTTATAGCGCGATATAGAGGCGCTACTCCAGGGGTCGCAGCGGTGCTCCCCCAGTACGGGTACTGCTAAGGGAAAAACTTCCAGCACCGGTGCACGTGGCGAGCACGCACACCTACTGTGGAATACACAGGAGCAATCACTCGAAGAAGAACCAGTGTTAACAAGGCCAATTCAATCAAGGTGGATGTAGTCCATTCCCAATAATTGATGAAGAGGTGTCAATTCCAGGAGAGGTAATGTTGCTTTTGTAGTGAGCCAGCCACTCCCAGTTCAAGCCCAAATCAATGGTGTTAAATTTGCAAATTAATTTTAGTTTTGCAGTTTCTCTTTGAAGTCTGTTTCTGAAGTATTTTTTGTTCAAGTATGGCTACTTTTAAATCTGTTATAAAAAGTCCAGGAAGATTGAAGCGTTCTCCTACTGACTTTTGTATGTTACCATTCCTGATGTCCGATTTGTGTCCATTTATTCTTTTACATAGAGACTGTCCGGTTTGGCCAATGTACATGGCAGAGGGGCATTGCTGGGACATGATGGCATATATCACATTAGCAGATGTACCGGTGAATGAGTCCCTGATGGTGTGGCTGATGTGGTTGGGTCCTCTGATGGTGTTGCTAGAGTAGATATGGGGACAGAATAGTAGTACTCATGTGTCAGTATTATAATGCCTGCATCTGTAATTTTCACTCCATGCATCTGAAGAAGTGGGTTTTTTACCCATGAAAGCTTATGCCCAAATCAATGTGTTAGTCTTTAAGGTGCCACTGGACTCCTTGTTGTTTTTGTGGATACAGACTAACATGGCTACCCCCGATACCAGAGTTGGCTAGTTACCTTGCTATGCGGAGGGGGAGCAGGGTTGCAAGAACCACTTTTCCTTTCCTTTCCTTTTTTTTTTTTTTGTCTATCAGAAACATTGGTTGCTCAATTTCTATTGCAGTTTTCTTCTTTTTCGGCAGCTGTGCCTATTGGAAGGCTGGATGAACCTCATCAAGAAAAGAGGCATCCGTCCGTCCGTCCATCCCTTTAGCAGTGAAGCACACTGGGAAATCGCTCTAGGGTATAAAGTTCAATCGTGTGAAAGGATTTCAGTCTGGTGGAGGAAGTAGGAACCTAATTGAGCTAGGTGATTCGCTGGGGTACCAGCGCTGGTCATAGTTTTGTCTGATGTTTTTCATTGGGGTTTTGTTAGTACTAATATATTAGAATGGTTTTGAAAATTGCATGTCATCTTGACTAAACTACAAATGGAATTTTCTAAAGCACTCAGTGTTGGCCTAATTCTGCTCCCATTGACTTGAGTGGTAAAACTCACTCTGATTTTAGCGGGAGCAGAGTTAGGCCAACTCTGAGAGCTTTTGACAATCCCATCCAAACCTTTCTAGGACAAAAAGAACAGGAGTACTTGTGGCACCTTAGAGACTAACAAATTTATTAGTCTCTAAGGTGCCACAAGTACTCCTGTTCTTTTTGCAGATACAGACTAACACAGCTGCTACTCTGAAACCTTTCTAGGACAGTTTCTAAATCTGGTTTTCCTTGTTCCCCAGTGATCAGTGGGTTACCAACTCTTTAAAAAATATGCTTAGATGTTTGTTTTGTAGGAATATTTAGAATTATGTACACAGGTAGGCATGGCTTAGATGGGGAAAAACAGAAGTACGTGGTGGAATATTGTTCTGCGTGAGATTATGCAAAATGTTACACCAAGTATTTTGCATAAATATGTACTTGGTGCAATATTATTATTATATGCTGATGGGTCCATAGGTAGCTGTTATAGGGTTTTATAGACTGATAAGTTTGTGTGTAAGCAAATTGTTATAGCTCAAGTGCGTTATACAGTTTACTGGTTGAAAAGCTGTGAACCTGCATAAAAAAATTGCAAAATGTTTTCAAAATTTTTGATGAAAAATTGTCATTGTTTCTTCCAAGCAGTTTAGAGAGGCGCCTATATTTATTGTGGCGATTTTTCCAAGCAGCTCTTTTATTCAGCATGGAAATGAGAGAGTGATATTTGTCTCGTTAGCCTTTGTCTCCTGCACATTATAAAGGTTCCTCCCCCATCGTGTGCAATAAAGTGGCTACTCAGATGTCCTTGGTCTTCAGGGAGTTTCCAGAACAGCCTCTGTGCTGAGGTTGAAATAATCTGCAGCCTGAATCAAGTCTGCAAGTTGTTGCTGAGGCTGCCTGTCAGCAGCAGCCTGCTCTGTGAACAGTCCTGCTCCGTTACTTAAATCCTTTCTCCTGCCTCTCTCTGTTTAAGATCGTAGTTTACTATATGATGACTATCTGATAATGGGTTGACACACACACAAGGGCTGGTTAGAGACTGTGGTCTAATTTTCAAAGGAGCCAGAAGTGCTGAAAACCAGGTTGCTAAGCTTTATTTTCTGGCGTCAATCACATAACATGGGTCACAGTCAGAAGAGTTTACACCCATCAATTCCCACTGTGCCCAGGGGGCTGTTGTTATAACCATTCTATGCCATACTCTTGTAACACTGCTCTACAGCCAAAATGCTTCTGAAATAAATGTAGTCAAACTTTACTAATTCTGGGTCACTGAGAACGAAAATGATGCTTAAAATTGTTGATTGGCTCTAGTTTTCAAGATATGCTATTGGGTCAGTATATACGACCCTTGACTTGGGAATGGCGGAGGATAAGTGAGTTATAAAGGGAAGGGATCTCAATTTAAACCAGAAATGACTAAAATACATCTTTGACTGGATCTATGAATAAATCGATGACTGGGTTTGGACAGTACTTGCTTTTTAGGCTAAGCAATGAATGATGCAATCTGAAGCTGGTATTGCGTCATACATGATATGAATTGCACCATGTTATTCCTAGAAGTCATGGATGCTGCAATCATAACGAAGCTTACATCACTCTGCTGAACAAATTGCCCTATATCAGCTCTAGAAATCATACAGTGTCGTGCTCTCTTATTTGTCAGTGTTTGATTTTGCAAAGGGACACATTTCTATTTAGCCAAAGTGAGCAGAAATGCCTCGTACTTGTGTGAACAGTGCAGATAACTTCTGCTATGTTTGTGGTGAAGTGACTTTTGCATCCCAAAAGCGCAGTATAACCACTATGGTTAAGAAAGCCTATCACCTTTATTTTGGCTGCAAAATTGGAGATCAGGACAAGAGGTGGGCCCCACACATATGCTGCAACACTTGTGCAACAAATCTTCGCCAGTGGTTGAACAGGAAAAGGAAATCTATGCCTTTTGTGGTGCCAATGATTTGGAGAGAGCCAACAGATCATACCAGCAATTGTTACTTCTGCATGGTGCCTCCAGTTGGGAAAGGTGGGTCAAAGAAGAAAAAGTGGACTGTGCATTATCCAAACATTCCATCAGCTATACGCCCAGTAGCCCATGGAGAAGGACTGCCGGTTCCTGATGCACCAGAATCATTCTCACTTGAGTCAGACGAGGAAGAGGAAGAGGATGAAACTTGACATCAATGTCACAGGACCCACATTTTCTCCCATCCTCCTCCTCTGAACCACACCTCATAACACAAGGTGAACTGAATGACCTTGTCAGGGATTTGGAACTACCCAAGAGTAAGGCAGAGCTGTTGGCCTCCAGACTACAGCAGTGGAATCTCCTGGCAGGTGATGTTAGGGTTTCCATGTTCCGTGACCGTCAAAAGGATCTTGTCCCATTCTTCTTCATGAAAGGTGATCTTGTAGCCTGCAACAACATCGATGGTGTGATGGCAGCCCTCAACATCGTTCACGATCCAGATGAGTGGAGACTGTTCATTGATTCATCGAAGACGAGTCTTAAAGCTGTTTTACTGCATAATGGCAATGTTTTGCCATCAATTCCAGTTGGTCATGCAGTCCATATGAAGGAAACCTATGACAACATGAAACAACTTTTGAGGTGCATAAACTATGACCAACATCAGTGGCAGCTTTGTGGTGATTTGAAGGTTGTTGCTCTCTTGCTTGGTCTGCAGACTGGATACACAAAGTACTGCTGTTTTCTCTGTGAATGGGATAGTCGTGCAAGAGATTCCCACTACATCAAGAAAGATTGGCCACTCCGACAGTCATTGGAGCCTGGGAGGAAAAGTGTTCAGCATCTACCACTTGTTGAATCAAGGAAGATTTTGTTACCACCCTTACACATCAAGCTGGGTCTGATGAAGAACTTTGTCAAGGCCATTGACAAAACACAAGCAGCTTTCAAGTACCTCCGTGGAAAATTTCCAAGGTTAAGTGAAGCTAAGATAAAGGAAGGTGTCTTTGTTGGTCCTCAGATTCGTGAACTTCTTTGAGATGATGCATTTGGCCACGCAGTGCGTGGCAAGGAAAAGACAGCATGGAAAGCCTTCCAGTTAGTGGCAATAAATTTTCTCGGAAACAACAAGGCAGACAACTACAGGTTGTTGGTGGAAAACCTCCCCAAGACATACAAAAGCCTTGGTTGCAACATATCACTAAAGATACATTTTTTGCACTCTCATCTAGATTTTTTTTCCACCGAACTGCGGAGCAGTGAGCGACGAGCACGGCGAGCGATTTCACCAGGACATTGCAACAATGGAGAAATGCTATCAGGGCAAATGGAGCCCATCAATGCTTGCAGACTATTGCTGGACAGTGACAAGAGATGCTCCATTTAATGAATACAAGAGACAAGCCAAGAAGCGCCGAGTAGACACTGAATAGGACTAAACTATGTACAGAATCGTTTTTTGCCTTTTGTTTCATAATAAATTTTATTGATATAACCCTTTGGCTGATTTTTAAAGTGTTACATAAACAGGACAGGTGAAATATTCTCATGTAAAGCAACCACAAACACATGAAAAGACCTAGGGTTACAGTTTATGATTAAAACTCTACTATCTACACAATAGACATAGACATAACATGTAAAAACGTAAATATCTTAGAAACAGTGTAATTAACGAGCCGGGACGGGTCAAGGTCTAGGCACCCCCAGTTGATATGCAAGACACAAAACTATCTAGGGTTTTACTGAGAGGGACAGAGGAGCCCTAAGACATAGAGCTGACTTCATCTCAAAACCACAAGCAAGAGGAGGCTGTTTGTTCCCACAGACCATAATGAGGTTCTGCACATGTCACACCCACCAGTGCCTGTATCTTATAGCTAGGCCTCAGAAAGGGAATGAGCAGGAAAAAGCAAACCAGAGTCTATGCCACAGCAGGAAATTGCACAAAAGGACACAAGGCCAGAGCAATGGTAGCCAGGCTGCAGTTTAATGTGATGGGCAGTAGCTAAGAGTGGGAACTAATGCTCTAGAGGCCCTAGTCCTTGAGTTGAGATAGCCCCTGGCAAGGCAATATAGAGCCCTTAGCAAGATGCTATATTTTTCAGGACAGCAAAGCATAATAGTTTCTATACCAAGGTGTTCGCACATCAGAGAAGGAATAGAAAGGCCAGGTGAGCAGCACACTCCTTCCTGGCAGAGGCACACTGTCATGCTTCATCAGGCGTGACATGACAAACGTATCATGCAAGTATCACAAAAGTTGTTAAGAAATTATACTTCGTCTCCTCTAAACAATTCTGGGCATTCCCATAGTTAGCCAGCACAAAAACCAAGTTCCAGGGATTGAGCATGGAGAGCAGTGATTACACAGACACAGTACTGCCCACCCTAAGAGTTCAAAACTCAAGGTGTAGGCCTCCCCCAAATCATGACATTTTAAAACAATTTATATGTTTTGGGTTCTTGTTTGTTTGTTTCTAAGTTTTGAGCCTTTGGGGTTCATTCAGGTCATGTTTTCAAGCTTTTTTTCTGCAACCATGAGGGCTAGAAACTCTGCCTTTTAAATGAAAACTAGGAGTCTCACATAATCTTTGCTTACAGGAGCTGGGGCTTTGAACAAAGCACCTAATATCGCAAGACTCCTAATAAAATCATGAGAGTTAACTGCACTGCAGACACTTCCAATCTAGAATTGCCACACAAATCAGGTGAGTGGTCCATCTAGTTCAGTACTTGGCCAGGGGCTAGTTACAAATATTTCAGAGAAGGTGCCAAAAAATGTCATAATGGGCATTTCTGGCCTATAGAGGACATTTCCCTCTATCCTCCACCAGTTAGAGGTTGGCTTATGTTTTTTCCTCAGGATTCATATGCAATTTCCCAATTCCTTTCTGAATCCTGCTAAATGCATGCTCGGTGATATATTGTGGCATTGAGTTCCATTGGCTAATTATAGAATATCAGGGTTGGAAGGGACCTCAGGAGGTCATCTAGTCCAACCCCCTGCTCAAAGCAGGACCAATCCCCAGAGAGACTTTTACCCCAGTTCCCTAAATGGCCCCCTCAAGGATTGAACTCACAACCCTAGGTTTAGCAGGCCAATACTATTATGCAGCACGTAAGAAAATACTTCCTTTTATTCGTTTTTAATTTGATGTCTCTTCATTTCATTGAACATCCTCTTGTTCTTGTATTTTGAGAAGGGTAAGCAGGTGCACCTATTAACATTCTCTGCACCATTCATTATTTTACAGGCCAGGTCTCCTCTGCATTTTTCTTAACTATGAACTAACAGATCTTATTCTTTTCATACTGTCCTTGTGTGGAAGCTTTCTGTACTTCTAATCATTTTCATCAGCTGCCCCAGAACCCTTTTCTTTTCTAGTATATCTTCCAGAGTGCCCAGAAATGAATAGTCACCCAAGTGAGGGGGTATCAAGAAGGTTCAATTCATGAGCCTACTAATTCTCACTATTCTAGAATGGTTGTGGTGCATGCATCATACCTTTAAAAGGAGTGATCTCATTTTAAATATTTGCCATTGCACATGGCTACAGCTAAATAGAGTAATAATTTAATACCCTCTACAGAAGGACTATATCCTGCTTATCTGGAGGGGAGAAGAGCTGCACTTGATGATGCAACAGGTCTTTTCCCTCTGCAGTGCTGATCCTGTCTCTTACTGAAATGGACAGCTACCAGAGCAGGTTTCAATGCAGGAGTAAATAATGGGTGGGACAGGAGCTGCTGTTTAAATCTTTTCCATACAATAAATGTTTGTATTATTTCCCAGCCTGACTGGTCGTATTCATGAGTCACAAATATTCCCTCAACTGCCATTGCTTCACTCAGCCACTCTGCCTGGTTAAAGGAAGCAATATGCTTCCCTGATAACTATGGGCTTTAAAGAGCTGCCATCTTTGGGTTTCTCTACACGGCAATGTAAGCCCAGGGGTCGTGGGACTCAAATCAACTGACCAATGTTAGAAAACTTGGGGCATGGGCATCTATACAGATTCTTAACCCTACGGTAAAGAATTTTCTAACATGGGCTCAAACCTGGGTCTCTGGCATCCACACTGCAGCACGCTGACCTGAGTCAAACCATAGCTCAGACTCCCTAATGCCCTCCCAAAATGTGGCCTCCTGAGCCTTTTAACCACGGTGCACTGTGGGAA
Source organism: Emys orbicularis (assembly GCF_028017835.1). Lineage (NCBI taxonomy): Eukaryota > Metazoa > Chordata > Testudines > Emydidae > Emys > Emys orbicularis. Next base: position 65,565,165 of record NC_088684.1, read on the forward strand.
ACTTTACTGCCCACCCTTCACATTACAGGACGTTTGAACTGTCCCCCAACGCAGCCTGTTGCACAACGTAGAGGAGACCCTTTCCAAGAAGTTCTCTTGCTTGCACTTTCCCTCCTGCATCAGGAAACAGGCAGAGCTTTCCTGAGCAGCTGTGGACATTTCAGCAGCATTTTCTGACCCACCAAAGGCATCTGACAAAGCTTAAGATGGAGCAGTAAGAGGAGAACACAGGCATGACAGACCCGCACTCCCTGAGGCTACTCAGTACACTCGGCATAGCCGCTGATGCCCCTATGTAGACTGATGCTTCTGGCACAGGGCCCCAAGCACAGACTGGGGGGATCACATCATGGAGACCTGGGACAACCAGCATTGGGTCCAGAACTTTCGCATGAAGAAAACTACATTTCTGGAGCTTTGTGAGCCACTTGCCCTCACCCTCCAGCATAAAGACACATGCATGAGGTCACCCTTGCTGGTCCAGAAGCAGATTGCCATCTGGAAGTACCCCAGACTGCTACAGGCTCATTACAAACCAGTTTGGTGTTGGAAAGTCAACTGTGGGTAAAGTGGTGGCACAGGTTTCTGAGGAGTCAAGCACATGGTTTTCCCCAGGGTGCCAGCCATTAAAGTTATTCCCTGAAGTAAGTGCTGGCTTTGAGAGATTGGAGGTTCCAAATTGCACCAGGGTCATTGATGGGACTCATGTGCCCATAGTTTGTCCTCCTCAGGAGCACACAAGTACATAAGCTGCAGTGGGTACTACTCATTGTTATGCAGGCCCTCGTGGACCATTAAGGTCAACTTATGATTATGAATGTCAGCGTGACTACACTGGGAAAATTCATGATGCCAGAGGTTTTCACCCATCAGAAGCCTACATTCATGAACAAGCTGGGACACTATTCCCACCAAATGACTGTCATAAATGGAGTTACTGTACCCACCATTATTCTGGGGAACCCCCGTACTCCCTTTTGCCTTGGCTTATGAAACTGTACCTTAATTTCAAAGGTGTAATTACACTCTCAGCAGGTGCAGAATGGTTGTTGAATGTACTTTTGGCAGATTGAAATCCCGTTGGAGATGTTTACAGACTCGTTTGGATTCCAGTGTCATCAATTCTGTCTGCCTCACTGTGGTTTGCTGGGCACGTCACAATCGCTGTGAAGCCAGAGTTGAGCCATTTACCCCTGAATGGACCTGTGACAGCAAGGGGCTGCTGATCCGGTACCAGTAGCCAGAAAGTGCACCTACCACAGCTGGAGCTGGATGCACCTGGGCAACAGAAGTCAGGGATGCTTTGTGCTTCCACGTTATGGACTTGCATGACCCAGTGGAAGAGGGAAAATAGTACCTTTATGAATGGGCTTCTGGAGAGGATGGGGCTATTGATGGGGGAATACAGTACTTGGGACAGGGTGGAGGGCTTGAATGCCATGCAGTGTATTTATGAAGTACATGCCAACTTGTGAAATGGGCCTTGGGGTGATTCACATTATGTATTCACACAAGGAAATGACTGAAGTGTGGATTGCTGTACCTAACTATATAGAGGAATAATGTCTAGTTACTAATTTCTATTTGTTCCTGATCATGAATTTAAGATTATTTCACATACTGATTGTATGATGAGATGCAAAGATAGCAATAAACTTTCTTGATGACATAAAAGCTTTATTTATAAACATGAGTTAAAGCAGTACAACATTCACCCATTGTCAGGCAGGTCAGCTGCTATTACAACACAAACGCCACTATGTAGTACAGTACCTTTCCCAAAGCAAAACAAAAGTGCATGAACAAGAGCAAACAGAACCCCCCAATGCTGCATGTCCCCTAGCCCCCCATTCTCCTTTCCCCCCCCCATTTTCTATCCACTTGGTGCCAGGGAAAGGGGGGTGGAGGCATCCACAGGAGAGGATGTCAAGTTAGAGGACTGCATGGGGCTCAGTTGCCCTGCCCAGCTACTCTCATGGCCCGACTGCGTGGGCCACCCAGCCATGGAATTTTCCAAGTTATTTCTGGACTGAGGATACGTTGCAGGGGAATCAGACCATGGTATGGAGATGCAGTAGGAGCCAGTAATCTTGCAGCCATGTTTGAGAAGAGCCACTCAAACTCTTCTCTCTGCAGAGCTCTGTACTTCTCCCTTAGCCGCCGTTCTTGTTCCAGGAACTGTGTAGCAAGAGCCTGCTCCCACGCTGTCCTGAAGCTGTGCAGCTGGTCTGAGCCTTTCCCCTAGCCGCAAGTCCCTACGTTTCTGATCCTGGACCTGCTTGTGGGCCCTCTCCAGAACTTCAACTATAACTTCTTCATAGAAATGCTTCCTCTTGGAACAGTCCATGAAGGTACATTGGGCCAGACTTGTGCTGCACTGTGGGTGAGCTGTGGAGAAACAGCAGAGAGTAGAGGTAGAGGGGCCTACAATAGGGCAAGACACACAGGGTGATTGACTCAAATAGATCAGTGGAGGAACAGAAATAATTTTTGTGGAATTTCAAGGACAAAACGTTACATTTCAAAAGTTAACTTCAGTGTATTGTGAAAGGGATGCTTCACTTCACAGACTCCCTGGACACAGGCTGGTTAATAACAGTTAAAGTTGTGCAGAGACAATGGTGAGTTAAAAATCCAAAGCGGTTTTAGTTTTATAAAAATTGCACAACTATTTGGGGAGAGGGTGTCAGTGGCCTTGCTACCAAAGCTTTTTCTATAAATTTCAGGCCTTTCACATTTTGGAGGACACAATTGTTCTTGTAGTGCCCTACTGACAAAGGGAGATGTTATTCCAAGCCGCTAGTGGGTCGCCCAAGGTGCAGTTCCAATCCCTGGTTTGCAGATAGTCTCTCTCTCAAGCCACTTAATCTGCTCCCTGCACTGGCCACAATGTGGTAAATTTGCAAAGCTGCCAGCTTATTCGTAATTTTCTGGTGTGTGGGGTTATTCCTGGTACTCTTACTAAAATCCACAGTTTTGCTGGCCTCACACCTGAGATTCACCAAGATCTGGCTGGTGTTCTTGTGACCATGAAGCCATGTGCTTTGCAAAAGGCTGTCCTGGTCAATCTCCATTGCAAACACAGAAAGCTCGCTGGTGTGTTTGCAGCTTGGTGATCAGAAGACAATGGAAGGGTTAATGCTGACTAGGTGAGCTGCTGCTGTATGCCAAGGGGGGTTGCTTCTGTTTTCACTGGAGTCAATTGGAGATTCTTGGGATAGAGAGGACAAAGGAAGTTGACCCATGGGATTGTGGGATACTTTTGGTGGACTCCCAGGACCTGAGTCAAGTAGGGCTGCGTCTACATTGACAAACAATAGGGCTCAAACCCTGGGTCCTGGCTTGCCTCTAACATGGACCCTCCACACCCACAGAGCCCTAGCACTCTAGGTCTGAGCCTGACTCTGGGAAATGTGTGTGTAGCCAGAAGGGGGTTTGGGCTCAAGCCTGAGGCTGGCCTGGGGCTTACATTGCAGTGTAGACACACCCTCATACCGAGAGAGGCACACTAACTCAGCTAGTGGAAAAATCAAGCAAAACATGGAGCGGCGCTGGAGTTTGTTCAGCAGCCTGCCCCTGCCTAGACAGGATAAAACAAGGGAGGAATTCAGAGAATAGGAAGATATTCAATTAAGTAAGCATCCATTGTACAGCTACGGTATGGAAAGCTGTGGTTTTGAACTATAAAAAACAAAAGGCAAGAAATGCAAACATTCAGGTTCACACAGCAGTATTAATTCAGCCACACTGCACAAAGTTTACAGGTATATGAAGTTACACAACTATACCCACACGAACCTTGCTATTCGAACTTTAGTTTTGCAGTTCCTGACTTTACCTTCCAATTGCAAACTTAATCATGTCTTAGGCCTGGTCTACACTAGGAGTTTATGTCGAATTTAGCGCCGTTACATCGAATTAACTCTGCACCCGTCCACACCACGAAGCTATTTAGTTCGACATAGAGGTCTCTTAAATTCAACTTCTGTACTCCTCCCCAACGAGGGGAGTAGCGCTAAATTCGACATGGCCATGTCGAATTAGGTTAGGTGTGGATGGAAATCGACGCTAATAGCTCCGGGAGCTATCCCACAGTGCACCACTCTGTTGACGCTCTGGACAGCAGTCCGAGCTCGGATGCTCTGACCAGCCACACAGGAAAAGCCCCGGGAAAATTTGAATTCCTTTTCCTGTCTGGGCAGTTTGAATCTCATTTCCTGTTTGGACATCGTGGCGAGCTCAGCAGCACTGGCAACGATGCAGAACTCTCCAGCAGAGATGGCCATGCAATCTCAGAATAGAAAGAGGGCCCCAGCATGGACTGATCGGGAAGTCTTGGATCTGATCGCTGTGTGGGGCGATGAGTCCGTGCTTTCTGAGCTGCGATCGAAAAGACGGAATGCAAAGATCTACAAGAAGATCTCTAAAGCCATGGCATAGAGAGGATACAGCCGGGATGCAACGCAGTGCCTCGTGAAAATCAAGGAGCTGAGACAAGGCTACCAGAAGACCAAAGAGGCAAACGGACGCTCCGGATCCCAGCCCCAGACATCCCGTTTCTACGAGGCACTGCATTCCATCCTAGGTGCGGCCGTCACCACTACCCCACCACTGACCGTGGACTCTGAGGATGGGATATTGTCGACGGCTGGTTCCTCGGACATGTTAGCGGACGGGGAAGATGAGGAAGGAGATGAGGAGGACGAGGCAGTCGACAGCGCTTACAACGCTGATTTCCCCGACAGCCAGGATCTCTTCATCACCCTTACAGAGATCCCCTACCAACCGTCCCCAGGCGTTAACCCGGACACAGAATCAGGGGAAGGATCAGTCAGTAAGTGTTTTAAACATGTAAACATTTATTTTTAACAGAACAGGAATATTAACAATATTAACAATGGGTTTTTCATGATTACTTTGCCCTAGGCGCTTAACGTTTCAGTCCTTGGCAGTGCAACTACTGAAAAAAAATCTAACAATGTCCGGTTTAGCATGATTGTTTTGCCCTAGGCGCTCTACTGTTTAGTCCCTGCCAGTGCAGCTACAGTAAAATCCGGTCTATATGTTCGGGGATAGAGCAGAAATCCTCCTGGGACATCTCCACGAAGCTCTCCTGGAGGTAATTGGAAAGCCTTTGCATCAGGTTCCTGGGGAGAGCGGCCTTATTGGGTCCTCCGTGGTAGGAAATGTTTCCGCGCCAGGAGACAATCAAGTACTCGGGTATCATTGCCTTGCAGAGCATGGCGGCATACGGCCCTGGTCTTTGCAGGCTTTCCCGAAGCATCCGTTCTTTCTCCGTCTCTGAAATCCTCATCAGAGTGATGTCGCTCATGGTGACCTGCTTTGAATTAGGTAGGGGAATGTTAGTATTGGGACTGCTTGCCTGTTCCTTTACAGAACTGTAACCGGCGGTTTAGAGCCACGCGGTGGAGGCGGGAGAGGAGCAGCATACAGGGATCTTTCCCTGGGACAGCCGCGAGGGGGTGGGACAGGGGCAGAGTTCATGCTTGCCGGATTGCTGGCAGCAGGAACTGGCCAACGCTAGGAGCATTGCTTTGAACGTGAAAGGAGGCCAGTGCTATTATTAAAGTTTTAAGCAGCCACAAGTCTACGGCTTACCATGTCAGCCTGCTACCAAAATTCCGCTGTCCTGCCCCGTTTGTGTGATCTGCACTGCAAGACCCCAGGCACTGAATGCGAAGGCCTAAAATTCAACCTTGTCCTGAGTGCGCATGTGATAGGTGCTGTGCATGGTCTTGTTCACAGAGAAAGACTATGTTCTTTGTTCAACCAAAAATTTATCTTTCTGAGGAATTCACTCCCTTTTTCCCATCCCACAGCTGCGACTGTCTCCCGAACTACCCTGGCATCACACTCCCAGAGGCTAGCGCAGATTAGGCGTAGGAAGAAGAGGACACGGGAGGACATGTTCTCAGAACTTATGGGCTGCTCCCAAGCCCAGGCAGCCCAGCAGACCAGTGGAAGGAGAACTTGTCCCAAATCCACCGATCACACGTGGAACGGGAGGAGAGGTGGCGGCAGGAAGACCAGCAGGCGACTCAAATGCTGCTTGGACTAATGAGGGAGCAAACGGACACGCTCCGGCGCCTTGTGGATGTTCTGCAGGACCGGAGGCAGAAGGACAGAGCCCCGCTGCAGTCTATCTCTAACCGCCCTCCCCCGCCACAAAGTCCCATACCCCCCTCACCCAAAGTCCCAAGAAGGAGGGGCGGCAGAGTCTGTGAAAACTCTCACTCCACCCCTGCAGACTGCTCAAGTACCAGAAGGCTCTCATTCCCCAAAATTTGATAAGTCCTTTCCTTCCCGCCTCACCCAAGCCCCCGTCCCAGTTTCATCCCCCAGTTTCATGTGTAGTTGCTAATAAAAATAAATTACTGTTTCCATCATGTTCTTTTAGAGGAGAGTCTGTTTGAAGGGGGGGAAGGGGGTTGGTAATTGAACAGGACAGTCACCTTTACCAAGGTACAGACGCGGGGGCAAGTTCAGCAGCAGGGCACACACACATTGCATTCACTAGTTACCCTGGTCAGTCTGGGAGGTGGTTTTCATGTTCTGTGTGTGGGGGGGGGACTATGTGACTTTGTGGCGGGGGAGGGCGGTTAGAGATCTTATGCAGCGGTCCTTATCCTGGATCACAGAGCCACGCAGCAGGGGATCTGTAACCGTCCTCCCCCTGCCACAAAGTCACATAGCTCCCACACACAGAGTCCCGAACAGGAGGGGTGGCAGACTCCGTTGAAACAACCAGTCCACCAGTGCGGAGCCTGTCATTCCTGGAGTTTAGAAGCGTCCTTTGCATCACTACACTACACCTGCTCCCCACCACAGTCTGCGTCCCAGGTTCAACACTTTCCCGCGAAAACAGTAATAAAGAAAACGGTGTTCATTAACAAATTTCAAGTGATTTTATTTTTAAATGTGTGTTGGAAGGAGAGGGAACGGGGGGAACGGGGTATGTAACTGGAGAGGATAGTGAACATTTACTGGGTAAAGAAATGGGGGCAGGTTCAGCTTCTCTGTAAACAAACTTAATAGTCACAGGTTACCCTGCTCACTCAGGAACCTAGCTTTCAAAGCCTCCCGGATGCACAGCGCGTCCCGCTGGGCTCTTCTAATCGCCCAGCTGTCTGGCTGGGCGTAATCAGCAGCCAGGCTATTTGCCTCAACCTCCCACCCCGCCATAAAGGTCTCCCCCTTGCTCTCACACAGATTGTGGAGCACACAGCAAGCTGCAATAACAATGGGGATATTGGTTTCGCTGAGATCACAGCGAGTCAGTAAGGTTCTCCATCTCCCCTTGAGACGTCCAAAAGCACACTCCACCACCATTCTGCACTTGCTCAGCCGGTAGTTGAACAGTTCTTTTTCAGTGTCCAGGGCGCCTGTATAGGGCTTCATGAGCCAGGGCATTAGCGGGTAGGCTGGGTCCCTGAGGATGACTATAGGCATCTCCACATCCCCAAGAGTTATTTTGTGGTCCGGGAAGTAAATACCTTCCTGCAGCCGTATAAACAGACCAGAGTTCCTGAAAACACGAGCGTCATGAACCTTGCCCGGCCATCCGACGTTGATGTTTGTAAAACGTCCCCTATGGTCCACCAGTGCTTGCAGCACCACTGAAAAGTAGTCCTTTCGGTTAATGTACTGGCTGGCCTGGTGGTCCGGTCCCAGGATAGGGATGTGAGTTCCATCTATAGCCCCACCGCAGTTTGGGAATCCCATCGCGGCAAAGCCATCTATGATGACCTCCACGTTTCTCAGGGTCACTACCTTTGAGAGCAGTAGCTCAACGATTGCGTTGGCTACTTGCATCACAACAACCCCCACGGTAGATTTGCCCACGCCAAAGTGGTTCGCGACTGACTGGTAGCTGTCCGGCGTTGCAAGCTTCCAGAGGGCTATGGCCACTCGCTTCTGGACAGTCAGGACTGCTCGCATCCGGGTGTCCTTGCGCTTCAGGGCAGGGGACAGCAACTCACAAAGTTCAAGGAAAGTTCCCTTACGCATGCGAAAGTTTCGCAGCCACTGTGATTCATCCCAGACCTGCAGCACTATGCGGTCCCACCAGTCCGTGCTTGTTTCCCGGGCCCAGAATCGCCGTTCGACAACATCAACACGACCCATTGCCACCATGATGTCCTCGGCGCGGGGTCCCGTGCTTTGTGACAGGTCTGTGCCACTCTCAGACTTCAGGTCCTCACCGCGCTGCCGTAGCCTCCTCGCCCGATTTCTCAGCATCTGCCTCTGGGAAAGGTGGATGATAAGGTGCGAGGTGTTGACAACGGCCATAACTGCAGCGATGGTCGCAGCGGGCTCCATGCTCGCAGTGCTGTGGCGTCCGCGCTGTCACTGACCAGAAAAGTGCGCGAACTGATTTCCCGCCGGCGCTTTCAGGGAGGGAGGGCGGGAGTGACGGTTGGATGACGACAGTTACCCAAAACCACCCTCGACACATTTTTTTCCCCAGAAGGCATTGGGGGCTCGACCCAGAATTCCAATGGGCAGCGGGGACTGCGGGAACTGTGGGATAGCTGCCCACAGTGCACCGCTTCCAATGTCGACGCTTGCCCCATTAGTGTGGACTCACAAAGTCGAATAACTGTCCTTAGTGTGGACACACACGTTCGACTTTGTAATATCGATTCCACATATTTGATTTAAGTAAAATCGAACTACTCTCATAGTGTAGACATACCCTTAGATCACAGCTTCTGCTCTGAATTTTTTTCAAGGACCTCCTTGGGGGCATGGATCAGTATTCATGTGGCACTCCCCATCAGTATCCAGCCTGAGCTGGGTAACCTAATGATCCAGCCAACGGACCAAATTTGGTGATGAATCCTCGCCACATGTCACTTGAGGCACGTTGCATATATACTAAAGACCTCCTTCCCAACCCAAAATCCTATAGCTGTTTTAAAAAAAACCAAAACAGGTAGATAAAAGCAACTGTGGTTACCAGCAGTGGCACTGGAGCTCTGCAAGTACTGAGAATGTCACAGCACATAGTAACTAAACAGCTACGACGTTTTTATTGCACATTGTGGAGATCAGGTCTTTTTTTAAAAAAAAGGAAAGCTAAAAGTGATTGAAAACCAAAGTATTAGACATTCCTCGTGGCTTATACTAGCTGAAGATCTGTTGACTTACCAGACAAGTTTTTCAGTTTTGCTACTTTAGCTATGACTAGAAAACCACACATTTGTAAAATATATATTTTCCTTCCTCCCCGGGTGAGATGCCTTCAGATGCATTTAGGTGCCCTGCTTTAAACACCTAAATAAGAGGGAAGGATCCTCTCATGGATCAGTAACTGGTTAAAAAATAGAAAACAAAGGATAACATAATCCTTTTCCATAATTGGAAAACATAATCCTAACTATACATATACAATGATGGGGTCTAAATTAGCTGTTACCACTCAAGAAAGATCTTGGAGTCATTGTGGATAGTTTTCTGAAATCATCCATTCAATGTACAGTGGTAGTCAAAAAAGCAAACAATGTTGGGAATCATCAAGAAAGGGATAGATAAGACAGAAAATATCATATTGCCTCTATATAAATCCATGGTACGCCCACACTTTGAATACTGCGTGCAGATGTGGTCGCCCCATCTCAAAAAAGATATACACCTCTACCCCGATATAATGCTGTCCTCGAGAGCCAAAAAATCTTACCGTGTTATAGGTGAAACCGCGTTATATCGAACTTGCTTTGATCCACCGGAGTGCGCAGCCCCGCCCCCCGGAGCACTGCTTTACCGCATTATATCCGAATTCGTGTTATATCGGGTCGCGTTATATTGGGGTAGAGGTGTATTGGAATTGGAAAAGGTTCAGAAAAAGGCAACAAAAATGATTAGGGGTATAGAACAGCTTCCGTATGAGGGGAGATTAATAAGACTGGGACTTTTCAGCTTGGAAAAGAGGCGACTAAGGGGGGATATGATAGAGGTCTATAAAATCATGAATGGTATAGAGAAAGTAAATAACAAAGTGTTATTTACTCCTTCTCATAATACAAGAACAAGGGGACACCAAATGAAATTAATAGGTAGCAGGTTTAAAACAAACACAAGAAAGTATTTTTTCACGCAATGCACTGTCAACCCCTGGAATGCCTTGGTGTTGTGAAGGCCAATACTATAACGGGGTTCCAAAGGGAGCTAGATAGATTCATGGAAGATAGGTCCATTAATGGCTATTAGCCAGGATGGGCAGGAATGGTGTCCTTAGCCTCTGTTTGCCAGAAGCTGGGATTGGGTGACAGGGCATGGATCACTTGATGATAACCTGTCTGTTCATTCCCTTTGGGGCACCTGCCATTGGCCACTGTCAGAGGACAGGATACTGGGCTTGATGGACCTTTGGTCTGACCCAGTATGGCCGTTCTTATGATAGGAATAAAAGGTCAGTTTTCACAGTGGAGAGTGGTAAATAGTACTGATCCTTGGGGGACCCTGCTGGGACCAGTGCTGTTCAATACATTCATAAATGATCTGGAAAAAAGAGTAAACAATGAGGTGGCAAAGTTTGCTGACGATACAAAACTTCTCAAGATAGTTAAGTCAAAAGTTGGGCGTCCCCCTAAACCTCTGTATGCTAGGAGCTGGGATTGTATGACAGGGGATGGATCACTTGATACATTGCCGGTTCTGTTCACTCCCTCTGAAGCATCTGGAACTGGCCACTGCTGGAAGACAGGATACTGGGCTAGATGGACCATTGGTCTGACTCAGTATGGCTGTTCTTATGAAAATGTTAGCAATTCTTTTTTACTCACTATCAAATGTGTCTTTTTTACTATTTTTTTCAGCACAACAAAATAGATCTACGTAAGACCTCCAATGCAGCTCCAATAAATAAAATAGAGTGATTATACACATTAGTTTCCATTACCCAACAGAATGTCATAAAAGACATGCATTGAGACATAATTTAAAAGGCCAGAATAGTACATCACCAAATGTACTTTGGTCATTCAACGTGGCTATTGTAGTTCATGATGGCTCTCACCTCATTAAGCCCTATCAGCGTTGGGACCTCCCATGTGGGCAATACTGCTGCAACTGCAATCAGCAGTGGCCACTGGGCTTAGGAAAGCAGGAGCTGGTGTTCATGGCTCAGCTCATTTGCAGCGGAAGGAGTGTCAACATGCAGCTCTTTGATCTATTTTGCATGTAAGTGATGAGATCACGAATTCATGCATAAGGAATGCAAACCCCTGACCTCAGATCCTGGCAGAGAACTGGAGGATGAAATAATTTTTCCAGTACAGTAGAAATCTTCTCACCTGCACTATTTGTCCAAGAATATCAGTTACTTTTCCATGAGATGGGAAAACAAGCCTGGAGGGAAGTCTCACATTTCAGTTTGATGTTTAAAATGTAGTTTTTTATAATTAAGGCTTTGCACATATTCTATTAAAGGTTTAAAGGCCTTGAGCAGGACTTTTAAGCATTTCCCCTTCATTCAAATGGGAGCAAGATTGGGTCCCAGGTGGAAGAAGCAATGGAGCAGAGATGTGTTGAGAGAGGTGGAGAGACTCAAAGGCTATTCCAGATGGCAGGAGCTGTGGAGGAGAATGCTGTCATGAGTGGAAAGATAACGGAAAGGAGCAGAGTGCAAGTTTTTCTGGACAGGGTCTTATCTATGTTCTGTAAACTATTATGTAAATTTATGGCACTATATAAAAGTTTAATAACCACGGGGGAAAGGCCTGTGCTCTCTGAAGAAAGGAAGAGGTGGTGAAGATAATAGAGACAGACTTCATGTGTGCAGTAGGCCAGAAAAAATCCATGAAGAGTTTTAAAAGCAGTCATGATTTGGATCCTGAAATGAATGGGCAGCCAGTAGATATCTGAATAAGGGTGATGTGGCCCAACTTCATTGTACAAGTGAGAAGGCAGCAGCAGTCTATACAAGGTGGGACCCTGAAGAGCTGGTACCTTGGGAATAGTGTGGAAGAACAAGGTATTCAAGGTAAAAGGAGATGAATGTGTGGACGAAGAAAAGACACAGTATACTCAGAATAGTGATATACAGAGGCATATCTGCAGAGGTGGTGAGAGAAAGATTTACAGACATGTGGTAGGGAGAGAGATCAGGTCAAGGACAGTGCCAGTATTATGAGCAGTAGGCAGTGGCATAGCCAGCTTCTAAGAGGAGGGGGAGCAAACATAAAAAAGGCGCCCCCCCTTGGCTCCTCCTCTGGCCACGCCCCCCCTTGGTTCCTCCTCCGGCCGCTCCGCGCCCCCCCTTGGCTCCTCCTCCGGCCGCACCGCCCCTCCCCCCCCCCATGGCTCCTCTGGCCGTGGCTGCCGGCCGCCATGCTGCGCCCTCCCGCTCCCCCGGCCGCGCCCCCCCCATGGCTGCTGGCCACGCTGCGGGCCGCCAGCCTGCGCCCCCCCTCGCTCCTCCGGTGGCGGCTGCCGGCAGCACTGCGGGCCACATGCCGCGCCCTCCCCCCCCCCCCGCTTCTCCAGCCGTGCCTCCCCGCTCCTCCGGCCGCGCCTGCCACCCCCCCATGGCTGCCGGCCGCGCTGCGGGCCGCCAGCCTGCACCCCCCATCGCTCCTCCAGCCGCTTTTGGAAAGGCGCCGCTTATGGAACATGTGCTGACGGGAAGCAGCTGCTTCCCCTGCACCCCGCTAGCTACGCTACTGGCAGTAGGGGCCAACGGAAGGGCTGAATCAAGGTGTCAGAGAGAAGATGGAGTTGTGCCTTCAACTGTCAGAATCTCAGATTATTCCAACACGAATATATAATCCGTAATGAATCACCAGCCACCTCCACCCATGATGTGTATGAGAATTACACCTCCAAAATATATGTGTGCTCTTTAGAGTTATTCAGAACATGCTCATTTTCATCCAGGATTACTCTATGAAAAGTGGCAAGCTGTACTGCATTGTTCTCTGTGTATGCTTAACTTTGTATTCACAAAGAAACAGTTGTCATGTGCTCGATGACACTCCATGTTAGAGAGGACACCAGTGGCATTTAAGTAGAAAAGACAGTTACCTTTTCTGTAACTGGTGTTCTTCAAGATGTGTTGCTCATGTCTTGCTACACCACAGTAGGTGTTCGTGCTCACTACGTGCACCAGTGCTGGAAGTTTTTCCCCTAGCAGTAGCCATAGGGGAGCACCCCAGCGACCCCTGGAGTGGCACCTCCATGGCGCAGTATAAGAGGCGCTGCGCATTCCCCCCACCCTCAGTTCCTTCTTGCCAAACAACTCCGACAGAGGGGAAGGAGGGTGGGATGTGGAATAGACATGAGCAACACATCTCAAAGAACACCAGTTACAGAAAAGGTAACTGTCTTTTCTTCTTCGAGTGATTGCTCATGTGTATTCCACAGTAGGTGATTCCAAGCTATGTCTGTTGGAGGTGGGTAGGAGTTCACAAATTCTCGGGACAGAGCATAGCCCTGCCAAACCCGGCATCCTCCCTGGTTTGGGAGATGATCTCATAATGTGAAGTGAAAGTGTGAACTGAAGACCACGTAGCAGCCCTACAAATGTCCTGGATGGGGACATGGGCCAAAAAGGCAGCCAATGAGGCCTGCGCCCTAGTTGAGTGCGCCCTCACAATTGGTGGTGGTGGGATTCCCACCAGGCCATAATAGGTACGGATGCATGAGGTGATCCAGTTGGAGAGCTGCTGAGTGGAGATTGGGCGACCTTTCATGCGCTCGGCCGAGGCGATGAACAGTTGTGAGGACTTTCTGAACGGCTTAGTCCACTCCAGGTAGAAAGCCAGAGCCCGTCTCACATCCAGCGTGTGGAGGCGGCACTTCTCACTGGATTCATGGGGCTTGGGGCAGAGGACCGGCAGAAAAATGTCCTGATCCACGTGATTGGTGGAGACCACCTTCGGGAGGAACGAAGGGTGTGGGCGGAGCTGGACCTTATCTTTATGAAACACCGTGTATGGTGGCTTGGAGGTCGGGCCCTGAGTTCCGAGATCCATCTAGCCGACGTGATCACAACCAGGAAGGCCACCTTCCACAAGACCACGTGGCTAGTAGCTCAAACGGGGGCCCCATGAGACAGGCCAACAACAAGTTTAGGTCCCACTGCAGGACAGGGGGCCTAACATACGGGAAGAGACAATCCAACCTGTCAAGGCTGTATCCCCACTTTGAACTTTAGGGTACAAGTGTGGGGGCCTGCATGAGGACTTCTAAGCTTAACTACCAGCTTAGATCTGGTCCGCTGCCACCATTCCCACAAGCTAATTCCCTTCCCTGGGAAGCTTTGAGAAACCTTTCACCAATTCCCTGGTGAATACAGATCCAAACCCCTTGGATCTTAAAACAAGGAGAAATCATTCAGGTTCTTAAAAAGAAGGCTTTTAATTAAAGAAAAAGGTAAAAATCATCTCTGTAAAATTAGTATGGAAAATAACTTTACAGGGTAATCAAACTTAAAGAGCTCAGAGGACTCCCCTCTAGTCTTAGGTTCAAAGTACAGCAAACAAAGATAAACACTCTAGTAAAAGGTACATTTACAAGTTGAGAAAACAAAGTAAAACTAAGACGCCTTGCCTGGCTTTTTACTTACAAGTTTGAAATATGAGAGACTTGTTTAGAAAGATGGGGAGAACCTGGATTGATGTCTGGTCCCTCTCAGTCCCAAGAGCGAACAACCCCTTAAACAAAGAGCACAAACAAAAGCCTTTCCCCCCCCCCCAAGATTTGAAAGTATCTTGTCCCCTTATTGGTCCTTTGGGTCAGGTGTCAGCCAGGTTACCCGAGCTTCTTAACCCTTTACAGGTAAAAGGATTTTGGAGTCTCTGGCCAGGAGGGATTTTATAGTACTGTACACAGGAGAGCAGTTACCCTTCCCTTTATAGTTATGACACGCCCCCCAAATCACAGATAGTGTTGGACGTCCGGTTCCACACTGGCTGTGATTTCTTCCTGGAGCTCTAGGAGAAAACAGAGTTAATAAGACACATGTACCTTTAGAGATACTACTGATTATATAAAAACTAACAATATGTTCCAGTCCAAGAACAATTTTTAACCAGTTGACTCTGGGAAACTTTCCCGGGAGAGTGCATCAGCCACTTTGTTAGAAGCTCCTGAAATGTGTTGTATTTCAAAATCAAAATCTTGGAGAGCTAAACTCCACTGAAGAAGATTTTTGTTATTCCCCTTGGTGGTATGAAGCCACTGTAGCGCAGCATGGTCCGTTTGTAGTTGGAAACGCCGTCCCCAAACATATGGGCATAGCTTTTCCAGCGCGTACACAATGGCGTAGCATTCCTTTTCGCTGATTGACCAGTGGCTTTCCCTCTCACAGTTTCTAGCTGAGAAACACGACAGGATGGAATTCTTGATCCGGTCCTTCCTGCATTAAAACTGCTCCCACGCCTCGCTCGGACGCATCTGTGGTTACTAGGAACGGTTGGTCAAAGTCTGGGGCCCTTAGCACAGGGTCAGACATGAGTGTCGCCTTAAGCTGGTTAAAGGCCTTTTGACACTCATTAGTCCACTGAACTGCATTTGGCTGTTTCTTTCTGGTTAGGTCTGTCAGCGGGGCGGCGATTTGGCTGTAGTGTGGTACAAATCGCCTATAATATCCGGCCAAGCCTAAGAAGGATTGGACCTGTTTCTTTGACTTTGGAACCGGCCACTTTTGGATATCATCCACTTTGGCCTGTAGGGGATTTATAGTTCCTTGACCCACCTGGTGCCCCAGGTACGTCACTCTGTTTTGGCCTATTTGACACTTTTTAGCCTTAACAGTTAGTCCTGCCTGCCGGATGCGCTCGAAGACTTTTTCTAGGTGCTCCAGGTGTTCTGTCCATGAATCAGAAAAAATGGCCACATCATCGAGGTAGGCAACTGCAGATTCTCCCAATCCTGCTAGGAGACCATCTACAAGTCTTTGGAAGGTGGCGGGTGCATTTCGCAACCCGAAAGGGAGTACATTGAATTCATACACCCCTGCCTGGGTGACGAAGGCTGACCTTTCCTTAGCGGGTTCATCTAGTGGTACTTGCCAGTACCCTTTTGTTAAGTCTAAAGTAGAGATGAATTGGGCATGTCCCAATTTTTCCAATAGCTCATCTGTGCATGGCATTGGATAGTTGTCAGGACGAGTTACAGCATTTAGCTTACGGTAGTCCATGCAAAAGCGTATTTTCCCATCTGGTTTGGGAACTAGAACCACTGGAGATGCCCATGCACTATTAGAGGGGCGGATTATACCCATCTGTAGCGTGTCCTGGATCTCCCTTTGTATTGCAGTTTGGGCATGAGGTGACTCCCGGTAGGGTGGGGTTCTAATTGGGTGAGCATTACCTGTGTCAATGGAGTGGTATGCCCGTTTGGTCTGTCCTGGAGTGGCTGAGAAAATTGGTGCAAAGCTTGTGCACAGCTCCTTGATCTGCTGTTGCTGCAGACGTCCAAGGGTCGTGGAGAGGTTCACCTCTTCCACGCCACCATCCTTTTTTCCTTCGTAGTAGACACCTTCAGGCCACACCGCGTCATCTGTTTCCTGGGCTGTAAACTGGCAAACGTTTAATTCTCTGGAATAAAAGGGCTTAAGAGAATTAACATGGTATACCTTAGGCTTTATGTTGGAGGTGGGGGAGGCTATGAGATAGTTAACAGCTCCTAGGCGCTCCTGGACCGTGAATGGTCCTTCCCACGACACTTCCATTTTATGGGCCTGGAGCGCCTTTAAGACCATGACTTGGTCTCCTACTTTGAAGGACCGTTCTCTGGAATGTTTATCATACCAGGCCTTTTGCTCTTCCTGAGCATCCTTTAGGTTTTCTTTAGCAAGGGCTAAAGAGTGTCGGAGGGTGCTTTGAAGGTTGCTTACAAAGTCTAGAATGTTAGTTCCTGGAGAAGGTGTAAACCCCTCCCATTGCTGCTTCACCAACTGTAATGGCCCCTTAACCTCGCGGCCATATACATGTTCAAATGGTGAAAACCCTAAACTGGGATGTGGTACAGCCCTGTGGGCAAAAAGCAACTGCTGCAACACTAGGTCCCAATCATTGGAGTGTTCATTTACGAATTTATGTATCATGGCCCCCAAAGTTCCATTAAACCTCTCCACCAGACCATTGGTTTGATGGTGATGAGGGGTGGCAACCAAGTGATTCACCCCATGAGCTTCCCACAGGTTTTTCATGGTCCCTGCCAGGAAATTAGTTCCCGAATCTGTAAGGATGTCGGAGGGCCACCCTACCCTGGCAAAAATGTCTGCTAATGCCTGGCACACACTTTTAGCCCTGGTGTTGCTTAAGGGTACAGCTTCCGGCCATCGGGTAGCAAAATCCATGAAAGTCAGTACGTACTGCTTTCCTCTGGGTGTCTTCTTTGGGAAAGGACCCAGAATATCCACAGCTACTCGCTGAAATGGGACCTCAATTATGGGTAGTGGCTGGAGAGGGGCTTTAACCTGGTCTTGGGGCTTTCCCACTCGTTGGCACACCTCACAAGACCGGACATAATTAGCAACGACCTTGCCCATTCCCTCCCAGTGGAAGGACTTCCCCAACCGGTCTTTGGTTCTGTTCACCCCAGAATGGCCACTGGGATGATCATGGGCTAAGCTCAAGAGCTTTACCCGATACTTAGTGGGAACTACCAACTGTCTTTGAGGATGCCAGTCTTCCTGGTGCCCACCAGAAAGAGTCTCCTTGTATAAAAGTCCTTGTTCTACAACAAACCGGGATCGGTTAGAAGAGCTGAGAGGCGGTGGGGTGCTCTGTGCCGCCGCCCAAGCTTTCTGAAGGCTGTCATCTGCTTCCTGCTCGGCCTGGAACTGTTCCCTTGATGCTGGAGACATCAGTTCCTCCTTGGACTGTGGACTGGGGCTTGGCCCCTCTGGAAGCGATGCAGGTGCTGGGGCTGTTTCCACTGACTGTGAACCGCTGTCCGCTGGTGCACTATGTGGTATTTCAGGCTCTGGCTGAGCCTCTTGGGTAGGGTTATCTGCTGCTTCCGCCAGTTCAGGCTCGCTGGTGCCCTCTGGCGTTGGAGTTGTAGACGGGTTTGCAAGCGCTGGACTCAGTGCTGGCAATGGTTCTGGTGCTGGCTGCGTTGCCAGTTCCGGTTCTGGGACTGGCTTTGGCTGGGTCTCTGGGATTGGATCCACTACGGCTGTTGCAGTCGTTGGCAGGGTATCCGGTTCCACCACCTTTGTTTGGGTCTCTGGTAACACAGACGGGGCCCTGGTGGACGGCTCAGGAACAGGGATGGGGGTGAAAGCTTGCTTAGCCTGGCTGCGGGTGACTATTCCCACCCTCTTGGCTAGCTTCACATGGTTGGCCAAGTCTTCCCCCAGCAGCATGGGGATGGGATAATTGTCATAGACTGCAAAAGTCCACATTCCTGACCAGCCCTTGTACTGGACATGCAACTTGGCTGTAGGCAAGATTACAGACTGTGACACGAAGGGTTGAATGGTCACTGGAGCCTCCGGGTTGATGAGTTTGGGGTCCACTAGGGATTGGTGGATAGTTGACACTTGTGCCCCAGTGTCCCTCCAAGCAATAACCTTCTTTCCGCCCACTCTCAAGGTTTCCCTTCGCTCCGAGGGTATGAGAGAGGCATCTGGGTCTGGGGATCTTTGGTGTGATTGGGGTGTAATGAACTGTAATCGGTTGGGGTTCTTGGGGCAGTGAGCCTTTATATGCCCTAGTTCATTACATTTAAAACATCGCCCTGCTAAGGTATCACCGGGGTGATGTTGGTTGATGGAGACTGGTGTGGTGGGGTGAGAAGGCGTCTGGGGTTTCCCTTGGGATGTGGGTGGGGCCTTGGGTTGTCCCCGGTGGTAAGGTTTTGTTTCGGCTTGCCCTTTCTGATATTCGCTCCAACTGCTACTAGTTTTTTTCTTTTCTGCCACCTCCACCCATTTGGCTCCAATCTCCCCCGCCTCGGTTACAGTTTTGGGCTTCCTATCTAGGACGTACCTTTCTATTTCCTCAGGAACACCCTCTAAAAACTGCTCCATTTTTACTAGGGAAACCAGATCTTCCAGAGATTTAACATTTGCTTCTGATACCCAGGCATCACAATTTTTGTCAATGTGGTAGGCATGCCGGGAAAATGACACGTCTGGTTTCCACCTTAGGGCTCTGAACCACCGACGGGCATGCTCGGGTGTTAGCCCCATTCTGAGTCTGGCCTTGTTTTTAAAAAGTTCATAACTGTTCATGTGTTCCTTAGGCATTTCAGCCACCACCTCTGCTAAGGGTCCACTGAGCTGCAGCCTCAGCTCTACCATGTACTGGTCTGGAGTGATGCTGTATCCAAGGCAGGCCCTTTCAAAATTTTCTAAGAAGGCCTCAGTATCATCGCCTGCCTTGTAGGTGGGGAATTTTCTGGGATGGGAAGTGGTACCTGGAGAGTGATTGTTAGGAGTGGCTGTTGTATCCGGCCTAGCCCTTGCTACTTCCAGTTCATGCTTCCTTTCTTTTTCTCTCTCCTCCATCTCTTTTTCTTTCAGCTCCATCTCTCTCTTGTGGGCCTCCTCTTTGGCTTTTTCTAGCTCCATCTCTCTCTTGTGGGCCTCCTCTTTGGCTGTCTCTTCTTTTGTAGTCATTTTCCTGTTTTCTTGTGCTGGGTCACACCCCTCTGCAGTTGACTGAAACTGGGATGCACTCAGCTCAGGTTGCTGCTGAGTTAACAGAGACTTTCTAACTAGCTACTCCCGAGGATGTAAAAAGAAAAAGAAAAACAATTCAGCTTGTAAATTCCTTTTACCAGTCGTTTGCTCATTAATTGAACCCTTCTTTTAACAAAGGCTCTTGTTAAAAAAACTTAACACCTCTGCCTTCAGGCAAGGAGAGATAAGATATGCATCTACCTTCAGCTCTGCTTTCCAAGCAGCTAGAAGGGAAAAAAAATATCTCACTGGCTTTTGGGTTTAAAATGATTTCCACCGCTATGCCACCATGTCAAGGCTGTATCTCCACTTTGAACTTTAGGGTACAAGTGTAGGGGCCTGCATGAGGACTTCTAAGCTTAACTACCAGCTTAGATCTGGTCCGCTGCCACCATTCCCACAAGCTAATTCCCTTCCCTGGGAAGCTTTGAGAAACCTTTCACCAATTCCCTGGTGAATACAGATCCAAACCCCTTGGATCTTAAAACAAGGAGAAATTGACCCTTCCCCCCTCCTTCCTTTCACCAACTCCTGGTGAATACAGATCCAACTCCCTTGGATCTAAAAACAAGGAAAAATCATTCAGGTTCTTAAAAAGAAGGCTTTTAATTAAAGAAAAAGGTAAAAATCATCTCTGTAAAATCAGTATGGAAAATAACTTTACAGGGTAATCAAACTTAAAGAGCTCAGAGGACTCCCCTCTAGTCATAGGTTCAAAGTACAGCAAACAAAGATAAACACTCTAGTAAAAGGTACATTTACAAGTTGAGAAAACAAAGTAAAACTAAGACGCCTTGCCTGGTGTTGGAGAAAAACAGAGTTCTCACTATTTGTTTGGGTACAGCAAGTCAGATGCTTTATTTTCTCTCACAATTGCGCAGAGGGAGAGAGCTAAGCAGGTCTCTCTCAACAGGTAAACAATTACATCAAGCATTTATACCTT
Source organism: Emys orbicularis (assembly GCF_028017835.1). NCBI lineage: Eukaryota > Metazoa > Chordata > Testudines > Emydidae > Emys > Emys orbicularis. The sequence continues at coordinate 65,585,768 of NC_088684.1, forward strand.
TTGTTACAGACAATAATGAGCAACAGCTGCATTTTGTTTATACATAGGTCATTCTGATATCTTGTTTTGCTCACTAATGTAGACTCTTAGGCTACATTCCATATTATCTACACAAGGTCGCAACAACTTCTCACACAGTTCTTTCCCACTCGCCTCACACATTCCTCGCTTCTACAAATCTCGCGTTATTAGGGTTACAGTTAGCCTAACTCTTGCTAACGAACTGTCATGCATTGCATCCCCTTCCTGTCAGTTCTTTCTCTGCTTCCACACTGGCTTTTTACTTACAAGTTTGAAATATGAGAGACTTGTTTAGAAAGATGGGGAGAACCTGGATTGATGTCTGGTCCCTCTCAGTCCCAAGAGCGAACAACCCCTTAAACAAAGAGCACAAACAAAAGCCTTCCCCCCCCCCCCAGATTTGAAAGTATCTTGTCCCCTTATTGGTCCTTTGGGTCAGGTGTCAGCCAGGTTACCCGAGCTTCTTAACCCTTTACAGGTAAAAGGATTTTGGAGTCTCTGGCCAGGAGGGATTTTATAGTACTGTACACAGGAGAGCTGTTACCCTTCCCTTTATAGTTATGACACAACCCCTTAAGGAATTGGCCAGTCATAGCATGGGAGAATACCATGTGGCCCTGCACCGGCGGATGGAAGGCCAATATGGCCGACAGGTGCACCTTGACTGACGAGGACGCCAGGCTTTGGGCTCTAAGGTGAAGGAGATAGTCCAGAATAAGCTGGATCAGGGCAGCCACCGGGGAAACGCCCCGCTCATCCGCCCATCTGGAGAACTGACACCACTTTGCCAAGTAGGCTCGGCGTGTGGAGGGCCACCTGCTTTCTAGGACGACGCGCTGAACCCCTTCCAAGCACTTCCTTTCCTCCCTACCTACCCACCCATTGAGTAGCCACCCTGTGAGGTGGAGTGCCTCCAGGTTGGGGTGGAGGAGGCGGCCCTGGTCCTGGGAGAGCAGATCCGGGTGGGACAGCAATGGCCATGGCGGGGCGACCTCCAGGCCCGTGAGGGTGCCGTACCAATGCTGCCTGGTCCATGCCGGGGCAATCAGAAGGACCCGGGCCTTGTCCGACTATCTTTTCCAGGACCTTGCTGATCAGCGAGAATGGGGGAAAGGCATAGAGAAATTGGCTTGACCAGGACAAGAGGAAGGCATCGGAGAGTGCACCCTGTCCCAGCTACCGCCTCCCGGAGCAGAACCGGGGACAGCGACGGTTCTGCCGAGTCGTGAACAGGTCCACTTGGGGAGTTCCCCACACTTGCAAAAGTCTGTGTACCACCTCTGGGTGGAGAGACCACTCGTGCTGAGAGGAGAAGTTCCTGCTCAAGCGATCCACCCACGCGTTCCGGGCGCCCGGCAGATGGAAGGCCTGTAGGCAGATGTCGTAGGCTATACAAAAGTCCCACAGCCTGAGGGCTTCGTGGCAGAGGACAGAGGATCGGGCCCCAACTTGCCTGTTGATATAGAACATCGAGGCCATGTTGTCTGTAAGGACCCTGACCACCCGGCCCTCCAGGTGTGCATGGAAGGCCATGAACGCCAGCTGTACCACCCTGAACTCCTTGACGTTTATGTGGAGGGTCAGATCCTGAGCTGACCACAGACCTTGGGTCTGAATGTTCCCCACATGGGCCCCCCATCCCGATGCGTCAGACACTAGTTCCAGTGACTGGGCCCTGCCCCTGAACGGGACCCCTTGGAGCATGTTTCTCAGGGAGGACCACCACCGTAGGGAGGTGATCACTGGCTCGGGCACCATGAGGACTTTGTTCATCCTGTCCCTGGCCTGGGAGAACTCAGAGGCCAACCAGAGCTGGAGGGGCCTCATCCTGAGTCTGGCATGACAGACCACATACGAGCACGCCGACTTGTGATCCAAGAGCTGGAGGCATGCTCTGGCTGCTGTCACTGGAAACCTTGTGACTGTGTCGATGAGCCCCTTCAGGGTCTCGAACCTGTCCGGTGGGAGGGAGGCTTTGGCTGATGAGGCGTCCAGGACTGCCCTGATAAACTCTATGCATTGTACCGGGACTAATGTGGACTTGGTGTTGTTTACCAACAGGGTCACAAGTGGTGCACATGGACAGGAGCGCCACGTGATCCCACACCTTGGGGAGCTGCCCTTGACCAACCAGTCATGCAGATAGGGGAAGATCTTGACCCCCCTGGCACCTGAGGTAGGCCACCACCACCGACATACATTTCGTGAATACCCTGGGGGCAGTGGACAGGCCAAATGGGAGGACCATACACTGAACAAACAAGCAGCTTTGGGGACGAGCTACAGCAAAGCTGGAGCAGAGCAGTTCCAAAGCACCTTCACTGCAAGGAGGAACTGAGGGTGGGGGGAGTGCGCAGTGCCCCTTATACCGCACCCTGGAGGTGCCATTCCAGGGGTTGCTGGGGGAAAACCTTCCGGCACCGGTGCACGTGGCGAGCACGCACACCTACTGTGGAATACACATGAAGAAGAATCAGATTTTCTGATACACAATCACTAGAAGAAGAAAATACAGATTTTATTAAAATAATGAATCTATTTTAGTCTTTGCAGATGTGGACTCATACACAAGTGAAACAGGGCATTAACTCCAGCCTTTCTGATAAGCAAGAGCTATAATCCAGTATCATGACAAGGGAAATGAAGGTAAAACCTCCCTTTTTCTTAGGACTCAGATTCCACAACACAGATTGCAAAAACAGAATCCTGACCCCATTGTAGTCTAGGTGAGTTTTGCCTTTGTCTTCAATGGAGCCAGGATTTCACACTCCAGTCTGGCCAGCTCCAAAGCAAACTCTTGATACTGAGGTTACTCAAGTTTTTTCCAGCATTTTTCCACCATCTGCCCCATTGTCTAAATGGTGCCTCCCACATTTCTGGGACTCAAAAAAAGAACCCAACACAAACCACACAACACAGTTTAAACAGGTTTGCAATAACGCTCCTTACATCTACAGGCAACCAGTACATACACCCAGTCAAATGTGTTGTGGTGTTGTCTTCTTTTGCTTTGCCAACATTTATGAATATCTCTAGTCTGCGAGAAAGCAGGATAGGATGATGTTCATTACTGATGTAACTTCCCCTTTCATCCATCATAGCCATATTTAATTTTGTTGTATTGATACAGGCTGCAATTTAAAGCCACACTGATTAAATGAATTAGCCCCTTTCCTCATCTTATTTGGAGTGCCCCATTTTGACTATATTCAAAGTGTATTAGAAGCATTTTATGAGAAAAACACTCTCTTCCAAGTCCTATACTCTGCCCTCTCTCTGGTGATTTTATTAATCCAGGTCTCCCCTTCCCATTTGTTTCAAGTGCAGACTGCATTCATTATTTTATGTTAGGTTGTTTAGCGTGTATCATTACAGAGTGGGAAGTGGATTTAGGCTTGGTGAACATTGGACTTGAGTGCATGTGTACGGCCTAAGAAAGCATACACCATTATTAACTGGACAGTTAACCCAGTGGGTAAAAATAAAATGACCAGGGAGTAAAATTTGTTCCTGGGCAGAGGGCTAGCACCAAGCCTGAGCAGCCCGTAAGGCTTCAAAATAGAGTCTAAGTAGGATTGAAGTCCTGTGCTGGCCCTCTACACCCAGTGATTTGTGCATGAAATTTGACACCTAGTTGGAGTAAAGGTCATGCCGGACTTGCAGTCAATTTCAGTCTGGTGCCTGATATGGTAGAAAACATGGGGAAGAGTCAGTGGGATCAACTGTTTTATCCTAACAGACTCTGGTAGGTAAGGTGGCTTAGAAGAGACTATCAGAATCAAGGAAGCAGGGCCAGCTGTACGGGTGGATGCTGTGGTCAAGAGGCAAGGAGCAGGGTGGCCCTGGGGTGCAAGGTCATGGAAGGGAGCTCAGTGAAATGGGGATGGAGGGAGGCAGTGGGGCAAGAGGGATGGGTGGGGAGGCAGCGGGGGTCAGGGTCACCAAAATGCAAGTTTCCTTAAGGCTGACCCTGCAAGGAAGGAACGTTCTACTTAGCGGGAGCGCTGGTAAGCTGAATGGGAGGAAGCAAAAGTTTTCACAAAGCTTCTGACAGTAGGAGGCGGCCCTGGGTGGGGGCTTCAAACTGTTTACAAGTAGCAAAAGTTTCACAGGACTAGCAATCCACCAGGAAAAGTTTCTGTATTTCTATTGTGGCAGCAAACCCCAGCTACAAAACTTCCTGCCCATTAGGGCTCATTATTTAAGCTTTTGTTTCTCATGCACAAGCACAGATCCTGGCAATCAAATGGCTAGGATCTTTCTTCTCATGGGAACCTGAGCGTCTGTGTTTTTCTATTTGAAGTTTGTCAGCCTTTCTGTACCTGACAGAGAGAAATCCCTCACTGTACATTTGAGGGGTAACTAAATTCAAAGTTGAAAACACCCTTCTTTTTCTATTCTTGTAGAATCTCCATTTACTTTACCATTGAACTGTTATGGGACATGACATAATTTCCTGCGAGCCATGTGAACAAAGTGTGCCATTGTGAACCAGTGTTTTACTTTCAGCAAAGTTTAATATAAATGTAATGTTGTTAATGTTGCTAAACTTCACCTTTGTAAGTCAGTTGGTGCATTTGATCAGCTGGAAAGCTAAGATACAGCTAATTAAAACAGTGTACATCTTCCTAACATCATATCCTCACTACTGAACTTCTAACCTGACATAAATACATTGCATACTGTAACCTGTTTCTCCTGATTATTAACCTTGAGCATGGCAACCAATAAATCATCGGTGAAACAGCTGGTGCTCAGCATTGCCCCAAAGGTGTATGATTATGATCATTTTATATATATATCTTGATATGCAGACATGAAAAATTCATTGAAGAGCTTGGTATCCTAAGCCTTATTGTAATGAATTTTCTTAAAAACATAGATCATGCTTAAAATAGGTGTCTGCTCAGTATAATGCAGCCATTTAGATCTTCTTCAATTACCTAGTCCAGGCTCTGCCATTTTCTTAGAGTCAAACATAATGGTTCCTAAACAGATTTACAGTGGTCAGCTTCTCTGCACTCTAGGGTAGGATTTTGCATTTTATCCTTATGCCCTTTATTCCCATAGAGGCTAGGACATGAATATACAAGAACATTAAGGGAACAGAGTAAGAATTTTCCTAGGTTTCAGAATCCACTAAGCAGGGCCGGCTCCAGGCACCAGCTTAACAAGCAGGTGCTTGGGGCGGCCAAGGGAGAGGGGTGGCACATGTGGCAATTCGGGGGCGGCAGGTCCCTCACTCCCTCTAGGAGCAAAGGACCTGCCGCCGAACTGCCACCGCCGATCGCGGCTTTCCCCCCCCCCCCCCCCCCCAATTGCCACCGGTCGCGATTGCGGCTTTTTTTTTTTTTTATTTATTTTTTTGCGCTTGGGGCAGCAGAAATGCTGGAGCCGGCCCTGCCACTAAGACGTCCTCTGTGTGGATTTAAACTACTATGTTTGGTGCTTTAGATACGGTGAAGCCCTATAGATATATGCAAGATAGATCCCAAATGACTTAGATTCATCTAATAGGCAATGAGTGAAACTACAGTAAAACAACGTCATGCGTCCGACGAAGTGGGTATTCACCCATGAAAGCTTATGCTCCAATACATCTGTTAGTCTATAAGGTGCCACAGGACTCTTTGTTGCTTTTTATAGTAAAACAAGTCTGTGCTAAGCTGTTTATCAAAGGAAAAAAAGGTTGTAAAGCAACCCTCTTAGTAATAAAGCAGGTCCTCCATGATGAGAAATTGTGAGAATATGTTTGTGAAAAGTGTAAGCAGAGTGAAACCTAATGGGCAGGGTTTCAAATCAAGTGGTAAAGGGCATGCATGCAAGATCTTGCCCTAAGGCAGATCAGCTATTTGGCTTACCCTGGAGCAAGTATGAGTTGTTACAGTGACTCAGGCAAATAACTGTTTGAAGCTGTCATTGCCCACATACCTCTGGCCACAGGAACATATTTCCCTCCCTGCTAGCCACATCTACGTTGTGTATGGGCTCCAAACCCGCTCCACGTTAATGGGAGGGGGCAAAATGTCTCTCTGAAGCAAGTCGGCGGCTAACATGATAGCCAGCCCCTACGTCCCAATACTTCTGTTGCCTTTCACAGGAGTGCTCTTGCTGACTGTGCCCAAGGTTGCATTCCTGATGGTAGGTGGCAAGGATGGATGGCTCACACTGGTCATTTACCACACTGCAAATCTTGACTATTTTTTGATGCAGTGCAAGAGGCCTGTGTCACCTACTATTTTTATTCCCCAGTGTCTCCTCCAGACAGGACTCTCAAGTACTTCATTGGTAGGAGAGAGTGTAATGGAGAGGTAGCTTTATTATGCTAACTGCTGGCCACAGTTGATTTTGCTTGTTTATAATATGCACCCAGATATCACATGATGGGCACAATGAATGAGGAAAATTATCTCCCTATCATAACCTAGAGCAGCTACCATTGTCTCCATGAACTACACGAAAACGGTGGGGCTACATCAAAACTTTGCCACTCAGGGCACACCATGTTATTTTAAAGGAACATCTAACCCCACTCTGTTCCCCAAAGATGTCACTGACTAGCCAGAGAAATAGCTACTGCCAGTCTTTCAAATCCTCAAGAGGAAGGCAAATAATAAAGCCATTATGAAAAAAATTCACCCACACTCCCTCTAAACCGCTATATAAAACAAATCTTAAATTGCCTGTCTATTCTGCTTGCTGCCAATCGGAGAGGGCTAGTACAAAGCCTAAAAGCATGGTGCTAAAGGGGATCGATGCCACCCCATTGCATGTTCACTGGCTTCATGGTCAGCGTAAAAATCAATGCAGTTTTAGTTTGCTTTACCACACCTATCAGATGGGATGAGGACAAAACACAAAGCATTTAGCTTTCTGACTATTCCTCTAGTCTGAATAGACAATATGCTTATTCCAAAAAGCAAACAGTAAAAATACAGCAAGAAAACCTCTTATTAATGCATTAGCTATTGCTCGAGTCACAGCTGGCATAATCTGCTGAGTGGAGATCTAAAGTGCTATCTCCACATCACAAGCCACACATGCATTACAAAGCATAATCTGCTCCAATTTACTTATGATCCTGTTAGCACTTCTACTGTAAACTGCTTTTTGGAGGTGTTCATTAAACTATGGGCAAGAAAACCCTACTCAGCCTAGCATACAATGAAACCTCCTTGCACAAGGACTGCTTTACAGGGGCCATACTAAATCCATGTGAAAAAGCACTCACCTGTGAAATGTTTCTAGCCAAATACTAAACACACCCAGATGCTGCAGTTGTATATGATGATCCCTGTGATCTACCAACAGCAGAGAAACTGATACAGCAGCATTGAAGGCCAGTCACAGTGAAACTGAAAAGGCACCAGTGTTGGCAAATGAATAAGAAGGAGGACTGAGCTACAAGTGCTGAAGACATAATAAAAGATATCCATTAACATTTGCCTGCCAAGAGATGCAGGAAGATAGCTTTCCTGTAGTCACACATGAATCTAGGATATGTGAGAAATAGAAGCTGTCCAGTGCACGGGGAGAGAAACAGTTTGAATGAAACAATAGTTTAAAGCTACTAGATGAAAAAAACACCACATTCCTGTAAGTGTGCTGTTATTGCAGAGACAAAAACCCATTGATGACAGAAAGTTGGGTGAAGGAGCATTGGTTTCAAGTTAGGAATTGGTAGTTTGACAGCTAGAACATTAACTGTAGGAGTTTTTAAAACTCTGCAAAGCTACCAATTTCATCAAGGAGACTAGCGGGCATTGGAAACAAACTGTGCTAGACTGCTTCCAACTGTCTCATCTGTTATCCGTCAGATAGCAATAAAGAACAGGAATGATTCGTCCAGCCCCCTAGCCCCCTGATGTATTCCACCAACTCCCCCATGGAAGCAGTTGCAGACAACACCAAAGGGGGAGGCCCTTTAAAATTAGCTCTGTTCTATGGTAGCATGACTAGTGAGGGGGGAAAAGTGTTGTTAATTGGAAAAATCACAGAACTGTCAAGCATTCCACAACCTTTTAATGTCAAAGCTGCCCAATATGTAGAGAGAAGCCTACACTGCACAACATAAGGGATGATTTTTTTTTTTTAAGACTATGAAGCTGTAACAGTGTCATATACCTTACTCTTTAGAAACAATGCCTCAATATTTAGCTCTATTTAGAGACTAGAATAAGTACATTTCTTACACTGTAAAAAGCAACAGAGGGTCCTGTGGCACCTTTAAGACTAACCGAAGTATTGGGAGCATAAGCTTTCGTGGGTAAGAACCTCACTTCTTCAGATGCAAGTAATGGAAATCTCCAGAGGCAGGTATAAATCAGTATGGAGATAACGAGGTTAGTTCAATCAGGGAGGGTGAGGTGCTCTGCTAGCAGTTGAGGTGTGAACACCAAGGGAGGAGAAACTGCTTCTGTAGTTGGATAGCCATTCACAGTCTTTGTTTAATCCTGATTTGATGGTGTCAAATTTGCAAATGAACTGGAGCTCAGCAGTTTCTCTTTGGAGTCTGGTCCTGAAGTTTTTTTGCTGTAAGATGGCTACCTTTACATCTGCTATTGTGTGGCCAGGGAGGTTGAAGTGTTCTCCTACAGGTTTTTGTATATTGCCATTCCTGATATCTGACTTGTGTCCATTTATCCTCTTGCGTAGTGACTGTCCAGTTTGGCCAATGTACATAGCAGAGGGGCATTGCTGGCACATGATGGCATATATAACATTGGTGGACGTGCAGGTGAATGAGCCGGTGATGTTGTAGCTGATCTGGTTAGGTCCTGTGATGGTGTTGCTGGTGTAGATATGTGGGCAGAGCTGGCATCGAGGTTTGTTGCATGGGTTGGTTCCTGAGTTAGAGTTGTTATGGTGCGGTGCGTGGTTGCTGGTGAGAATATGCTTAAGGTTGGCGGGTTGTCTGTGGGCAAGGACTGGCCTGCCTCCCAAGGTCTGTGAAAGTGAGGGATCATTGTCCAGGATGGGTTGTAGATCACTGATGATGCGTTGGAGAGGTTTAAGCTGAGGACTGTAGGTGATGGCCAGTGGAGTTCTGTTGGTTTCTTTTTTGGGCCTGTCTTGTAGCAGGAGGCTTCTGGGTACACATCTGGCTCTGTTGATTTGTTTCTTTATTTCCTTGTGTGGGTATCGTAGTTTTGAGAATGCTTGGTGAAGATCTTGTAGGTGTTGGTCTCTGTCTGAGGGGTTGGAGCAGATGCGATTGTACCTCAGTGCTTGGCTGTAGACGATGGATCGTGTGGTGTGTCCGGGGTAGAAGCTGGAGGCATGAAGGTAGGCGTAGTGGTCGGTGGGTTTTCGGTATAGGGTGGTGTTAACGTGGCCATCGCTTATTTGTACGGTGGTGTCTAGGAAGTGGACCTCCCGTGTAGATTGGTCCAGGCTGAGGTTGATGGTGGGGTGGAAGCTGTTGAAATCATGGTGGAATTCTTCCAGGGTCTCCTTCCCATGGGTCCAGATGATGAAGATGTCATCAATGTAGCGTAGGTAGAGAAGGGGCGTGAGTGGACGAGAGCTGAGGAAGCGTTGTTCCAGGTCGGCCATAAAAATGTTGGCATATTGTGGGGCCATGCGGGTGCCCATAGCGGTGCCACTGGTCTGGAGGTATATATTGTCACCAAATTTGAAATAATTGTGCGTGAGGATAAAGTCACAGAGCTCAGCAATAAGTTGTGCTGTGTCATCATCAGGGATACTGTTCCTGACAGCTTGTATTCCATCTGTGTGTGGGATGTTGGTGTAGAGAGCCTCTACATCCATGGTGGCTAGGATGGTATTTTCATACACTGTACACAGTGTATTTCTTACACTGTAACCACTGCTGGGATATCCCAAGTACCTTCCAATGGTGTAGTAAGTTACATGGATCATATCCATTCCTCTTCTCCATGGGAAAATTACACACACATTTTTGTTAGCCCTTCGTTTTACGATGCAGTACGTGTAGTTTTATCAGGGAAATGCACCGCACACATGGAATGGAAAGTAGCAAAGGTGGTTCTTAGATCAAGTAGGAGCCAGTTCCAGAGTCTTCAATTGGCCTTTAAGAAAGCTCTGTCTCCTGCACGGGTGATCTTTACCTTTGCAGTAAGCAGTTTCATTGTGCCAAAGAAATAGAATTAATGACTGCAGTCCTGGTTCCAATCTTGAAGCAATCTTTCTGATATCCTGGGATCCTATCATTAACAAACTAGAACATACAAATTGAGATCTTAATTTTTTTGACACAACTTTCTAGGGCAAGCCAGTGTAGCAAGTGGAGGATAGATCTGATGTGCCTATGGAAACCCATGTTGCTATGACCATTGGAGTGACCAAGAAGTTTGGTGTTACATTTTGTACTAGTTGTAGCTCTCTCAGGACTGAAATTTTCTTGCCCCAGTAGACTGAGTTACTACAATCCCGCCAGGATATACTGAAGGTATGTACTACTGAGCCCAGATGTAGCTTCTTCCCAATGTTCCCTGTAATGGGCCTGGAGATTATCAATGAGGTGGTCTGCTCTCTGAGTTAACTAGATTCTTCACACTACTTCAGATGTTCTGCACTTTCTTCATCTAAGCAGGGTATTTAAGACTTTTGGTAGCCATGGGGGATGGATTTACTGGCTGCTTTGAACATTGTTTTTGACAGGTGAGTGTAATACTCTTTCGAATTATTGTGTGGTATACACATTATATACTCAGGTCAACTCCAAGTATTTTTCCAGTCTGCTTTTCTATAGTTCCACCACAATATAGGGATAGTGGTTATTATAGGGATCATCACTCCCATCCAAGTAAGAATGGGGCAGTGCTGGCTGTGTGGGTAGTTGCCAAGAATTTCACAAGAGGCTAGTAATGGATGGCCCCCTACTGAGGTGACCTGACTGGACACGACAAGGTCTAGCAGGAAAGCATGGTCACTCAAGAAAGTTTGGAGAAGCACAGAAGTCACCATCCATACATTGGTATAAAAAAGTGTTCCCAAACAGCATTGCCATACGACTAACATGGCAAAAGCCAAAAGGAACAAGACCTTTGAGAAATCAGTAAAGAGGGAATGGTGCAGCTACAGACTGGCTCCACCTCTAAGTGAGGAAAACATCTTTCAGCCTTTCTGCACTGGGAAATTGGGGAGAGCACTTAGCCTCATGAATGCCAGAAAAGCACGTGGCTTTGACAAGTTTCACCTTGGTAAGAAAATGGTGGTCAATTTTTGTATCCTGTGTCATCCAAGAAAACAAGATGCCAAAGATATGGAAGAAAGCTAGGGTGGTAGCTATACCAAAATCAGGAAAGGACCATTCCCTTCCAGCTATTTACCATCCAACATAACTTCTTAGCTGTGCTTGCCAACTTCTGGAGCAACTAATTCTGGAAAGAATCATGCCCATGGTAAAGCAGAGTCTGGGTGATGACCAGGCAGATTTGAGACCTAATAGGAGCACTGGTGACCAAGTCTTTGCTCTTACCACCTATATAAAAAATGGTTTTCAGCAGAAGGAAAAAGTCAGGGGCTGTTTCTTGACTTGACAGCAGCATATGATACTGTCTGACACATTGGTCTGCTGGTTGTTACTACAATGGGTTGTTATAGATGCAGAAATGATGCTTTGAAACAGACAAGTCCAAGCAATGCTAGAACATGGACTGAGCATATGGAGGATCCAGAAGAACAGACTACCTCAAGCATCTGTTCTTGCCCAACTTAGACAAGGGTGTGTGAGAGAGAGGTAATATCTTTTATTGGACCATCATTCTGGGACCGACCCAGCTACAACTACACACATCTCATGATGGTCTTGCAGGAGGACTTTTCAGACTCCACACTGCTGATCCCAAGGCTATTGAATGGCTAAAACTTGTGATGTCTACCTAAGCCTTTTTGACATTTTGTTTTATTTCTACATCTCCCTACTTTGTGTTTTATTTTGAACCTTTCCCCATCTTCAATGCACTTACTTGTTGCATTCACAGATATTGAGCCCAGAACATCATGGGTGACATCTCATTGCAGCCAGCCCGTATCACTGTAGTATCTGAGCACCTAACAGTCATTGCTTAATTTATCCTCCAACACCCCCTGTGAAATAGGGAAGTATCATTATTCCCTGTTGCACAGATGGAAAATGCCAAAGTGACACAGAAAGAATCTGGCAGAACTAGAAACTGAATCCAGAGTCCTACTTCAGTCGTTTAACCACCAGACCATCCTCCTCTCTAAACTTGTGGATATACAGCTTTTAGAAATTAAACTACTAACTCTGGTTAATAATCAATGGATGCTGGAATTACAGACTTACCTTCTACTGTCAGTCTTGGATGACATCTCTAATTACTAAAATGGACAATTAAAAGAGCAACATTGCTTGCAAAACAAAACCATACCTGCTGGATGCTAGACGGCTAACAAGTTGGAATTGGTGTGGGACTCATGACAATTGGGAAAGAATGCAATTGTGTTTTCTGACAACTTACAGGAAACACTATCAGGTGATACGGAGTCTGCACTGCACAGCAGCACCTTGGTGAACTGATTGCCCATATACCAGATAACAAGCCTGCTGCAGATTATAGGAGAGCTGAAAATGGCATATTTGCTTGTGAGGAACTTGAAGACCAGGAAGGAAAGGCAGTGCTTCACAGCTACAATCTAAAATGGAAATTCAGCAGAGATGGCTCAAGCTAGGCAAGGTATAGGACTTGTATCAAGATTTCCTTGAGCCGTGTCTGTCTATTGATGAATTGCTGTGCAGACTGGATACAAACATTATAGAGCAGGTTTTATTTGCAGTCTTGAACCATGAATGAAAACCATTCATTTCATCCCTCTCCTTTACACAAATCCATAGCAAGGGGAAAATAATAACACTATTGCTTTTTAAAAATTCTTCTAAACAAATGTACATATTTTGATCTATAAAGTTTCCAGGAACTAAGAACAAAGTAATATGCTGTCTCAAATATCTTATACATGTCTTCTGAAAACTCTTATTTGTGCAAAGTTAATTCAGGAAAACACATTGAGAACAGATCTTTAAAGAGTAAAGATCTTGCTTTCACCCCTTTGGCTCCATTTGCTATATATTTTAGAAGTGGGGGGGTTTGGCATGTGTTTAGGGAAAATTCATGTTTTTAATGGTTTTAGGAAATGCTTCAGGCTATTCAGAGTCTGCACAGATGCTCATCAGCAGCCAACCATGGCTGAAAGAGCAGAATCTATGGATCATAGAAATATGCCATCTTTGTCTGGGGAAGAACAATGCTTCTGCAGTGAAATACAATGGCCGTCTCTTATTTTCTACTCACCCTTAGAAAAAAAAATGGAAGGGATCATGCAGTTGCCTTGCAGGGCCTCTGAGCTGAGTGAGAACACATTAGCTCTGCAGCCACAGATATGCAAATCCTTTTTGAGTCCAACAATAGCAGAAAAACCCTGTGGGAGGAGACTGATAGCACAAACACCAGAGCTGGAGTGGACTCCTACACATACAAAAATGACACGTTTCAGAGTTACGTAAATCTGCATCTGAAAGGTTAAAGCATCATCCAAGAGGAACAGAGCTATAAAAGCCACCAGATCCCGAGTGGCTAACAACATCCACCTTAAATCAGCATTTGATACACACTTGTAATTACTACTGGACATTTTACAGCTTGCACTTAATTTGTCATCTATACTGGTTAATAGATGTACTTCAGGGCCATCACACACATTTTACTATTAATAAATCCAAAGTTCAAGGACTGCACGTTGCTGTCAGGATTCAGTGTTAAAATGCTGCACTATACATTAATAAGGCATGTATGTAAAAAAGTCTTTTTTTTTAGTTCCAACATACTATTCTAGGTGACAATTCCCATTCATAATTGTAGGAACTCCTCCAATTTAATGATACTTTCAATAAATCAGCCTGTCTGTGACTACGTAATTTGAGCAAAATCTGACACTCATGTGCTGGCTTTTTAAAAGCCAGAACATATGTTACTAGGATTTTAATATGATCACTGAACACTCATTCGTGACTCTGAGATTTGTACCCAGATCTCTAGAGAAGTACAGCTAATTCATTAAACCACTGCAATATCTAGAACCAGGGCTGGCTCCAGCTTTTTTGCTGCCCCAAGCGGCGAAGCTAAAAAAAAAAGATAAAGATAAAGATAAAGCCATGATCGGTGCACTTCGGCGGCAGCTCTACCGCGCTGCTTCATTCTTCAGCGGCGGGTCCTTCCCTCCAAGAGGGAGTGAGGGACCCGCCGCCGAAGACTCGGACGTGCCACCCCTTTCCATTGGCCGCCCCAAGCACCTGCTTCCTTTGCTGGTGCTTGGAGCCGGCCCTGTCTAGAGTCCTGGCAATGTTAAAGTTCAGGCTTGTCCTGTTACTAGTGCTAAAGTGAAGCCATGAAGGGTATAACAAAAACAAATCCACATACTACATCTCAGCCCATTTTGAACATCTGAGTTATTTTTAGTTTAGAATTAGGTCACATTGTTTACCAGAAATGGGTACTATTTTATATTCACACAGTTACGACCTAAAGTTAAACGCAGGGAAGGTTTTAACGTTTACTTGTATACCTTAATTTTGGAGTGAAGGTTTTAGATTTAGCAAGACCACTCAGTGCATTCATGTAGACAGATGAACAAAGACTGGTGCAGTGTTGGCTGAAGGGAACTCTCACCTGAGACTTGTACAATGGCAACTATCATTCTTGGATTTGAATTTCTCTTGACTTGTTTTGGGCCAAGTCAATCTTAGGCATCCGCACGTAAAATCTTTAACGTTTAAAAGGACAAACCAGTGGTTCCTCCCAAGGCATCATCTCGGCCAGAGAGAGGGGGAAAAAAATACAGACTACTCATAGCACCTTCCACATAATCAAGCCCCAGGAAATTTACAACACAAAGTCCAAGCAGCACCCTTGCCTATTGAATTGGATGACTCAAAGCATCCTTTAGCCTATGCCTTTCAGGCCCCACAAGGAAGAGCTACAAGTCAGAGGGGCCAGAGTCATCAGATGTCTTATGTTACTAGACCCCAGACCCATACAATAAGTTCTCAAGGTCACTGAAATGCATGGTGCCCGATTAATAGAACTCTAAATGTCAAAGCGATTTTGTATGCCATACAAAATGTAATGGGAATCCTAATAATGGAAAATAGGTTGAAAAGCCTGCTATCCTCTAATTCCCAAAAAGGCCCTTTCTTTGAGATGCTTAGCCCACTGCAGTCAATGATAAGGTTATTCATGGAGAAGTCCTGTATTTGAACATTATTCCAGTAATGGAAACACAAAACCTATAGTAATTTCTGCAAGTACACAGGCTTAGTATTGGACATTGTCATGAAACTGTAGAGACCAAAGCTACTGGGAGACCCTGGGGACCAGTTTAGAAAGTTACCTAATTTCATCGGTGAGCATTTTCCACCACTTATACTTTGTAACAGTTTTATAATACAGCCTCAGTTTATAGAACAAGAATATAAACTTTTTTAAAATGTTTTTTTAAATATGTATCATCTTTAATCTGATAGTTTGAGCAGTTTTGTACTCTAGGTGAGCAGGCATAAATAGTAAATACACAGAAAAAAGCCTAGTTGAACACTAAATTACAAGGCACACCATTTCTGTACTATGATACAGAGTTTCCATTTGCAATCATTTTCTCATTTTTGTTCCTTGATATTGCCAGTAGGTTTCAAGTAACCACTCCAGAGACCAACAGAAAATGGCTGTTTAACAGAGATAGACTTCTCGTAAAGGAGCAGGAGACTACCTGTACTCCATATTTACTTGCAAATCCGGAGTGGTATCTTACCTGATATGGTGCAACCTCCTGTGGGGGATTTTCCCCACAAATAAAATTTAAAAACTTTATAGTCTTTTCAGTGGCTAACGAGTAAAAACATTTCTCCCACGAAAGCAAACACTTAATATTTTCATGTAATACAGATCTTGGACATTAGATGGCAATCCCCCTCGCTTCATTTTTTTTTTTTTTTTAATATGAAGGCTGTTATCCATTCCAAAAATCAAGTGTCACCTTCTTTTAGAAACGATAGTAGATGCCTTACATTCTAAATGTAAAAAGTTAAGGTGTTGAAAATGCAGGTTGTTTTGTTTCCTTAACTTATTTAGTATTAATTTGTCACATATCAGGAAGTTACACACAATTTCAATTTTTCTTTGAGTATGAAATGCAGGTGCTACATAATGCTAACTATTGCTATAGAAAAAAATCAGAGGAACATTTTATAGGGCAGAAATAGTGTTGTGGTCTAATGGACATTCCATTCTAGGTTTTAGATTTTCCTGTGCTGATGTCCATTTGTCATCAGTGGGTATATCAAAACTATGATTTTAAAACTCATTCCTACTCTTCTCAATTAATAAAGGCTTCCCCAAGGATAGCATTAGCTGGTGTAAATTCCTTGCTGGGAATTGTGAAATTGAATAAAACTGGATACTGTATATTGGTAAAAATAATATAGTTACAAATAATCATTCACAGCAAACACTTCTGAGAATTGCATAATTGGTTCCAAAAATCAGTTCAACAAAAAGAATTCAAGTAACTTCAAAAACTGATAAAATGACTGCATCAGACAAAATTTTCCAGATCAGACTCATGGCCTTTCAAGTTTGGTATCTAGCTTTTTATGGTAGCCTATGTGTGATGTTTTAGAGAAAGGCAAGAATAATGCACCTAGTCAACTGTGCAGTGAAGCATACAGGGAAAAAAATCCTCCCTGACCTTCATTAACTCTGAATGATCTATTAAAGGGGCAGTATGAGCCATTTTGATTTCTCCTCATTTAGAGTGTATGCATGTGATCCATTCATACAATATTCACTTTCTAGCTTTTCATTTCTTATCTTGTATTTTCATTGCTCATGAAGTGCTCTTTTTAGGCCAAGTTCTGCCCTCTCATACACATTTACATCCCACTGAATTTGGCCCTTGGAACATTGGTTTATTTGAGACCTTGTGTCAATCTGTACTGCAGATCAACTTAAAGTACTCAGCCAGGTACAATTCTTATGGCAGACAGTATAACTTTCTTCAAATGAGCATTAGGATTTACCCACTTCAGACATTCTGGGTAACATTTTCAGCATTGTGCATGGATTTTTCATTTGTCACTGGAGTTGTGTGCCCACAGAAGTTAAAAATCTAGTTTTTCATGCACTATAGTGGAAGTCTACCCCTTTAACTTCATGTCAGGAGGGTTATGTGTATGTCCAGGTGACACAACAAAGTGAAAACAGTAGTTTTCAAATGATACATTATCTCAAATATTAAAGGTCACATCAGGGTACAAATCAGTAGCTCTCCAGAAAAGGTTTTGGTTTTAGAAAAGTGGGTCATTTTTAGTTTCATGTAGGTTGTTTGACATGGTGGTTTCTGGCATCACAAGCTCTGGTCTACAGGATACCACAGAGTCTTTGTGTCCCTTGCTGACACTACAGCATTGTGTTTTTCTACCCATTAACCAAGGATAAATGACCTAGATATTGTGCCTATTAAAGCCTCATTTTTCTTTTGCCCTTTTGTTCTTTAGTGTACCACATTATCACATGCTGAACACATTTTAAAGTATTCTCAGTCCCACATGCACTTTTGAAGGAGTAATGCAGGGTTTTTGTGTGTTTTTCTGTAGAGTGAGTTAGAGTGGAATAATGTGAAGGTAATTCAAGATTTTTCATCCCGCTTAGTCTCCTGAAGACAATCAGTTCGACATATTACTAACAATTAATCTAGTAAAAGAGGATATAGCAAGAAACTGTACAAAAAGCCACAATGATGTATTTTGCTTCTACTGCGAAAACACCCCCATCTCCCCAAAAAACCAAAACCACCACACCTATATATATAGATAGAGAGAGAGAGAGAACACCATTTGTCATTTCTCTAAACACTACATTCTATAATTACAGCTCTGCATATCATGGGTCACTTTTATTAAAAGCATCATTACTACAGTTGGCAGCAATTTACATCTTATCTTACATGATAGCAGTTCCCAAAGAAAAAAATAAAAAGACATCACAACAAAGAAAACAATACATTTACAAAGTCATGTCTGTAAACTTCAAGGCTAGTTTAGAGTTGAGGTAATGCTGTTTAGCTTTGTGGCTAAAGTAACAAAGTCCTTTAATTTAAAAAAGGTACCTGATTTTCTTTATTTTTTTTTCTCTTTCTTTTTTTTTGTTTATACCAGTGCATTACAAGATCACGAGACGATTAAACTGTAGTTTTATCCTGTAAGAACCTTCTCAGTGGGTTAATTTCCAAAAGGTACTCTTCACATTCAACAGCTGCCTTATTATTGCTGTGTCTCAAGACAGAGACATTCACACTATCATGGAGATTGTCAGAAAGAGTGTGTGTGTGGGTGTGTGCACGCGCGAGTGTATGAACTCCCATACAGTCAAAATGATGCGCAAGTATGATATGTATGGTAAATTTCATCTTGACCTTCACAGCAAAAATAAAAAATAAAAAAATTAAATATATAACTTCATACTTCCTTTAAGCAGCACTTCCTTCTATTAGTGCCACTTGATTACAAATTGCTGCTTTTATAATAATACCAATGGTACCAAAAGAAAAAAAAAGCAGAGCATTATGTCAATTTCCTTAAAAAGACATGATCACCTCTCAAATTTCATCTCTCCTAGGGATAATAAATAATGCACTGCACAATACTTAATGACCAAGATACCTTTTGACACATCTGTATAACATGACTTGAAACTTTTTTTTTTTTTTTTTGCTACACTATGTTACAGAACAGCTTATAAAAACTAAGTATGGACATTAACTGTGAGTGTAAACAGTAGGACTACCACTTGTCAAAAGTTTAAAACACTTTAACTGTAATTGGTACTGGTTATTCATCATTTTCATTGTTTTCTATTTCATCCCCCCCATCAAGCGAGTCTAATTCTTCACCCTGTGCTATTTCATCTTCTAAAACGGAGGAATCTGCAGTTTTATCAAGGCTCTCCTCTGCATCACTGCCTTCTAAATTCTCCTCTTCTTTAAATGCAGCCCCTTCAGTTTTGTCAGTAGCCTTTTCTTCATTGGAGCCCACTGCATTCTGAAGTCCGGCTAATCCTGGGAAACCAGGCAGCGTCAATCCTCCCAGTCCTGGAGGTAGAAACATAGATGGATAGAACAGGCCAGGAGCCATGGTGGACAATAGGAAAGGATTGAAGGCCAGAGGGTTTGTGGGCAATCCAGTGTTGTTGCTGGTGGCGGCGGCGGCAGTAGCAGCACTGACAGATCCATTTGCAGAGTCAGTAGCAGAAACGTCTGTGCTTTTCTCAGAGTCTTTGTTCTCCTCTTCGTTCTCATTTTTCTTCTCTTCTGCTTTTGAAGTGCCATCTTCAGTTTCTCCTTGACTGGAAGCAGGAGTGGTGTTTCCAGGAGCAGCTGTTATTGGGTTATTCAACAATCCACCCAATCCAAACATGTTGGGTAACCCTGCCATACCTGGCAACATCAGAGGCAGCATGGCAGCTGAATTTTTAGAATCACCTCCAGCAGCCGCAGCTGTTGCTAGTCCTGGAGGGAAGCCCATGAGGCCGGCAAGCTGGAGAGACTGTAGATTCTGTAGATTCTGAAGGCTTGTGAGGTCCATTCCAGCAAATAGACTGTTCATTAGCAGTGGGTTGATTCCCGAAGTTGAAGCTACAGCGGCAGCTGCTGCAGCTGCTTTGGCAATTTCACTTTTTGGCCTTCTTCCTCTTCTGCTTGCTCCTTCCTCTCTCACAACTGGGCCTGTGAGAAGACGGTCAAACATGGACTCTGGAACAAAACCCTGAACAAAGAGGTGAAAAAAAGATTCTTTATCAATATACTTTCAGTTTTAAATAGGAACGGTTGATTATGCACTGTCAGTGTTCAATACTCAGCATATATGTTTAATGGGTCATGTGTGAGAGAAGAATTGTTATACAATACTTTTGAATTCTTCCATGTTGGTAATAAAAAAAATATATCTCAAAATTGGTAAATGACGAATGGAGACTGACTAACATGAAAGTTGGAGCTGGCAGAAAGCATAGGAAATGGAACAAAGTGAACAGCAAAAAATGCTAATTTTATACATATAACCACAACGATAGGACAAAACATGCTGAATAGAATCAGAGCTGTGAAACACACATTTCACAGACTGCTCACCAAATTCAATTAAAATACGATGAAAACACTGCAATTACACGCTGGTCATGGTTTTTCTATTTCTACTGAACTACTGTTTATCAGCTGGGCATTATCCTACGCTTTCACAGAATAAATGAGTATTTGCAGTGTTGCTTGCTTCTGCTTCAGACGGATCTTTTAAAATGAAAAGCTGGAAAAGTTAACCCCTGGATGCTGGTTGATACCAATATGCTTCAATTAAAGAATCCATTTCTTATATGGATGTGACTATTATTTGATTCATATTCAATTAACGAATGAGTATTTGTATTTAGCAGTCACGCATATTTATAGGACTATGAAAAAACCTTAATGTATAATAAATGTTTAAGATTGTGCACTAGTGGCAACCCCATTGCACATTTCTATCATCCTCTCCCAAATGCCAGATAACCCCATCCTGACACTAATATTTCCTTAGTTCAAAACAAGCTACAGGCTAAAGGCTTAACAGTCAATGTTTATGTGGGGAAAATGTATACAGTGTTGATTTCTTTTTGCAAATAAACTTTAAATGGAACAACTGAGCCTTATACTTACAGACTGCTTAACAATATCAGTCCAGTCTGGAGCGACAGCAAATTCAGGATTTTCTTCCAACCACCTTGGCAGGTCCTTCATTGGAGGGGCCATAGCTCCACCCATCTAATTAAAGACATTAATGACTCTTAAACAATGCACACATTTCATATGCAGAAGATTAATTTTATTTTCTAAAAGGTTATAGTGGCTTTTAGTAGTGCAATTCAGAGGTGATTAAGGGATACTAAGTATCAGAGGGGCAGCCAAGCCATGTTAGTCTGTATCCACAAAAACAGTGAGGAATCCGGTGGCACCTGAAAGCCTAACAGATTTGTTTTTTACCCACGAAAGCTTATGCTCTAATAAATCTGTTAGTCTTTCAGGTGCCACCGGATTCCTCATTGTTTTTAAGAGATACTGTCCGTCTTAGGTCATGTCTATGCTGAAACTTCATGTGGGGCAAGCTGGTGTGTAAATCTATAGTGCTCTAGCATGGTGCACACTAACTGTCTGTATAGACAAGCCCTTAGATACTAGTTGGGAGACTGAATATTTTTGAACTAATATTTGTGACTCAAGCAGAGTCAATAATTTAAAAAAAGTTTGTTAACTATTTCATTTTAAAAATCTGAAAAAAAAGTCAAACAAATTGTTCAGCAAATTATTCACTCACTAGCTAAAAGGGATGTAAATCGGGGGACTGCAGGCCCCCTAAATCAGCCTCTCAGGATTAAACCCTAAATCATCTTGGCATGAAAGACTTGCTTTCTGGGTGCCAGAGATGCTCTGAAACAGCTCTAGCAGAGGAGAGGACTAGACTAAGTTTTACCTTCTTTCCATTTCGTTTATTTACAACAGGTACCCTTTCTTCTCCTGTCAAGGTGTTTATATCCAATTTATTAGGGTTTCGACATCTGTGTCGTTTTTGCTTCGGCTTCTGAAATGGGGAAAACAGCACATCTGCACTCTTCTAAAAGGAAAAAACAAAAAAAAAATATTGCGTTAGGTTTTTCTATTTTCCGATCAAAAGAAATAAACCTTCAATCAACTCATTGCAACAAAAGTTTTTAAGACTATATATAGCCAAATTCCTTGCTTTAAGATTTTTCTTGAAAATCTTATCCCTTTTTTGCCAGAGGGAAACAAACACACTGCACAATTTGATGTATATTTTCCAATACACACATCGCAGTTAAATTTAAATATAAAAATGAAGTTAAAATAACATTCTGGCAACCTATGGGTCCTATTTCCATTGAAGTCTAGGGGAAAACTACAACTGACTTCAATAGGATGTAGGATCAGACACTAAATGAGTATGCCTGGTCTTCACAATCTCTTTCAATAAATGTGTTTCAATTTCTTTAAGCCTTAAGACCACACTAATTTGATATAAGCTATAGTTTTATATGTAACATCTACTTACTGGTACATAACTTGGCATATCAACAGTATAAGTAGGATGCGATTTAAGCCATTCAATTAAATCCTTGTTTTTAGGAGCATCTTCCCCCACCAGCCTGGTCCCATCCTCTAAGTTAATTACAGGGATCCGAGTGTCCGGGTCCAGTTGTCCAGGAGATGGAATGTTTCTTGCCGGTGGGGTCTCCATATCATCTTCAAATACTTTGGTCACTTCTGCATCCTCCTGCAAAAAATTGATGCTGGTATGAATTTTCACCTCTAAGGAATATTACCTGGGAGAAGTGATTTCCCAAAATGACTAGCTAAAATCAGAGCTTACCCATCAGGGAATCTCCCTAGACTATTAAAGTTGTTTGAATAAATCTTACCATATAAAGCAATATTGTTACATTACAGACATTTGGGAAGTTTAGTGATATTTTACAAGAGCACATTATAGCCCAAAAGGCAAGTTTTGAGGCTATTTTCTAGCTGTTCCCAATGCAGAGTCCCTGATCTTTCCTCTTTTCTCCATAATTAGTATTCAGTAAAACCTCAAACTGGAATTCCATTTTGTTAGTGTACCTGTACGTTTTTTGTGAACAGTGAAGTTTGCAGTTACTATGTAAGAGGTGTATATTACACATAACAAAGTTGTCATTTGTCACAGTTAAAGGTGCTTAATTTGAAATGCATAACATTTTGGTCAATAATTGAAGAAAATATAGCTCCGAATATGAACAAGGAGCTGATGGACTTAGTAAAAAGAAGAAATGTCTACACAATCACTTAGACTACAATAGCACTTTAAACTCAGCGTAATAGATACAAAGGAACAAACAGAAAAAACCACTACTCTCTTACAACAGTCAGCGATGTCCGTTTGTTGCTCATAAACAATAGATCAAGTCCTTCTACATTTTTCCTCCTTCCTCTCCTCCTCTTCATGGGCGGTTCTCCATCCATTAAAGAACCATTTAGTAGATGCCTTGTGGGTGTGCGTGAAAGACCTGCTTGCAGGAGCTCCATTTGAGTTTTAAAGGCATCAGACACTGGTGTGGAGACATTAGGCAAGATAAACTTAGAAGTAACAGATGAAAAATTTGAGGTAGAACTTGTTGCCTCTCTTGAGGCCTTTGATAAATCTACAACTTTTTCTTGTCCATTTTCTGAGACCACCTGAGACTCTCGTAACTGGGCAACCATTTCCATAAGATTTCTCCTCTTGGCCGCTCTTTCAGCCTCAATTTCAATCTTTCTCCGTCTCCTCCTCCGCTGACGTGGGACTGATAAATTGAGTGCATCTTCCTAATAAAAAAATGAGCATTTCTAATTACTAACAAAGCTGTACTGAATTTTAGAAAAAATCTGATGTTCCACTTGACCATAAGACAGAAAGATTGCACAAACATTTTAAAAGACAAAGGTCTCATTTTATTCAGCAAAGCAGTTTAAAGCAGCCTATTTTTCCTTTTCATCTCCCCGACCCCTGGTTACTTAACATGCAAAATGAGGTTCCTTTTTCTATAATGTAACCAGAAAGATTCAGCTTGCCTTTGATAACTGAGGAGAAGCAGTGATATCTTCACTGCCACTGATGCTGGCTTGACCAACCATGGAGAGCTCTGCAAAGCTCCTTTTCTGTAGAGGGCTGTCCACAGCTGTCGGAGTATACCCAGGTATGAGCCCCTGGAAATCAAACATCTGGCGCCTATTTACTGGCCACTTCCCTTTTAGCACTGCTTCACAGATGTTGTCTAATCGGTTGATCATTACTCGGTCCTGCATAAAGGAAAGTACATAATGAACCTTTGGTGCGAAAGTAGCCATTTAAACTCAGTCAGACTGAGCACAACTGCACAGTTTAATAGCCTGCAATGCTTGAGAAATACAAGCAAACATATCTAACAGAATGCTTACAGACCAGAAAATAAACCAGTTGTCTTAAACAGTTCACATACAGAGAATTATGGTGGAGAGAGATGAAGTTACTTTTCATCATTTAAAACTAACGTGCGTTGGGGGAACTCGTTTTCTATAAAGAAATATTACACTAGTTGACATTTACAAAGCACTCACTATTGTTTACATAATGCTAAACTTCAGTTGTTCAGCAAAATCATCAGTTAGGACAGGAGAATTAAAATAGCTGCAAATCAGTATCTTAAAGCTATGGTATTTCATATCCAATAGGCTGGATTCTGCAATTCTGTCCCAGGAAGTGGTTCCTCATTAGCGTCACTATTAATAAAGTTCAACATTATGAAACGGGCACCAACCTAGGGACAGCTAATGAACGTCAATTTTCATTCCACACCCATTATCACTTCAAATTTCATTGAAGCGTGTACATTAAAAAAAATTCTAATTACAGTTTAGTTTACTTAGACAGAATTTACACAGTTTAAAAGCATTTGTTACTATGAACCTTTAAACTCCTTTGGTGAAACTTTCTGAATCTAGCAATAGTGGATTTTAGCATTTTTAATGTTTCCTAAAATGACTTTATGAAAAGAAAAAGAAGGATCACTTGATTTTTCCATTTCAGTATTCAATGATTTTGTATTCTAGCTTGCTTGAAATATACTGAAAAACACTACAGTCGTTCCCCGGGTTACGCACGACCCGACTTATGCAAATTCGAACTTATGGAAAAAGTTCCATAAGCCAGAAATAGGATTTTCAAGTTGCGGAAATTAATGCGTAACGTACGAGTATACGTTTCCGACTTACGCAAAAATTCGAGTTACGCAAGGCTTTCCGGAACGGAACGATTGCGTAAGTCGGGGGGCGTCTGTATATGAAAAATACTGCCGATTAGGGAATAGAATCGTCCTTTAGCTTCCTGAACAGCAGAACACTGCAAAAGCCACTAGCAAGTCTCAGCAGCTGCAACAGACTGCTTGCTTTCCCCAGGAATAAGCCTATTAGAGCAAGTTTTTTTTCTAAACCAGATGGCCCTGTTATGGTGATTAGTAAGCTTAAGACTATTACTACTTTATTTCCCTCCTTACCCTCTTTGCAAAACCAGGAAACAAATTTATAAGGATTTATCACAAAATCACTGTTTTATAGATGTTTCCTATTAAATAATTGTCTGCATTGTTACAAAAATAAAATACAGGATAAAACTTCATCTGCAGTTGCTGCTTATGTTTACAGGAAACCTTAATACAATTACATCTGTCAACATTATATAATGGTTTGGAACAAGTAGGTCATTAGTACGCTCTCTCTACAATCTCCTCACCCCCAACATAAATGGTGATCTTCCAAACCTCTGCTCTTAACACTGTAGGCACCTCTGCAGATGAAACCCATAAATCAAGGTAATAAATTTGCTTCTATCAACAAAAGTGTGATTCTGTTGACATAAGAATATATAGTTTGCAAGAAAAATAATGCATTACACCAGTCTGTCTATACCAAAGAACGTAATGTAATTCCTACTTTTTCTCTGCCTACTCTCAAAGAAACTGAAATTTACAACCTTATTTCATAAACTTCCTAGGTCTCTATTAGACCATTAATAAAATGTGTTTTGAACATTAGAGAAACATACAATCTGCAAAACTGAAAGACTATTAATGAAATAAAGCAGGAAGTTTTCCATGTTCTATTCGTACTGAGAAAGGTACCTTAGGCCAGAAAGAAAAGGCAAATGTTCTCTCATGAAGCAACTGAGCGACTGAAGGATCTCCATCTTCCAAATAGAATCCATCACGGGTTTCATCCCTTGCAGTGCTCATAGATGCATTGCTTTCTTCATCAAAATTCTTACCCTGAGAAACTGTTCCTGCTGAGGAATAACAATCACCAGGCATTAGCTACAAACAGACCAATCATCCTAACTCGAAATCTTTGGTTGAAATGTGGAATGTAGAAAAGTACTCTTTTTTTTTTTTTAAGTACAATTTTGGTCTTTTTGTAATGCAGATTAGTCATGCTGTAGCTTCAGAGTTGAGTAACATTTGGTATAAACATTCTTTTTCCAGAGGAGCTTTCCATATCCTACTGAAGAATACCACTAACTTAAATTCTTCTGCTATAAAACATTGACCGAAACCTTGCAGCAGTCAAACTATTGGTATTTCAGGGTGAAAAGGGGGGAATTTAGTATACCATTTTGTTAACCCTTTCAGAGAAGGATTTCAGGTTTCTACTGAAAGATTTTAAAACAGTAACTAAAAAGTAAGATTGATAATCTTGAGGCACAGTAATGCTTGTAATTTAGATACTTATTGAATAATTGTTGGGGCATATCCTTGGACCTTCTACAGCCTCTGTGCTCTGATGATGCCAAGGGCCTATATTATTGGCTCAATTAGCTATTGATATTGACCTGCTGTGGGGGAATCCCCAGGTGAAACAGCGCTGTTGTAGCTGCTCTTACACCACCCTATCTGGGCCATTGGCCTGGGGAGAGTGGCTGGGGAGTGGATGTTTCTGTCCAATCCTCAGTTGCCATAATGGCTCCTTGGATGCCAACTATCAGCTGGCACAACTTTTAACATTAGCTTCATGGTTTTTCTGTGTTAGTCAAATCATTTCTGTATGCATTACCTTCAGGTTGGGAGGACTCTTCTGATTTGTCATCATCATCAAGTTTCTCCTCTTCGTCCTCTTCTGAACCTTTTTCAGAAATAGATTTTGGATCTACATCTGTACTCATTTCTATAGCTTTCCTTTCACATTTAACAGGTCCAGGCTCAGCCTCAGCATCACATTCCTGCTTAATGCCTTTTTCTGCAATATCTGTCTCCTCTTTAATATCAGACTTTTCTTTGGCTGCTGAATTTTCAGACCCCTCAACTTTAGACTCAGCTTGTTCTGTAGCCTTGTCGTCTTGTACTGGTGTGGATGGGACAATAGGGGGCGTATGACTGCAGCCAGCACCCAGTGGGTTTAGTGAAGACACACTACTTGCATTACCTGCCCCTCTGTTTTGAGCAAAATTTCTGTGGGCATCAAGAAAAGAGAGTTCAGGGTCATTCAGGATGTGATAATCTGTCCTACTGACTCCATGTTTAGCAGCACCAATCAGTAAGTCTTTGTCATGTTTACCACACTCCCACCACTCTGGCAGATCCAAGCTTGGCTGGCACAATTTTAGCCTCTCCCCCAACTGAGGGTGATGGAGAACCTGCTCACGGATTTTCCGTAACAGTTCTATGCGATATAAAGTCCTAGAAGCACGCTCCTCTGTGATTGGCTCAATCATGGTGGAAAGATCAGGTGGTTCTGTAACAAAATTAGATTTTCATTGTTTAACCTGATTGAATATATAAGTTGGTTTTTAAAGAATGAAAAATTACAAAATTTGTAATTACTACATTTTGTTATCTAATCATGTTTCAACAGGATTGGTCTCTTGATTTTAAACAGAGTAAGTTATTCATGTGGATTTTTATTATTATAAACTTACCTTCATCTGGTTTGGCTGGCATTCGGCATACCCGCCTGCACATAGTCACAAAACAATTAAAGTACTTCTCCAAACTTTCATCGGACTTCTTATCAAGCCTAGCAAAAGCTCTGAACTGATTCCAGTCAAATTGCTGTTTCATAGGGTCAAAAATAACCCCAAAAGTAGATACTACACGATAAAAATCTGCTTCTTCTCTTCTTGTCCATCTAGAGTGCAAAAAATTAGGAATGGTTAGAACAAGGCCTGTTTAGCTGCACCAGAAGACCCCAAATGTTAACTATTAATCCAAAGCAAAACTGAAATGATGGCAACATACATTTTCATAGATATCCTCCATTGGCATTTGGGGGAAGAAATCTTAAACTCACTTTTGACGTTTTTCAGTTATTATAGCTTCTCTTTCTGCTTCTAGTGCTCTCACTTCCTCCCTAGGCCGACGTCTCCGTCGGTCCGTCTTCATTAGTGCCTCTTGCCTCATTTGTTGCCTTTTATAGCTGCGCTGATAGGCAGTAATGAGGCGACGCAGACGGGTAGTCAGGGTTGAAGTGGTGGGCCAGTAGAGTTGGCCTAACTCAGCATTGCTTTCACTGTGCTTGCCTAGAGAGTAGAAAAGTATTTGTGTATTGTAAGGATAACATTAGGCATTTCAAAGTCTTTATGACTAAACAGGATTCTAATTTTGTAAGGTGAAAGTATACTTCATTACTCTAGAAGTGAAATAAATAAAAATTGGGAATAACTATTTTTGTTTGAAAGGGAGGAATGGATAGGATTAGTAAAAAACCTACCTCAGAAAGTTACGTAAGTATTTGTCAAATTTATGTATAGCCAACTGCCTTCCTCTTATTCCTAATATTTCTATCACATGCACCTTCTTTATTGACTTTTGTGACACCAAGAGATTTGCATTATAGAGTAAAGTTAATGCGATAGATCTCTAAACATATGTACTAAAGTTATTCAGTCCCTTATGAGGAAACACTTACATTTACGATTTCCCATCTTATTATTTTTTACTCTCTTACACTTGGCAAGCTTCCTCACTACTGAGAAACATATTTTAAATGATTTCAATATTATCCACTGGAAAAATATCAATGGCTAGACTTTCATATCTTAAATATATAGGGTTTTACCATCCCATAAACCCCACTGTGTAATCAGAAACTGAACAAGACACATAATAAAGTGGGATTGTTCACAAGTAGCTAAGAATTAAGATCTAAGACAGCGGTTCTCAAACTGTGCGTCGGGAACCCAAAGTGGGTCATGACCCCCTTTGAATGGGGTCACCAGGGCTGATTTAGACTTGCTCGGGCCCAGGGCTGAAGCCTGAGTCCCACTGCCCATGGCCAAAGCCAAATCCCGAGGGCTTCAGCCCTGGACAACGGGGCTCAGATTGCACGGCCCCTGCCTGGGACTGAAGCCCTTGAGCTTCAGCTTTGGCCTCCCTGTCCAGAGTGGTGAGGCTCGGGCTTTGGTCCCCCCAGCCGGTGCAGTGAGGCTCGGGTGGGCTCAGGCTTCAGTCCCCACTCCTGGGATTGTGAAGTAATTTTTGTTGTCAGAAGGGGGTCACGGTGCAATGAAATTTGAGAATCCCTGATCTAAGACTCTGAAAGATTTGGCTTTTCTAAGCACTAAAAAGTTTTAACACACATTTGTCCAAACGGACCGAGCTAGTATCCTAAGTATGGGCATTAATATGGATAATAATTAAATGCATTAGCCCCTCCCTTTTCACTTTCACAAACCCTTACTTGTCGTGTGGCTCTCTATGGATTCTTCTTTATCTTCTGGAGGTGAGTTTGCAAATTCCTTTGGGGAAGACAAGAGTTACTTTAGTTTTAGGTTTCAATTGTGCTTTATTTTTTAAAGGAAAAAGGGCCATCTTCCCCCCCCCCCCCCCAAAAAAAAAAAAAGTAGCAGCAAGGTACGATTGTCACAAATGTGTTTTATCTGGTGGCTTGTGAACTTTTATAATTAAACATCATTCTAAGAACATTTTAACATAGGCACTGAATGTCAGCATTACACATGTGCATTACTACGTTGAGGTTCTTACATCAATTTCATCCTTGAAAGGAGCTCTGGTTGGTTTATATTCTGGATCTTCATCTTCTCTGTCAAACTCTCCTCTACACAAAATTTAAAATGATAAAAATAGTTATCAGAACAGAACAAGTATTTTTCCCCAAACAACCCATATTACTGATGTTATAAGTCTCAAAGAAGAAATGACAAAAACAGAACAAGTGTGGGAAAAAAACAAGCATCTGTTTGTGATGATGTATTAATACACAAATATGTCTCAAGTTCACCTGTCTCAATTTATCTGCTTCTCTGAAAATATTAGTTTGAAGTATTTTTACACTGTATTAACTAATACATTATCACTTAGTATCCTCAAGTCAGATGTAAACACAATAAGTGAACTCACGCCAATATATACAGCACTTATTTTATTAAAATCAGTTTATTATTTATTACCATTTATAAATATCCTTCTTACCCATCACCACCATCTGCTAACATATCTGTCCCTCTCTGTTCAGCAGCTATGGCCTTGGCATCAGGCATACCAACCCGTTCCAGAAAGCACAGCGCAGGGTCAGCTCTCATAGAATTGTACTTCTCATAGCCTGTATGGGGTGGGGTAGAAGGAGGGGAGGGAAGAAAAAAAGAAAAAGAAATCACACCACAATTGAACAGAATGATTTATGTTATAAGGACAAATGGTACATGTTTTACTTTCATAAAACAAATCTCTTCCTCATCATCTTGACTTGAATCAAACTGCTTCATAAAGATACTCAGGATCCTGGAAATTATTTTCTTTCTATTCATGTAGCACAATATTCTCGTATGAGTATATTCACCAATGTAAAAAGAACTAATGTGAAAACATTTGTAACAAATAATAGCAAATGCTAAACAGGAAGATTTTCAAGGCTTTTTTCCAATATCCAGTTTTATATGACACATGAAAAACTTCTTAATGGTTACTTTATGACCTCTGCAGCAGTTCTCCACATTCACCCCCCTCCTCCTTCACCCCCCACCTCCCGCTCTTCCTATAGTTCTGGCCCTGCCGGAACCTGCATTAAAACTGAAAAAATGCTGCATACATGGGTTGTACGCAAGGCCAGCGAACCTGTCTTATTAGGTTTAGGATGATGCATGTCAGTAAGATGACACTGTTCCCTCTATAGTTTTCAAACTGCTGTTTGCTTTTTTTACTGCCCAAGTTGACTAGATGGAAAATGGCAGATCCCAACAGTGCACTGCAGGAAAATGATTTTTAGACTACACTTGCCTCAGCTGAGCCCACAAAACGGAGCTGCTGTACATAGGCAGAACAGCACAATTCAATTAGGATTTGTACTACAACACACTGCTCCTAACTGCTGTAGAGCCTCAAGCCAAACTGTAATCATGAAAGGTTTTATAAGCCATCATTCTCCCCTTTAGTCAGGCTGGGCTGCTGAGAATACCTCTGCGACCTCCAGAGAATTGGGATTATAATCAGGAATCGCTCACTGTATATATCATGCCAGCTCTGCATCCCCAGCCTTTCAAAGTTAACAAGGCTGCATCCCACTCAAGGGAGCCGGGAGTTCTCAGCACTGACATTTGTGAAATATTGCTTGGAACAAAGCCCAGGAGGCACTTGTACAGATTAATAGCAGAGGTTAAGCCCACCGTCCACTTTGACACTGGTTGGCAGAGTTAGCAAGTGAAGCAGTGCTGGAAGCAAAGTTTATGGAGATCTATAGTATTGCTTGGCTATTATTAAAACAAATATGGTTTTGTTTTATTTACAGCCAAGAAAGTAATGTTTTCTTCTCAAATGTTCTGCAAACATTTAAAAACAGCATCTGATATTTACAACTCATATTAGATTTTTTTAATACAAGGGGGAAAAAAGGAGAGAAGCCAACAGTTCTTTGGAACTATACTTGTTAATATTATGACTGAATAGTTTTACACACAGAAAGCCTTACAACTGCATTTTGCTCAGAGTGAGACATCACTTACCATGTTTGAATACGCCAATTAAGAGGGATTTATCTGCTTCTTTATCCCACCAGTCTGTAGGAACCTCAGCATGGAATGGTTCAGGTATCCACACATCTACTTCACTGTAAAGACAGGGTTACATTTTTTATTAAACTACTATTGAAGGACAAGGCACCACACACCTATATGCATTAAAGCGACGTGTTTAAAACTATTCAGCAAGCATACATTTCTTGGAACAAATCTGAAATCGAGATTCCTGAAAATAATCAAAAAATGGTCCAATTGTAGGAATTATTTTGGGGTGTAACGCTCAAAAACTGTCCAAATGTTATTCATTTAAGTTTTTTAATGTTAACTTAAAAAATGTATTCAATGTTTAAGCAGTGAGTGAATAATCCTCCAATATAAACAAAGTTCAAAATCCCATTTGTCACCCTTTGCCCCCAAATATCCAGTACTTAATGATTTATCAAGTTGCTTGAAAATAGATGTGTAAATTGATGGCTTATGAAGGTCTTTAAATGTCACATTACAGTATTTTCAGATATTATTCAGTGTTACAAAGCAAAGAATAAACCTGCACTTGCACTAACCTTGAGTCAGCACCCTCTAAGATCTTGTCTGCTTGGTCCCCTATAACTTCTTGTCTTAGATAGTACAGCATGCGGACACGCAGCAGGACCCTGGAGAGGAAAGCAGAGGGGAAAAAAGTTCTTAACTTCAGGACTGTTTGCCAACAGTGGCTTTTGGCAGCTGCTGCTGTTCATCCATCATCCTGCCAAGGCTGATTAGCCATGCTGTATGGTAGGCTTGAAGCGTGACAGATGGTGGCACATAATCACCTCTGTGTGGTGCTTTCTGCTGGCTTCCAACAGGCCTGCCTGGCAACCGCTTACACTGCACAGAGAGGGATCGAGCTCAACCCAGCCCAGGCGCATTTCATTTAGTTCTACCTAGTGCAGCTTGTGAAGTTTAAACACGTACTCTACCACTGCCTCTGAAGTATTGAAGCAAGTTTGTAAACAACTGAGCAGATGGCTTTCAGTAACTGTTCTGCTTCATTATCTCATAAAATTTCCTCAGCTGCTGCCTTAATACCATTTTTGGAAGCACATCAGAAGTTGTAGGAATAAACGAGATATAAAATCTGGTTTTACTACCTTACCATAAACCCTCAATATGGAATGTCAGGTTTTTCAGATTATACAACTTTTTGCTTCAGAGAATGAAAAAACCAAAATCCCCCCCATTTCCCTTAGGAGATATTAGTTATTTTTACACTTTCCTATTCAAACTGCTATTTTATTTCACCTGTGCATCTACATAACTGCTCATGGAAGGTGGAATTTTAGTTATTCAGGTTTACTCTGTCTCATCTCCGAAATGCTACAGATAATTTTTTGAACCATTATCAAGTATTCACAGTCAGAGTTTAGACAACTGGAAATGGCAGGGACTGGATTTTCAAGATGGCTAGGAAAGCATTCTTTACAGCAAAAATCTACCTGGAAAACGTGCTCTACTACATTTACCCAATAAAGACACCCCCTGCTGCCCAATTAATGAAGTAACATCAATGCTGACTACAATGGATTGCTCAGCCCACCCTCTCAAGCTGAATCTAAAGTCATCACACCAACTGTTGAACTGCTGCTGCTCCTGGAGTAGTGAGGGGGATCAGAGAGGCAGAAATCTGATCACCAGGTTGCATGTGAAAACTTCAAACCATCACCAATTTTGAGATCACCTCACCAGCAATTAGGAGCAGCAGCAGCAAACACCCAGTTTTGTGCATGTGATTTAAAGAAGTCCTGTGAAGGTAGCAGGGGGTACACTTTAGTTGGAATTTTGTCGAAAACTCAAAAAAACCTGTTCACAGGTGTCAGACAGTTCCCACCGACTTACCCTTGCACTCACCATCCTTGCACTGTAAGGGACCCCTCTCAGGCTCATGCATGGAAATGTACATATGACTGCACAGGCACTGCATCCTCTTGAGTGCCATAATATTGACAAAATGGTAATAGCAATTGGATAACACCTGTTGTTACATCAAATCAAGTACGAAGGGAAGAGGGGGAGGAAAGTTGTGGGGGAAAAAAGGTTTCATCCGGCTATGCCACTGCCCCTTTCAAAAGTCCTATGCATCAAACTGTATGCAATTGTCACAGAGAAGGACAGAATGTTGATCCTTATAAAGCCAGTTTTGATTGCTTCCCACCCCGGCATCCTCTTCATTCAAGTCAGCAATGAGCTTCCTCCACTTCACCCAGAGCTAAACATGTTGCCTCTACAGTCCCTGCTCTCAGCCCCTGTGAATCTGAGAAGGGATAAGACTGGGACTGACAATGATCCTGCATAATGACCTGCCCTTCTGGGGTGCTGGAACAATGTGTCTAGTGGGGGTACTGAGAGCCACTGAACCTAACTGTGAGTCCTGGATAGGACTTCAAACCAGGGAATGCAGCAGCTCCCCCAGCACCCCTAGTTCCAGTGCTGCCATCAGCTTTCCTGATATTGCTAATTGTGTTATGATACCAATTTACTGAAGCCAAGAGTTGGAAGTCTAGGATTCGAATGTACAGATTGATGTAGGAAGGGGCCAGGACCTCTATTTGGGGGCTGAAAGGGACAGTTGTGGTGCAGGAATTAAATAGTTATTTGAAGAGCAAATGAAGGTACTAAGTGGATTTGAGTGACAGTTTAGAAGAATCAGAGGTTTTTTGAGCCACAGACTTGCATACTGTTATTCATTTTTGTCAATAGATA
Source organism: Emys orbicularis (assembly GCF_028017835.1). NCBI lineage: Eukaryota > Metazoa > Chordata > Testudines > Emydidae > Emys > Emys orbicularis. The sequence goes on from NC_088684.1 coordinate 65,620,140, forward strand.
GAAACTGCCTCTTAACATGGCAAACATCTTGAAAATAACTGATAACTAACTTAAGTGCCTTTCCCCTTCTCTTCCACTCCACACCTAACATGCCCAAGGAATATCTTCCAGTACTGATTATTTCTTTTAAATAGCATGACAGTAGTAATAAGACATGCAACATACGTCACAAAAAGCTTTGAGTGGCACTTCAATGCGCGTATATTACATATTCATATCAATATTACATATTCATGCATACCCATGTGGTAAAGTAACAGCACAAAAAGAAGAGGGTTTATTTGGGTGAGGAGAATTAGGTCCAAGATCTTTGGTCAAAGTTTGGGAACCCAGTCGTAAGTCGGGGACAGAGTATGCACAGATGAGTTGTGGAAGAGAACCAGCATATGATAAAAAAGGATAGTGACAAAGTACCCAACTACTAAAGGTACGTCTAAACTTACAGCCCGGAAAGGCTCTGGGAGTGGGGAGGCAGCAGGGAAAGAAGCCTTTCACTGCAGCACATAGCTACACTCTGCAGTGACAAGTTTCGATGCAGCCTGCCTTTCATTCTAGCGTATAGCTACACGTAGTACCTGTACTCTGCATGAGGCCGTAAGTGTAGACATAGTCTAAGATGCTACAAAAGCAAAGCAAAAAGAATTCAGGTGGTCCCTTCCTATTATACATTTACTTTGTACCAAAATATACAGAGATTTAAAACAAAACAAAACAATAGGACAGTCTCTGTCCCTGCAGATTTGGAAAGACTAGACTTGGAAAAATGATTCAGGAAGGAATGGACGTTGTGATTTTGATGGGAAAAGTAAGATTGGAACAACTCCCAGAAGGGCTGAGTTTTAAGGAAGGATTAGCGGGGAAGTGGAGGCTTGGGAGGCAAGAAGTTGAACTTTGTTCCAAGCAAAGAGAGGAGCAAAACTGAGAAGGGGCCAAAGGAACAGTAAGGAGAGATGTTTGGGTACAACAGAAGGTGCAAGAGGGAGAGTAGGAGAAAGTGAGATGAGGGCGAGAGGTAAAAGCCTGGGGGCCAAGAACCCACATCAAGGGATTCAAGGAAAAGGTGGTGTGATTATGAGTCTGGGAGATGGGAAGGAATTGTGAAGAATTACTAGCATCAGGACAGTTTTGGATAGCCCTGAGATGCCACACACTGAGATGTCACTCCTCTTTTTCGCATGTTGGGAATAATGAAGAATCTCTCTCACTTAGTGAACAAAAACTTTTTTTCCTGAAATGTCCTTGTTAGAGCCAATCATCCCCCCCAAAAAGCTTACAGCCAATCACCCAGGCCTGATCTGAACTGCTGTGATGCTTCATCACAAGTTAACAGCAACGTACAGCAGTTTACAGCCCCACTATGTGGTCCTGTGGTTGTATTAAAGATATCCAAATGAAGGTTCTCACACATATTAAGAACTATAAGCTCACTATAAATTAAACGCACTTACTTATTACAGTGATGTTTGAGGTGTTTCTTATAGCTGTCCTCTTGAAACAAGACATCTGGGTTACAGCTTGCCAGCCAATCAGCATCTTGAAGCACAGGCTGTGAACTCTGGGCTTTCACTTTTTTGCCTTTCCTTCCCCTGGGCACTGGTGCAGATAGGCCTACAAAACATCCCCCAACACTTCTCACAGTCTGAATTGAAGAAGTTTGATCCCAAGGATGCCAAAATGCATTACTGACAAACTGATATAAAAACTAAGTACCACCGCAGCCACTCCTGAGGTGAAACATGACAATTAACAATGAATAGCAACACAACAATTTAGTACAGGGGATTTTGAATACCAAAGTCAGTTGAAACTAAAGTAAGAATTTAGCTATGAAGAGTGCAACTACCCAAGGTGGAATCTGGCCAGGATAATGGGGTTAAGTTCCCTGCTTTTGTGAAAATTGCCATGGGAACTAATGACTACAGGTGGTCAGGATCTATGGTTCATGTCTCATTTGACAGACATCACCTCCAGCAGCACAATGCCCTCTAACACCATGCTGGAGTATTTGTTCAATTCTGACTCAGAGGAAGAGTACTACTCACTGAACCAACACCACTTCCCCCAGCACATAAGGTGTAGTATATGCTACAGTTTTGAAGTAGTATGTAGTACGACTGCAGCAGGGTTCCCCCACCTACAGTAGCACCATCATTGGTATGATGGTAGACATACCAGAGTGGTTAACCAAGGCTCGTGTTTGTCCATCTGCAGTTGGAGTGATCAGATCCCAGATGAAACTTTTGATATTTTCATCTCCTTTGTAGTGATTAAGACAATACACCAGGATTGTCCGGCAGATGGTTTCCACATCTTGTTCCGTTAGCGGACGTTTATAGCGCCCATGTGAAAGGATGTCTGTCCACCGACCCCAACTACAAGAAAAATATGCTTAAAAGAACACAGTTCTGGCACTGGAATTTCCATTTGTGATTTTCATTTTAAACCCTGGGTGCCAGATGGGTTAGGAGCTCTTGTATTTGCATTAGCAGGTCATGTCAGGAAATCCAACTTCCAGCACTGAAAAGTTAAGAATGCTTATTTTACAGAGCAGGCAATAAGTTCGCTGCTCGTAAAAGCTGCAATTGAATTATACTGGTAATAATAAAATACATATGTCTAACAATAATGTTTCCAGTAAGGTATGAATAGGGATTTGAACCCCAGAATGATTTTGGGTCAATTTTAGTTTGATCCTGAAATACATCATTCATAATAATCACATGAAATCTTTCTGGATAAAGAAACACAAAGTGACTAAGAAGCGCACCATGATGGTAGCCACATATAGCTGCCTGCCTGCAAAGACACAAGGACTCAAATTGGGCTATCCACCATGAGGTAAGAAAAGTTCAGCATCCAATTTATCAACTGGCAAAACAGGATTTCAGTACAGTACTAGATGATGTTTCAGTTATTCACTATAAATTATAAGACTTCCATACTTCAGAATATTTATCCACAGTTCTCTTTGGGCTGGTGTAAAAAAGACAAGTATTTTTCACATAGCCATTCAGATTCCTTCTACTTACCCATAGACCAAAAGGTTCTTCTCCACTCTAAAACATTCACTCCTTGCATAACCCTGGGATTTGTCCTGAGGTCTACGGGGCTTTGTACAGGGCTTTTCTTCAGAATCACTTTCCAGGTCTGAAAACTCCATTAGTTCATCTTCTTTGACTGCACTATACAGCCTGGTTTGCTTTCTTACTCTTGGTGTATCAATAACTAGGTTGTTCTAAAACGAAAGTGAAAAGAACATGAAAACTCAGAAAAATCCTCTTTTAAATGAATTATGAACTTGTATAAAGGTCTCACCCTTCCATTTAAGGCATCAATATCCAACTCAGCCTTCTTAGCCCACTTCTGCCAGAAATTGGGGTCATCCAAGGAAATGTCTGTCCTGTTCCCAGATGCAACAAAACTAGCCTAGACAATATGAAAAACACTACATTGAGTTCTTTACTGTATATCACCAGGGAAAAAAATCCATTTTCAGTTGTAAATGTAACTATTTTTAAAAAAATTAATATTATAAAAGCAAAAGGAGGTGCCCCTTAAAGTTAACATTATGGAGACATCAAAACATAGTAACGGGACATACTGAAACACCAATATATATTTATATGGAGATTTACTCACTGTCCAATCAATAGGCAACAGTAAGTTGGACAGCATAAATCTAAAAGCTAAATTAAGCAGAAAGCAGATTTATCACTATTTTCATCTATCTTGGTAATATTTTATCAACTTTTTCTTCAAATTTCAAAGCACACCTTAGCAAATGTTGAGCCTTTCCCTTCAGACTCAATAGTAATTGTGTGTGTTCGCCTTAGGAGAATCTGATCAATGTCTTCTTCACAAAATTTGGACCCTTCATCCTCCTCATCCATAAGAGCACCATAAGCCCCCTTTCGTAGAAGATCTTCTATTTCTTTCTTAGAAAGCTGCTGTACCTATAATTTGGGAGGAGAGAAAATCTCCTTGGATATGTCATTGTTTACATCTCATAGCATAGCCAGACAATTTGCCTTTTACTTAGCCCTTAAAAATTGTAAGCTTCTAAAATGTTTTGTTGGTCAATAAAAACATTCATACTTGTTGCACTTATCTTCTGTGAAGAACAGTAAAAACAAAGGTAAACCTATTCTAAAGCTAATTGACAGTCAAAAAAACCCAATTTCCTTTAACTAAAGCTACAGTAAGCAAGAAATAGGATACATTTATGGCCTTTGGAAGTCTGCATCTGAACATATTCTCACCCCATTTGTAGCATTTTCTCTTCCACTCATAGACTGAAGTACAGCTTTATCAAGGCCAAGCTTTAAACTAGCTTTGTCAAACATTTCTCTTTCATAAGAATTCCTTGTTATCAACCTGTAGATTTTCACTGATTTGCTCTGTCCAATTCTGTGACATCGAGCTTGAGCCTGGAGAAGTATAAAAAGGAATATTCAGTTACAAGTTACATAGAAATGAAAAGTCAATGCCTAGAACTTAGTATGTTTATTTTAAACACTCAAATTAAATTTTTTAAAATATAAATTCCAAGCTTAATATGTTTTTAAGAGGCAATAACAGACATTTTCTCCTAACTGGGTAGAAAAATACATTGCAGAAAACTAAAGAAAATGTTTAACAAGAATTGCCTCTTGCAATATTACCTGGAGGTCATTTTGGGGGTTCCAGTCTGAATCAAAAATGATGCAGGTATCAGCAGCAGTAAGATTAATGCCTAAACCTCCTGCCCTTGTACACAGCAGGAAAACAAATCTATCAGAATCAGGTCTGGAAAACCTGTCAATAGCTGCCTGACGAAGGTTGCCTCTTACTCGACCATCAATTCGCTCGTATGGGTACCTGAAATAAAGTTGTGTTATAAGCAGATTTTTACCACCATCACTTTCTCATCACTAGCTCTCTCATCGTATCTTCCAACATATTTTTTTGAAAGGAAAAATCTCAGTATGACTACCAGGTCAGCAGAATTCCAACAAAGTGGAGACCTGAAGAAGAGCTTTATGTAGCATAAAAGCTTGTCTTTCTCACCAACAGAAGTTGGTCCAATAAAAGATATTACCTTGCTCACTGTCTCAGCAAACTAGAGAGCAAGTATTCTTGAATCAACTGTGTGCAAAACTGAAGAACATACTCCATTCTCTCCCTCTAAGCAGCTTCCGCTGCAGAAACAGCTGTCACCGGAAAGAGTGAAATAGGCCTTCAAGCTAGAGCTAGACGACATTCTTACTCTAAACGTCAGATGGACAATATACCTGAACAATCAACTAAAAGGTGATCCATTAAGGTTCTGAGAGATCACTTGCACTTGCCCATTAGGAAATACCACACTCCTTTGCAATTACAGGTATGCTTTTTTCCTTGCCAGAGCATTAATGTGTAACATTATTAAGTGTCTAAGTTCCATCCTTTTACAATATAGATCACTCACAGGTTAAATACTTTGGCCACTGAGGAAAATACAATTTATTTAGAACTTTTTGTATTGTATTGTTGCTCTCACCGTCTTTGAATGAGGTAGTCTTCCAGTATGTCCAAGCAGCGCACCATCTGGGAAAAGATAAGCACCCTGTGGCCACCAGCCTTCAGTTTTGGCAGCAGCTTGTCAATCAGTACTAGCTTGCCAGCAGCCTGGATCATTGCCTGGAGCTGAAAATCTGGAGAGTCGGCATTGTGTGTTTCTTTAAACTCTTCCAAAATTTTCTCTTCAGCACCTGCAAAGATTGGACAGCAATATATGAATACCATAAAGGTTTTATTAATAAAAACAATGAGCTTTCCTTCAATACCCTGTGTATAAGCCCCAGGAATGTTTTAAGTATTATGTGTATAAACATTTACACAAATACATTAGCTTAGTTCAAACTAAATATATACACATATGCACACGCGCGCACACAGATAAAAACAGATCTTAGCTTTCAGCAGAAAAAGATGAGAAGAAAATCCCTTCCAAGTAAATGAATATCGACTATGAGTAATACATGAATTTCAACAAAAGACTGTCAAGCCAGAAGTTGTATTAAAAAAAAAGCAGCAGACCAGACATTGACTGAACCATTTAAAAATAGATATTTAAGGGACAGAAAAGGCAATTTAACAGATAAGTATAAGTGTGAAAGATGAGTATTCTGACATATTATTTAGAAATTGTATTTAGCTTTTTAAAAATATTTATATTCAAACATAAAAGAGTAGAAGCTGTAGGCCTGCTACTGCCACAGTGCATTCACAGAGCCCAAGTTCAGACAACAAAATATTTAATTGGAAAAGCAAAGAGCTTTGAAATTATTTTGTTTTACCTTCTATTTAGCTTTCTTCTCTCTGCATGTATTCCTTCGTGTTTGCTTAGTTTGCAGCAGCTATCTCACACACACACACACACACACACACTTTCTAGTCACTCTTTTCCATCTAAGACTGCTATGGTTAAGAAAAACTGCATGGGACAAAAGGTAGTTCAAGTTTCATGCCCATTCTCTCTTGGGCCTCTCTTCTGAGGCTGCCAACAAGAATGCCATTTTAAATAGGGAGCTTATTATGTGGACACCTGCCCAGTAAGAACTGAACAGACCACTAAAAGCACATCAGATAGTTATTTTTAGCCGTGCAAGAAGTGTCACACATGGCATTTTTCCACAATTTGCTTTCAGGTGATTCCATGCATGAGAAATAGTATTTCTGTGACCTTCTGGACAATGGACATTTCTCTCTGAAATTTTGAGCAAAAGCTGTTTTTTAAATTGTGTATTTCAGAGTTGTACATGGACCATCTTGGACATTTGTCTTGCACAACACGAGCAAGGACAAGGGAGACAAAACATGTTATACCTTTTTTTTTTTTTTTTTTTTTTAAGTTCCCTTCCTAGATTCCTAGGGCACTCACATACATGTAGCCGGTGTACTGAACGAGCAGTCCGTCCATGTCTGTTGTCATGTGAACTGTGTCACCTATATATGAGCCCAAGTCAATAAACAGGAACTGAAGTTACTACATTTCCAGTATGTCTGACAGCTCTATAGTAATCAAGGATAGAGTACATATGATAGAATTTAGGCCAGGTTACCTGGACAGAGATCTGCATTGTTCAGCAAACACCTGCACAACTAGGATTGACAGAACAGAGTTCACACGAGAAACTGCATGTGAAATGCCTCACAAACATAAGCAACTTCAGCTGAAGCACATAGCTGGACTATTGCCCACCAGACTAACTAATCATTGATCCTTATGGCCTAAACACTGCATAAGAATGATGACTCATTAAAAAAGTCTAACAAAAGTCTAATAAACATAAACATAACAAGCATAGGCAAGAACAATAGAATTAGACAGATCTTCCAGCCTGGTCTCCATCTAGAATCCCTTCTCAGTGTTGTAAAATGTGCAGCCATCGTGACCTATATGCTACTAGAGTCAAATACTTTACTGAACACATGCCCCAAACCTACTGTAGGCTATCAGCCAGCTTATGTAGAGTACTACTTCAGTCACAGTATTTAGTCCCACCCCCAGTTTTCCTCTGATCACTCAAGTTGTACTATTATGAAATGAACAAAATCATGCAAACCTCTACATATAAATATGTAGCCAAGCTACATACAAAAGGACATACTAAGCCAGCCACACCATAGCAAGCCTACATACAAATCTAGTCATAGAGGAACCTCAAAAGAGCCAGAGTTTGGTTTAGATAATACCACTTCCATAACAGACCTCTGCAAACACACAATTTACCCTTTCCCCAACAAACTCTGTCAAAGAATGCACCCACCCTGCCCCTCAAACAGTCTTCCTCACCCTCCAATAGTCTTCATTATCCCTACTTGGTAATTTCTTTTGGGGAGAAGTATCTGGTATCTTTGGCTGATTGTAAGCCAGTAACACCAACTTTCCTTCTCCCCCCTCAGCTTCAGGTTGTTTGTTTTTAGGGTGGCTGGGTAAGAGAAGCGGGATTTGTGGACCACCAGGAGGGCCAGCACTCTCACGCTCGCCGATCAAAAATGACTTCCAGGAGCACACGATGTTGTGAGGGCAAGAGAATGCTAAGCCCTCTCACCAAGCCCCACAACACTGCAGCAAGGAACAGCATAGAGCCACATTCTGCTGCTGGCTCTCTAGGGTCTGGGGAAGAGGTATGATCTGTAAGTCCTTGAGAGTGGTTGTTCGGAAAACCCCGTTGCTCATGATTCTAGAAAAACAGACACTGCTTTGTCTGTCTCAGAACACATAGAAAATGCAGCCATTCCCTGAGATTAGGGGAATCAAAGTAGTTTCTGCTGACTCCCATGGAATAATGCTCACCCAACCAAGGAACCATAAGAAATACCATGTGACTTCAACCATAAAATTTCCACTATTATTAAACACAATTTAAAAGTACTGTGAAAAGCTGCCTCAAAATTTACATGGGACACCTCATGTAATGCAAGATACTTAATGCCCTGGTTTGACAAAAAAATAAATAAATGGCTGATTAAAAAAAATCCCAAACCAAAAACCTTCACGTGCAATGTAACATGTTTGCAGAAGCTTTCATGAACTCTAAAAACAGGCAGTGTTCTTAATTTCCCCTTAAATATTACACATCACTCTAGTCAATGCCAACTGTGCTAAATATGACCTGGTGACCTAAGGAGTCAAAATATTTGCATAATTGTGTACACTGAAAAATATCAAAAGAATAATCTGCACGACATCTTTAAATACAGTGGTGACAGTCCCTCTTGAGATCTTGCAGAATAGTGATGCAAAGCTGCTGTATATATCCATTGTAAGGTTTTGAGATAGAATTACAATTAGCTTGTGTCATTGTTATAAGTGCAAAGATGTTAATTATTGATCAACAGGATAAAACCTGAGGCTCAGACAGTTACAGAAGGCAAGAAGAAGAAGAATTTCTTCTCTAGAATTAAAGGACTTATTTTGATAAACTTCATCTCATTATGATAGCCATGATTTTTCCAGCTAATGCTGAGGATTTCTTTAAACATTTAATGCCATGAAACTGACAGCATTGTTTTGCTAAACGTACGTTTTCAAAAATCGTGAGCCACCTCTCACACACCCCCCCCCAAACAAAAAGCCTTCAGTTTACCTATTGGATCAAAGATTTTTGTTTTGTTTTGTTTTTTTGACTACTCTAGTCCAGGATCAGCTGAGCTTGAGGACAGCCATCTAGCATGACAAAATGCAAGATATTCCAAAATACTAAGTCATATCTCAGATTCGTCAAATGACATCAGTATAATTACTTCTCCTTTTCCCTCTATTAAAAAATATTCCAAGAAAATTTAGTTAAGCAACACAATCTGGAAGCCTCACAATACTCAAAACTAAAAATAATTTCTTTAGCACCGTGGTCGTACATGCAGCTGTACAGAGAAAGCCCTCAAATCAGGGATCTTACAATCAGCATCAGATCAAACACATGATAGATTATTGTGGAAAAGGGAAGAGAAGCTGGTGGGCAGAAACACAGTAGGAGGGAAGTGACATTTACAGAGGTATGTAAATGCTTTGTCCCCAAAAAGCAGATAATGGATTCGATCACCTAATGCGTGTAAGTTAGCATACTTTAATTAGCTACATTATATTAGCTTGTAATGAAGTTATACCTGTCCATCATCGCGTACTTGCTATATTCAGTCCTGATCTAAAAACAGCAGTGTTACACTGAAAGACCAATGACAATTAAAGTCTGGTATCTTACAAATGTAAATATTGTTTCCAGAACTTGTTCCTAATTCTAGCAGGTCATGAAATATCTGCTTTAATATCATGTCTGATCACCACTTCTTACCCAACAAGATCTATTCAGAGATTATTTTAACTGCTATATCAAGATTCACTAGAGCTAGAAGATGTGATGTACCCAAATGCAGCTTTGAAGTGACAAAGCAACAATCTCTAACTTGTGTGGTTTGACATATTGGCCAACTAACGTCATGTTGGAATTCAAGTGGCAGTGCGGTGGGGGAGGGAATAAGAAACATTAGAGGGTAAGGCTGACATGATAATCTCACAATTTACCAGGGATACAGGCCCAATAAACTTTTCTAAGCAGTGGTCCTGGACTTGGACCTATGATGATCTCTAAAGAGAAATGTTTTGTCACTCTGCTGGGGGAAATTAATAGTATGCTCGTATTTTACAGGTTTTGTCAAGACATGCAGTACATCCATCCATCTGTAGTGATTTTATCATGTGAATTTTTGATGGAAAGGGGGCGGAATCTACTATCTCAGTGTACATACTTGAACAGTTATATCAGCTTGAACTCCCCATAGCTATTATGAGAAAGAGGGGATCAATATGCAGGCCTACCATTAATAAGGTATGGATGATTGCAGCATTTTCTTAGTTCCATCATAGTGTTTAAAAGATTAGGGACATTAGCTTGACCACCACCCTTGGAGAGAAATGTGAAATTCTTTTCAAGAATAGCGCGATAGTATTTCTTCTGAATGTTTGTCAGCTCAACTTCAATGATTGTTTCTTCTTTGGGGGCCAGGTTCTTTTCTACATCCTCTTTAAGGCGTCTCAACATCATTGGCTTCAAAATGGCTTGGAGCTTTTGCACCTAGGAGACACAGCTTAATTAGTAAATAATTGTGTAACAGTAAAGCCTTAAATACTAAGTTTTTATTTTCAAATCATATTATACCACCTTCAGTTTTAAGGAGATGCTCTGGTTATCTCCACCACATGCATCACCCTAATCCTAGAACTCCAAGAACCTCTAAAATGTCTTTCGCTTCATTTTCTACCACAACTCAGATACAGAAGGGTTTCAAAAAGGAAGATTTTCGTACAACCCACTAATGACTGAATTCTGCTTTGGTTAGATACACAAGAATACAGTTAAAAAAATGTGATGTTACTGTATTGTTTCTGGCCGGTAAATTTTTCCTCAGGTGTGACCATGTATTTGATGTTATGAAATAGATCTCACTTGAATAAAAATTTCCCAAGCCAAGAACCATCATCTCAGACCAATCATGGCAGCTGAGTGAAGTAAAGGAGTGTACCTGAAGACAAACTGATATCTACAATACTAAAGGGTTTTTGTTTTGTTTTAGATAGAACTGGCTGTAATGCCTATTATAGGTTGCCTAACACTTTTCATTATAAGACCCTGTTTTCAGTTGCTTATAAAACTAACTGTTTAGGCTGAAATTTTCCATGCTGATTTCTGCCAGAGGCATAATATTAATTAATTATATAAAGTTCCAAGCAAAAGCCTTTTGTGAGAAGTAGTTAGGGGGAAAATGTGTCTGTCTGTTTATTTAACATGACTTGCACCTGCATGCTTTGGAGCAGGTATTTGTAATTTGGTAGAATTGCCCTGGAGAGATGCTTTTGCTGTCTCAGTGAAAACCTACCAAAATCTGTCCAAACTATAAAGGTTCTGAAAATCCCTGTTTCTACATCTTCAGAGGTTTGTGCGAGGCTGGCAGCTAAATTCTCTGAAGATTCTTTCTGCATTGCCCGCCCCAGCATGCAATCGCCCTCAGTGGCAGGCCTAAGCAAGAATTATCCTGCAATTGTTCCTCATCTACCAGTGGCCACTGTGGTGCTGGGCACCAGAACTGAGAGCAGTAAGACTATTTCTCCTGTGCTCTCAATGCTCCCCCTGCTGTTGATCAGGCAGTGTGGAGAGAAGAGGGGTAGACTAATGTGGAGGGCTGAGGATTAGAGGGAAATAGGAGGCAAGGGGGCAGGGGAGGAAGAACATAAATCATTAGAGCACACTACCTTCCAGAATCTGAAATGGAACCCAGGATTCTGGAGAAGAGAGGAGTGAGCGGGGACAGTTTCAAGTACATAATTTTTCACCCTCCTCCTTGTAACAACTTTTTGTTTTTCTTAACCTCTGAGGATAGGACAAGAAGCAATAGGCTTAAATTGCAGCCAGTGCGGTTTAGGTTGGACATTAGGAAAAACTTCCTGTCAGAGTAGTTAAGCACTGGAATAAATTGGCTAGGGAGGTGGGGGAATCTCCACCACTGGAGATTTTTAAGAGCAGGTTAGACAAATGTGTCAAGGATGGTCTAGATAATACTTAGTCCTGCCATGAATGCAAGGGACTGGACTAGATGACCTCTCGAGATCGCTTCCATTCCCACAATTCTATGATTCCAGAGTCCCAACACTCCTCTGCTATTCAAACAACTATGAAATCCACTGTCAAAGTGATGTGCCTCATCCCTGTCTTGTAGCTGGTCCATGCAGGGGATATTTCTATCTGCAACCTTGTTAGTTCAAGTGGTATGGGACTGTGCTGTGAATCCAAAGGTTCCAACCCTGCTGATGTCATATGTAGAGGGTCATTATGATCCACATGATGTAACTGCTGGTTTTTTTCAGCTTGCTTTTTTAAAACTGTAAGCAATTAAATACAAAAAAAAAGCCTTAAAAGAAAATTAAGGTCACATGTCAAGCAAACAGAAGTTAATACCACCAGAATTAAGGTGTCTGAAGCCGAACCAAGACAGGATCCTGCTGAAAAAGTAGTATGTCAGCGTTTAATTAAAGACTGTATCATAACTCACAAGGCAGCTAAATTAAAGTTGCATGGATAACCTTTATCCTGGCATTTCCTAACTTTTGAGTGCTCAACTTTGCAACCCTAACCTCCCTTTAATGTAGTTTTTGTATGTAATTATAAATTAGTTTCTCTTGATATTTATCAATGACTTAAATTTAGCACCTGTTATGTTATGCTGCATGAATTTTTAGAAATCTTTTCGTTTCTTCAAATGGGAAGCACTAGAATAGTCTATTTCTGAATAAAGATTACAAGTACAATGTCTGTATTAGGTTAGGTCATTTACTAATCTGGGATCAGACCTAATCCTGTTCCCACTGAAGTCAATGGCAATATTCTCATTTGTTTCAAGGGAAAAAGGAGCACCCCGTTATTCTGTTGACATTGTCCTTTTAACATGGCAACTGGAAATCTAGTCAGTCTAAACAAAAAAAGAGTGAAAGCTGTTTCTGCTACTACATCTGTCCCCAGATTCCCCAGCCATTTTAAAAATCCCTTTTAAAACATTTTTGAGCTGCCCTGGTGCTATGACAGAGGACACAGTGAAATTTATTACACAAAGTATACTGTCTAACGCACAAAGGAAATACACTAGAAAAAGATTTGTCTCCTTTACTCTTCCCTTTCTGAAGATCTACAGTGTTGTTTGTAATAATAAATAATAATAATTAGGTAATAAAAATTACTGTAGCAGGATTAAAACTGTCTCTTTAAACAGGGAAAGAAAAACTGCATGAGTAAAATTACCTGTTCTTCAGTTTTCAAATCACCAAACTCTTGCATGAATGTGCTTTCTGATGGGAAGCGACCTGGCTCCAAGAAATGAAGCAAGCTGAACAGCTCTTCTACAGTGTTCTGTAATGGGGTACCAGTGAGCAGCACCTTGTGTTCCTGCAAGAAAAAGAAGCAGTTGACTAGAAGCTATCTGTGCAGATGTTTTCTCCTTATTATGTTTTTGTCCTTATCATTCAGTAGTCCCTTCAACGCTATGGCTCTTTGTAAATCTTTTGTGACACCAAACACTCTGGTCTTCCTCCAAGGGCACTCTAGGGCATTAACTCCAAATCAGTCCAGGCATTCCACTCAGCTTCTTGCCAAAGATAGGTCCTTTAGCCAACCAGCCAGTGTCCTTTCTCGCTTATCTGTGCTGCATGACCCCATCCCCTCCACAAATCTTACAGACTTTTAGACTAGGGATATGCTACAGGCTCTAACAACTCTACTTTCTCCAACATCTCTCATCACTAACGGAATGGAAATCCTTCAACGTACTACAGTACATTAACAATATAGCTAAAACTAGTTACCTCTTCTCTACTCTCCACTTTAATAGTAAAAATTCTACACTACTCATGTAGCATTAGAAAAGGGCAGTTACCTATCTGTCCTAGCTTTTCAAGCATCTCAAAACCAGCTGAGTAAACATTTATTTGTACACAGTACCCTACGTTTGTTCAAAGCTGACCCATTTTTTCCTTAAGAATCAGGAAGTTGAATTATCAAGGTGCAGACGAGGATGAAGGAAGCAGATTTGGCAAGTGAGCTGCTGAGGCATAAGACAGAGAACGTGGGAGAAATTAAGATTTGGCCCCAGAGTCAATGGGGAAGGACAATTGTTGTCATATGTTGGGGGAGCAAAATGAAAAGTTTCATATTGCTTAAGTAACATAAAAAAGGCACACACACACACACAAAAAACTTAAAAAAAATAGTGTGTTTAGTTTTGGTGGATTGGAAGCTGAAAAACAAAGAATAATGCTATTTACTTATATCAGAGTAGCTCCTGGAAGCTGATCCAAGACTGGGACTCCATCATGCTAGGCACTAAACAAATGCAGAGTCCCTGCCCCAAAGATTTTACAATGTAAACAGACAAGACAGTCAAAGAATGGGAGAAATGAAGTATCATTATCTGCATATTACACATTAGGAATGGAAGCACAAAGATTAAGTGATTTGCTCAACATTACATAGGAAGTGTGTAGTAAAACAGGAATCAAAAGCAGATCTTGAGTTCCAGTCTACTGCTTTAGTTATACGTCCATCTTCCTCTCAGACATCATAATAAATGCCTTTACAGAGAACTTTACAAACATTCGTTAATTAACCCTTAAAACCTCTGTGAGCAAGATAAATAATATTATTTTACAGATAGAGAAAACAGACAAAAACAACTTGGGGGAAAAAAAAAGCTGTCTTTGCATATTCATTTTTTTTCTTAAAACAAAACAAAACCAAAAAACCACATTGGAGATACTAGGTTTTTACTTCCTTAGTTTTGTTGGAGAACCTACTGTAGGTCTAGAGACCACTATTTCATTCTTCAGATGCTGCAAGGAATCTTCCAGCAAAAGCACAAGACAAAAATATCAAAAGTATCATGTCTTAAGGCCCTCCTCCCCCCCCCAAAATTTACTTTTCAAAGCATCTTTCAATGCTTTTGTTGGTATACAATAAAGAAAATGGGGCACCTTTTAACTACCTCCCCATGAAAGTCAGTTTTAAGGAACTCGCTCAAAGTTATACAGCAAATCTCTGGCAGAGGCAGAATTGGAACCGAGCAGTTTCAATCGCCTACATCAGAGTTCATTTCACTTTACCATGTTTTCATTAAGTACGCATTTAAAATAGATAAGTGGCCAATTTTTAAAGATTGGAGGCAGGGAAAGGTAGATGGGGATAAAGAAAGGACAAAAACGGAGTTTAAAAATGGCATGATATGGGAGGAAAAGTAGGATAGAAAGAAGGACTTCTCGGTCTTCCTTTCTTAAGGGAGAAGACCAGCTTCCAGGATTAATTTAATGAGGAGATTGGTGGGTTCTTCAGCACTTTTAGTTTAGGGTTTAGTTTAGTTTAAACTAAAAGTTTGTAGATATGTCCATCTGGCTAGCTAGAAAGTCTTTAAGAAAAGTTTCTCATACAATTCTCTCTCAAAATTGAGTTGATTTAGTGGATAACACAGGAAAAGGCTTACAAGTTATCTTCTTAAGAAATTACCAGCCAGGACTACTGTAAGTACGAAAGATCCAAGAAGCACTTACCAGGTCCATCATCTTCAGTCCTTCCAAGAGCTTGCAATTCCTGTTCTTCAGCCTGTGGGCTTCATCAATTACTACACAACGCCATGGAATGTTACGCAGCTCAGGGCAGTCAGTCAAAATCATTTCAAACGTAGTGATGATAGCATGAAACTTATAGGACCCCTTTATTACCCGACCCTGAAAGAACAGCAATGATTATAAGTAGACAACCTTACTAACGAATAAAGACGATAAAGATTAATTTTTTTAAACTTCACATTATATATAAAGAAAATACAAAAAAAACTAGTGCAATGAGCAAAATATTTAAATACAATCATTACCACTGACATCAGAATAAAGGAATGCAAACAAATAAGTCTGCTGCTTTATGCGGGTTTGCTTTTTTCAATTTTGCACAAGAAAGAACCAGTGCTTTATCAGTGCATACTAGACACAAAGATGACATGTCACTGCAAAAATTGTATCACGTTACACCACAAAAAATAATAACATATCAATGCAACACCAAGTTTTAGTGTCATTTTTTCCCTTATTTTGTTGAGAAATTTATCTTCACCATCAAAGCTGTGTTTGACAGTTCTTTCAAGCATCCTGAATAAACTGGAGGCGAGAGTTCCATTTTTCTGAGTATTACATATTTTGTTAATTGACGTGTCAGTACTCATGTCTTGGTGTTCACTACATATATAATTCATTAATTCTAATAAGCAGAGTTTTGGAGAGGAACAGATTCACAACTGTGAAAAGACCTTTCCATATATTTCCCAGTATTTCCATAATTTGAGGTAAGAAAGTTCAATGGGACAGTTTAGCTGATTACTGGGGGCATCGCCATCATTTACTATGGTTAGTTAATCCTGCATTTTTCAGTACAAGTATCCAATAAAACCTATTAAATATTTTATTCTGGAAATATTGTGAAGACAATGGACTGGATGTAATTCGGATATATTTCTTCCCAATCTTCTTCAGACAATAAAAAATGTAAACTAGCTTCCCACATGTGTTTCAGTTCCAAAGTCAGTGGCTACAAATTGACAACATTTGACATAGTTGTCATTTGCCCAGCTTTTCCCTCCTCCCACATGCTGAAACCACAGTTACTGTAGGGTAATATATATACTCATTCATTAGCCCGTTCGTTTATAAGCTGACCCCCCAAGATGGTTAGGTAAAAATAGCAAAAACTGTATGACCCTTTCATAAGCCAACCCTATATTTCAGGGGTTGGAAAATGTTGGCTCCTGGCCCGTTAGGGTAAGCCGCTAGCGGGCCTAGATGTTTTGTTTACCTGGAGCGTTCACAGGCACGGAGCCCCTCAGCCCCCAGTGTCCACTGTTTGCCATTTCCAGCCAATGGGAGCTGCGAACCGTGGCCACAGGGAGCTGAGGGGCTCCATGCCTGCAGACGCTGCAGGTAAACAAAACAACAATGTATTAGATATTCAATTCAATGATTCCATAGAGTTTAAAATCATCAAATTTTGCTGTAGACCCGTTTATAAGCCAACCCCCGCTCTTTGATGCATCACTTTTTACCAAAAATATTCGGCTTATGAACGAGTATATACGGTAACTATTCTCTCTTCGAGTGTCAGTATGGATCCCAATGTGGGTAACTAGCAAGCAGTGTCCCTTCTGTATTGTGGAAATGAGGAGTGCCACCCAAGGAGTCAAACCTACATTCCTTCAATGTTTCCATAGCCTTTCTCTATTACCTGATGGGACCAAACCCTTTTAACTATCTCCTAATCTCTTTTTGTGCCTATATCTGGCTCATTGCTTGGCTTTTTAATCTCATCAGAGAATTTCAACATGTATCACACACTGTATCTCCACCTATTGGTTAGCTGCTGAGTCACTCCCACCAAACATCAGTGCAGATGTTGGGTCTTCTGCCTGCTTCAGAAACATGCCAGAACTTGATGTATGTAAACCCACTGACTTTTGTCAAACATTATGCCCTTGATGTGTTGGGTAGGTTTGATGCCAAGTTCAGGACAGCAGAACTACATATTCTTCTCTTATGGTATCAAGTATAGTTTTGAAAAGAAGGCTGGTAGGTAAAATGACTGATTCCGGGGGGCGGAGGGATAGCTCAGTGGTTTGACCACTGGCCTGCTCAACCCAAGGTTGTGAGTTCAATCCTTGAGGGGGCCATTTAGGGATCTGGGGCAAAAATCTGTCTGGGGATTGGTCCTGCTTTGAGCAGGAGGTTGGACCGAGGTCCCTTCCAACCCTGATATTCTATGAAACTTTGAGACCGAGATCATATTTGGGATGAATTTAGGATGAAGTCTCAGCACTGACTTGCCCCTGTGAAAAGATGTGTAGGAAGGCCATGAGAACTTGGAGCTCATTGACCCTCCATGCTGAGCCACTAGAAAGACCATGTTAAAGGTAAAGTGATGTATCCAACAATTGGAAAGCAGCTTGAAAGGAGAGGAACGATATTACAATCCCATGTAGAAATCAGGTCTTCAACAGGTACTTAAGTATGCAGGAGGGTCCTTAAAAGAATCTTGATTCTGACACATGTGAGAAGCCTGAGTATGACTGAATGGAAGCAGGACATGATGATACTGTTGCAAGATGGACTTTGGGAGAACTAAATGCCAAATTGTTTCTGGTTCAGAATATAGTTGAAGATCTGTGGTATCAGAGCCTCAACTGGGTCCATATTATATTGGGCTGTCCAACCGTTTCCATTTGGAGGAGGAGATTTTCCAAGCAGAATGCTTCCTACTCTGTATGCGGAGTTTTTTAACCTGTTGAGAACAGTCTTTTAGTGGTGCTCAATCAGCCAACATCTAAGCCATCAAGTGCCACAACTGCAGGTCTAGGATATCATATCCGGGAAGATCAAGAAGGGAGGTCTGAATGGATATGTGCAAGAGATCTGACAGTCAAAACTGCTATGTCCAATTGGAAGCCATTAATGTTCACATGACCTTGTCCTGTCTGACTTTGGATATCACCGTAGGCATCAAGGGAACCATGGAAAAGGCAAGTTTCAGACCGGTAGTCCACTGTAGCAGAAAGATGTCTCATTAGAAGCCCAGGTTCATGCCCTCTCTGGACAGAAGTTCAGGCATTTGGCATTGTCCTCCGGGGTGACCAGATCAATTATTGGAGCCCTCCAATGGCAAAATATTAACTCAGAGAGATTTCTGCAGCAGCCACTCCTGGCTGGTTACCATCTGCCTGCTTAAGAAGTTTATCATGTCACTGCTAGTACCTGTAAGGTGCAGAACCAATGGGGTCACCCTGTTTGGATGACACCATGTCCACAGCCTGACACCTTCTTGGCAGTGAGGGGATTATGAAGCACATCCTTGATTGTTGATATAGTGTATTCCAGGTAGGCGATCCATAAAGATCTGCACCGTAGAGCTCTGCAGGAATGCCACGCAAGACAGCCAGATGTCCCTCAACTCCAGGATGTTCGTATGCAGCACAAATCACCCTGGCACCAGGTGCCCTTCACCTGCAGGTGGTCCAGAAGGGCATCCTAACCTGTTTGAGGCATCTGACAAGGCACAAGAGTAAGATGTTTTTTCTCCAAACAGATAGAGGCTTTTTAGGTCCTTGTCATTAGCAGTACTCCTTTGACTCCAATTGTTCCTGTAGTGCCTTGTTTGATTTCAACTGTTCCTGAAAGGACTAAGGAGCCTGGCTTGGGATGGGTATAACAGTACTTAAACCCAGATTGAAGAACCTAGTACTGTTTCTCTATCCATTTTGCAGTCAAGTTATTATGGCTGGTGTATTCCCCAGGGTTTTAGACCCTCATTTATGGGGAGGGTGATTCTGACAACAACCAGTCCAGCCAGAATGTCGAACAACTTGTGAGATTTCTCTTATATGACCAAATTCTATCTCCAGAGTCTCAGCAATTCTTATAAGGAGCTCTTGGAATGACCTGAAGTCATCCAGCACTAGTATCGGTTCCAAGGATACCGCCTTGTCAGATGACGATGACAGGCCCTTTAATGGTGAAACAGGACATTGCTGATACTCTACTCTGGGGTCTGACTCTTCCTGGTCATCTAATATAGGTGATGTGGGCAGAGATGTAGACAGGAATGTGAGCTGTTCCTCAAATGCAGTGGAGAGACCATCTCCTCGAGATCTGAGAGGACAGATTCTAGCAGGCCCATCAGGGGTATGGCTAGCTTGTTTGGTAGTGAATAGATCAATGCCATTCCTGTCATGAGGGCAGTTGAACATGACTAGGGGAACTGGAAGGCCTTTCAGCGGACACTGACCACAGATCTCAGGGGAGAAGTTTCCTGCTTGAAGATAGCAAGAATGAGACCTGGTGACAGGGAGGAGGAACAGACTTACTCTATGGGTGGGGCTGAGGTATACCTCGCTCTTGAAACCAGGGTGTACATCAGTACCAGTAACTGTCCTGGCTTTCCTAGCAGCTCATATTTGGCTTTAGGCATCAACCCTAGAGGGTGCGCTGCTGAAGCTGGGATCAGTGCTAGAGAAGGCCCTCCCTCTGTGCCACAGGCTGCTTCTAATCACCAGCCATCAACATTATGTGGGGCTTGGTGGCTTTATCCTGTGAGGTTTTAGGTGGTCTGTCCTTATGGGAGGACACTAAGCTCCACCTGGAGCCTCTGCAGTCAGAGCAGCCCCTCTGGTGCCAGTTTTCTGCATCAGAGGCATCAGTGCCTGTGGTGTCAGGGGAATAGGTGCCGATGGCAGGTCTTTCTTCAGTGCCATCTTCTCCATGCTGGTCTTCGGAGTCACTTGCCTGCTAGATGATGCGCTGGATGAAACTGGCTTATGTCTTCACAGCATCTGAAGAGACCTTCACAGATTGCTCCAGGAGATGAAGATGCAACCACACATCTTGCGACTTATGCAGTTTTGCAGGGATTGAAAGGCAGATGCCTAGCATGTGGGATTTGGAATATATCCATCACAGGATAGGTAGAGTTTCAAGCCCACGGGTTGCAAATGCACCACGTTGAAAATCCCTGCATTGGGGGTGGGTGGGGGTGTCTGCCTGTAACTGTCCAATGCAGATGTGTCAACATCATTCATAGTCAATGTATATCAGAAAATCAGAAGATCTCTGAAGGTGTTATGAAGAGCTTGAAGAAGTTTAACTAAGAACAAATGGGAAGGCCATTCTCCAGGTTCTCTCTTACTGCCTATGGCAGTAAGAGGCAACTGAGTGAAAGTTGGGGCTGCCCAACCCTTTATGCCCTCTGAAGGGAGGATTAGGTGGCAGAGGGAGTATGCACTGCTACCAATGGATACTGCTATTAAAAACAAAAATCCAGACTCTCACACATGCGCATCTAAAGTGGGATCCACAGACACAGACTCAAAGAACCATGATTATACTTGACTAGTACAGAGTGTTTTAAGTATTTGAGTTCTGAAAGCAGATAAAATCAAGTCAGTAAATTCATATATGGAGTGAAATCTATTATAAGGCCAGAAGGGACCATTAAGATCATCTAGTCTGGCCTCCTACATAGCACAGCCATAAGAGTTCCCTAAATTAAATTAATTCTAGAGACACAAGGAGGGTGAGGTAACATCTTTTATTGGACCAACTTCTGTTGGTGAGAGAGAAAAGCTTTCAAGCCCCACAGAGCTATTCTTCAGAAGATGACTAACAAAAAATATTACCCACACCTACCTTGCCTCTCTAATATCCTGTGACCAACATGGCTATAGCTACACTTCATACATAATTCTGTTTGATTTAGAGCATGCCTTTCAGAAAGACATCCAATCTTGATTTAATGATTTCCAGTGACAGAATTCACCACAACCCTTGGTAAGTTGTTCCAAGGGTTAATTTCCTTGACTGTTAAAAATACATGCCTTGTGTCTGGTCTGAATTTGTCTAGCTTCAGATTCCAGCCAGTGGATCTTGTTATACTTTTGTCTGCTAGATTCAAGAGCCCTCTATCATCAACAAATTTCTGTTCCCCATGTAGGTATTTTAGACGGTGATCAAGTCATCCCTTAACGTTCTCTGACAAACTAGACAGATTAAGCTCCAAGTCTCTCTTTATAAAGGCATGTTATCTAATCCTTTAATCTTTCCTCATGGCTCTTCTCTGAACCCCTCCAATTTTTCAACACCCTTCTTGAAATGTAGACACAATATTGGACTTCAGTCACACCAGTGCCAAATACAGAGGTAAAATCACCTCTTTACTCTTACTTGTACTTCTGTTTATACATCCAAGGATCGATTTAGCTCTTTTGGCCACAGCATTGCACTGGGAACTCATCGGATTCTCTTGGGAAACAGTGATGCTAAAAAAGACTTGGAAGTCATGGTGGAGAGAGTCCCTCATTCTGTAAACATGGATTTTGTTCCTAGATACACAATTTCACTTTTGGCTGTACAGAAACACACATTGCTTGGTTCTGCCCAGCTGGATAAGTGATCCAGATTACATTTAATCAGTTACCTGTCTTCTTTATTAGTTACCACTCCCACAATCTCTTTGTCATCTGCAGACCTTATCGATTATCGATTTTATACTTTCTTCTAGTTCATTTATAAACATATTAAATTGCTTAGGAACAAAAACCAAAGGACCCCAGCAGAAACACCTGCTCAATGATTATGATTACCTGTTTACAATTACATTTTGAAACTTATCTGTTAGCTATTTTTTAATCCATTTAATGCCAAATTTGTACCATTCTAGTTATTTTAATGAAAATGTGCGAAGCCAAGTCAAATGCCTTACAGAACTCTATGTATTTCACATCAACACTATTATTCTTTATCAATTAAACTTGTAATCTCATCCAAAAAGGTATCAAGTTAATTTGACAGGATCTATTCTCCATAAACCCATGTACAATTGGCATTAATTATAAACTGAAGCCCTATTATTCAGAAGACAAGTACAGTGAAACTGCAGTTTTTATATCCTTCTACTTCCCTAATACTATTTTGCCAGCACCAACAACCTCCCTCCATAGATGCAAAGTGCTTTAGACTTCCAAATATTGACTAGTAAACAAACTAGCTATCTGCTAGAGGTCGTGGCATCTCATTCATTTTAATAAACAACCTGCACTAAATGGATCAGAAGTTAAAGAGGACAGTAATAACTGAAATATGTTGTTTCCACTATTCAGCAACATACAAAAGGGTGGATTTTAGGATCAGATTTTCTTTATCCAATCATATGTTTTTAAAATGTTGTTTGTTTCTCCCTATAGCCCCAACACCTGTCATCCCAACTAATTTTTTATTTCTAGCATGTTCTATTCAAAGTGCTTTTTGGGGTTTCTTTATTTTATTTTTCTGGATTTTTAGCTATTTTGGAGTTTTATGCAGGTGTCCAAAATCAGAGGTTTTGGGGTTCTTTGTATATGCTGTTGTGAGAAAAGTATATTATATTACTTTAATATAGTACTGTGCACTTTAATGAAGAAATGTTTTAAACGGCAATATATCAAAGTGCACATGGGGACCTTTAGTGCGCACCAGCAAGGTCTACACAGACCAATTAATGCACAGCACATTAGAAATCACGCCCCTGTAATATTACTCTGCTTAGATAAGGCTTTAGGGTACGTCTATACTATCCGCCGGGTAGCGTTCGATGTATCGGGGATCGATTTATTGTGTCTCATCTGGATGCGATAAATCGATCCGTACTCCACCTCGGCAGAAGGAGTAAGCGGAGTCGACGGGGGAGCCGCGGCAGTCGACTCACCGCCGTGAGGACGGCCAGGTAAGTCGACCTAAGATACTTTGACTTCAGCTTCGCGAATAGTGGAGCTGAAGTTGCGTATCTCTAGTTCGAACCCCCCCACTAGTGTAGCCCAGGCCTTAGATACAAGTAACCATTTCCAGTGTTAATTACATAAACACTGCTTTTTTGGGTATTGGGGTTGTTTTATTAGTGTTTACCGGTTAAAACGTAAAATTAGAAGCCCTAACTATTCACTTTCCCATATTCTCCTTCATGCACAATGGCTTGTCATCAAGATTGTAGTGATCTCAAGAAATATTTGTGCAATTTATGGCAGCTGATAATATAGAAATTTCCATTAAGCTGAATTCTACCTTAGCAGTATTAGAAATTGATGTTCATAGCACATAAAACTCAATCCACTACAGCCTCATTACTTGATTTTTTTAAATTACAGTTTTACAAAATTCCAAAAAGTACCTGTGGATCTTTGAAGTACATTTCATACAACTGAATGGTCCGCCGGCTGGCTTGACTCCCATGATACACAACCACATTCAACTCTGTCCAGGTGCGGAACTCCCTTTCCCAGTTAGGAATTGTGGACAGTGGAGCAATAACCAAGAAAGGACCGTGGATTCCTTTCAAATATATCTCATAGAGAAATGTAATAGACTGGATAGTTTTTCCCAACCCCATTTCATCTGCTAAAATGCAGTTTCGTCTGAAAAATAATACAAATGGCTCTATTATGGCTCTATTCTAAATATGGCATTTACAAAACAAAAAACATCTGTAAAACTAAAATCTGCAAGATCAGATATATAAATTAATAGATTAGTATGGATTTAAACAGGACAAAACACTCTCAAAAAGTTTTAAATAAATAGTATATTAGCAGGTGTTGCAACAGGATTATATTTCTCATTATACAGTTCTCTCTCAAGTATAGGTGTGTGTGTGTGTTTGTCACATAATAAAGACATGTATTTATTATGTAACATTATGTTTTATATATAAATAAAAAACTATATAATAAATATTATATTATCTATAATATAATAACTATTAACTTTGTTATCCAAGTAATAAAAATAGTTAACATAATTTTGAAGTCTCACTTTTAAAAGACTATAAAACGTTAAAAATATTAACATATTAAATTTAAACTATAAAATTTGCTCTAAAGCAGCAGTTCTACAATAAAAAGTTACTTTACGCACGTGTTGTACCAGTTGAAAAGAAGCCAGTTTACTCCCTCCAACTGGTATTCCCTGAGTTTGTTATTGTTTTTATACTCCCTGGAACTCTCCGATTTCTTCCAGTCATCAGCAGGAGGTCGCTCCTGTTTCAAATACAGCAAATCCCATTAGTGGTTTCTGAAAGACCACATTACTTAGCTATTTTCAAATAAAATCCTCTATACAGAGCCAATTCTTACCACACGCTCCATTTGTGGCTCCCTAGACATCAGTTTCTCAAATTCTTCAATCTTAGCTTGGTCTATGTCTTGCTTCAGCTCCCATGTGCTGTCTTCATAAGGAAGTGAACACCACTTCACCAGATAATGAGTAACAGGCTTTGGTTTTGATCAATAGTTAAAGAAAGGATAAAATTAGATTCAATGTAAAACAATACAACAAACTTTTCTACATGACATGTAACTAATTAAAGGAAAGTTGTAGTGGAACATGAAAGATATTCTAGACACTACATACAATGAAAAAGAATTAACAGATTTTTTTAAAAAATGTCTTTAAAACAGCTAGAAGGATAATCTAACAGCAGACTGACCTGTTGTAAACCTGATGATTTAAGATAAAAATGAAGGGAATGCAGTTCCCCACCAAGATGAGTGGCAAAGCTAAATGTTGTAATTTTAAACGCCTAAAATTAATCAAAATTTTAGAATAAATGAAAACTTTGCTTTACAATTATGACGGTCCCGTCTTTGCCACACATTCAGATGGTGAGCTGTATTCATCCTGTCAATGTATCATCACAAACTTTGCAGCAGGAAATCCAGAATCACTGAAACAGCAACTGTCAATGGGAGACATCACTATTCACTGACGCAGTGATAACAAAACAGAAATAGGTATTACTAAAGCCTTTTCTGCTCTCAAGAACAGAATGGCCCACTGGAGTTCTCCTGGAAGTCAACCACGCAAGTGATCCTGCTCAGGGGACGGGGTCATAAGTGACGAGCTGACAATTTAGGTTCTTGTGTAATGATGATTAGAGAGGATTAACAAAGTGCCTAGCTCCTTTGGTGATGGTGAATTAGAAATTCAGATTAGATATGGTTTAATAGCTACTTAGCTGTATGTTTAACTTCTATAAATGTCCAGTATACTTTCTTTTAAAAAGTTAGCAATTACCATGAGAGCTTTATTTTACAAAAATAGCTACATTATTAAACTACATGCTTTTTCTACTTTACAGATTTATCCAGAGGGCAATAGTTTAGGAAACATATGTAGCATTTTGAACAATTACTAAAGAGCAAAATGCTAAAAACTAGACATCTTGTCATGTTCTGATCAGGTGTACTGGAAACCAGGCTTTTTAAAATTTGAAATGTGTTGTTGGATATCCAAAAACAATTCACTAAAGAGTGGTAGAATATTAGGTCTATGAACTTTACAGCAGCAGCATGTGTATACATATATGTATCCCTGTCATAATGCTCTCTATCCTCACTTCTACAGGATGAAATAAGTCATCAAAACCTACTGAAGTTTCTAATATTTATATAGGCAGTTGTACAAATGACTGAAGATGTACCGACAGTTTTCTTTACCTCTCCATTATCATCTGTGCTATGTGAAAAATCCATTATTCTATCAACTTCCACATAGTCTGGATTAAAAAGCTCATCATCAATCTGTTGAAAGACAGCAGGCAAAAAAAAAAAAAAAAAAAAACTTTGTTAGCCTGTCCTTGGAGCAAAAATTATACTTTTCACCAGGTAACAATATTTTGGGTTACAGCAACATAAAATTTATATTTGGCAACCTTCAGCATGTTAATTGAAATGCCACAATTCAGCAAGATCATTCCCCATGAGGAAATCAGACTTCTCAGACTTTGTTAACTGGGCCTCTTAATTACTGTGTGAAACCTTTTACTGTGAGAGAATGTTTAAGAATATTTTAAATGAAGTGTGAAATTACAATTCACTAATGAGCAATCGAAAAGGCTTATGGCATGCAATGCATTTAGCATTCTTGAAAACTACAGCTTGCAATAAAGAAATTAGAGCCGTGTACACTAAGTGCCATTAGATTACCATAACTACAGGAGTTGTCAGACTGCTTCATAAGCAAGATTCAGGGAATATTCTTCCAAAAAAATGGAAAGCAAACAAAACATACTCCCCTCCCCAAAGTTTATAATTTGTTACCTCCCTCTTCCACCCCAAGTTCTTTACTCAGTGATATATGCACAGAAATGCTCTCTTTCATTCTTTTGCTTTGTACTCAACTACTTTGATGGCTGTGTGTGGTGGGGAGAAAGGTAAGGAAGAGTTGTAAGAATGTATACAGTTTAATATTTTGACAGCTTACTCAAATAAAAAACATCTACAAGCACTTGTTAAACAGAAATGGTATACTCAAAAATATAAATAGTAAAAAAGTGAAATACATGGCCTGGTCACTGAAAAGTAATGTTACATAAATTTCACAATGTTGTGCCATTAGCCAATTTTTCTAGAGTGCATCTAAGACAAATTTTGGCAAATATATCAAGTATCGGGGTTCTTTTGAGATAGTCATTTAATCTGAATGTTCCTTAGTCATTAGAATTACCTGATACAGCTGTCCTCCCACTTTCTAATTAATTCAAAAGCATCTTTTAGATGTTTTGACCCATGGCTCAGACATTTTGTACCTACTTGTAAAAGCACAGAATGTGGAAAATAGTAGAATTCTGATAAAATTTACACAAATCTCTCTGCTAAGTGTATTTGGTCAGAAGCCAACAATGATTTTTTAATGGAAGTTTCCAATTCCCTATTGGCCTTGCTTAGCCTGAAGTACTGTATTAAATAAAAATTCATAAAACAAACAAACCAACAAAAAGATCAGGGCACTAAACCCTTTATTTCAAATTACTAAATTTTGCTGAAAGGTAAGGTTTCACAAGGATCGGCAAACCAGAAAAGCTGCCCCTTTATTGGCAAGACCTCTGCTATAGTACTGCTTGTGGCTCTAAGTGAAATTAAATTGGTGATCAAAAGCTCAGAATCCCTAGTGGGCAGTAGTCCAAATCACAGAAAATTGCCATGCATTTTTCTGGCATAATTGGCTGCTCAGGGGAGAGCTCTGGTACCGATTCTGCAGGAGACTCAGTCTTTTCAGTCACTATGGATAGTTGAGTAGGGCTTACATTATTGTCAAAGTTCTGACTTTTAAGATCAACAATTTGCTAATGTCTATTTACTTACAACCCATATGGCTTACTTAAAAAACATGTTTAAATTTAAGAGAACCCTTCCGCACCTGCATGTCATCTTAAAATTTTAATCAGACCTGTGTCTCCAATTCTCTTCTTCAGGATAGAGATGCTACGAGTCAGGATGATATCACAATCATTTCCACATTAAATTGTGGTGGGATCAAGTTCTCTTAGAACAAATAAGCAACAGGAAGACCAAGTAACTTCCTGTTTATAAAGTGAGCAATTAACCATTTAACAGTAAGAAACAGCAATAAACTATAAATGGAAGCTGTATAACTTTATGTAACTGAATTCAAAAGCCTCTGAATTTAGCTTAAGAATATTTTTACATTGTGATGAAAGCTAATTTTATATCAAACAGATGTTCAAAATCTTATGTACATATAAGGGATTAAGCATTTATCAGAATATCCCTTTAAAAAAAAATCCAACTGAAATAGTTATGAAAATAGTCATACCTCTGAGAGGAACTTGTTCTGACCCTGCTTTGCCTTAAACCGCTTAACCTTTTGCTGAATTCTCTTGTCCTTGTCCAACTGTTCTACAGATGCCCACTGACAATGAAGGTAAGAGCTAGAAGGTGGAAGAAAGAAAAACGTCTTCAAAGCAATCCCAGCCCAAATGTTTCCACTGCATACTCCTATTTGCTTCCCTGGATCTATTCCTTTCTCTGATTTCCCCCCCAAACTTTTACTGGCAACTGAACAGAGTAACACCATGTTATCTGGAATATCAGATACTATCTTTCATTTAACTAATCACCTTTAGTGGCAGCAACTGTACTTACTATCTAATAAAGGTACTGGTCAGATTCATCAGTATGGCTCATATATACATACCTCACACTTCTGGCCTTTGGCTTAGAGTGCTCAAGATAAAGGTTATTGGGAGCATTCAGAATACGTAACAAGACAAAAATGTACACACTATAAACTTCACTACTTATCATTAATTCAAAAGTATAGTGGGATTAAAACTCATTGAAACGGTCTAAAAATACCTTTAAATCCATTGTGTTACATAGTGCATATCTCTAATGTAGAGCTGTAATTAGAGGCCCTGTGCAAGCCAATTAGCACTATAAGACAATTTTAATCATACTTTTGGGAATATTCAATAATCAATAGCTTACGCCTTAACACATTTTCTTAAAGATTAAATGTTCCATCATCATAAACCTGCAATTAAAATTGGTTTTATTTTAAAATTTTGTTTTTAAGTAATAAAAAGTTCAATATCAAGTTATACAATTACTATCAAATAACATCATAAGCATCGGTCACGTGTGGTTAACACTACAATAAGAATTACAAATAGAATGAAACAAAATAAACAGGATTTAAGCTATTAATCATGTCAGATCAATATGAAACAAAGAACAATAAACCAGGGTAGTTTAGCGGCTTATATTTTATAATCAGTATAGTTAAAAGGAAGTCAACCTGCAATTAACTGGAAATGCAAGTGAATTTCTATCAGATGTTGAAATTTATTTTACCATTTTAATATATTAAGTTTCCCAATTCAGCCCCTACTCTTTCTCCCTTCCCTAAAAAATTCAGAGTCAAAAGTGATACAATATGCTTCCATTGCTAATACTGGACATTTCAGGAAAATTTAGCGGTCATCATGAAACTGTTGGAAATAAAATTCTATTTAGCAGTCTAATAAAATGTCAGACATTTTGTTGAACACTTGCTTTTTTTTTTGGGAAGGAATGTAAAGGTTAATTATTTTGATGACCTTTTTGTAAATTAAGAAATTAAGGCTCCAATGCTGCAGTCAGATCTATGGAGGCCTAGGCGCCTGTCTGCGTGGATCTACATGCAGAATCAGGGCCTTATTAAGCAAAAATCAAAGCCAATTTGACCTTGCTCTTATAATGGTTTCATTTTAGAGAGAAAACTTAAATCATACAGATAAGAATGTATTCAGTCACCAAATCTAGCATCATGTCAATGCCAAAATGCCTCTTATTTATTATTCATTGTTTAAGGTGAGATGTTAATAGTGTCACTTTCTAAATATAATTTTGAACAAAATATTCAGAACCTGCTGATATTTTTAAGGAAAAAGGTAACAAAAGTTACAAGCTTACTTACAAGTTTTTGTACTTTACATAGAATTCCTCTATTTCCACTTCCTCTCCATTCTCCATCTGTAACAAAGTAAGATTTCAACTGTGTGTTGAACTACTAAATATCCCAATAGTTTTAATCATTCCCTCCAACTAAAGTACAGTATATTGTCCAAAGGTATTACGGATTAAAGTTTCAGAAGAGAGTGCGCACGTGTACATGTACACAAGTGTGTGTGTGTGTGTGTGTGTGTGTGTGTGTGTGTGTGTGTGTGTGTGTGTGTGTGTGTGTGTGTGTGTGTGTGTGTGTGTGTGTGTGTGTGTGTATATATATATATATATATATATATATATATATATATATATATATATATATATATATATATATATATATATATATATATGGGAGATGTATGAAGGGAAATGGACAAAAGGATATGGGTAAGAAGTTTCCTCCATCAGCTTACTCAAGCACATATTACATTGCTTACTACAACTTCCAAGACATGAATCATTTTAACTCCTCCCTAACCACATGCAGCTTCATTCACAACAACTTCACCCCAAATCTGGCTTTCTGCCAAACCCACAGTGTTAAATAGAAGCCAAGCGTACCATTTTCTCAGGCAGCAGCCAATTAGCAACTGCACTCCTGAATACCATATGTATTATTTTTGGCTGGATCATGGCAACTTTACATTGTGGGTTTTGTAACGTTTTAAAATAGACTTTTAAAGGGGGTTTATGCCTCCATATAGTTAATAACACTAAACAAGAAGCCATATAAAACTAAGCCTTGTACTTCTGCTATAATTTTAGTGTATCACTGTTCATGATTTAGTTTTACTCAATGGTGCAATTAAATTCACTCAGGCAAGATGTCTCACATACAGAGCAGCCAAATTAAATTAACACCAAAATACTACATTTAAGCAAGGTTGAATTTGTGATACAAACCAGCAAAGCCAAGGGCATTCAGTGTTAAGGGTTGAGACTGTGCTTAACTCATCCCTGGTGCCAGAGTACGGGGGAGCATATGGCATGTAATTCAACATCAAAGTCTTATTCCTGATCCCTGCTATAGGACAAATTAAGGACAAATTTGAGGGCCGCCTCAAATTTAAGATTTTGTTTATTTCACAACATTAAGTTAAACAGTTTTTGTTGTGTTAATATGCTTTGGAACTGTTATTGTCTATTATATAATAACGCAATTTTCAAAACTGACACAGCATACATAAGCAGGGTCAGTTCTTGGGGTTCTGTGAAAAGTATTATGTGCAGGGCTACATATACCTACATTCCCTCCTATGCCTTGAATCCTCATCTCCACATATTCCACCCCTACCCTTAAACCCCCCATTACAGATGGAGAAAGGATGTGATGCCCTGAGACAAAGATGAGACTACTTATCTGCCAGTATTAAAAATATTTTGCTCACTAGATATTCTGTTCATTCATTCCATTGCTATTGACAGTAGCAATAGCTGCTCTCAAGCTCTGTTCCAGTACACTCATGTTTCTACTCTTTGCAGTAGCAACAATAGCTGCTCTCAGTTCTGTTCTAGCATACTTGTGTTTCTATGGTTTGCTTCACCAAGTAAGTACTCCCTCTCTTAATATACCAGGGAGAAATTGACACCATCCTACTCCATGCTCCCTTCGCCCCCTTCCCAGGAAAGGAAGTAACACTACCCTCCACCAAGATCTCCATGCAGAGTTACATCGGGGAGAGAAGGAAAGCTGTTCTTTATATCTATCCCCAGTTTCTCCTAGCTCCTATGTAGAAAGGGATGAACAATTCCCATCCTAATTCTGCAGGAGTAGGTTGCGCAGCCACTCCATGAAGACACCTCCAAAAGAGGGAGTTTGAACACCGCCAAGGCTTTCCCACTCAAGACAACTAATGGTATATGGAGATTTCTGAATTGGATATTTGTATTTGGAGGTCCTAACATAATAGAAGTACAAACTCCAACTAGGAATATTTTAGTAACCTGAATCTTGTCAGCATCTCTATGTGATACCAACCATTTAGGAAATTAGCTCCTAGTAAAAAATAAATAAATAAATCAGATTTAAATATCCTGGTGATCATTTTAGAACTTGTACTTTATTTACACGATTGCCTAATCTCTCTATTTTTATTTTTAAATTGAAAAATTTAAATGCCAATACCATCTGAAAACTGATAGATGTATATAACATTTATATAACTTTAAAGTTAGCAAACGTTTTTGTTTTTATTAATTTAGCATACTTCTGCTAGGGTTTAGCCTTATGAAAATGTCTCCACTCAATTGATAAATTAATAACACAATGATTTACACTGAAAATGCTGACAGACTCTGTACTATTGCAGTACCAGAATGTGTTTCTATATTACCTAATAGATAACTAAACTTATTTTGTGTGCAATAAATACACTTCTTTTCGTCAAACTGTATGCGTCTAAGTCACTCTTTAAAGCAAATACTTTGGAAACAAAACTACTGTTGAGAGAAAAAAAAAACAAAAAAAAACCCAGAATCATAGAATATCAGGGTTAGAAGGGCCCTCAGGAGGTCATCTAGTACAACCGCCTGCTCAAAGCAGGACCAATCCCCAGACAGATTTTTGCCCCAGATCCCTAAATGGCCCCCTCAAGGATTGAACTCACAACCCTGGGTTTAGCAGGCCAATGCTCAACCCACTGAGCTATCCCTGCCCCGCAATTTAGTAAGTTTTGGCTAACACATTTACAGTAATCAAAAAGTAATAATCTTTTACAAAGTCCAAGAACTAATCTACTTGTTCTCTGTACATCTAGAAACCCTAAGGTTGACAATACATTGATATAGCACAAGTTATGGAAAGCAGCTTAAGAATATTGTATAACTGCAGTCTAAAATATTCAATCATGAACTTTGTTGTGACTCACTAAAAATAGACTGATGTCAGACTAAGTAGAATGTTTGTGTGTTTCTCAAATACCGATGAAGGAGTCCTAAGATGGTA
Source organism: Emys orbicularis (assembly GCF_028017835.1). Classification (NCBI taxonomy): domain Eukaryota; kingdom Metazoa; phylum Chordata; order Testudines; family Emydidae; genus Emys; species Emys orbicularis. Next base: position 65,652,985 of record NC_088684.1, read on the forward strand.
TGCATCGTGGTTGGGCAACCATGGATACACTAAGTAGGCCTGATTAGAGCTGGCTGAAACATTTTTGCTGAAATATACTGTTTCACTGAAGCTGAAACATTTCACAGAGATGTATCTGTTTCCATGAAACTTTTGTCAGGACAGTTTTTAGGTCCGCTGAGGGAAGGATGCAAGGGAAAGGAGAGGACAGAGACTATAGCTGACTGATAAGGGTACTGATAAGGGTGCCTGGGATGTGGTAGAACCAGGTTCAAGTCCCTGCTCTGCAGTGCTAAGGGATAAAAAAATTCTTCTCAAAAACCGCTGTGAAACAGAGGTGTCATCCTCCAGTCAGCTCTAGCACTGATCATATCCAGGTCTGAAACTAACTGGCAACTTTGTTTATAATCTTAACAGAGGATTGAATGATCATTCAATGATCAGGGGACTGAACTACATTCACAATCCAGCAGTGATCCATATCACCACTTTCTCCAGGAGAATGTTATAGCACACATTATTGAGGCAGCATGGATAAGCTTGCATTGCCACTGCCTGTACTTTACCTACTCTGTGGCAGTATTTGCAGATAGTTATTGAGACTACGGAGACTAGAGAAGACTGAGTAAATTCAGAAACAGTTGAAAGTTAGATGAATGGTTAGCACAAGGGACGATGAAAATCACTACTGACAAATGCAAAGTAATAAACATTAGAAAGAATAATTTCAACTATTGATACACATCACAGAATTCTAAACTATCCAGTTCAGAAAAGATTTGGGCATTGGCAGCTGGGGGAAAACATCTGCTCAGCATGCACTATTAGGCATATTTTCAGTATATTCTTTCTATAAATCAATTGTATGCCTTCATTTTGAATATATTCAGTTCTAGTCAACCCATCTCAAAGAAGATATAGCAGAAATAGGGGGTTGTGGTCCCAAAATGGGTGACAAAATGATTACAGACATGGAACAGCTTCCGTATGAAAATACACTGAAGTGACTGGGACTGTTAATTCAGAGAGGGGACATGACAGAGTTATCAAAACAGTCCATTGGCTATATAGCTAAATTGGCACTATTTACCCCCTTATAATAAAGGCAAGGGAACATTCAATAAAACTAAATGACAGAAAATTTAAAACTGATAAAATATTTTATCTATTTAAATGTTTATATAAATGAAATGGTTTACATTTTGTTTTCTGTACATTTAAATAAAATGAATTTTAAGCCCAATGTTTTAGGCTCTTTACACAGAAATATTTTGCATCTAGCAATTCTAAAACCACCCCTAGGATATTTTGGTGGAAACCAGTATAATTCGATGACAAGAAGGCTGTCCAAAAGCAGTCTCATTATCTAATATTGTCCTTTGCTATGACAAAAATCTTTTGTTGCACCCCAATTTGCTGAGAGGTTTCCCAGTGAAGCCTTTTCTAAAGTTTATTTTGTGTACTAGTCCTGATCACAGCTCTTTTACTTTGATTACTAATCTAGCAACCATGGTTTTGATTATATCAGTAAGAGTGCAAAAACAGATTTAATAAATGCACAGTTGGGGACTTTAGATGTTAACATTTAACATCCTCAAATCCATTTTTTGGTATAGGGAGTAGGGTGAGATGGAGAAGAAAAGGGAGAGAGGATAGATACCCCTCAAACCTGCAAATGCAATCCATAAAAAACATTAAAGGAAGAGCTCAAAATAGAGCTTGCCTCCAGCCGAGCTTGCAATCAAAGACATGCAGGCAGCAGACCAACCACTTCCCACAAACTGCAGCAAAATACACACTCCCCATGGGTAATCACACCTTTGCTTGCAGGGAAGAGGAAGAAGAGAAGAATAATTGGTGACAAACTGCCTCCAATGTAAAAACATTTATGAAGAGACCAGATTCTCCACTGTTGTCTAGAGGACCATCAGGACAACTAATTACTGAGTTTAAGATTACAATTAAGTTTACCTGAAAAAATAAGCCTGTGGGTTGAAATACAAAACATAGTTCTCAACTATAATAAAGTTAGAATTATTATGCTGTGATGACAAAGGCCAGGTCATCAAAAACAGTCATGACATGCCATGAATTTAGATTTATAAAGCACCTGAAAGTACTAGTACAGCCAGGAGTAAGCTTCAAAAGTTAAAAAGCCCTACAAAACCCCCAAAAGAATTGAGGAAAAGTTTTTTCCTCTCCTTTTGGAATACATGTGAAAGTCTTTTTATTTAATCAGGATGAACTTGAATATATTTAGGTGAATCATATAAGTTGAATTTCACACAAAAGCTACAGCATAAACTATGAGTAAGCTATAGAGAATGTCTTGCAGAATTCAATAATGTTTAGACCTTTGGTAAATGACCACCCTCTTTGCATTTCCCACAGAGTAAGGAAATCCAATAGTTTGGAATTAGCATGTTACTTTGCTGTACAGGTCAGCCAAGTTCTATTGAGGAACTCCAGTTCCTGCGTTCAGCAAAATGATTGCACAACAGACATATTTTGGATAGGGGATTGGAGGAAAACCATGTTAACCCTTCCACGGTGAGAAACTGCAGTATTCAACATATTTCTCCAGATGGCCAGATATGATCCTCTTGATCACATGTTGATTCTGTTAACTGCATGGGGATGTCCATTGTGAGGGGATGAGACATGAAAAAAGCCTGCCCATGATTTTACCACAAATGCAAAAAATTAAAAATCTAAGATTCAGGAGAAGGATATCTCCCACTACACCTCCAACGCAGTAAGTGGTACTCCAGTGTAAGTTCTGATAAAGTGAATGTATTTGCAAAAAGTAAAAATTGTCATCTGTACATGCACAGGGAAAAAAAATTGGAAGGTCGACTACATAAACATTTTCTTGTGGGCACACATTCACTTTAAAAGCCTATATAATGGCATTTTTAAGGAGCCCTCTCCCTTCACTAAAGCAGCTGTTTAATTGGAAATATTTAAATTTTGAAAATAAAAAAACTAAATTGGATATCAGCATCTTTTGTTTATTAAAAATAATAATTACCTGTTTCTTGACTGAACGACTACTCATGATTTTTTCTACTACTGGACCTTCAGCATCAGCCGATTCCTGCAAAATGAATGTTGCACAATAGTTACAGAAGTAAGCAGAGTATTTTTGTTCTTTAGAAACTTTCTTCAGGAAGACATCCTTTAATAGTTTATCATAATCCGAGTTTAGTTGCAGGAGAATTTTTTTCTGATGCATGGACTGTAGAACTCAATTGCATTTAATGCCTTATTAAATCTGGTGGAAATTACATTTTAAAGAAATATTTTTAATACAATAGGAGGCTGACTAAATTCTTGGTTGACATTCATTGGTGGGAATCACTCCAGCAGAAAGGCTAATCAGTGACACACTGCATGTGCCAGAGACAGGAGTGTGTTTTCTTGTTGTGTAATTACGTGGCCAGTTACTTCTCCCATAAAGCTGAACACCCGCTCTGCTGCCTAGATTCCCAAAGCCAGAGGACCTTGGGAAACCCCAGTTGGCAATGCACAGTAACAGTGTCCATGTGATAGCTGTCAAAAATACGTCTGTCCCCACTGTTAAAGCTGCAGGTAAACATACCCACGCCTCTTCTGTTAGGGGTATTTATAGGAGATCACATATGACATGTCACAGAGCTTAACATAGCACAAATTGCCAAAGGAAGTACCAAAAAATATGTATACATTCACCAATGGCATGTCGGTTAGTTAAGTGAAGTAGTGATATGAAAAGAGCACTACAAAACAATAAGATTGTTATAGTCATTCGTGCATTATTACCCCTCATTTTATTCAAACTATTTTATCCATCATTTACATTGCACAGAGAATAAAGTGAACCCTGCTGGGTACTACAAGGCAGTAATTTCATAAAGGGGTTCTTATGGTGCCTAGCAGCAGGAGACAAGCTTGAGTGGTTTATTAAAGTCATAGAAGCCAGACCACTAAATTCACAGAGGTAAATTCAGTCTCCTTACTGTCTAGTTTTAGGCTTCTAGTTAGCAAAGACCATTATATTTCACGAACTGTGTCAAATCACATTATTGTAGGCTTGTAAAAAACAAAACAAAAACCCAAACCATGAATGAATATAGCCTTTAAGAACCTAAACTAATTTATTTTGCCAACCTGAGATGAAAATCCCTTAGTAAAGAGGCAAACACTTAAAATTTTAAATACCTAGGATGCTGTTGCAACATTTCCAGTCCGTCCATGTTTGGAATATGAACTGACCTGTAGCTCTGACTGAGACGTATTTGAAGGGGAGTCTCTTCCCGCAGCATCCGCATCATCAGCCTCCTCATCTGAAATCTTGAACTCCAGGTCTTCTGTGTAACGTTTTCTCTTAACCTGCCTGCTGGATCGTCTCTTCTAAAAAGAGATCATTGATATTCTTTGTAAGAAACAAAAAGGTGGGGTACAGAATAAACAGGAAAAAAGCATCTTTACAGTTTTCATACACTGTACTACTTTTTAAAAAGCAATTACAGCATTCTGGTAGTGACAGTAAAATTAAAGTGGCATTTTCATTGGAAATTTTTTAGTTGCTTGTAATTTTTGCAAAAAAGTTTAGACTAGAATTCCTCATGCTTGTTGGAAGGATGTTTTATTTTATTTTAATATTTAGCTGTTTATAGAACTCAGAAGCAAAAAGGGTGAATTTTCCTTAGTTTTGTTTTTGGAGTTTCAGAGTTGGTATATATGTAGTCATGAATGAAGACAGTTGCACTCACTGAGGACCTCATCTTCATTATTTCATTGTGAGCTGAGAGCCTATACACTTTGCAGAATTAAGCTCCTTGTTTAAAGGTTTTAAAAAAAAAAATCTCCAAATTTGAAAATAGAGGCTAGCAAAAGTGTAGTACAGTATTTTCCTTAACTCCAGATAATGTACTGAAGTTTTACTCTAGTCATTCATGCTTTTAGGAATTCCAGGGAGAGCTGGTAAAAATCCATATATTTAGGTTGTTTCACACCTTTTATAAAAGATTCTCCAACATGTCCACTGTTACAGCCGGACAGAGCCCTGGGGCTAGATATGCTTTCTGCTTGTCCCATGAAATTATATTCCGGTTTTGGTGGATACACAAACTTTGAGGAAAAAATTCACTATTTCCCTTTTTTCACTTTCAAGGACAACCATAGGTGGCGCGTGAGTCTTTCATTTGGGGAGGCTAAGCCCAGGAGAGCCAGTAGCTCCCTATAAGTGGAGGGAGGGGGGGCCACCAGCATCCAGACTGTTGCCAGGCAGGGCCACCCAGAGGATTCAGGGGGCTTGGGAGTCTTTGACAGCGGGGGCCCCCGCCGCCAAATTGCCACCAAAGACCCAGCGCTTCGGCGGCGGGTCCCGGGGCGGAAGGACCCCCCGCCGCGGGTCTTCCGGGCACTTCGGTGGCAGGTCCCGGAGCGGAAGGACCCCCCGCTGCCGAATTGCCGCCGAAGACCCGGAGCGGAAGAAGCTCCGGGGGCCCGGGCCCCACGAGAGTTTTCCGGGGCCCCTGCAGCGAGTTAAGGACCCCGCTCCAGGGGCCCAAAAAAACTGTCGTGGGGGCTCCTGCGGGGCCCGGGGCAAATTGCCCCACTTACTCCCCCCTCTGGGTGGTCCTGTTGCCAGGCCCCTGCCCCACCCCTCCTCCTGAGGCCCCGCCCACACTCCAGCCTCCCCTGTGGCCATCCTTGCTGCCTCTTCTGCTCACACTCCACCTCTTCTGAGGCCCCATCCGCTGCTCACTCCTCTCTGGCCCCCGGCCCAGAACGGGGCAGGGGAGCATGCCCTCCCACTTTTTTTCTTCCTTAAGGGTGGAGTAGGAGGAGGGGAGGGGCCGAGCTGAGGCCAGGGGCACGGTCCGGGCACTGGTGCCTCCCCCCACACTTCTAGGGAGCTTCCAGTACTCCTGCTCCCAGGGTGCAAAGGGGGCAGGTCTCCAAAGGGAGGTGAGCCGCATCCAGCATCTGCCCCCCGCATGGCCAACCTCTTTTTTATTTTGGGGAGGCTTATCCTCGCCCAGCCTCTTATACATGCTGCCCATATATTTATGCCCATATATCTTATACATGCTGCCCATGAAGACAACTGTAGATCTGAGATTTAAGTTTTGAGTGTTTGACTTTGCAACCTAAATAATATGCTTACATTAAAACAAGTTAATTCAAATATGTTTGAGGAGAAAAGAGATAGAGACTATAGGAAGTATCCTATAAATGCACATCTACCGCAGAATTTAAAATTTATTTATTTTTAAACAATCACTAGTTAACCCCCATTTTCTGCAACAATCCTTCTCAACTTTTTCAACTAATCACTAGTCTGGCAAATTATATATTTCTAAAGCTAATATGATATTTTTGCAGTAGTTCTAAACAAAGAGGTCATAGTACCTGGATTGTTAACATCTTAGATTCTTAGTAATGACAACCTGAACATTTCAATTTACTCTTCAATATTTACACTAGTTACTTTTTTCATTTTTCAGCTTAGTGATTGAAAAATCATATAAATTAATTACAATTTTGTTTGTAGTAATTTTCATTTTATGGTTCGTAGTGCTACAATGTTCAGTATGCAAACACTGAAAGGGAGTATTTATAAAAATAACTGTTTCTATTGGACTATAATAAAACTAATAGAAATCTACCTTTTCACAATCCCTCAAGCACCAATTCTCCCATTGCCTTCACACAATAAATACGAAGTTAAATGATAAAAAATTAAAGACTAAAATTATGACTGTACCACCTAACAAGCCACATAGAAGGCTATGTATGCCTCCCTCCCTTCTACCTGTCTCTTTCCTTTGTGTCATCTCATGAAACTAATTCAGATTATAAGCTCTTTGGGGTATAGACTGCTTTTACTTTGAAAAACACCTACAGTGCTAAATACAAATGTGTATGACTGGCTCAGTAGATGTATACATTTCAATCCATATTTATATCTCTTTTGATCTGTATAGATGGAGCTAAAGATATTTATATTTGGATAGCTTTAGAAATATTTATATAGCTATATAAATATTTATATATAAAATATATATACCTTCTGCTAGGTTTTCTTACAAAATCTAAATTTTGGGTCAAGTCTGAGTTTACAGCATTTCTTTAGGCAAGATATTGCAACTATGTAATTACATCTTGGAAGAAATAAGTTAGGAGAGTTCCCCTTAAACTGCAATATAAAGGCAATAGTTGGATATTTGAAAATATTTGCTACTACTTCTGGTGCCAAAATCTCTTCTTGCATTTCCTTAATGAAAAGGATGCTGAACTACTAAGGATAATCCTGCATTTTATGTTTATTTACATGGTTAGCTTCCTGTTTCCTGTAATGTCCACATGAGCCTTTTCAATTTTTATGTATTCTTGCCTGAATCCATATGTGTATTTGTGTGCTTTCAATTTAACATTTTACTTATTGCTGGTTTGTAGGTAGCAAGATGGACAGAGTTGCTCTTAGACTTTGAATAAAAACTACAGATCTATATTTAATTTTTCATTGTGGTAATACTTACAGATATGACATCACAACACACTATAATGTGACAGTACAGCAAAAATATTAAGACTATACTTTTTTCCTCTAATTAAGGAGCATTATGTAACAATAGGAAAAGCTACACATTTGTATCTAAGTCTTACTGAGGATTCAGTACTAAGAAGAAAAAATTTCTAGTTTTACATTTTAGCTTCATATTGTCTATAATCTAAATATGCATACACAAGTGCTTGAACTAGGGGGCTGGAGGTGCTGCTGCACCCCCAGGCTTGAAGTGGATTTCATTATATACAGGGTTTATGGTTTGGTTAAATAGCTCTCAGCACCCCCACTATTCAAATTGTTTCAGCATCTCTGTATGCATATGTAATTATTTGTATTACTCTCTATAGATTGGTGATAAGCTAATGCGAGTTCTTATTAACAAGCATGCGTGTGAAGGAAAAAAGTAAAGTTTTTGCAGGAACATTAATTCTGAATGTCCTAATGTGTATGACCATGTCCTTCCTTAATCACATATAAATACAAAAAACAATCATTTCAAAAGTATAAAACTTTAAGAGCACAAATGAAAAATCAAATATTTAAGTGATATCTTATTACCAAATGATGAAAAAACTAATTGTTTTTCATTATTTACAGAGAGATATTAATATTATACTATTAAAGTTCTTATGTCTGTCTCACATTGGATTAGAAGGAAGTTTTTGTCCAATTAACACTCAAACTAAAAATACCAACACAATATTGTTTAAGTTGATTTGCACAAAACTGAACCCTCTAGTCAAACATGCTTCATTTACATCAGCAACATGCTGAATTCACCCATTAACCAGGCTAAAAGGAACACTGAACACATAACTAAAAATGCATCCTTTAGATATTCTTAATGTCATGCTGTTTGTATCTGCTCTTCTGTTCCAGAATGCATTATTCTGAGATGTCATAGCTACTAAGGAGTGCAAAAAAAAAAAAAAAAGAGGGAATGGACTGAGGGAAACAGACAAATAGTGCTTTGGGTTGTTTCTATTTGTTTGCTTTTTGAACTAGTATACTGTAAAAGTTTGAGTGTTATTATAATAAATTCTATAACCTTTATTGAAAAACCTGGTGAAAAGAAAGACTAATTGTGCCATGCACTAAAACGTCACCTCTTGGCAGCCTACTTTACAACATCCAGAAATGATACATTCTGTGGTATTGCTGTTCACTGGAACATCTTTAACAGGCTCACAAGAGAAAAAAACAGTATATTTGTGACCTGTGTGCTGAACACCTCTCTGTGCGGTTACCTGAGCAATATCTGAATATGTCCACTAAACAAAATGCATGTTTTCATTTCCAGATTTTATTTAAAATAAGAATGCAACAATAACATCAGGAGAATACATCAGCAAATTCCTAAGGGAATTTAGCACTCTTGATGTTTACAGCTGACAGACCTACAGATGGAAGTCCTTTACTTATCCACAGGACAGGTATAGTACAAGCAGTAGCAATAAAAGTTCCCCTACCCTGCTCTGTCATGCTTTATGCTTGACCTAAAAAGGGACCACCAAGAAGTAAATGCAAAAAAACAAATGTTAGCTAGGCTGGACTACATAAAGACTTCTAGTAATGCATCTACACTAGAAAGGCCAGCATCAGAATACAGTATAGTGACAAAGAGGAAAGAAAGTGAAACTCATTTGTATATATTCACAGATGGCAAACCAGTAAAGCCAAATTACAAACAAGAAAGTTCTTTTAACACACTATTCGCCACTGGGATCTCCGATTCTTACCTTTCTTGATATACTGTTTCAGCCAACAAAGAAAATATTTTAAAAGCATCTCTCTAATGGAGTCAGAGTTTATGTTTTTAGATATAGATATAGATATAGATATACAGAGAGAGAGAGAGAGAGAGAGACCCCCAGTGCTAAATAATTAGGTTTTGAATGTCAAAATAATGGCATTACCTGAACACCTGGGTCATCATCTTCTTCGTGAGGAGATGGTGGTGGTGTTTTCTCTAAATCCGAGTTTTCAGAACCTTCCTTTCCCTTGTTGACCTTTTTCTTCACTGCACTAGTTTCTGAGTCTGGTTTCTTGTTACTAAAACATAAATATCGTTGATTAGTGATTGAGTGAGAAAAATTTAATATAATATGTTGAACTATGAAGGCATGTTTATCCCTAGTTATTTTATTACTCTAATCACTTTGCCTTATTTTCAGGAGCTAAACAAATCTTTAAAATATCATTGACCTCTGTTATTTTTATACACTTCCCTTTGACCTTTTTAGCATGACATCTTACTTTCCTTTGCCAAGGTCAAGCTGCTGATGTGGCCTGCACTTAATGTTGGATGGACTGACTGGAATATTTGATAAAGACAAATGAGTGGCTAAAATGAAAACTTGACTTCCACTTCAATATCTTTGTGAATTCCAAACAGTAGTTGAGCTCCATGATAAATCTGAGGAAAAGTGAATGTATGATCACTACGTGCATTTTTCTTAAAATGCAAGTATGGAAAACAATCAGCTGAGCAGAGCCATAGAAGGAATTGATCAAAATAGTGAACAGAATGAGCAAATCATCCTTTTTATTCTGTAGTTTCATGGTATTTACAAGGAAACTGAGGCAGGACAGTTTTTATTTCAAGTCTAAGGTCAGACATACCCAGTCAATTAATACAACCATAATTTGTAGGTGTGGTCAGTTTGTGCAGCAGGGATTAATTACATTTCACTTCACCTGACCAGGTCTGTAATTGTCCACGGTAGCCAAAATGATTTTTTTCCCTAACCTGCCTCTGCCCAAGTTCTCCAGTGCTTTTTACTGGGGGAGAGAAGAGATGAATACCAATAGCTGAAGATTCATGAGAAAGGCTATATCAACACCACATTACTGTGATGGGAGGGTGGGGGAATTGTGTGTGTGTTTTTTAAAATAGATTGAAGCTTCCAAGGAGTTGGGTATTTTGTATAATCCTCTCACTGTATTTAACACTGTCTGTGCATATAAACTTAATTTAAAGAAACGACATACCTGAGAAGACATACCTCAAAATCTCCATCTTCCAATTAAATACTAGGGGATTTTGAACATTATATAGGTCAAATTCTTAAATGACACCAAAAAATGTAAGTTTGAAGGGGGAAATTTTATGAGCAATTTAAAATGTGCTCAATTTTTGAAGTTTTAGGTAGATTTGTGTGTTCTATATATGTGCCCTTTTCCCCTCCATGTCTGTTGCAGGTTTGACAGATGATTGCTTTTAAAGAGTGGCTAACATTTGTGCTGAAACATTTAAAAAAAGCATTTAATGTAGAATCATACACTGAGTTTTGTCAAGTGAAAAATTGAAATAGACAGACATCTCAAGAACTTTTAAACAGCTTCCATTTATTTAAATTCATAATTGCATATCAGGGATGCTAGTTGGGAAAAAAACTTGGTAATTTTCAATCCTGTACCTTCTGACTTAAGCATTTATTAAATGAGAGCATATTTATATTAAGGTTTGTAAAACAAATCTTACAAATACAGTTACACCATGCTTTGGTTTTAAGAATTTCTAGGATGTATTTTTCTGTTTTGTAACATGGTTATATATTTAAAAACAATGCTCACAAGAGATTTTTGTATGATTACACATTAATATATTGGGAAATTTAAAAATACAACTTAATTAGAGCAAAATTCTAGAGCACAGTAATATAGTTTAGCTTTCAAAAATCTTTCAATTCTGACAACGTTCTAAAGAGTTTGGTACCACTGAAAGAACCACATAAGACAAATCATTAAAAAACTAATCTATAAAACAGTTCCCCTTCCAACCGTCCTAGTGTGCATGCTACACATGGACAGAAGTCTCCCCTACTATGAGGCTCCATTTCCAGCATTTATTTCCGCTCTAACTGCCACAAATTATACAATACTACAGCTGAACACTGGGCCCCTTTCCTTTCATCTGCACGCCAAGAGCAATCAGATTACCCTGGTAACCAGTGGTCACATGACCAGCACCTGCTCTTTTGGCTGGATGCCACTGACTAAAGCCATCTGCTTCTCTCAATCAGCTTTCAAACATTCTCAACACCTGCGCTGCAGCGTTTTGTGGTTTCTTTTATCAAATCAGTGCAAAACTGCTTCCAAAACTTTACATATTTCTCAAATTTGTTTAAATCAAAGGTAAGCTTGTCAGGGAGTTGAACCATTGCCAGGTAAAGTAAGTTGACAGGCTAGTGCTTTTCACTGGTGACCTCTATAAATCAGAGCAAAGCATACAATTTAATTTAGTAGTAGTTACTGTGCCCTGGGTGCACGATCACATATGAATAACAGGCTTAATGTCCTGAAGAACAGCATAGCCCAGGTTTGATAAAATATCAATTTGCTGAAAGGCAAGAAAGTGCTAATGATTCTCTGTCTGCCCTTCCTAAGAATGCTCTATGGAATGTCCACAAATTGTTCAAGTCATACAGCATCTCCAAATGCTTATCACACAGGAAGATTCAGACAAAGAACATGCATCCAAGTGAGGTACTTGTAGCAGATTTAACTACACAAAGATTTCTTTCTGAACTCTATTAGACCTTCCCCTCTTAGTAACAGTAGAGGGTGTGAGCTAAACACCTTCATATGTGCCTTTTATGACCTACATATACAAGCTGTGCTTCAACTCCCCCAAGTCTCTCTTAGTAATAGGAGATATGTACCAAGTAATTTGGACAGGATTTCAAATCATCCTCATGCCATGGCTGCTGAAAGCAGGTACATATAAAAGTACTATTCACGTGGGGGGGGAAAATATAATCTAAATTGCTTTATTACAGCAATTTTTCGACAAGTCCTATATTTGGCTTTAGTGAACAAGTAAACTGCAGATTCCGTTGTTTAATAATTACAATTATTTTTTTAAATCTATTTATCCACTACATCATTTAGAAGATAAAGGGTGAAGGAAACTACAAAAGCAACAAGGCTCAGTCTCTGAACTGAATGAGGATTTGCATCCATACTATAGTCATGCTGCAGGCCCACTAGGAGGTGACTTCACCTGGTGGGTGGGAACAAACACTTCCTGAAGCTGTCAACAATCTTGCTTTCCTCTCCATGGTTCACAAAGCAGGTGTAATGTTCATAACTGCTAAGTGGATCCCTTACAACCTGCTTTGCTACCTAAATAGTTAAATCCACCTGCTAATAAAAAAAACCACATCCCATTCAGAGTTTAGATAGTTCAGGTATTTAGGGCCCAACTTTTAGATGTAGGTGACTAAAGACAAATTTAGGTATCTAAAACCAATGTTAGACAGCTAAAAACTGACTTTGATGCCTTAGGTGCCTGTATTAAATATCAATATGTACAGGATGGTATTTCCTACATTTTTGGAATAAATTTGAGATAGGCTACTTGTACATATTTAGGTCATAGGCACAAGATCTCACAGGCCAAGTGGTTCCAGACACCAAACAGAATGCACCAACCTGGCACAGTTTAAAACAAAACAAAAAAATCAGAATCTGCTGTTAAAAATAGCCCTTTTATTTAAAGCATACACACCACCAGGCATCATTTCAGATTACATGATTCGGAATCCGGTATCCAATACTAACTTTGTGTTGAATGTGCTTATTCCTTAAGGCAGCATACCATACCGTCCCATATAAAATCACTAGCAGCACAACCATCAGAATGGCAATGGGGGACAACAATAATAAAAGAATGACGGCAAGAGAAGAAAAGTGTGACAACAAGGAAGAAAGAATTAAAGTTGGAGACAATATGTGTCCCAACAAAATAAGCTTTTTGTCAGTCAGACAATAAACCACCACCAGAAGAGCCAGGTCAATGCATCACAAACTGGGATTGCTGAATCATGCGATTTGAAAGTATCAAAAAACAGTGTGGCAGGCTCCAAAGGACTGAGCAGGGAGGTCAACTAGTTCTTGTTATAAATGTACTGTTGTTGGTTTATTTAATCTGATCAGGGATTACTAACTGGTCTGTTTATTCATTAGTGTAATGTAAAAGAGTGTCAAGGTTGACCAAAACATTGGATGGGTACTCTTATTGTTGTCTAAAAATCCAAATCAATAAATCCTATGGTTAAAATTCTGACCCCTTTCTTTTTTCATTTGTAGGACACTAGCCCACAGACAAATTTCTAAAACGAACCCTGCAATAAAAGGAAAACCTGAAAAAATTAACATGCAACCACTTGCCCTGGAAAATGAATTTAGCAAACAACCCTGCCCCACAGTTGAGTTCTGCTCCCCAGTCCACCTGACAACAGACTAGGGGAGTGGCATGCCAACCCGAAGTACTGCAGGCATGCACTCAAGGAAAGTGGATGAGTCTTGTGACTGGTGCTCTGCTTATGTGCTACAAGCAGAAGAGGAATCAGGGTGCCCTGCAGGGATGAATGATCCTCTCCCCCATTTCTGGTGGAGATGAAAGTCTGTTTCCATCCTCTATAGTTGAGAATGTTGCATTACCACCACCCCATTCCAGTAGCTTTGGACTGCAGGAAGGAGAGAGGAGCTTCATCCCAGAAGGCAATAAGTTAGATATACATAATAATTCAGAATTTAGTAAACACTCATTAGACAAGGTGATACAAAAGACAAGAGTTCCTCCAGCAGGGTCCAAGAGCTCTGAGGGTGAAAAAGCCAATGGTTCCTTTTATTCACAAGCGGGATGCTGCCCTAGATTCGATCTTTGTTATGGCTTTTTGCTTAGGTTTAGTCCTCTTGATAATAGGTATAGAGAAGGCTTTAAAACACAAATCCTCCCAAACTTAATTGTGTCCCTTGCACAGGGCTGTTTTGCAATACAAATATAAAGAGCCAGGGGGCTTTGTTACAACATGGTTATCTCGTGCCCGGCTCAAGATATTGGTTATGAATGGGCCTAATATGTCCCATAACTGGGCTAAAGCTTTGGGTCTAGGTTCAAGTCCCCACACTAGAAGTGTTAACCACGCTGTAACTGGGTCACAAACCACCATGTAATAACCAAGTCATCTGACTTTCATACATAATGTAGACTGCACCTTAAGTGACTGCTTTAAGGAGAGCTGCATGGACTTGAGGAGCAGATTCAGGGCATTTCAGAAGTGTACATTTCCCATTTCCCCATCTTCCTCAAAACTAATGGATGTTTTCCTGTAGACACAGAGACAGACAAAACTTACTACTCCCTCTCCCTCAAATGCTGGCACTGACAAAATTTCTGTACAGCCTGGGTTGTAGTGAAACATTTTCTAAAAAGCTTTTCGAAAAACCAAAAGCTTTTCAGATGTTTTATACTCAGTTGAAATAACAAATAGAAAAAATGGCAGTAGTGATGAACAGACTGAAAAGGAAAACTGGCAGACTTTAGTGACCCACATAATCTTTGGCACACATGTAGTCAATATACTGAAAGAATGTTTTTGGATACTATCTTTTATCTGTACTCAGGGCTCAAAATTTTGCACTCTCTCAAAAACTATTATATGGCTACAGTTACCCTCTCCCCCACCCCGTTCATTTCTTCCAGCCGCCATTTCTGTGTATCCTTTTTACTATTGCTTTCAGGGCCAGGCTAGCAGCCACAGGAAGTTAAACCATGCCATCCTACTCCATGGACTTGCTTTCCAAAAGTACCAACTGTACAGTGAAGTTCACTTTTGAAGTTTCCTAGATTTCTGGGATGCCAGTGGAAATGTATTTCACATGAGCACTACAAAAGTCAACTTCTTCTGTTATTCATCTGTTTGTTCGCCATGTGATTACGGTGTATCACAACCAGGCATTTCTTCAAGGCTTACTCCAAAGAAAGGAGGAGGGGAGATTCCAAGATTTTTCTATACTTTCATGGTCAATAAGAGGATTACATGGCTAGTTAATTCTGATGTGCTGTTTTAAGAAAAGTATGCATATTGATTAGAATAATCTGCTACTTTAGTGTATTTTGCCCATTTTATAATTGAATTCAATTCATTTTTTCATCCTTTCACTTCAGTGGTAGTTTCTGTCTCTGCCTATGTACTATCTATGTAGCGATACTTTTTGAACAATCCAGTAAAAGGGGCTACCCTTTTCCAACCGAATTTGATGAATGGAAATGCCTCATATTTTGAATGTAGAGAGAGACACTTCTGATTGTCTCTGAATTTTCTCTCATTTCAAACACTTATCCGATCCCCTAAGAAAATGGCTTTTTACATAAACTCAAGTTAGTTTATTTGAGGTTGAAAGTAACCAGTATCACATAGAACTTTCCAAATGCAAAATTGCCACTACTGTAATCCAATGCCTAGAAGCAAGCTACTATGGCAGTATAACAAGCACTAACATAACCAAAACACCCCATCACCTTCAGCACCACATATTCGATTTATGTAATTATCCTTTGCCACTCAGAATTTACATTTAGGTGCATCCATTTTAGTCATCTCTGCTATTGTGATGTTATATCATTCCTAGTGGGGTAGCACTATAGCAAGATCAAGATACATCACTTAAGATTCCTCTGACCATCTGAAGCACTGTGGCTCAACAGATTATTGGTTTATCCTGTTGATTCACTTAAAACTTTGATTCAATTACCAATGTTACTGGACAGATTTCCCAGTCTTTGCGTGGCAAAAGCAGGCAAATATCTTTCACAGAAGTCATATTCCTTATGAATATGTTAACCCCAACCTCCCTCCTCCGTCAGCAGGTTCTTTGATAAGGCTTACCTCCCAGATACTGAAGCTATCAAAGCAGACAGATTGAGGCGAATCTGGACTTGAAAAGTACATTTGGCAATGATGAATCAAGGCTGTGACTGACTGGGCAAGTACACTTTTCTTGAACAGTCCTGCTTATTGGGGTAAGAGGCTGCAAGTGTTGTTCATGCTCCCAGGTATATTTTTCCCACTGAGTGGGAAGAACAGCACTTTGCAGCTATGAGAAGTATTACAAAATTCACCCTTCCAATTGCAAGGGGTACTGCAAAGGGAGGAGGAAAGAGAATAAAGTCTCCCACCCCCTCAGGCATGCAACAGAGCAGCTCTGTTCCCTGAAAGGAGAGTCTACTCCCCTGCCCCCAAAGTGCAGTCCCATGACTTCACTTGGGGTGACCTGCACAGACTTATCAGCCTGGGTTATGTGGCATCTCAAATGTTGAGGCCTGATGTCAATCCCAATTCATAGGAAACGACATATTTTGGAACCAAATTCTTTCTAACCTTGGTTTGTTAAGCATTATTAAATTCTGAAAGACTGTCTGTAGAAACTATATTCATAGCACCTAGTTGAAAAGGTTTGCAGTGAGAAGCGTTTTTCAAATAAATCTCATGCCTTTCACTTCTTGATGTAGAAATGGCTGGGTGAGACCTATGTTATGGGGAGAGGTTGAATTAGATAATCATAATAGTCCTTTCCCTTTGTGGCCTTTTAAAAAAAAAAAAAAAAAAAAAACACTCACAAAACCCCAAAACTATGAATATCCTTTCCCCGTGCAAACAATCTTTTCATTTAGATGATACAGTCCTCTAGTTTCAAAAGGATACAGTGGGAAAGCTGTTCAGTCCACTACCTAGATTCAGTAACATGTAACTGAAAATTAAACTACTGTACGTATAAACCATCAATTCATTTCAGCAATCTGGAACATTACATATAAAATTTTGTAAATTATAAGTAGGTTCAACTGTACTGGAAAGCTAATAAAGCTTTTACAGTACATTTCACCCTGCCAACTTATACAGATTCTTCAATAAAACACTAGTTTTCCTATCCACCCAAAGAACCTTTCATTCTTACTAGAAGTCCATACGATCTGAGCTTCATTCATCCATATATCTGTATCAGAAAGAATTAAACAGTAACCAGCCTTGCAGAATACATGCAAATCAGATTTGTTAATCAAAATGTTTTTAATATTAATACAAATGGATTCTGCAAACTGATTTGGATTAACCAGGTCTGGCTGTGCTTCCATCTGGAAGTTATATATTTTCTAACATTAGCCACATCTTGAAAAAACAGATTCAGATGTTTGGAACAGGTTCAGAACAGTTGTAAGAAATTTCAGATACAAATGAAAAAATCAGTTCTAATGTCTTTTTCCCCTCTCAATTTTCTCAGTGAACATTTGTACTCATGATAGTTGGGGGGGTAGGGGAGGAAACGGGGGGGGGGGGGGGGGTTTGCTTTGGAATGACTGTGTACAGTACTGCGATTTGATCTCTCTTATATTGCCTACGAGGATTTTAACCCTGACCCTAAAAAGAATCACGATGCCAAGTGGAGATAATTCTCCTGTTCCAACTACTAGGAAACAGCATTAGAGAGGCTACAATTTTTGTATCAGCATAATTATTTCACTTAGGGCTGTGTGGGTTTTTTGCCCCTCCCCCCCTTTAAAAAAGGCAAAACAGTTAAAGTTGGTATAATCCCTAGCCAACAAAATGTTTTCCCCCCATTCTTTTTGTATGATTTTTGTTTTAAATTCCACGAATACACACAATACATTATTTTTGTTTTGAATGCCAACTCATCACATACCCAAAGAGATATTTCCTGACCTACCTTGTCTTTTTGCTAGTCTTGGGTTTTGGTGTGGTATTTTTTGCTTTCTTTTCCTTTGGCTCTTTGGGAGGCTTGGGGGTTTTGGGAGGCTTGGGTTCCTTAGGCTCCTTCTTTTCCTTGGGTTCTTTAGGATCCTTCGGCTCCTTTTTTGACTTGGGCTTTTTCTTTTTCTTTTTCTCTTCTTGGGAGCAATCCAATGAGTTCCTGGTTTGATCCTGGCTGTCAAGACCACCAGGAAAATCTTCCTTACCAAAACCTTTACTGGGACCCGCTGCAAGAATGTGATTGTTTTTCTTTTTCTTCTTCTTTTGCTGAGGCTGCTGTTCAATCGATGGCAGGTAATCATCATTTTTCACTAGCTGGGTATTCAGTCCACTAACCTGAGTCATATCCGGCACTGGTTTCTCTACAAAGGGCTCCGATGGAGAATGCTAAGAAATACAAATAGGCATCAAATTAGTATAGCATAATAAAAACACACATTTGTTGTCCATAAAATTGTTTACTTAGAGCTCTCTATTTTAGGACTGAGAGGTCATGGAGGGAGACAAGAGAAAACAGAAGGTGAAGTTAATTGGTAACATTTCAAACAAATATTATACAATAATTATAAGCACTGCTATGCTGCTGTTAAGGTTGTGGCAGAACAGCTATAAAGTACTGAATATTGCAAGTATAAAATTCTTCATGACTAAAAACTCTGTATAAAAGGTATAAATCCACAAACAAAATTTCATACACCAAATAAAATTCATTTAGACTTCAAAATGAAAAAAAAATAAGGCAGACATTGGCCTCATCCCGCCAACCAGCTTGTTTTATTTAGCCTGACCATATGAAGCTGATGAATATAGTCTTGGGGGCTGGGGAGTGGGGGGGGGCTGGCAGCGGCATAAGCTGGGTGGCGTAACAGCAGAGCCCCTTCCCTGGTGGCATGATGGAGGGGCAGCCAGGCCAAATTTGAGTGCCATTACGACTTGGCACATGAGGTCCTGCTGACAACAATCTCTACCTCCACTCTGCTCCCCTTCAACACAGGCTCCAACTCCGTCCCATGCCACCTAGCTCTGGTTACTTCCTAAGCTTGGTGGAGGGTGGGGAGTGAAGGCCCCGGCTGAAACTTCATTGGCTTTCAGCTCCCAAATCATCAATGGGTAGGCAGTAACGAGCTGGGAGGCATGGGACAGAGGTAATCTGTGCTGATGAGGCAGTAGCAATTTTACTAAAAGACTGTGTACCTTAGCAACCTGGCTCAACCTTTAATTTTTGGGGGGAGAGAGGTTGTTTTCTGTATGGCCTGACAAAGGGGTTTTTAGTGGATTTTATGGCCCTCCGCTATCCTAAAGTTGTCCATCTATGAAATAAAGGTTATTTATATAAGACTTTCCCATATTCTGGTAACAGCTATTTTGTATGAGTAATCTGGGACAGGTGAGTTACTTATATGGGACTTTTGTCATCTGAAAACAAGTATTAACTTTGGCTTCTATACACAGAATTGGAAAATTAATAGGACACAATCATAGGGTGCATTTACACAAGAGAACTGCATCAGTGCCATTTACACTGGTGCATGCATGACATCAACATTTTGACCAACATCCCAAGGATTGAACTGAGGACCTCCAGAGCTAAGAGCATGATCTTTTACAGTATATGCTAAAGAGCCACTGTTCTCTAGGTGGGGTTGTAATGGACTCTTATCCTCTGCAGATCGGGCACAAAGGAGGACTAATACAAAAACATCCATGCTGTTTTGAGTATGCCCAGTGTACCATGTTCTCACACAGCACTCCTCGAAAGCACTGCCTGTATGTTGTACATGTCCACGGGTGGGCAAACGTTTTGGTTCCTGGCCAATGGGAACTGCAGGGGCAGCGCTTGGGGCAGGGACAGTGTGCAGAGCCCCCTGGCTGCCCCTACGCATAGGAGCTGAAGAGGGGACATGCTGCTGCTTCTGGGAGCCGCGTGGAGTGGGGCAAGCCCCTGACCCCACTCCCCAGCAGGAGCTCGAGGGCCAGATTAAAATGTCTGGAGGGCCGGATGCGGCCCCTGGGCTGTAGTTTGCCCACCTCTGTACGCGTCCCACAGTTCCTGGCATAACACTCTGGAGCAAGTATAGAATGTCTGTTTGCATCTATTCTTGTTTTTGTTTTGTTCCACTCAGTGCTTTAGCTAGTTCTGCCCTACACAACTATCCACACAAATGCTGTGAAGACAAGGAGTTACGTCATGCCATGGCGTCACACTATCAATGCAGATGGAAGAGGGCCCTACACCAGGCTTTTCCTGAGGTCCAGCCTTTTGGAAGACAGGGATCACTGAGCCAGGGAAAAGTATGGGACAGTAAGCAGAGAGGTGGATATTTCTTCTGGGGGACAAGTAGCCTTGTGTAACTAATGTCACTATTTTTTATTTTATTTTATTTATTTATGAGATGTTGGGTGTGTTTCAGAGTTGCAACTGTCTGACTGCAATTCCAACCCCTGGTCGGTCACTTAACTTCTGGTAAAGGTGTGAACTGTCGTGTGTGTGTACACTGCACACACACAGAGGTTATGTTTATTACCCATCAGGACCTAATATGTAACAAATGTATGTGGACCTATGGTATGTTACAGTTTTGTGAGGAGTCCAAATTATGGATAGCATGCCAAATTTTCCTAATAGAGACACATTTTATTTTGTCATCCAAGTTTTTTTATTTCAGGGTTTTAATTCCTCGTGGCTGTTAGAATAAGCTGCTGAATGTAAATCCAAGTAGTTCTGTCCTAGCAACTATATGTACACTGAGAATATTCAGCATTTATCCTATTAATGGCCTAGCACTGCATTAAGTTCACCAGTGGTTGTAGCCATAGAAACATTAGCATAGACTGGGGGAGGTATTTTCCCCCCCATTGTAGATACTCAGAAATAAGAACACATACACAGTGTACAATAACTTCCATCAATGGAGCTGCACCAGTGCTAGACCAAACAATGGCAGAAGTGTTGAAAATTCTTAGTATGGATAAGAACCCTAATCTGCAGAGAGGCAACTAGTGCCTCTGCTGCAGATCACAACTTTCCAAAGTAGCTGCAATGAAATTACCACAAATATCACTTTTACTTTACTGGTGCTTGGGAACGCCTTAGACACCACCCCATAGGCAATGGAACTATTCATGGCAGAGAACTGAGGAGAGGGTTGGAGAGGGGAAATTGGATTGGGAGACAGAAGACCAAGGTTCTGGCTGCGACAATGACTTGCTGTGTGACCGTGGGCAATTCACTTCATCTTCATCTATTAGACTAAGTTCTTCGGTGTAGGGAATGTCTCAAGTGTTTGCTGCAATGGAGCCCCAGCTCTCAGTTCAGACCTCTAGGTACTATTGTAATAGTGATGAGGAAGGGAATTTTCTGCTACAGCAGGGGAAAGGAATGGTGGAGAGAAACTAAACTCATTCTTCCAAGATTAAGAGAAAACGGCAGGGCGGGTTGTTTCAAATTTATCAGACACCTTACTGATAGAGGCCAATATAAAACATGGCATCCCTAAACATAGTCCAGGATGACACGTGGGAATTACCACACCAGATCATTCATGTGGTCCATATAGTCCTGTATCTGACTGTAGAAACAGATACTTCGGAGAAAGGTGCAAACAACCTGAAGTTAGGCAGATGTGCCTGCACATTAGGTCTCCTCCTAAATCCCTGCGAGAGATTGGCTTCCACCCTGAAGCATGAGGTTTAATATCTCTTCCAAAAATCTCTGTTCACATTAGTGAAAACTATTATCCATACAAATAGCTATTATAAGTTATTACCCACACAAGTGTCCAATCTCTTTTTTTTAAAACTCTGCAAAATTTCTGGCCTCGGTATCACCATGTCGCAATGATTTCCACAGTTTAATTACATATGTGAAAAAAAATATTTCCTTTTATCAGTTTTGAATTTGTCACCTTTTAATTTAATTGAATGTCCCCATGTACTTGTGTTATGAGACAAAAAACAGAAGCTCTTGATCTACTTTCTAATACCATTCATTATTTTATGTACTTTTATCATTTCATCTTATTCATCTCCTTTCTGAAAAATAATAAAAATATCAAGGTCTTATATAGTGCTCTTCATCCATAGCTCCCAAAGTGTTTTACAAAGGAATAACCCCACTCTTATCAATCTTTGAACCTTCTAATTTTGCCCCCTTTTTGTTTGGAAAAAAAAGATAAGCAACCATTTCTGCACACATCATTCGAGGTTAGGCTACACCCCATCAACTTACACAAAAGTATTACAATAGTCCCTGTATTATTCTCCATTATATACCCATCCTAAAACCTTGTTTAACTGCAACTGCACATTGAGCCAAGGTTTTCACTCAGCTGCCCACAATGGCACTCAGATCCTTTTCCTGAATGATACAGTGAATTTAGAACCCTGTAAGGTATATGAGTAGTTCAAATTTTCCTTCCATTGTTCATTTACTTTGCAATCTGCTAGGAATCCCATTACTTTCCATTTTCCCAGGAGACTAGGGTGGTGAACGCTCCTCCTAGGCTTTCCTCCAGGTTGCTGCCTTTGGATATCATCACAAAGACTTTTTCTTTTAAATCACACTTCAGATAGTAGATTTAGTTGTCTGGATAGTACAACAATTGTCCAAGCCCTTGAAATATCCTTGCCTATTTTTACTCCACTTGATTGCTTTTAGCACTGCTCTTAGTCTGGACAATTAAACTCTATTAAATCAGTTTCATTGGTAGATATTCAGAGCTTCAGGTTTTGGTTCCAATGCTGAGGGGAAATATCTGTGTTGGAATTTTAAAAACAGACATTTCTATTGATCTTAAGTTTTGCAAAAGCTTGTTTAAAAGATCTAATTTTGGGGCCAAATTAGCGTTTCTTTTAAAAATGATTCACGAAGATTTAAAAAAAAAAATGCCCAACAGCCAGACAAGCCACTAACATTAACAGTTTCAATAAAGTCTTTTCAATGTATCTGCTCAATGAGCTACAAGATTGAGGATGTTTAAATTTTAGCCACTTTTCAAAGTGTGCCTGTGAAGCAAAGTTCACAGGATTGATCCACTGATTTCAAAATGAATGTTATTTTATTTTTGTATGCACACATGCACGCATGCACACACTTTCATTACTTTTTTTGTGCAAAAATATCCCTGCGTTACCTCGCCTCTCCATCTCCTGAATGACTTTTTTCAAAAGATTAAAAAACTATCTAGAAATGGCAAGATTTAGAACAGACCAGTAAAAACCAGGATATTTGAAGTTGAGGCTCACATTCTCTCCAACTTTCCCCATGCACAATGATGTAAAAATGACTGATATTGCTGTCACAATTTTAACTTTTCTGCCTCATGTCAAGACCTTACATTAAAATGTTTAAAATATTGTTCCCCATCTCATTCCTTTCTTAAGAACTTCTCAAAACTAGTGAATTAAGTTTTGTAAGATGTCAACCTGTAGACTTTCACGTTCTTTCAGTCCCACTCACTACCTCAAAAAAGCATATACGTAACATTCACTCAAGTGGTGCTTTAAAATATTTAATTTATATATTACATGCACAAATTATGTATGAAATTGGAAAGCCAAAAATCTAAAAAAGTTATACCAACTCCTATTCACAATACTAGGTTATTGAGAATTAAAAATAGGCATCCCAATTCAACAAAATAAAATACCTTCTACATTTAAATACTTCTATATTGCTAGAAATTTTCATTCACATACCTCAAAAGCATACATTAGTGAAACAGCCTATGTCTGCTCTAATTAGTTTTCATTTCATATTACTTCTGTCTCATTTTACTTTGCAAATGTTTTAGTTTAAAATTTTATTATATCAATATGATCTTAATTTTTAGCATTATACTTTTCAAAAGTGGGTGTGATTAAGTCTAATTTTCTGTGCATTTTGGATTAATATTTTTGCACCAAACTTTATATCCCCGACTGACAACCCCACATTGCTCCCTAGTGTGAAACTGTGTAGGAGCAGCACAAATCTGGGAGGAGGCCGAGAGATCAGAGGCAGCTTGAAGGAGGCATTTCTCCACCCTAGAACAGTTGTCTGAATTTTTTTTTTTTTTTTTTTTTAAACAGGGTTGATAAGGGAAGGAAGGTAGGACAGGTTATTACCAGTAAATATTGGCTTAAACCTATCATAGGGACTTATTTCAAATAGTTCTTCATCTTTAAATCTACATTGGATTAACTACAGTTACAGGGTCACAATTTCCAATAACAGAACCCTGTTTTCCATTTATAAAAAATTACAAAAAAAAACTGTATGTACTACATACTTTTACAAAAAGATTGAAAACTTACCTGTACACTTCAGAACACAAATCATTCCCCCCCAACACACACTACTTTTAGTAATAAATGAGGCCATAATTTAGCATCTTGGTACAGAATTTAATCTTCCACAGGAAAGAAACCAGTAAAGATTAAATACAAATAGGTATTAATCCTGTTTGATATGCAGGCAGAATTATTTTTGGTACTATTTGAAATAAGGTGAAAAAGGTGCTCAGAAATATTGCAGTGTTTACTAGACCCACATCTCCTTAAATCTTTTAGAGAAAAGCTGTTTTTGTAAACATTTAACGAAGAACAGATGGCCCGTTTTAATCATGTGAAAAAAACCTGGAGCTCACATTAATACTCCTACAACAGACTACTGGGTCTAGTCACCTCCCTAACCAGCAGTACTGTCTTCAGTAATGCCATTTAATTTTACTATGGACATTTTCTCATCAATTCCCACTGCTTGACAGTTAATCAATGTCATTAACATTCAATATGACCATGCAGGACATTGCTAAAATCTTGTTTATTAGAGCAAATGTGGAGATTCCCAAATCTTCTAAGATTTTAAAAACGCAACTTTTAAACAATAACTTGACACTCAAAAAATTGCCTTTGATAGCAAAATGTTCTCAAAAAATTAAAGCCCAGCCATATTTGAACAAATTTCACATAAATATGGCATTTATTTGAGAAAATTCTTCAGATCTGTACAATCTCACCCCTGGAGTTCACATTTATTTATTTTTTAATTTGAAAACAAACATTTGATGCTCAAAAGATTTAATAAATTAAAAGTAAAGAAGCTTGTGCTCCATGGATGTTTACACATTTAGATCCAAACTCATTTTCTACTGCTCAGAAAAGATGGATGGCTCAAATGAGGCCTGTTATGTAAAGTGGCAGGATGGACAGGATACAGAATTAATCCAATGAGGGTTAGTGTGAGCGAAGGGGGGAGGAAATGGTGGGGAATTAAGGAGGAGACAATCTTTCTGTTGCTTGAACAAGGATTGAAACAACGTGAACTATACTTAAGTAGTGATAGCAGATGAGTGTCAGTTCCCTGGCAGAGGAGCCTCTTGAGATATTGAGCTTTTCAGCTCTAGAGTAAGAGCAGAGTATGTGACATGACTCAGCTAACTTTGTCAAATATAAACACCAGCATTAAAAAAATCCCTATTTACTCTGACAGCTGAGAAACCCCATTTTAATTTGCATCAGGCGCTCTTCTAGACTCCAGGAGCCCCTTCAGACTCTATGAAGCACCTCTAGGGTAACCACATTTTATTTACACTTTTTGAAATCTCATCTGTTAATCATGGCGTATAACTTGAGAAGAAATGTCCAATTAGTTTCCTGACTCCAAAATCTGAACTGCTCCCAACACCATTCCCAAATTATGGGACAATATGATACAGATCCAAACTTTTCAGTTTAAGCAAATCATTGCTGAATACTTTTCCTCAATAACAAGTATAATTCTGGTAAGTTTTATCTCCTCCATCTAACAGATAAGCTGATTCTCTTCAGAAAGGTGCAGAAAGCATGAGTGACTGAACTCAGACCTCTTTTTAAAGAGGTGGCAGTAGGGGCAAGAGGTTAGACAACAGGAGACAGCAGCAACACATTGGGAAAATAGAGTTCTGTATAAGGCCAGGGCCCTACCAAATTAGCGGACGTGAAAAATGCGTCACGGACTGTGAAATCCGGTCTCCTCCGTGAAATCTGGTCTTTTGTGTACTTTTATCCTATACTATACAAATTTCACGGGGGAGACCAGTGTTTCTCAAACTGGGGGTCCCGACCCAAAAGGGGGTCACCAGGTTATTGTAGGTGGTTGCAGTATTGGCAGCCTTACTTCTGCACTGCCTTCAGAGCTGGGTGGCTGGAGAGTGGCGGTGCTGGCCAGGCGTTCAGCTCTGAAGGCAGCACCCCGCCAGCAGCAGTGCAGAAGTAAGGGTGACAACATCATACCATGTCACCCTTACTTCTGTGCTTCTGCCTTCAAAGCTGGACTGCTGCAGGCTGAGGGCCCAGCTCTGAAGGCAGCAGCACAGAAGTAAGGGTGGCAATACCATACTATGCCACCCTTACTTCTGCGCTGCTGCTGGCGGCAGCGCTGCCTTAACAGCTGGGCACCCGGCCAGCAGCTGCTGCTCCCCATCCACCCAGGTCTGAAGGCAGCACAGAAGCAAGGGTGGTAATACTATGATCCCCCCTACAATATCTTTGCGTCCCCCCCCCCTTTTGGATCAGGACCCCTACAGTTAAATCTGAAATTTCACAATGTTGTAAGTATCTGAAATCATGACATGACTATTTTAAAAATCCTCTGACTCTGAAATTGACCAAAATGGACCATGAATTTGGTAGGGCCCTAACCATGGAGGTTAGTCATTAGTAGGTTCAAGCTCGATGGCAAGGTCGTCAGGGAGATGAAGTCTTCGCATGCAATATATGCCCCATTCCCATCACTTTGAATCCCTTCATTAGCTTCCGATCTTTTACTGAATTAAATTCATGCTCCTAATCTTTACTTACGTGTACTAGGCCCTACAGGACTTTTTCCATAAATATCTATGCCCATTTTCTTTTACTGCCCCTCTCACTCCATATGCTGTTCCTAAAACTTTCACCCTCCTGATTCCTTTGCCTTTATACCACTCTTGGTTTCGGGCCTTCTTTCATGCTGTTCCCTACATCTGGAACATGCTCAGGCCTAGTCAACACTAGCAAAAATAGTAATAGCAATAGTCCAGATGCAAAGTTGGAAGAATCAGAAGACAGGGCTCACCGCTATGCGTTTGTCAACCCTGCAATTGAAGGTGTGCTTGGAGCTGCAGTATGCACACCCATGCTAGCTATAATCCAGCAAATGAAGCTAAAAATAGTGGTGTAGATCCAGCAGCGCGGGCTGCACAAGCCCGACCAGAAGCCTCGATACATACTGTCATTACTAGAGCCCACACTGGGATAAGCGTCGCCATGTCTTCATTCCTATTTTTAGCTGCATTAGTTAGATTAAACATACTATGAGAATGCTTACATGAGCTGCAATCACACCCTTGATTTCAGCACAGACACACCCATCGTCATAAAGTCTTAATCAACTACTAGTACAGATGCACCAGTGCTAGAATATGGGTACAGACTCACTGTCATCCATCAAGACTATTCTTTCTTATTTAAATCCCTCTGTGCAACCTATCTCTTCAAATAATCCTTCCTCATTCTCATCCCATGCTCTTCTGCTCCTAAATTTAACTGCAAGATCTTTTGGGGCAGGGGTAGATCTAATAGTACATAAGTGTTCAGGCAAAATAAGTGTTCACTGCCATTCACTTACAAGGTACAATAGTAGTAAGACCTCAAATACTTGCCATAGTTAATATTTCAGGATCCAGGGTGACAGCTGATTTGATTTGCTACAAACTAATTTTTTCAGAGGTCCCTTTTACAATGTAAGGAAAAGCCAAAACAGTTAAAACTTTTTGAGAAGAACAATCCTGAAAAGTTTCCACGTTTTCTTTAAATACTGTAGAGAAGGCTAACGTATTATAAACTATTTTACAAATGGGTAGGGTAATAATTAATCTTGTAAATCTGTAAATTAATTTTGTAAACCTGGGGACACATTGCCATGTCTCATTAACACCTTTTGAACAAGAAATAGTGGTAACAGGCCACTTCACCTTGAATGGTCCCCTAATTACCTTGAACAGTCCCCTAAACTATCTATTCGATCTTGTATTTAGCGGTGACATTCTGAGTACCTTTCCCAGACCTGAAGCACTCTGTGTGGCTTGAAAGCTTGTCTCTCTCACCAACAAAGTTGGTCCAATAAAAGATATTACCTCACCCCACTGTGTCTCTCTCGTATCCTGGGACCAACACGGCTACAACACCACAGCATATGACAACAGTTATTAGTCATTTTTCCCAGGGAAATACTCACATTTTTTGTTGACGCGTCCTTTAAATACCATTTTATTTTTAAAACAATGTTTTGATCCCCTATGACTGCTTAGAAGAGTCTATTCTGAAAAGGAGAAACTGAATGAATATAAAATGGGAAGTAGTAAAACTAGCTATACACAAAGTTCTGTCAAGATGCCCAAATTAAACTGAAAAACAAAATTATTTTTGCTAACTTAAAGTAATCTTAGGTGTTTTATAACTGGTACAAAATTTTCAGACCAATTATTTTCAAGTTAACTGTGTCCTAAAGATCATGAGAGAATGGTTAGAACTGTCCTCCAATAGACCCCAGTTCTATATTCTTGGGCCATCATTGCAAGAGCACATTCACCCACTATTTAGCTGAGCTGAAGATATAACCCAATCATGGTTTAGGTGGGTCACAGCCCATTTAAAATAGCGTGTGTCACCACCACCACAAGCTGATAATTCCCCCCATTACAGTGTTGACATCCAGTGGAAAGAATTCAAGGCAATTAATTGGGTTTGCAAATGATCCCTAAACAAGGAAGCACGTGGATACATTTTGCAGTAGTTGGAAGTAGCAACATTTGCTTTGATACTTGCAGGGAGCATTGGGAGTTACAATTCCTAAATTGTGGTCTGTGAAGCACTGAGCACTTGGTGGTGGCTATGGAGAGTTGACTAGTCACATTGTATTGACTCTCCTTGCTTGCCACTGAAAGAATTAGAACAGATAGGAGGGGAAATTGACATGAAGAGCAAGAACAGACACTAAAGACAGATGAATATATACCTACTTTCCAAGCTGCTTTTTCACATAAGCAATTGCAGTAGTTGCCACAGCCATTTTATACATGGGATGTGGGATGGTCCACAAAACAACAGCTCTGTTATGAACTGATCCACAGTATGAAAGTGTTGAGGACTCCTGGCTTAAGATAGCAGTGCAAGATCACTGCTAAAGAATTTAGGGTGAATTCTACACATTACAAATCTAGCAATCTAACTAACTTGACATGTTTTTCCTATGAATAGAGTAGTCAAAACCTCCCAAGTTAACAGATTTTACCAGCTTTAGTTGTACTGCCATCAACACATGATGGGACAAACTGGGCATAGAATTCATCACAGTAATGACCCCAGCTCAACATCTTCACCACCCTGCTAGCAGAGTACTATTTCAAATGGATTCCACTTATCCAACCCATAGTCACCTCTATGAAAGTTCCTGACACCAATTTACTGTACAATGGAAAAGATTGTACTTCAGTTATCTATGGTTCAAGAGGCAAGAAACATACTAATGAAATTCCCACCCTGCACTTTCCATACTTGTGCCCAAAGAACTCAAACACATTAAGCAAAAGGTGGGGGGACAAGGATGGACACACTAAAGGAAGCCTGACATACACGCAACTAACTCACCATTACTTTTCATCTCATGTCTTTGAAGTATGATCTGAGCCAATGGTCTGTTTTTAAATGATTTTGGTTATCTGTTTTCTTATAGTGTAAGCTGGACTTTCCAGTTTCTCCAACACAAGATCAAAAAGGAGCCTAACACTAGAAAATCCCCCTGGTTATTCCAGCAGTACATATAAACAGAAGGTTTACTCTCAACTTTATTTACAACAGGTGCTGGCTATGCAACTTTTGCTAACCTAATGGAAGTTGCCTGGGTGAATTCTCGTAACAAAGGGTACGTCTATACTTACCTCCGGGTCCGGCGGTAAGCAATCGATCTTCTGGGATCGATTTATCGCGTCTTGTCTAGACGTGATAAATCGATCCCAGAAGTGCTCGCTGTCGACGCCGGTACTCCTGCTCCACGAGAGGAGTACGCGGAGTTGACGGGGGAGCCAGCCTGCCTGCCGCGTGTGGACCCGCGGTAAGTTCGAACTAAGATAGTTCGACTTCAGCTACGTGAATAACGTAGCTGAAGTTGCGTATCTTAGTTTGAAGTGGGGGGTTAGTGTGGACCAGCCCAAACTGAGATTACTCCAGACAAATATTTTGAAGGAATGTTACATAAAACTGAAGAATTTGAAGTAGACAGGTTTGTGGGAAATTCAACACAATAGTTAGGCTGATATTACAAGGGGGAAAAATCACACCTATTCACCTTAATGCAAGTGTTTAGAACTACTGTAAGCTGTTTTGCTATATAATTCCTATAAATAATAAGTTGTGTGCTTCTATCTTAGTTGCAAAAGATTTCTCAGTATAAAACTGAACACAGTAGCTGTAGCAAAATCAGAACCCTTTCACAGCTATGTCTAGAAACAAGAAAGTTCTTTTGGAAGGATGAGAATTATATTCTTCTTGCTACCCTCCTACCTCTTCCCCCAACATAAAAATATGTTCTTTCAAGTTAGGTACTGAAGTTCCAGTCTGTAACGTATAGTCTAAGTTGGAAGGAGGCAGTTTCAGCATTACATTCATAATCTTGACATGACATTGTAGTCAGACCGTCAGGCTGGTTGGTTTTCTTCTTAAGAACTAGCAGTCTTCACTTAGTATGTTCAACAATTTTACAGTCGGGTTATTGTAATTAATAAATACCCCAAGAATTTTTTATTTTTTTTTTAAATCAAGCAACACTTCAGATCACTTAAAAGTGTTTTAAAATTGCCCTTGTTCATTTAGGTTCTCTTCTAGCAGTAAAGTTCGCTTCTCCTACCCACATCTTAACTACAGTAGCATATCAAACATCACCAGGCTTAGTGCAGAGCAGTACTCCAAATATCAATACACAGAGAAGACAAGCCACTAATGTTGATCCCAAAGGATAAACTAGAAAGGTCCATTTATCTTCCCACTTCAAGATGAAATTGAGAAACAAAATTAACCTAATACAGACTGAAAATTAGGAATCCCTTAATATACTAATGTTCTATCTTTTCTCCCAACCCCATACAAACAGTTAGGGACAAAACAGTTTAATTATAGCTACATATGAAATTATAAATTCAGAAAACATGCCATTGCTGCTTGTTTAGTGAACTTCTAATTCAGAAAGAGTAGTATATACTTGGGCCTAGCTCACTAATGAAAGCATCATCTAGTGGTTAAAAGCTCAGAACTGGTAGGCCGGGAGATTTGGGTTCTATTGCCAATTCTGCCATAGACTGACAATTTGGGCAAGTCGTCTTTTCTGCACAGCAGTTTCCCCACCTGTAAAACAGGAATACCACCAACCTGACCAGTGCATTATGAAGATTAATTCACTGTTTACAAAATGAACCTCTTAGATAAAAGATGCTTTAGAAGCTCACATCTTAAGACACTAGAATAAAGGCGATGTCTACAAAATGGTTTCAAAAAATTCTTAGAATACTGTAAAATTTGTATTAATGATATTATGGAATGAATAATTATTTATACTAGGATTTTGAGTTAAGATTCAGCTTATCTGATTTCACATTTTAGTGTTAATATTAGAAGAGGCTCCCAATACCAGTAAGAATCAAGGGAGACGAACACGCCATCACATGCTATGGAGGTAACTGCTAGCTTTTCATCCTAAGAGTTAAGTTCTTTGACTGACTAAATTGATTGGTTTTGAGAAAGTCTGCACAGGAATAATACATTAACCTACTGGTGCAGTAACAAATGTGGATCCAGTTTACTGGGCCAAGGAAAATAGAGTGTGCTCAGTCTACAAAGGTGGTTTCATGAAGTTTGTCACTAAGCATACCTACCAACCACTGTATGAACAAAGAGCAAAACCCTTCCCCCCAGAGCTGGAAGCATATAGCACTGTTACAGTAGCCAAGAAACAGGGAAACAGCGTATTAATTTCCCCCTTCTCCCAAAATGAATCAAATACTTAACTTTACTGACAGCAGAGTTTAATTACCCTCAACTCATGAAACTTTACTAGAGGTTAGGCAAAGACAGTTTAAGATTTAAAGAGGATAATTATGTCCTTAAGGCTCATTCCAGTAGGAGCTACACATGAAACTGAAGCTATTGAAGCAATTAAACATTCTACCAACATTTAAAGGGTCAAAAAAAGGGAGGGTCATTTACCAACTAAAAATATAGTAACACCAGTGTTAGGTAGCTGAAAAGATAATTGACATAACACTCTTTACAGATGGGGCATTGTTTTAGAACCCTTAGCTTTTATTCATGTGCGCGCGCACACATTTTTATAGTAGGAACAGGAGTGACCCCCTATTTAAGGTTGCCCAACACTTCTATTACATCAAATTCTTATACTTTTTTTTTTTTTTTTTTTTTTAAACAGCTCTAATATTTTCATGGTTTTCAGCAAGTTTTTGAAATTTGACAAAGGGCTAGTTCAGGAAAGTGCCTTTTGCTGTCTTCATGAAAATCAATTCAGATTAGATTGAGTTATAAACCATTTGTTTTTTTCCTAAGATAAAACACCATTTCCCATCCATTTAACAGAACCTACTTTGTTTTTGGTTTGGCCAAAACCCAGCAGCATTCTAGAACACTGCATGTGTACCACCTTGGTTTTTCAACTTCAGAATTCTATACAAGGAGCTCAACCCTGGATGTGACATGTATATCTTCACTTTCTCTTTTGTTCCCTCAAAATTCTCTTTGATTTAGGAGAAGTTGTAGCACAGCAGAAACCAGGAGACCAACTTTGCCCCACAGCCTCTGAAAAGAATAAATATGCTGTATCTTTGTCCCAGGCTATGCCATCTATAAGTTCAGGTTACTCATACATAGATGGAGAGGTTACCTACCTTCCATAAATAGAATTCTTCAAGATTTGTGGTCCCTATCTGTAATCCACTATAGGTATGTATATGCTCCATGCATTTAAGACTGGAAGATTCTTGCTAGTAAGGTCTGTTGGCATGGACCTGCACACTGTCCCCTTGTTCTCTGAACCAGGGGCATAAAGGGTGGGCTTCTCCAGTTCCTTCTCTACTGCAAATCACAGTTAAGAGCCAAAGCAGAGACAAAGCAAAGTAGGTAACAGAATACGGATAGGGACCACACATCTCAAAGAACTAAGGTTAAAGAAAGTAAGCAACTGTGAGCCTCAGAACACCCCCAATGCCAGTTAGCACACTTGCCATGATATATAACCAAAGGTGACATGAAATATATCACTGAAAAACTAATAACTCACTGATCATTAGTATTCTTCACGATTTATGTATAGTAAACCCACAAAGATCTTAACAGATATGTGCTGGAAATATGTTCTTTAAAAGTATCTGGCAAGCAGTGCTTAAGCCACACCTGTTTCAAGTAGGTAGAACGACATTCCTCTGTGTGGATGTCTCCAATGTAAATTAAACAAGGTGTGACCAAAGAAAGAAATGCACATTTACATGAAAGGTAAACAAAGCCGTAAGCGGGGGACCACTTAATTTCTGTGGGGAATGGAGATTGCATCCCCAGGAAACCTTCCTGCCTCTTGAAGCAAGGTCAATGAACTCTGAGAAGATAAAAGCAGAAAGAAAGCGCCATTTTGGCATCCTTCTTTATCAGAGGAGACAAAGGAACCAAACACTTTGAGCTCTATGAAGGGACCTGGCCAGAGAGTCTAGTCAGCCATGCTGGAAGAGAGACTTGGTGAGAAACTTCTTTGAACAAGAGAGTCCAGTTTGTTAAATCAGCTTTTAGTCTTAAAAGCTTATTTTTACTTTTGTTTGCTTGTAACCCTTTATCAACTTTATTCCTTATACTCTGTATCACTTAAACCTATGACTTTGTTTAATAAACTTGTTTTACTTTTACTATAAGCCAGTTCAGTGCTTTGATTAAAATAGTGTTTGTTAACCCCACTTAAGGTAATAAGCTGCTGGGTACTGTCTCTTTAAAGAAGCAGGCAACAGTTTTGTAAGTGTTCAGTGAGAGGGCTGGATACTACACAGAAACTTGGAACTGGGACAGTGTTACTGGATGGCAGAAACCAGGATGTGACCCACATGCTTGTATGCTGGCTGTTGGTGTCAGGATTGTGAACCACAGCAACATAGCATTTAAGACACCAAAAGTTCCAGGGCAGACAGTGACCCTTACTAGATTGCATCACAGTAACCTCCTTCTTTCTTCTTCAAGTGCATTCCATTGTGAGTGACTGACAAGCACTACTTATGATTTCATTTTGACAAATAGGGAAGAATTGGTTGAAAATTTGAAAGTGGAAGGCAGCTTGGGTGAAAGTGATCATGAAATGATGAGTTCATTATTCTAATGAATGATAGGAGGGAAAACAGCACAATAAAGATAATGTATTTTAATAGGGCAGACTTCAACAAATGCACAGAGTTGGTAGGTAAGATCCCTTGGGAAGCAAGTCTAAGGGGAAAAACAACTAAAGACAGTTGGCAGTTTTTCAGAGACATTAAGGGCACAAGAGCAAGCTATCCCACTGCATAGGAAAGACAGGAAATATGGCAAAAGACCATTCTGGCTTAACCAGTAGATCTTCAATAATCTGAAACTCAATGAAGAATCCTACAATAAGTGGAAACTAGCTCAAATTACAAATGATGAATATAAACAAGAGGTATGATGGGATAAAATTAGAAAGGCCAAGGCACAAAACGAGATGAAACTAGCTAAAGACAAAGGGCAACAAGAAAATATTCTACAAATTGTATTCTACAAATACATTAGAAGCTAGAGGAAGACTAAGGACAAGGCAGGCCCTTTACTCAATGGAGGGGTGGGGGGTTAACAGAAAATGTGGAAATGGCAGATGTGCTAAATGACTGTGTTTAAGTTTTCACCTAGTAGCAATTGGATATCTACAGCTATGTCTACACTTGCAGAGTTTTTGCGCTGTCAATTTCAACGGTGATAGCGAACCGGTGAAAGAAAAGTGCTGGTTTGTGTACTCACTTACTTCCACAAGCATCAGAAATTGTTTACATTTGCAGCACTTCCATCGCCGATGAGAGCAGTGCACGGAGGCAGCTATCCCACAATGCAGCTCTCTCCATTTTGACAATAGGTCTTGTGGGAAGGGGGAGGCAGGGGGGCGCGAATGCAGGGCATCCTGTGTCCCAGCACAACCTCCTCTCCCCAGACACTGATCAGCTCCAGTAGATCAGCATTACTCCAAGCAGGGGATTGTTTGCTCCGTGGAGCAGGTATTGTGGCCTGGCCAGATAAGTGAGCACTTGCCAAGAAAACAGGAAGGGGAGTTTCAAAGTTCCCGGGGCTTTACAGGGGGAGGGCTGGATGTCTGTTTACCTGGAGTCAGAGCACCAGAGCTGCTGGCCAGAGTGGTCACCAAGGCACTGTGGGATATTCTGTGGAGGCTAAAAGCTCTGTAAATAGGAAGAACTGTGTCTTCACTTGCACATCACCGCAAAAGCATAAACAGTAAGAGCTGTACGCCTTTCATGGAGGTGGTTCTCTTTTTACAGTGAAACTTCTGAGTTTCACCACAAAGTCATTGGCAAGTGTAGACGCTCCCATGGTTTTTGCTCAAAAAAGGGACTTTTCCATTTTAAATGGCAACTGTAGACATGCCCTTACTTAATGAATGCCAGTGAAAATGAGGTGGATCAGAAGCTAAAAGAAGTTAAAAATTACTTAGACAAGTTAGATGTTTTCAAGTCACCAGGGCCTGATGAAATATATCGTAGAATACTCAAGACGCTGACCAAGAAGATATCTGAGCCACTAGTGATTATCTCTGAAAAGCCATGGAAGATAGGTGAGATTGCAGAGGACTGGAAAATGGCAAATATAGTGCCAATCTATAAAAAGTGGAATAAGGACAACATGAGGAATTACAGACCAGTCAGTTTAACTTCAGTATCCAGAAAGATAATGGAGCAAATAATTAAGCAATTTTCAGACACCTAGAAGATAATAATGTGATAAGTAACAGTCAGCATGGATTTGTCAAGAACAAATCGTGTCAAACCAACCTAACAGCTTTCTTTAAAGGGGTAACAAGCCTTGTCGATACGGGGGGAAGTGGTAGATGTGGTATATCTTGACTTTAGTAAGGCTTTTGACACGATTTTGCATGACCTTCTCATAAACAAACTAGGGAAATACAACCTAGATGGAGCTACTATAAGGTGGATGCAGAACTGGTTGGAAAACAGTTTCCAGAGAGTAGTTATCAGTGGTTCACAGTCAAGCTGGAAGGGCATATCTAGTGGAGTCCTCCAGGGATCAATTCTGGGTCCAGTTCAGTTCAATACCTTCATCAGTTATTTAGATAAATGGCATAGAACTACACTTATAAAGTTTGCAGATACCACCAACCTGAGAGGAATTGCAAATGCTTTGGAGGATAGGATTAAAATTCCCAATCATCTGGACAAACTGGAGAAATGGTCTGAAGTAAATAGGATTAAATTCAATAAGGACAAATGCAAAGTACTCCACTTAGGAAGGATCAATTGCACACATACAAAATGGGAAATGACTGCCTTCCTAGGAAGGAGTACTCAAGCATCAAGATAAGATCCCAAGATGGGGGTAGGTTAGAGTAAACCATTCAGAAGCCCCATAGTCACTGGATGCGTGAAGAGAGTTGCTGTCAATCAGAGGGCAACAGGTGCTGATGGCTGCTAGATGAACCTGAAGCGAGCTAAGAAGAAAGACCTGAGGATTTCAAGGCAAGTAGGTAGTCCAAAATGGTAGAGATGTCATTTCCTCTACGGATATATGGTAAAGTACAGAATCTTTTTCAATTTAGCTAAGAATTCTGGTGAATTCTTTTCTACTATTGGTAAGGATGGTTTTAGCAGCTACTGAACATTACTGATCCAGGTTCAACACCCTTCCGAATGCCATACTGCAAGGTGAAGTGACTGAATTCAGACACTTGATCCTGCCCTTGACCTGTATCAGGAGGTCTGGGAAGGAGTGAATGCTAATTGGTGGACAGGACGACAGTCGAAGAATCGGGAAACAAAATTGTTGTGGACGTCTGGGAACAATGAGGATGATCCACTACAGTGTACTCCTGGGCATTTTGTGCCAAAAATTAAAAATTCTGCAAAATCTGTCAAAGTAACACTACATAATTACACCAGTTTCAATTATTTTCATAATTTATTTCAAAATACCTGTCAGCAAGTAAGTCTATAATAGAGACACACAAAATCCCCCCCAGGAGTAGAGAGTTAAAGAAACCCCTATGACAACCCAGTTCCTGTTTCTCTGCCCCTCCCGCCCCCAGAGCCTAGCCGGGGGGGGAAGGGGCGGGCAGACACCCGCAACCCCTCCCCCCCAGAGCCAACCTGCAGGGCGCCCCCCACCCAAAACACCTAAACTCCCTCCAAGTACTAGAGCCAAGCCACGGTGGCCCCGCCAGTCCAGATACCCACACCCTCTCCCCCCCCGAGCCTCGCTGCGGGCCCCCCCCTTACCCAGACACCTATCCCCCTCTCCCCCTAGAGCCCAGGGATCCAGAGGGAGAAACAGCCTGATGCTCAGTTCCAGGCTTGCACGGAATTTCCTACGTATCACCCTCTCCTTCCCTCAGAGCATGCTGGGAACTGCAGCTGCCAGGAACCCTCTAGCTCCCTCTCCCTCCCACAGCAGTGTCTTCTATATGCAAGATGGGCTCTGCCAATTCCATTGGCCCTTAGTGGCAGCTAGCAGCACTGCAGCCCACTTCAGTGGGGGGAAGAAAATTCTGCATGCACGTTAATTTCTGCAAAATTCTGCACTGCACAGTGGCACAGAATTCCTGCAAGAGTAACAATAGCCTATTGTATCTTTCTGAGAACTCAAGGTAAGATTGGGATGCGGGGAAAGCATACACCAGACTTTCAGACCATGGGATTAGAAGGGCAATTCCTCTGGAGTTCTGGCCCTGTACCTCCCTGAAAAATTACCTTGTGCATTTCTTGTTGTCCTGCAATGCAAACAGGTCCAGACACAGGGATCGCCATCATTGGAATGGGTCTCACCACTGAGTTCTGAATCTCCCATTTGTGTCCTCCTTAAAACTACAATTCCCACCCGAGGAAGTGAGGAAACAGATTGACAGAGCGAGATGAGTACCCATAAGTCACCTATTACAGGACAGGCCCAACAAGGAAAACAGAGCACCACTGGCCATCAAGTACAGCCCCCAGCTAAAACCTCTCCAGCACATCAACGATCTACAACCTATCCTGGAAAATGATCCCCTGCTCTCACAGGCCTTGGGAGGCAGGCCAATCCTCGCTTACAGACAGCTCCCCAACTTGAAGCAAATACTCACCAGCAACTACACACCACACTACAGAAACACTAACCCAGGAACCAATCCCTGTAACAAACTCCGTTGTCTTCTCTGTCCCCATATCTACTCTAGCGACACCATCATAGGACCCAACCACATCAGCCACACCATCAGGGGCTCATTCACCTGCACATCTACTAATGTGATATATGCCATCATGTGCCAGCAATGCCCCTCTGCCATGTACGCTGGCCAAACCGGACAGTCTCTACATAAAAGGATAAATGGACACAAATCAGACATCAGGAATGGTAACATACAAAAGCCAGTAGGAGAACACTTCAATCTCCCTGGACACTCATTAACAGCCATTCTTCAACAAAAAAAACTTCAAAAACAGACTTCAAAGAGAAACTGTAGAACTACAATTCATTTCCAAACTTAGTTTACACCATCAATTTGGGCTTGAATAGGGACTGGGAGTGGCTGGCTCACTACAAAAGCAATTTTCCCTCTCTTGGTATTGACACCTCCTCATCAATTATTGGGAGTGGACCAAATCCACCCTGACTAAATTGGCCTTCAACATTGGTTCTCCACTTGTAAGGTTACTCCCTTCTCTTCATGTGTCAATATATATTTATGCCTGTATCTGTAATTTTAACTCCATGCATCTGAAGAAGTGGGGTTTTTTTACCCACGAAAGCTTATGCCTAAATAAATCTGTTAGTCTTTAAGGGGCCACCAGACTCCTCGTTTTTGTGGATACAGACTAACACAGCTACCCCTCGGATACTTGCTGTCAAGAAGTGATGGCTGAGGGAGTCTGCCAATGTGTTGTGGATTCCAGGGAGGTGTACCACTGATAAATTGATCTATTCATTGTCAAATTATACTAACACGGGGCACCTTTACACAAAGGGGTGTACATCTTGCTTCCCCCTTGCTTGTTGATGCAGAATACTATCATATTGTCCAACATCACCTGAATACACTCTGAGTGGATAAATGGTTTGATATTCTGCTCTCAGTTCCAGGAAATTTATATCCATCCTTGACTCGCAGATGATTCCATATAGCCTGGGCTATGTGTTCGCTTACATGAGCTTCTCACTATCAGAGAGGCATCTGTGATTAATATCTTCTGAGAAGGTAGCGGACTGAACGAATTCCCACATTCCTGTTTCGTCCTGTAACCAAGCTAGAGTTTCATACTCTGTGAGGGTTCCTAACTAACCTGTCCAAACTATGCCTGCCTGGTATGTCAACTATGAAGCCAGGCTTGAAGGCAGCGAAGTTGGAGTCTTGCAAATGGGCTTACATATGTAAAAGACGCCATATGACCCAGGAGGATGAGGCATGTCCAAACCAATGTTTGTGGACTCTTTTGGAGCTGATTGATCAGAATGTTCACTAACTGGACCCTATCCCTGCGGAGGGATGATCTAGCTGCAAGTCTACCTTCTTGAATAAGGGCCTGGGATTACATTGTCCTCTTGGGGGAGCTTGTCTCTAAATTTTGCAAACTTGGAATATTTGACAAAAAGTCATACATATCAAGTAGGGTTTGATAGTTAGCTATTCGGAATTGTAAGCTTGTTGATCAAATATCTTCCTCCCCAGAAGGCTCAGGCATTTCACTTCCCTGTCCGAAGGAGAAAATCTGCTTTGCTGTTGACTACTCCTTTCCAGTGTGACTTGCACCACCAGGGAATTTGGCATGTGATGAACAAACAGGAACTCAGCTCCCTTACCTGGGACAAAGTAACTTTTCTCTGTTCTTTTAGATGTAGGTGCACATGTTGCTGGAGTATGCCTCATCACTTTAGCCAGCTCCAGGATCACTGTTTACTGTGAGCACCACTATACTCAGCCCTGCACTTTGCAGAATATCCAGGTATTCATGGGATGACTCCTGGACTTCCTCCAGAGGGATCTGGAGCTCCTCAGCAACACTTCTTAATAGCTCCTGGAACTGTTTGCAGTCAATGCATGCATAGAAGATGCTGAAGCATCCACTTCAGGGGAGGAAGATGTTATACCCAACTGAACTGGAAATGCTGTTAGATCTGGTTCTTCCCCCCGCTCCTCCACAGGTTCCAGAGGGAGCTCTAGCTGGTCTCTGGAAGGAGAGGGATGTGACACTCTATGGGACCATACCAGTATGGCCAGTGGGAAGGATCCATCATGGGTTGTGGTGATCCCCAAGCATGTGGTACCCAGCAATCCCAGGGAGGGTGCGGCGAAAGAATACAAGAGGTTCTAGATTTTGCATCCAGGCTAACCTTCCTTGGTGGGGGTAATAATCTTTCCTTAATGTCAGATGCTTCTGATAGAAAGGTATGGTTGGTCTCTAAGGTCAGCGCCCTCAGTACTGCTGGTGTCTTACTGATGAGTGGCAGTTGGAGAAGTGTCTCTCTCCTTGTAGTAAGCCTGCACCAAAGTGTATCTGGTGAAGAGCAGTTCCGAAAAATGTGGATCAGACTGGAAAGTGATAACCTCAGTTGCGTATACCCCTCCCCAGACAAGAGATGAAGGTTTTTGTCTCCCTGTACAGATGGAGCTGGTGTGTGAAGCCCCTTATAAGTTTTAGCTTCTGAATGGGAGTGTGGTGTACCATCAGTGCTTGTGGCTCATTGTGAGACTTCTTAGCTGGTATCTTTGGTAGTGGACATCTGGGCTCATGGTGCTTCTCTTTTCACAGTACTGCCACTGAGGCAGTAATAGCTGGTAACACCACCACCACGTTCTTAATCTTCTGAGCATAAGTGTTGATGCCATGGGTCTTTGTAGGACCAGCACGCAATGATTCAGCCAACTTTGACAAAACTGGGGAGAAGGTCTTCCTCTTAGAGGATTTGAAAGGGGACTTTTCTCTGAAACGGGGAGAGTGCCTCTCTTGAGTAAAAGAGTCCTTAGTTCTATTCCTACTCACCCCATATTGGAAGTGACATACTAGGGGGTGCACTTCTTAATGCCACTGTCCAATGTACAGGTGGGTCTGCCTGGCTTGGGTCAGACTGCAGTCTCATCGCCTAACTCTGCAAGATGTTGCCCGAGCCTTAATTCTCATACCTGGCAGGTCTGGCTGGGGAAGGAGCAGCAGATGCTGTACCTGGCTTCAATCTGCACTTCTCCAGACACCTCTGGCGGTTGCTGCTAACGAGGAAGGCTCTCGGGCAGGAGACAGTTTTTGAATCGCTATTTTTGGCATAGCTCTATGACCACACCAGGAAGAAAACAGGGGGAGACCCTCCAGTCCCTGACTATACTAAAACACCTAAAACTAGTTAAATTGATTCTTAAATAAATATTTACAGATAATCAAAGGGAGCAGTTCGAGGACACCTGAGTGTTCTATCTCAGACCACACAGCAGTAAGAAGAAACTGGAGAGGTGCTCATCCCTTATACCTTCATTTCAGAGCACGAGGAGAGAAAGAGCACAGACATAAACCAACAGCCACTAGTAGCAAGAATCTTCCTGTCTCAGGTGCATGAAGTGCATGCGCACCCACAGTGCAATACAGACAGCACTCAAAAAAGAACCCACTCCTTTCAGTGTTTTATCTCCTCCTCCTCTAGTGGCAGGTTCACATATGATAACAGTCCGCTCCAGCCACCAGCTAATGGAGTTAGCCTTGTAGTTCAAGCAGTAGAGGTCGGTAATGTTTTGAGTCATCTTCCGGTGCACATGATGATACAAGATGGGCGATTGTTACAATTGCACAGAACTTGTTTGACTTTTTAAAGCAAATCTCAAGAGTCACATACAAGAAAAAAAAATTAAGTTATTTAGGTTTTAATGTCAAGCACTTGAAAGTTAAGTGCCAGAATTAAGGTCACCTTTCAAACTAATTCTACTTCTTTGTGTATATGCATTAAGATACCGTCTTGATTTATATGATCATATACACACTCTCCACCAGCCACTGGACCCCTGCCTCATT
The DNA here is from genome assembly GCF_028017835.1 of Emys orbicularis. Lineage (NCBI taxonomy): Eukaryota > Metazoa > Chordata > Testudines > Emydidae > Emys > Emys orbicularis. The sequence goes on from NC_088684.1 coordinate 65,695,392, forward strand.
CAGTTCACAGGATGGATAGCACTCAGAGAATCAAAGAGGCTGTAATCTGTAGGTCCCCAACTTTACTTGGCTCTTGAAGTTGGAAGGAGTACACAAAAAGGGACAGGAAACTGCATCAGAAGATCGTGTGGTTAAGGCAGGTAAATGTCACCCAGCTTGCCTCTGCCACAGGCTCTTAATGTGATGTTTTTCTAGTCATTTAAACCAAAAATTTTGCAGATGACCACTAAGTGTCCATTCCTCATTTTCTGGGTACATAACTTGTACCTGCAGCAAGATTTTGAGAAGCGCCAAGCACTCACAAATGCAGCTGAAGTCAATGGGAGCTCAGCATCTCTGGCATTCAGGCAGTGCAGTCTGAAAGAATGTGCACAAAGGTGAGCATCTGGTACTCCAGAGTCCTAGCGCTGTCTCTGATTCACTGTGTTCTTTTAGGCAAGTTGCTGACTTTCTGTCCCTGTTCCCCCATCCATAAAGTGAGGATAACAATACTTTTATCTTGCAGAGTTGCAAAGAAATTCAATAATGTTTTGAGGGTCTCATATACCACTGATGAATGCCACAGAAAAGCTCAGGAGGCAGCTCAGGAGGCAACTAATAATTCCTTTTTCAGTGTAGGATTTGGACAGAATAGAGTAAATAAATTATAGGGCCACACAAGGAACAATGAAAATAAAATTACATTAAATAGCTATTTAAATAGTCACTGTCCACTGACTGAGATGGGGTCCTATGGAAAAATAGTAAGTGATCATGTAAATAAAGACTGAATCATAATGCCTATTAACCAAAGTTGCCAGAATTAAGGTTGCTTTCGCATTACCTAACCTTTGAATCCTTAACTTTGCAAACTTAATAACATGCTTTAGACATACGTTATATATTTGAGTGTCTATTCATATATGCCTTGTGTGGATTGATTTTAGAAGTGTTGGACTAATATTGCTTGTTCTATAGTTTGTTTGGGGATTTTTTTAGGGGGGGGTTATTCATTTAACTACATTTTTAGTGGCCACCTGAACATTCAAGATTTTTGTTTTTTGAGTATATATGAACATAATAATAAAACAGGCTAACAAACAACCTGTTAATATATATTTTATTATACATACAAATAAGATACATTGCATGTGGTTAAGCACAGTTATACTTTCCTGAGATGTCCTCATTACACATCTCTTCTAGAGACATTTTATCTTGTTTGTTCACAGCAATATGAATAATTAAGGAGTGTGACACCCTGGTGTATTGAAAAAAATAGAAGAACAAAGTAGCTTTCAACATTTGAACATTTAACCTTCACTGTGTTCTTGGAATTTCCTCTCCACTTTGATTTTTTTTTTTTATTGCAATAGTTTCTATGTCCACTTTTTCTAGCAAAGCAAAGAATCTCAAGCCAAGAATACAGAAACAAGATCAATTGTACCATTTGGATGCTTACTCAGGTAAGATGTTCAAGAAATAATTTCTCCCTTTAAATTCCTGACTTTTTAATAATCATTGTTATCACATCAAAGCTATATGCTCCCTGGAGTAAAATACAAGTCCTCAGAAGGTGGTCAAAATATGATGGGTAAAGTAGCTTTCCTTCAATTAATCAGTAATGAAAGCACAAACTGAAAATTAATTCCTTGTGAGATGGTGTCACCACATGTCTTCCTTGATTTTAAACAAGTTCTTAAATATAAAGGACAAGTGGCTAATTGTGGAAAATAAACTTTATTCAGTGTGCAGAATACCTTAACACCTTTCAAACTCAAATGGTTGATTAATATAAATTTAAGCACAAACATACAATATATCTCCAACAGTGATGCATTTTACATCCATGATATCTATTTTATGAGATAAAACTACTAAAGCTTTAATGGTGGTAATTAAAAAAAGCCAAGTGTTTGAGTGGCTCAATGGCGGAGTCATAGACCTTTTACCCATAATGGGTTCCATTATAGCCCTGAGCTCAATTTGGGAGTGGTGGAGGTGGGTGAAGGAAAAGAAGTAAATGTGGTTGTAAAATAAGGTTGTATTCTTTATGCACTGGGCAGTTTCAGCTCACATTGCAGTGTGACTTAACTGGTAGATATTTCACTAGATGTTCAGAATCCTATTAGTTAAGAAGGTGCACAGTAATTTTAAAAAGCTTGACAGCTTGAAAATATTTTTCCAAACTCTTTATGAACTATTAAGCCAATATAAACCCAACACCATTTGAACTATCATTTCTTATGCAGCATCTCTGTTTAGTTTGAAGTTATCAAACTCTAACTGCCCTTCAATAGCTACATTGTTGTCAAACTTCAGTACTCACAGATGTTCAAACAAAACGGAAGACAAAGCTCTTTAGCTGGAGTGAAGAAGAGTTTATCTGCCTGTAAGAACTTTGAGCAAGGTATTAGTGATGAAAATCTGAACTAAATAGTAAAGAAATCAGCAAAGGGATCAGAGGATTCTTCCTTAGATTTCAGAACAACATTCATTTTAATAAATAAACTTGAGTTGTAACACTATTATACTTTTAAATTTGGAAATGAGTTACAGCATGCTATGCACCATTTATGGCTTTAATATTCGAAGGAAAACCTTTGTAGTTTCGAACATTCACATTTACAGTTATTCTGTTGGTTCATGCCCCAGTTGGGATCTGCAAAGGCACATCGCCTGTAGTCCCCTCAGTTTAAAATGGAAAGGGCTACCAACAAGGCGTTCTGACAGAAGAACCCTCAACTCCACAATTTCTTCCTGCCATTGTCTGCCTGAGCCCAGTTTGGATAACTTTCCAGACACATTGCAAAAGGCCACATAGGCTGTGAGTACATCAGAGTTGAGGGATTTTTTTAAAAAAAGTATTGATTGATTAATTATTATTAAAACTATATGGAAAGTCTACCGCTTATATATGAAATGATTTTATGTAAATATTTAGGACCCAGGATGCATGTTTCTAATAGTTGTACATGGAGATTAAAATTTTACAATCTGTAACAAAAGATATCAGATTCATTTTAAAAAATCCTCTTAAAAACTAACCTTTAGAAACACAAAAACACAGTTTTTTTAGATATGACTAAAAAACAGAAGCTCTAACAAATAAGTCATTCTGGAAAATAGTATAGGTGACATCTCTGAAAATCAAAACTAAACTGACAATATTGCTAAAGACTTTCAGATTACTTGGCAATGCAAAAAAGTTAACCCTCAAACAGAATATCACTAATAAGAAGCATTTATAACTTGCTTTGCATGTATAACACTGAACCAATACTAATTAATCCTTACAACATTCATAAAGGTAGGGATCATCATTCCTTTTTTACTACGAGGAAGCAGACAAAGGTAAATGACCGGACCCAGGTTTTACAGTTAATTGAAAGCACAACCTAGATTAAAACTCATGAGTTTCTAGCTTCTGGTTTCCTTCTCAAATTCAAACCACTGTTTTTGTTTGTTTTAAAAATAAAACAAAGTATTTTTCCCCCTATCATCTTCATGTGGTCTGTAGTTTTAGATTTTTCACTGTCAACTATAAATATCAAATATAAAAATTAAACCTTGTCTAGTGGCAAAAGGAAAAAAAAAAAAAAAAGTGGCTTTCCTGGGAATCTTCCTCAATGCTTCTGTTTTTGAGTAGGATGAGAGAAGGCAAAGAGGAATCTAGCTACAAAAAAGGGTTCCCAACAGAATGTCTCTCTTCCATTTAGCATGTTGTAGAAAAATTATCCTCTTACCAAGAGTTCACACCCAATGTCATTAATACAAATGGTGAGAGAATCGCTGAGTACTGCCAAAGTTAAAAAAAAAGTTAGCGTATTTGATTATATTGTCCATTTTTAAAAGTGGGGAGGGGAGAATAGATAAGGTTATGCTGAAAAACAATTCCATGTAAGTTACCCAAACAGAGCTAGATAAACTCACAGTTTCTCCCCTCAAAGTCACTTGTGAAGTTTGAAAGTTCTCCACACCACTTGAGATTTAAGATTTAACTTTCATTGTTTTGTTTTTAACTAAGGACAAGACACAAGGAAGCTTTTTTGTAAACCACCAGGTAATTCCTACCACCAATGTTCTTTCACAACACTAATATCACAGAACTCACTTTCTTTTAAACAATGACCTCAATTTGCTCAGGTGTTCTATTATGGGCTAAGTTTGTCCAAACAGATGTGGAGATATCACCTAAAGGCCACTAAGAGATGAGAACAAGTTTTCCCTTCTGCACTGTTAGTCCTACCAGTAGGGATCTCAGTTGTAAACAGTTAATTGCAAGAAGAGGGCAAAGTGTAAATCATACTCTCATAAAAAGTATTTTCTGGGGTCCAGATGTCTAACCAATAGCATTTTTGAGGGGAAAATCGAAACATTTTATGTGGCTATCTTACACAGCTGCATAATGCAAGCATTTTTTTTTATTTAGGTAGTCGCTGTAACTCAAATGAATGAATGAGTTTCATTCTTTGAGTGAATGAAGAGGCAGATAATCTTCACAATAACTTCTGCAATACGAGAGTTAAGCTATGCAGTATTTGTGACTTTTGATGTATTAAGTGACATTTTTCTAGGATTAAAATAGCCATTTCCACATAGATGATATTCCTTTTAAATCCACGCAACAGTGCTGCATGAAAATGTCTAAATATCTGGGACAGAAAAAAAAGTTTGTAAAATCTTCTAAATGATTAGAGACAGCTACTGTCTAAAGGTAGAGTGGTCACTCAGTACATTGCAATGCTCAACCCATTGTACCAAAAGTATAACATTTGAGGATGTAGGGTACCTGTAAATATATGGCAGAAATCATTTTATGGCACTAGAGAAATTTACAATAAGACAATAGAGTAGCTGATTGCTACTCAGAAAAGTGTGCAAGTGTGTGTGTTTATTTCTGGAATTTGACCTGCTGAAAAAGATCTGGACCCTGAATGGAACTCTAGATAAAGCAGTCAGTCTCTGAGGGAAAGGATGGGTTTGCGGCTGAAGCACAGGACTTTGATTCAGAACTCCTACTCCCATCTCTGCCAGACTTAGTGGGTGACCTACTCAAATCCTATGATGGAAACTGATACAGAAATACAGTATACAGTAAACTAAAATGGTCTTTCCCCAGTAGATTTATTGATGTGATAAAACCAACATTGGTAATTCAAATGACTACAAATCGGAGCTTCCATAATTTCTGTAGCATACTCGTCTCTCAACTTCAGGGAAAGGTACATTAACTGTTTCCTTTGGGTCTAAAATAAGGCAGGCATTTCTACCATTATGTTGCTCTTGAGCCTGCCAAAAAATAAGAAAATATTAGAAAGTGACAAATAGCATGTTACTTTAAGAGTAACCAATAGAACACTAACTTGTTCAGTCAGTCACCTGGGAGATTTGTCCCTGAACAAGTCATTTGTACATTTAATTTTACAGCAAGGTACAACTACAGACATTTCCAATAACTTCTTTTAGTCCACAGTTAGAACAGATTCTGCTAGCTTTTATCACTGCTTAGAGGAACAAGAGGGCCCAATGGATATATGTGAAATACAAGACCAAAAAAGTTGGCCAAATAAACACATCTGAAGACTTATCTATCCATTATAGATTTAGTTTGGGGAAGAAAGATACTATCTTTCCAAAAGGTTTTTCCAGTATTTTATCAACTTCAGCATGAAAATTAGCAAAGTGGGCCTGAACTAATAAGCTTGTTACAGTCCTTTTACATTATAGATGCTGGCCAAGAACTGGACATGTTGAGGGGCCCAAAGTACTACTCAAGCTATCAACTAATAATGCCATCCTTAGAACATTTGTCGTCGGATCACTTTACAAGGTGGCATCAAAGCAAGGTTTCTTTCTAGCTTCTGAAGTCATTGAACCATGGGCCAGGAATTATATGCATTCTAAACAGATACTTAGAACATAGAATTAGATTCTTTAAAAAAATTCTTTAAAACAAGATTCCAACTTATGAACCTCAATACTTCATTTAGTAGTACCATAAAGCCAGGTAACAAATGCCATTTGATTAACATATGTCTCAAATATTAACATAAAAACTATCCTTAGTAATAAGAGTACTTAACTGGGTGCAGCCATTATTTGGCTGCTGTATGTTGCATAGCCTGACGGGGAGGAAGTAGAAATCAGTTTGGCATCATTGGACAACAGTGATTCCTGCATGGAATACAGAGCTTCTTGCTCCCAGGAAAAAAAAAAAATTCAGAATTGCATAACTTTGCTTCTTTACACAAAATAGGTCACCCGTAACCCTGTGGCAGAGCTGTTAGCAGAAAAAAAAAAAAACTGCCTATTTTAAGCTTAAAAAATAAAGTCTAACTTTTGCATCAAACATGGTTAAACCCTGAGCTAGAAATACTTCCATGGAAAAGGTCATAAGAGGAGGGAGAAAGTTGTCTAGAACCCTCATTCCCTTTGAGCAGAGAGAAACATTCTAAATTCTAACAGCTCTTGTGGGAAAGGGATGGGGGAAAGAGATTAATTTTCCATGAAAGCTATATTAAGCCCTCTGATCAAGGATGTTGATAAAGAAGTTGTTTCAAGGTTGGAGATAAAGCCAGCAATAAAGAGTGCCTTTGCATAATCCACTGTCCTCCCAGAAGCTGCTAGAGATGCTGTAGTCCTAATTAAATATGAACATGGTGGAGAATGGGGGCGGAGAGAGAAGATCCTATTTTTGCTAATTGTAAGGATACCCACCCACCCCCAGCCATAAACAACTTGCCACAGTTACTTAATTAGCTGGTACACACACTATCATGGTGAGCTTTGTGAACTGCTACACACTTGTCACAATCTTGTTAACTAATATTTCAATAAGATATTTTGGAGTGTGCAGATCTCAAATAACCTCACAATGAAGTTTCTAGTCCTCTAGTCTAATAAGGTAGAAGAAAATGTGTCAAGAAGTCTAAAAAAGCAATATGGATAAAAAATGGCTGTAATTCCTGTAGACCACCAATTTGTATCAAACATTAACTCGATACAGAAAGTTTGGACAAACTCTGCAATAGCATGTGCAATCCCTAAATATTGTGGTTGCTAGATCAGTGTTAGTTTACCCTGAAGAAAAATAAATATTTATTCGTGGCGATATTTCAGCTTTAAGATATAGATTTACATCACTAAAAGGAAAACTGTTTTAAATGATTCCTCAACTCTTCCCTCCTCAACACCTCCATAATCCACACAACAACAACAGAAGACGAATTTTATGGTGCTTCAAATACTCTGTTCATCAGCTCTCTCAGTCCTGAACTTGACACTAGGAAGGCAGCATGATCATGCAGAGTATGAAGCCAAGATACCTAGAACACCATAGTAAATGTCTGGAAAGAAGCATACACTGGTAAAACGCACCTAAAAATAGAAACCTTATTTTCATCCTTGAAGAGCACATACGTTTTATTATTTAGGAATTCTGGTTAAAGTTCTGTTTTTGTATCAGGGATTTTTAAAAGGGTGTCAAAGAGTCATTGGTACAAACCAATATCATGTGCACCCGAGGCTTTCCCCTCCTTGCAGTAACTCTCCATAACCACAAACCCTCCAGATTCATTGAGTGGAATGAACAAATTGGTTTAACAGCTAACTGGGCTACCAAAGTACAAGTTTCAAGAGCTCATTGGAAAACTTCGTTTACACTTTTTTTTTTAAATAAAAAAATTCAAGGACTGCCAATATTGTGATCATTTTTGCACCCTATCCCAGGCCCCACAGTCCCTTTGTTGTTTAACAGGACCAAATTGATAGCCCATATGATTCCTAACCCAAGCACTAATTGCAGCTACACTTCCAGCAGTTCTCAAACTTCGTTGCGTTGCATTGCAACCCCCTTCGGATAACAAAAATCACTCCACGACCCCAGGAGGGGGGAGACTGAAGCCTGACCCCCACCACTCCGTGCCGGGGGGGACAAAGGGCTTTGGCCCCGTGGGGTGGGGCTCAGGCTTCAGCCCCAGACCCCAGCAAGTCTAATGCCAGTCCTGGAGACCCCATTGAAATGGGGTTGCGACCCACAGTTTGAAAACCGCTGAGGGTAAACGATACCCTGTGGCTGCTAGTGCTTGTTTCTCCTCTGCTCAAGTACAGGTGGCAGACCACTGACAAGGAAGTGTGGCCAAGAATACTACTCAAGAACTTACGTTTCATCTTACACATATGCATGTATTTTGGGCATTTTATTTTATTTATTAATTGGTAGGTTTTTCTATGGCACTTACCAGTGTAGTACTGAGCACTTCAAACACTGAGTACAGAAATATCCCCATTTTACAGATATGGAACTGACGCAGAGAGAATTTAAATGACTTGGTCAAAGTCACTCAAGGAATCTGTGCCAGAGGTAAGAATCAAAACAGGATCTCTTGAATACCAGTCCAATGTCTTGACCACAAAACCATCTTTCCGAAACATTTTTTCAGGAGAATAGTAGAGAGAAAAAGAGGTTTATTTCTTAAATAAATATGAAACCCAATTTCTAATCTTTAGGCATTTATTCCATTGACATTATTTCTTCCAGTTCATGGCCCCTACCACTGATAAACATTTGCAATACCCCATTGTGAAAAAGGCTATGAAGCCAAAGATTTAAGAACATATGTTGCCCCGATCTAAAAACATATTTACGGTTAGTGTCAATATATATTATACACCTGTGTGTATGTGTAACTTTTACTCAAAAATATCAAATTCAGAACCATACGCCATGTTTATAAACTCTACATTGTATCCAGCAACAACTGACTGATACAGATGAAAGATTTCTTCCAAAAATAAAGCTAAGCACTTCATATCAATCAGCCCTCCCATATAGGGGAAATTACAGTGTTATCACGGTCTAACAGGGCCAAAAGATATGGGGTACCAGAGCTGTAAGTAGATACAGGGCCATCTGGAGAGAGGTGGAAAGGAAAGTGGAAAAACAAAGTTCACATTGACATCTAAATCCCAGGAAGTTCTTTATGAAGCTCTATTTTCCCTTTATCTTTCTTGGCCTACAAGAACTCGATTTAGACTTAAAGCCAGTAGGAAGTACTAACTGCTCAGCAATGGTGGTCAATGTGTTTTTGATTACAACAGCTGACATACAGTTTAGAAATAATTTAGCCACATTTAGGCATAATTAAAGTTTACTGGTTGAGATTTTTCAAATTAGTACACAGGTTTTAACCATATGGCTAAATTCCCTGCTTTGAAAAGTGACTATTACACATTCACCCCTCAAACTCTTCCATACTTCAAATAAAAAATAACAACTTTATTTTCACTATGAAGTGCTCTTTTCTCTAAACAGGCTCAGTATAGTTAAGTTAAATAAATCAGTTCTGTTCTTATCTTACCATGTCTTCAGTCTTCATTACAGTATTTTTATACCAATGCAGTAAAGTCATTGTATGCCATATACACTACTGAAATGCAATAGCTGTTGCACTACTGAAGCTAAATAATTGTGGTTTGCAAAAAAAAAAAAAGGAAGTTACTTGCAATTTTATGCAAGTCTAAAACTCAAGAACATGGAGATTTCTTGAGATGCAGTTTCCACTAAAGAAAGTGGCTTCATACAAATGTACACCAAAATCAATACATAGGTAAGATTGTTTCCTCTCTCCTTCTGGAGGTAGCTGAAATGGAGGGAAGCTGAGGCTGGTTATAGAGATGCAGTTGCATTTAGCCTTTAATGCCCTTTGCACCTTCCCCTGCAGGACTGGAGGAAACAATGCATCAGCTTCTTCCTCCCTTGCAGCATCTGCTACCTGAGAGAATAAAATCTGGCAGTGATTTGAGGAAAGAGGAGGGGAAGCTGCAGAACCAGCAGGAAGAAACTTCTCCCCAGCAAACTCTGGCAGACCAGAGGACTGCAGAACTTCTGGAGTATTTCCAGCCCTTGGATTACACAGCAGGTGCAAGTCTTGTAAGCAAATGCCAAACTCACTTTTCCTTAGATCCGCCCCCAAGACCACAGTGCCCTCCACACAGCAAATGTCACTTTGAGAACCAGGCATAGAAGTTAAGAGAATTACCTGTAGATGGGCAGCACAGTGTGATTTAGTATATTAGATACAGGAGTGAATCTGAAGACCATGGTTTTAACAACTTGGATTCTACTTGAGCAAAATCACAACCTCTCTTCCCCTCAACTTATTTCAGTTGATAAAGTGGGGGTAATACTATTTATTCACCTACCTCCTAGGGAAGTTGAGAATCATAACTAACATTTGTAAAATGATGCATTCAGGTCAGTCAGATGCAGAGGAGGACTTAGAACTGGCTCAGATATCTGGTCAGACCACTCATCCATTCTACCATGACCTCTATTCATAAACCTTCTTACATCTTTGAGTCAAAAAAAATGTAGAAGTGAATGAAAATTTTTATTGCAAACTTAAAAGTGTTGTAAAAAAATCTGAGCTGACCAGGGTGTAGTCACACGAAACAAGACTGCACGAGAATTTCTAGTTTCATTTTAAAAAGTTTCTAGCCCTCTTGGCTGCAGAGAACGTAAAGCACATGCACAGTAAGGGCTCAAACCAGAAGCCAAATTAGAAGAACCCAGAGTATATTATCTAAAACAAATCTCATGAATTTTTGGCTGAAGACTTTTGAACTCATGAGATTGGTGGCACTGTTATAGTGTTTGTTTGGGGCCCAGTAACAGCAAGCAACAGGAATGCAATATGATCTGTGTCTAACCTAGTGAATGGATAAGGGAAAGTGACTAAACGTTATGCATGATGATGAAGCATACAAAGGGGGGGGTAAAGGAAACTGTACAAGCAGTGGGTTTATTTATTTAAAGACATGGAGGCAAGTTTTACTTTATTTTATTGTATATTTAGAATTTTAATAGGGAAAATAGGTAGTTGAAGTAACAAATTAGTTATAACAAATATTACTAATTGAGGCAGCTGAGAAAACAATCTGGGTAATGGTATCATCAATAGCAAACAACGGTGAGCAAAACTTTGATTTTTAAATATTTTAGCTAGCTTTCAGAATGTAGAAACCAAGGTTTGCATTTGGCTCCAAAATTTTAGGCCTCTGTAACCAAAAAGATGCTAAACCTTTGTAGATAGTATCTTAAAACCTTGCTGTTGGTAGCTATTTCATGACATGCCAAAAAACTAAGCCACCATTAACATCTGTTAGACATAGTTCCATAGAATTATTAAATAAAAACTCTCTCCCTAATAGCCAATCTTATCATACTGTTTTCTCTTACAGTGAAGGCATTATGCTAAATTTGAGACTCCATTTCTCCAGACTGATGTCAAAAACCCAGTCTTATGGCATCTCTGCAGGAGAAAACTGTGGAACTGTAAAAGAGCATAATCTTAAAATAAATCTTCAACAGCATGATAAACACTGAAAAGTGTAAATTAGAATTGTTTGGTGTATTTCTTCCTGAAAGTTAATTCAAGTGTGAGGTTCCTTTTTAATATAGTAGTAGTTGTTGTATGGCTGTTTACAATTATTTTACAGTATCCCTTCTATTGTTATTTTAAAAGCCATAATACTGCTTTGAAAGCATCAAAGGTCAAGCATTGCATTGGCCCACTGAATTCAGTATCTGCATGTTGATCCTGCAAGAAGACGACTGATGTTAAAAGCAGGCTTCATATCCCAGAGTGGTGGAAGCTAAGGCTATGTTTTCACTGGATGCTAAGCATGGGATAAGAATCACAGGGTAACTTAACCAATGGTAGTTTAACCCATGATAGCATGACCACATGACTGTCTGGTCATGGTCTGCACCTACACTGGTACTGCATCTGGCTGAGGTAAGCAATGGCTATCTGGGCACATATCCCAAGATTCACAGTGCCACAACTCACTGTGCTACATTGTGTTCATATTTGTAGGGTGTTGTGAGACAACTTGTCTGCCACTGTGGGGATCATGTGAAGAAATGGTCTAGGTCCATGAAATTCATTTTCTGGCACACCCTCTCCAAGCTTCTGTCTCTACCCCCAGAGAAAGCCATATCCTGTCTTTAGGATAACCCTGTGTTCCTTCCCCAGGGCGGATTCTGCTCTCTGCCACATCTCTGTGCAGACTATGAGGACTTTGAAGTGTCCTCCAATCCACAGCCACCCTCTGAAAAGGGTCTTCTACTATAGGCAGTGACCTCATGACTGCTGCACACATATCTTGTGTTTTTCCCACCCCCAGGTAGGACTCCCATTATACAGGCTTCCTTAACTGCCTCCATTTCCTCACTTTCAGCAGGGGTCTGCACTATAGCAACACTAAACTATGTATGAAGCTAGTGAAACTACAAACTGTAAGCAGGAAGCTAAGTGGAGGCAGACTGGAGGACCAACATGTCTTGAATGTTGTGACTGCCTATGGCTGCATGTCTTCACTGCAGTTACCTCAGGGTAGCAATATGCATTAACAACTACTTCAGGATCTGCCCTGTAGCACTGATAGAGGTGTGATGATGTGTGAATGTGGAGTATGTTATGGGGAAAACTCATTGTTGAGCCTCAGATAAGTCTACAGTGAAGACAAGCCCTTAGATACAAGTCAGCTTTGAGGGATCAGAAAAGGAGGAAGATGAGCTAAGTTCCCAGCATCTCACACCCAAGAAGTAGTAAGCAGTGGCACTGTCCTCTGTCCTGGAGGGTGCCAACATTCATTTCACAAAGTGATGTACTGCAAATTTTATGTGCTTTTTTCCCCTTTTTGAGGAAAGGGTGACCAAGAGTTACTGAATTTTAAGCTGAAGCTCACATGTTACCAGGATTTTCAGAGTATTTCAAGTCAAAGATCAATTCTCTCCTTTCCTTTGCACAATTTTTCCATTATTTTACATTTAGTTCATCTGTTAATCATGCAGATATTGATATGTGTATTGAAATAACACATTTATCTTTAGAAAACAATTTTTAAATTGTGAAAAAAGACACTTTAAAAATAAAGATTTAAATACATGCCAAAGTACGATACAGTTGCCACTTTTCCATGGCTAGAATATGCCAAGAGATCTGATCTGAAATGACAACTTAAAGACCAAAAGAATACCAAATAAATTATATTTAAAAATCCTAAATGTAGTTGTCTGAATAACCATTAATCAAAAAATGCTTTTTTAATTCACTGTTCTGGAAACTGTATATGAAAACTCTTTGCCCAACTATTCCAGGGGGAAAAAATTCCAGGTCAGCTTTTCAAACTGCCCACATTCAACACATTAACCTCTAAGAACAAGTCAGGTGACACTACAGTCTACCAAAACAGCATGCTGTTGTGGACTTGTATTTTTATGCTAATACTGCAAACTGGCTTCAGCCAGCCTCATGAACAGATAATTTAATGGCACAAATTACTTTCCTCCAGTTAACTTATGGCACCTGATGTGGCAAAATGCTCCTAACAACGTTTCTCAAAGTCATTTGTATCTCCTTAACTCCATTTTTTTTTAACCAAGACTTTTTGCCCAAGGGCATATACACTCAAGAGCTAGTCTCTAATCTCTTATTTACAAGAATGTATATAGTCCCTTTGTTTTCTTGGGAACCAGGGGGAGGAGAAATGGAGGAAGAAGAGGGTAATCTTTACATCCAAAGTTAAATCCCAAGATGCTCTCAGCAGTAAAAAATGCAAACAATTCTCTTAGAGGCCATACATTTTTCTTAATTATTCATAAACATATTAGAGTTTTGTAGTTTGCACTTTGAATTTCCTCTGCAAAATATAAAAGAAAATAATTGGCACTAAAATGTTATACCCTTTGAATGAGAGAGATGGAATGCAGACAAGCTCACTGTTGGAGCATTTCCATAATAATAAATAGAAGACAGCTAGTCAGTATAACTTAAGAATAGATATGAAATATCTTCCTTGACCTTAACTGAAAAGAGTTTAAACAGTCTCATAATTGTTCAGCTTCTTGAAAGAAAAATACAGATAAATTTTAATTATGTTCTGTCCCTCATACAAATGAAAGACACAAAAGCTTGGCAAAACAAATTACCATTACCCCATACTTTTTTCTGTACTAACCTCCCTCCCAACTCCTACAGATTTTCTTCTTTACTTTTCAATTCTGGTAGAATAATCTTCATCCAATGTTGCTAATATTGGGATGACTTGCAGTTTCTTGCAAGTGATACTGCCACAGCAGTCAGCAGTAGTTACTGCCTGAAAATTTTCATTTTACTCTGGCATGTTGAAGAACCCTGCAGCCAGCCAAAGACAGGGTATGGTATGTATGCATGTTTTGGCCGTCTGACTCCCAACGGAATATGCAGCTGGCTTGGATGTAGAAAAACACCAATTTTTCTATGGTCATCCTCTCCACTCAAACTGGCTAAGAGTTTTTTGGACTGCCAGAATTTGCACCCTCTCACTGTTAGCTTCAGGCCTAAAAGATGCCTCAAACAGATTACGATTCCAGCAACAACCACTGTTTTATGCTGTCTGAGATGGCAGAGCAGTACACAGGACACTTCCAGAAGATCTATCAATAACAGCAGCATTGTATGAGAAAGATTATTACTTCTATTTCTGATACAGAAAGTTAAGACATTTTTATTTTTAAAACGAAGACCGACTTTTAAAAATTCCTTTTTATAAAAAAAGAATTTAATGAAAAAGAAGCCAAACACATGCTGAATGAGAAAAGTAAAAACTAGTCTTTGCTTAAAATTCAATATTTAATAGTGACAAAAGAAAGACTGACTTGTTTTCAGTGTTGTAGCCATGTTGGTCCTAGGATCTGAGACACACAAGGCGGGTGAGGTAATTTATTGGACCAGCTTATGTTGCTAGAGGTGACAAGCTTTCGAGCTTCACAGAGCTCTCTCAAAAGCTTGTCCCCTCCAGCAACAGAAATTGGTCCAATAAAAGATATTGCCTCAACCACCCTTGTCTCTCTAAGGCCTGACTTGTTAATCTCATGGTATCAGTATTTTGTTTAGCCATATAGTATTAATTTAGGTTTGGTAGCCAAATCAAAGATAACTGGCAGTGTAAGTTACAGATCAGTAAGAAAACATGATCTGGTCACTTTTCTTGCTATAACCCCACCCACTTTGTATGCAAATTAAGCCAATTGGAGGGTGAAATTTTCACCCTTTCAGCATGCAAAGAACACCAATTTATTCACACTTTCTGATGTGTAGCTTACTGCATCATTTAAGCTGCCTCTAAATTTGACTATTAGAATCTAGGCTATTCAGATTTTTAAAAGGTAATATTCTTCTTAATTCACACAATTTTCAGAGACAAACTACTAGGACTGAGGCTCAATCCCAAGAAGCTTGAAAAACTAATGGACCTGTCACAAGAGTTACCCTGGTAAGGATCTACTGAATGGTCCTTACCTTTGTTCTCTCACACCCCTCAATCCAGTAGGTCAGGCAATGTCTCACTCCTTTGCGAGTTGCAATGTTGCATCCACTGGTAAAATTTAATCAATGGGCACCATGAATGAGTTCAGTACAACACACAAACTAGGAGCATTGGCTCAGCTTTTCTCAAACTCCATTTCAGCGAGAAATCAAGCACCTCAAATAGTATCCCCCTTCCGCAGCAATGTTACAGTGCACCTATTGCAGTGCTCCTCATTTTACTTTCCAGACATTATTGGGAAAAAGCTTCTATGTCCCATTATTAAATTATTCCTATATTTAAACTACAGTAGTGCAGATTACTTAGTGCTTGCGAAATATGATTGACAGACAGCACTTGAGACTGAAGACTTCAACTTATGCACAGCTAACTGTGAAAATTTCTGTATTGTGCCTCCCTCAGTATGTCTGAATCCTGACTGGAAGGAGTCTCTGTTCCCATTCTATTTTTGGCACCTTTGCCACGTCTGCCTACAGAGGTGCTAATTACAGTGGTGATCCTCGTGATATGAACATCAGTCTACAAGGAACCAAACTGAAATCTGCAACTCACTCCTAATAGGCCAAACAGTAAAGGATTCCACTTTCTACTGATCTAGACTAGATATCAACTGGTGACCTAGAATTGTAAAGATCCTTATCCCATTACTAATCCTCAGCCATCCAGTCCCTGTGACTCCCAACCAGCATATATATGTTGTTGGCAGTTTTTAAGCAACAGGAGATAGGGTGTGCAGAATTCTGTATATTTTAACTTCGCTCTCAATTTATAGACAAGGAAACGAATGTTTAATTTCCTTCCAGGATGCCGGTACATACAAAACAATTACTCATTTAACCATGATCATTACAGGTGATTATAGTCCAATGTGGGACTAGCTTGGAACCACTGAGAAAATTACTAAAATGGCCTCCACTGGTGTAAAAGTTATGCAGTGGTTTTCATTTTTCTGAGAAAGTTACTTTTGTGTTTTAATTTTATATAAAAATTATAGAATCATAATTTAGGGGTGGAAGGGACCTTGAGAAGTCATCAAGTCCAGCCCCCTATGCTGAGGCAGGAACAAGTAAACCTAGACCGTCCCTGTCAGTATTTGTCTGACCTGTTCTTAAAAACCTCCAATGTTGGGGATTTCACAACCTCCATTGACAGCCAATTCTAGAGTTTAGCTACCCTTATAATTAGAAAGTTCTTCCTAATATTTAACCTAAATCTTCCTGGCTGCAGATTAAGCCCATGTTTATTTCTTATCCTGCCTTCAGTTGACATGGAGAACAATTGACCACAGTCCTCTTTACAACAGCCCTTAACATATTTGCAGACGTATCAGATTTCCCCTCAGACTTCTTTTCTCAAGACTACCGATATCGAGGTGGGGGTTTTTTTGTTTGTTTTTTTTAAACACTTTTCCTCGTGGGTCACATTTTCTAAACCTTTTATCATTTTGTTGCTCTCCTCTGGACTCTCTCCAATTTGTCCACACATCTCCTAAAATATGGCACCCAGAATTGCACACACTACTCCAGCTGAGACCTCCTCCATGGCAAGTAGAAAAGGACAATTATCTCCCACATCTTACATACAACACTCCTGTTAACACACCCCAGAATATTAGCTCTTTTACAATTGCATCACATTGTTGATACATATTCAATTTGTGATCCACTAAAACCCTCAGATCCTTTTCTGTAATTGCTGTCACCTAGCCAGTTATTTCCCATTTTGTAGTTGCCATTTGATTTTTCATTCCTAAGCGAAGTACTGTGCACTTATCTTTACCGAATTTCATCTTATTTAATTCAGACCAATTCTCCAAGGCCCTTTTGAAATCTAATCCCATCCTCCAGAGTGCTTGTAACCCCTCTCAGCTTGGTGTCATCTGCAAATTTTATAAGCATACTCTTCACTCCATTATCTAAAGTTATTAATGAAAATATTGACTAGTACCAGACCCTGGATTGACCCTCATGGGACTCCACAGATATGCCCTCACAGTTTGACAGCAAACCATTGATAACTGCTCTTTGAGTATGGTCCTTCAAACAGTTGTATACCCATCTTATGTGAATTCATCGAGACCACATTTCCCTACTTTGCTCATGAAAACGTCACATGGAACTGTGCCAGAAGTCTCACTAAAATCAAGATATATTACATCTACTGCTTCCTCCCCATCCACTAGGCCAATAACCCCATCAAAGAAGGAAATTAGGTGGCTTTGGCATTTCTTGACAAATCTATGCTGTCCATTCTTTATAATCCTATTATCCTCCAGGATCTTAAAAATTGATTGATTAATAATTTGTTCCAGTATTTTTCCAGATATCTAAGTTAGGCTGACTGGTCTGTAGTTTCTTAGGTCTTCTTTGTTCCCCTTTTTAAAGGCAGGTACAATGTCTGCCCTTCTCCAGTCCTCTTGGACATCATCTGTCCTCCAGGAGCTCTCAAAGATAATTGCTAATGGTTCCGAGACTGCTTCAGCGAGTTCCTTAAGCACCATAGGATGAATTTCATCAGGCCCTGCTGACTTGAATACATCTAACTTATCTAAATATTCCTTATCGTGTTCTTTCCCTGTTTTGATTTATGTTCCTTCCCCCTTAATATTAATTGCATTAAGTATCTGATCACCCTTAGCCCTTTTAGTGAAGACTGAAGCAAAACAAGCATTAAGTACCTCAGCCTCCTTGATGTCATTAGTTAGCAGCACTCCTTCCTCGCTAAGTAAATGACCTACATTTTCTTTTGTCTTTCTCTTAATATATTTAAAGAGCCTCGTCTTATTCCCTTTTATGTTCCTTGCTAGGTGTAACTCATTTTGTGCCTTAAGCCACAGCTGCACCGATACAGCTGTGCTGCTGCAGTGTGTCTGGTGAAGACGCTATGCCATCAGCATAAAAAACCTACCCCCATGCGCGGCATAAGCTACGTCAGTGGGAGAAGCTCTCCCGCCAACTAAACACTGTGCACACTAGCGCTTATATCAGTGTAACTTATGTCACTTGGGGGGTTGAATATTCACACCCCTGAGCAACAAAGTTTTGACGATATAGACACTAGTGTAGACAGCCTTAATTTTTCAGATTTTGCCCCTATATGCTTGCACTATTCTTTTGTACTCCTCCTTAGCAATCTGGCCACGTTTCCACTTTCGGTAGGATTCCTTTATGATTATCTGGTCATTAAAGAGCAACTAATGGAGCCACACTGGCCTCTTACTATTCTTCCTATCTTTCCTTTGCTTTGGGATAGTTTGCTGTTGTGGCTTTAATACTGGCCCCTTGAGAAACTACCAGCTCTCCTTAACTCCTTTTTCCCTTAGATTTTGTTTCCCATGGAACCTTATCTACCAGTTCTCTGAGTTTGTTAGTTTTCTGAAGTTCACTGTCCTTATTCTGCAGCTCTCGCTCCTTCCTTTCCTTAGAACCATGAAATCTATCATTTCAAGATCTTTCATGCAAAATGTTTTCTACCTTCAGATGTGCTACCAATTCCTCCCTGACTGTTAGAATCAAGCCTAAAATGTCTGTCCCCCTGGCTACTTCCTTCACTTTCTGAAACAAGAAGTTGTTGCCTATACATTCCACGAACTTATTGTAAATTTTGTTTTGCCGTATTACTTTTCTAACAGATGTCTGGATAGTTAAAGTCCCCAATATTACTAGCAATACTTGTGTTTTGGATATTTCTGCTACTTGTTCTAGAAATGCCTCATCCACCTCCTTTTCCTGATTTAATGGCTTGTCGTAGATCCCCACCTCCCCCTGTCATGACATCACCCCTATTTTTTTTCTTACCCCATTTATATTTACCTAGAGACTTTCAACTGGTCTGCCTCACCTCCTCCTGGACCTCAGAACAAGTGTATATATTCTTGATGTATGATGCAACACCTTCCTGTGCTTACTAAAGAAGCTATACCCCTCTATACCAACATTCTAGTCATGAGATTTATCCCACCAAGCTGTGATGCCAATTAAGTGATAATTTAGCGTATGGACTTACACTTCTCGTTTAATACACAGTAACTTGAAAGAACCAAGCTTTTCATGAGTTTCAATCTCTCGCCAACTCAAATGAAGAAAGCAGAGAGACCATAAGACATCTGATGGACATGATGCAAACAAATTCTGTACCATTGGTTTCAGGTTATAAAAGCACAGCAACAAGGATTTCAACACTATTGTAACCTTCATTTAAAGAGGCAAGTTTTCACTAAAATGGGCACTTCATGTTCAAGTCGTATAGTTTTTAAGGGGGAAGGGATACCAAAGTGTCTATACCAAGTATTAGGCAGGTGAGACATGGCAAGTCAAGTTGCATACTGTATCATACAACCTTGCAGCACTACTTAGTGCAATTTAATCCATTTAACATAATTGCCCATTAGGAAACTGTTTTCTTCTATTTTAATTTGGTCAAACTAAAGGAATCTAGATTTTCCATTGAAGGAATAACATCTCTAGCCACAAAACGCTTGATTTATACTTTATGATCAAGACTGGTTTCATTCTAATATTTTAGTCAATTACTCTATCACCATTACCTTTTTCCAATTATATGTATGAGTTCAGGATCACTAATGAGCTATCCAAGCTTTTATTTATTTAGCACACAAATTATTTTTATTTTATATTTCACCACAATAGTCAGTTAAAAATTAATAAGTGTCTCAGAAGTACATTTGGAAAGATTTTTCACTGAAATGGTAGACAGAACTTTCTACATCAGAGGTGGGCAAACTTTTTGGCCCAAGGAAGGGTCACATCTGGGAATAGAAATTGTATGGCGGGCCATGAATACTAACAAAATTGGGGTTGGGGTGCAGGAGGGGGTGAGGGCTCTGGCTGGGGGTGCGGGCTCTGGGGTGGGGCCAGAAATGAGGAGTTCAGGGTGCGGGAGGGGACTCCAAGCTCAGGAGAAGAATGGGGGGGGGAGGGTTCCATCTGGGGGTGCAGGCTCTGGGGTGGGGCTGGGGATGAGGAGTTTGGGGTGTAGGAGAGTGCTTCAGGCTGGGACCAAGGGGTTCGGAGGGTGGGAGGAGGATCAGGGCTGGGGCAGGGGTGTGGGGAGGGGTGCAGGCTCTGGGGTGGGGCTGGGAGGTTTGGGGTGCAGGAGGGTGCTCTGGGCTGGGATCGAGCGGTTTGGAGGGCTCCGGCTGGGGGTGCAGGCTCTGAGGTGGGGTGGGGATGAGAGGTTTGGGGTGCAGGATCATGCTCTGGGCTGGGATTGAGGGGTCTGGAGGGTGGGAGGGGGATCATGGCTGGGGCAGGGGGTTGGGGTGCGGGAAGGGGTGCAGGCTCTGGGATGGGGCTGGGGATGACGGGTTTGGGGTGCAAGTGGGTGCTCTGGGCTGGGATCGAGCGGTTTGGAGGGTGGGAGGGGGATCAGGGCTGGGGGGGGTGGTGAGGGCTGCAGCTGGGGGTGCAGGCTCTGGGGTGGGGCTGGGGATGACGGGTTTGGGGTGCAAATGGGTGCTCTGGGCTGGGATCAAACGGTTTGGAGGGTGGGAGGGGGGATCAGGATGGGGGAAGGGGGTTGGGGTGCACGGGGAGGCTCAGGGGTGCAGGCTTCGGACAGCACTTACCTCAAGCAGCTCCCGGAAGCAGCAGCAGTATGTCCCTTCTCCTGCTCCTAAGCGGAGCCGCGGCCAGGTAGCTCTGCATGCTGCCCCGTCCGCAGGCACCGCCCCTGCAGCTCCCATTGGCCACAACTGCCGCTATGCGTAAGAACTGGAGGGGAGCCATGCCGCTGCTTCTGGGAGCCGCGTGGGGCAGCCCCCAACCCTGCTTCCTGGCTGGAATGCCGGAGCGGGACAAGCCCCAGACCCCACTCCCTAGCGGGAGTTCGAGGGCCGGATTAAAATGGGTGGCAGGCCGGATCCGGCCCGCGGGCCACAGTTTGCCCACCCCTGTTCTACATTAAAGACAATATTTCTTCCAAACCCTCTAATACTGCAAAATGTGAGACTATTGAAAATGTTATTGAAGCTCTACCAAATGTAACACTGAGTGAAACCCTGGTGCAAATTTACAGTGCTATATATATTTTTTAATAAGTAATATTTATTAAGGGGAATTTAAATAATGCAAGTCTTTTGGGAATTAGGGCCCATCCCCACTACCATTTTGTGACAGATCTTCACCTGAGTTTCATTTCACCTCTTTTTTGCCCAGGCTATGTTCTTATTTCTTCGTGCATCTGTCTCAACATGTTTTTGCAATTTTGCTTTCCATTTTTGATTCCTGATTTTTCCTCCCTGCTGCTTTGACATTCTCATCCTTTTCTCTTCATTTGTCTCCTTGTCTTCACCTTGTTATGATGTTCTCACCTCTTTTCTGTCCTATAGCACCCTTCTCCTCCTTGCATCATTTTCTCCAACCTTCCTCTTTTTCTAGATCCCTACCCATTCTAACACAAACACTTGGTTTTGCTCTCCTTTCTGTCTTCCCCTTTCCTTGGGATACAGCTGGCAACATGAAAGTATTTCCAAGAACAATTCTGCCAACTAGCAGATGATGGATAATTCTCTGGGCATTCTGCTGAACTTTAAATTAAAGTCTCCTTATAAAGTGAGAGAAGAAAAAAATGCAAATAAAACATTCAAAATTCACTAGAATGCACACAGCCTGCACAAGGCTCCTTCAACTCACTAGCTGATTTGAAAAAATCTCCTGAAAATATTCACCCCTCAACCCCATTTCTCTACCCCTGCTCCCACACAGCTTCTCCTCTTATCCCCACATGGCTTCCACCTCTTGATTTCCACCCATTGCTTCGCCTACCCTACGGCTTGACCCATATTTCCCCAGGATTTCATTTTGTCCAGCGAGCACAGAAGCCTCTCCCACCTGCTGAGTCACCATCTCTCCTCCACCCCCCCACCAGCTGCCTCTCTCCACCCATGCATCTGATTCCCAGATCCATCACATGCTGTGCTGAGCAGCTAACAGAAGCAGCCGGCAGGCAGCAGTCAAGGGGGCTGCTGAGCAGCTGCTTTCCATGCAGTGCTGGGACATGGGCTGGGACAACTGCTCATATGATTTATTAGACTTATTGAATCAGACCTTATGACTGCATTCCAACAATTGTCTCCAAATATTTATGGGTAGTGCTACTTGGGATTGATTTCTAATATAATGAGGGATTGAAAAATGGAATATACTCTACCGTGGTGTATCTGCCACCTATACATACAACAAAAAGCTCATGTCTGATTGGGCATATCAATCGAGATATAGTGATGGCAAACTTCAAATCAGATCTCTCGTCTTTTTCATCATCCACAAAAAGTACAGATGCTTAGTCAAACCTGCTAAGTTAGGTTGGAAAAGGCTCTCAAGAGTTCCAGTACTTCTCAGTGGGAAACACTGTCAGAGCAGTACTATTTTAAGTGGAAGCAGGAAGTTCAGAGACTCAGTAAAACCAAAGTTGTGTGCATGCGTGTGGCTCATCCAAGCCTCAAGAGGTTTGGTTTTAGGCTAAGATTCACATCTGCTCTTATTTTATCTAAACCAGGTTGCCCACCTCTCATTATCAGGTGCATTATTTAGTGCTGGAAAGTTTCATATGAAAAGATTGGGGAACTTTTCCTTGAAGAACTTTCAACTTTATACTAAATTAGAACATTTCAAATCTGCATCCCAAGCCTAAATTTTCTTTAATCAAGAAGTATATCTAATTAACCCAGACTTCACTCTGCAAGTTTGCAAATGCTTAAGTATTGGTTTAATGATACTGTGAAAATTTAGACACAAACTTTCAGCTTTCTCTCATAAGATTCACCACAATAATAAAATAATTGTTGCATTCAGGATAAGTTTGATGCTGCTTCACATTTAAACATACTACAGTGTAATCCTGTAAAAACCATCACGAGACCATAGGCAATGAATGAAGTTCCGGTAGCTTGCTACTCAAAATTATAAGTAAAATAGGAAAGACACATAACCACCAGTACACAGAACAGTCAAGGCAGAACAATGGTTTCAGAGCAATAAACCTATCTCTCAGGGTCTGAATAGGTATATAATTCAAAAACAAACATTCTCTTTCAGCTGAAAGTAACTTACCTGAAGGACAGGCACTTTTTGTGGAGTATTCTGTGGTGACTGGTGAAGCTGTGCCCAAGGCTGGTGGTGGGGATGTGGTGGTGAAGACTGATGATGTATCCCTGGATGAGGTGGCATGGGAGGACAAGTTGGCATTTGCTGTTGAAAAGACGGCTGTTGGCTGGGATGCTGCTGGCCAGATATCAGTCGTTCTTGTATTGCTTGTGGATCTGCAAGGCCAACACCTGGACAACCATTTGGTCTCATGTGCCCACCCATCTCCCGTGGAGTTGAAGACATACCCATAAATGGACGACTCTGTTGCATGTTTCGGGGGCCCATATTCCTCTGTCCAATTCCCATGGCACCAGGGGGCTGGTGTGACGGCTGAGGATGGGGTATATTTGGATAACTACCAACTTCCATTGGTATTCCAGCACTACCAGGCCTAACCTGTGGAGGAGGGGTACCTGCTGGATTACTCATTGCTTTCATAGGTGACATGGGAGGTGGAGAGGCATAAGTTCCCTGAGGCTGTGAAGGGTGCATAGTTTGTGTGTTCATTTGGTTGAGTGAGCCACTAGGGTGAATGGGCTGCTGGTGCATTAGTCCTTGACCACTGTTTGATGGAAATCCTACAGCATTTGTGTATCTTGGTACAGATTGATTCATTGGAGTGTTATTTGTAAGGCCTAAATTCTGATTCATCCCTGTATTGTTAACTAATCCCTGATTTAGGTTACTGTAAGGATATCGAGAATACTGCCCTGAGTTGTTTATAGTAGGTGAGGGTACTGTCTGGCTCCGAGAACTAAAATTAAGTGTTTGTGGCCTAACAGCACCCTGCTGAGGAGGATTAGGGGAGAATCTGGGACTGTGGGCTACTGATTCTCCATGGAGCGCGGTGGGGGGATGGTGGTGAAATTGTTGGACTGAGTGTCGCAAAGAAGGTGCCATGCTAGGATTCTGTTGGGGCACATGAGACAAGTGGCCAGGTCCTGAGGTGGCAATGAAAGGATTTCCCTGATTAAGGCCTTCTTGACCTTGAGAAAATTGGTTCATCCTCTGCTGTTGTGGTTGACCATGCTGTTGCATTGAAAAATCACCACGAGCCATGTAGTTTCCCATTTGCTGCATGTGCTGAGAATGGCCCTGCCCAGGGGGTCCTGACGGTGTCTGTGGTGGCTGCGTCGGTTGCTGCTGCTGCTGCTGGTATGGTGCTCTTATTTGGTCGGGCACCTGAACAGCCCGTGGTCCCCACATGGAGCCACTGTCTACAAAGGGTTGCCCGTGCCTTTCATTCTGCATACTAGGATAGACTCCCATCTGACCACCAGTGCCACTGCCATGAGGAACCTGAGGAACTGGAGGGTTGTGATACTGTGAGTGAGGAGATGCTATACCATTCCCAGGAGCATTACTCATCATTCTGTTAGGCTGATCCATCAGATGTATTTTTTGCTGTTCATATTGATTATAGTGATCAAAGTGGGTCAACTTTGCTTGGTTTTGATTGGTGGGAGGATGATGAAGAGAAGACTGTAAGGAGGGGAATCCTTGATCTATGGGCATTTGCTGCCCCATAGGATTTACTGTATTTTCAGGATATCCACATTCTCCAAGACTTTCCAGCCCTTCACTGAAAATATTCCCATCTTCTCCAAATAGACTCATCATTCCTGGATCTGCCATCTTTTTTCAGCACAAAGCTCCTCAGAGCTACAAGTAGAAAGCTAGTCTGTGCTTCACCTCACTGAGGTGTTTGTCCTCAAAGCCTTTAATCCTCAACTAATCTCCTTCATGTCATTCCATATTTCCTTAATTCTTTCGGACCACGTAGTGTCAGCCAAAGTCTGGTTACCGATCCTAGAAAAGAGAGGAAAAAGAAAATTGGAAACAAATAATAAAATAGTCATACAATATTATAACACACCTGACTCTGTTAGATGACACTAGATTGTTTCAGACGCTGAAGTGTATTTTTTAAATCTATTTCACTTTAAGAAAAACTCATTAGCTTCTATCAGAAGCTTTATTATGATAGGGCGCTAGAGAGCAAGCAAAACACTAACCTTAACCTTAAATTAATCCATTCACTACACTTCCTAGTGTTCCATTCTTGGATGGAACAGAACAAAAGAACACAACATGCAGCAGCAGCAGCTGCCACAGCAGGCAGGCAGATGTATGAATATAGCCAAGCAGCCCATCTGCTGAACTAAAGCCCTGAAAATGCTCTAGTTACCAACAGCATGTCCTTAACCTTATTCCCCTGAGCAGTGTAATCAGATGAGCAGGCAGCAGCATCAAGGGCTATGATAAGCTAAAGTTAGTTAAATGGACAACAGGATTGTGCAAACACCAGTAGTGACCCTTTTAAAAACTAGAGATTTTAAAACTGTACATTTATATAAAAATTAAGGTGTTATTTTGCATAACAGCAGCGATACAGGTCACAAATGGCTACTTTGTTAAATTAAAAATGGAACTATACAATATTGTTTCCCTCATAGCAAAACTATGCAGTTATTAGCTTCAAAATTGAAATAAAAATGAAAAGTTTTCATTCTGCAAGAGGGCAGATTTCTAAATGCCATGTTCAAACTAATACTCATGGCTCCAAACCCACTGCAGATCAAATCCATGCTAGAATTTGTCTGTGGATAAAGGAAGTTCAATCACTGGGGTTCACTATTCACCTTCAGGCAAACTCTTACTAATGACATAATACACATTTGTGACTACATACTAAAATGCTTCACAGTAAGACACATTCTGCTTTGTACATAGTTGGTATTCCTCCTGAAAACAAAACTCCAACTAACTACGAAGAACTGGTCACGGCTATAGTATTTTATTCATTTAAATACTTATGTCAGGTAATTATTACTGTTTGCAGTATCGTTGTAGCTGTGTTGGTCCCTGGACATGAGAAACACAAGGTGTGCAAGGTCATATCTTTTATTGGACCAACTTCCCTTGGTGAAAGAGACAAGCTTTTGAACTACAGAATTCTCTCTCAGGCCCAGACCTGAAGATGAAATCTGTAGTTCAAAAACTTGTCTCTCTCAGTTAAGTATTACAGCACATGATGTTCAGTTAAAAACTTTACATTTATAGTGACAGGTTACTTTCCAAACAAAGGTTCCAAGAAAGTTCTAGCTTTTTCCATACAGGACTCAACTAAGTTTAGGATGGGATGAATGACATTTTCTTAAAAATCATCTGCAAGTGGGATTATGCTCTTTTGTGGTTATTAAAAAGAGGACCTAAACAAAATCTAATTTTTTTATATTAGAAATTCAGATTCTGTGATCTATGGCTGGAGGACATCTCAACATGGTAAGGGGGCTTGTCCACATGGCAATTGGAACCAAAATAATTAACTCCATTGTAACTAACTTTGTAAACTATTATTTCAGTACAATTCTGTTTGAGAACACTTATTTCTGAATTATCAAAAGAGTTACTGTTTAAAACTTTGTTTTTATTAATACCTATTTAATTTAATAGCCAACATTTTGGAGAAAGGCCATCTTTTTGATGTTTCAACCACCATTCCTTCAATTGGAGGTGTGAGCTAACACGATATATTCTGTATCTTCCAGCAAAACCAAGAGAGATACTGCAAAGGGAAAAATAAATAGATTTTTGGCTGTGCATTTATTTAACCACTTTCCAAAGATCACTATACAAAAAGAATACAAGCTCCCCTTCCTGTTTTTAAAAAAATATCCATTGATTACCACTTTTAAACGACAATCCAGTAAAATCTAGATCATTTAGGGTAAATTTCTTGAGTCTCAAATATCCTTAGAAGTACAAACTCATTAATAAATCAGTTACAAAGGACATAATTTTAGAGGTGTTTAAATATTTAAAGTATTAACACTAAACTTCAAGTCAGAAAAATCAAACCTATCAATCGTAAGGCCTGTTTCACTCATGCAATCTTATAGCACAAAGCTGCCATAAGCTAGGCTAAACTGTTACTTTGAACTTTCTTTGCATAGAGCAGTGGTTCTTAACCCGTGGCCCAATCAGCGCACAGCTGCAGGCCATGTGAGATCCTCAGGGCCATACAGGTAGTGTGTGTGTATATATATATATTTTGTGTGGGTACAGCCCACAATGGTAAATACGTTGAGAACCACTGGCATAGAGGAATCCCTCCAGTGGCTTAGGGCCACTTCAGCAGCTCCTACATTACCACTCCACCTGGCAGTTGGTATAATACATATAGCAGCTGGGGCACCCCTCTACATAGTCAGCCTCCAGCTATCAGAAAAGCCTCCTTGCCAAGGAGTGGACTAGCTCCTGGAGTTCCAGGGAAGCCTAAAAGGTGACTTACAGCCACAATAGCTTCCTACTGCCCATCTTCTCTTGCATGGAACACAGTTTGGGCAAACCACAGAATCTGGCTCAAGCTGCCCAATCATCTAACCGTTCAGTTATGTAGCATAATATACAGGTTAGAATTTGTTCATCAATACACCTTCTTATAAACAATTATGCCTTAAAAAAAAAAAAGGTGGGAGAAAGAAACAAGGTTTGGGGAGAGAGATAAAAAAAGTCCCTTGCTGCCAATTACACAGGCTTTGGGATTCAGTAACTGAAATCTACAAGTAAAAATTCTCACTCTGGTAAGTGTCATGGCCTTTTCAATCCAGTTTCTCCAGAAATTAGGTTCAAATGCATGAAAATTAAACTGTTATATTTGAATGCTTAGTTTATTTTCCATGAGCTGACAGGCTTCCACGGAAACTCCAGTGGGAGCCAGCCACCGGTAGCAGAGTCAATTTCAGATGATGGTGGTCAGTGCCTGCTACTATTTCCATGGAAACTGGTGAAAATAAGGTAATAGGTTTTGTTTAACAATTCACTTTATTTCTGCCCATTTGACCCCAATTTCTGCAGAAAGTAGACTGGAAAGGCCACACTGAAGAGCTGGTAGTCTGTAGCTGAACTAAAGTTACCCTCACTTAGACTACAGGCTCTCTGATGGAAGCTACAGAGACTAAGACCACTGTGGATTTTCAGGTATGTAGTATTTCTAAGCCATAAACTTAAGATGCAGTGTACAGAAACTTGTTTCTTTAACTACCTTACTGACATCTTTGATTACTATAAATGAAAATACAATTTACTTGTTACTATTTATGCTTTTTGCATATGTTCTACATTTCTCATCTTGGACAATGAAAACAATTTCTCTTTCAGGTTATTAGTGCTCCAATGCTTGGGATTCAAAGAATGCATGAAAATATTTGTTTAGAGACAAGTGTCTGCATTAGTTTCAATTACAGGAACATTTCTGTTAGCCTTATTTTTAAGGGTTTTTTATATTTAAATTTGGTATCAAATAAAAGTTGATTGTGGCCATTTAAACGGGAAGCAATAATTTAGCTGTCCTTACACTTTTTTAAAAAAAAAATGGGTTACTGCTAGAAAACCACAATCAAGAAGTTTGGTTATCCCAGATATCTACTTCTGCCAGGAAGATAGATCTTCTATGAAATATTCGTATCTCAGGAGTTTAAGCATTATACAAAGTGTGTAGTTACTAAGAAAGCTATTACAATATATAATTAAGATGATCAGCCAGAGAAAAATCAAATCAAAATACGTACATTGACTTTTAAATTGTCATTTCCAGATTTCCTAAGTAGGGTATCTTACCAAAAAAAAAAAAAAAAAAATTAATCTTAGTTGTGCGTAGGTCTTAATTTCAAATAAAACAGTGCTATGAAACAGATTCTGAAGGTCCCATATTTGGTAGAGCAAAGAGCTTAAGTGAGCAAGTTCATCAGCTCAGTAGAGCAAACAACTTGCTCTACTAAATGTTATGCCTTTAACAGTGCCTAATGATCAGTGCAAAATGTACTCAAACGGTAGTTTGTTGATGAAGATTAAAATTTAAGCATTCGACTTGGCTATTAAAAAAAGTTACGTAGTTTTAGGACTATTGGAGGTGGTGTGAAAAGTTCTCGGCATTATAAAAAGTTCAATGTTTGTGTGTACTGCATCCTCTTCACTGCCATCATTTCCAAAATGTCTTAAAACTGAGAGTTCTGTTTCTATAAAGTAGACAAACAGGCTAGCCCATCTTTCTGTTAAGAACGTATAAATAGTTTGGGCATGAGAGATTTATGGTCTTGAAGAAAGGGATGCTCTGAGCACCTTTGAAGGTCAGGCTACCAGGGTTGTTTGCATTTAATAAATAAAACAATTATGTTAATGCAATGTTAAGGTTGCATAGCTAAAATAATGCAAATTAAAAATCCAAAAACAATGTTAAGATAGCCTCCAAAGGAAAAAAAGATCTATGCATTTTTTTTTTTTTTTTTAAACTTTGACATAAGTAAGGCCTGATCTTTTATTTATTTTTGTGCTGGGGGAGAGAAAAGTTTTTTTCCGCCCACCCATTACAGAAATATCAGCAATATATACTCGTCTTCCCTGTTTTTCTGGAGGACCATGGAAATGGAAGTGAGAGCTTTCGAAGCCCTCAGTTAAAGGGACAGATTTACTGACAATATGCGGATGCTGCAGTTCAACGGAGTCAGGAGACTAGGCTTGCAGGGCTGTAAAATTATGGTGTAGCCGTTCAGGCTCGGGCTGAACATTCAAACATCTTAGCTGTTTGTCTGGCATTTGAATTAAATCATTACAAACAAAAATCTTTATGCAGCCCGACTACAAAATTCTCTCCTCTCAGATTTTAAACTTATTTGTGACATCAGAATCTTACTTGTTCTCCAGAGCTGAATTTCTAATTGGAAAGAGCCATTATTATTAAACCATTCAGACAGTCTTTATACATTTTGAGAGAAAAGGCAGGTGTTAGTAATGGGAGATTCGATTATTAGAAATGTAGATAGCTGGGTCTGTGATGACCGGGAGAACCGTATGGTGACTTGCCTGCCTGGTGCGAAGGTTGCGGATCTCTCGAGGCATCTAGATAGACTTATGTGTAGTGCTGGGGAGGAGCCGGTGGTCGTGGTACATGTAGGTACCAATGACATAGGGAAGGGTAGGAGAGATGTCCTGGAAGCCAAATTTAGGCTGCTAGGGAAGAGACTGAAATCCAGGACCTCTATGGTGGCATTTTCAGAAATGCTCCCAGTTCCACGCGCAGGGCCAGGTAGGCAGGCAGAGCTTCAGAGTCTCAATGCGTGGATGAGACGATGGTGTAGAGAGGAGGGGTTCACGTTCATTAGGAACTGGGGAAACTTCTGGGATGGGAGGAGCCTATACAGGAGAGATGGGCTCCACCTAAACCAAAGTGGAACCAGACTGCTGGCACTAAACATTAAAAAGGTTGTAGAGCAGTTTTTAAACTAGGAGATGGGGGAAAGCCGACTGCTGCAGAGGAGCGTGTGGATCGGACACAGACTTCCCTTAGGGGAGAGTCTGATGATAGAGAATCTCCAGGTTATAGTCAGGAGCAGAGGACTGAAAAGTATAATGTAAGGGCCGGATCAGATGATAAACAGCCACATAAAAAAGAATCTGGCACATCAGAAAAAGACAGGCTAATAAACAGGGACAAGTTTTTAAAGTGCTTGTACACAAATGCCAGAAGTCTAAATAATAAGATGGGTGAACTAGAGTGCCTTGTGATAAAGGAGGATCTAGATATAATAGGCATCACAGAAACCTGGTGGACTGAGAG
The DNA here is from genome assembly GCF_028017835.1 of Emys orbicularis. Lineage (NCBI taxonomy): Eukaryota > Metazoa > Chordata > Testudines > Emydidae > Emys > Emys orbicularis. The sequence continues at coordinate 65,726,475 of NC_088684.1, forward strand.
CAATCAATGGGACACAATCATTCCGGGGTACAAAATATATCGGAAGGACAGAACAGGCCGTGCAGGGGGAGGAGTGGCACTATATGTTAAAGAAAGTGTAGATTCAAATGAAGTAAAAATCTTAAGCGAATCCACAGGTTCCATAGAGTCTCTATGGATAGAAATTTCATGCTCTAGTAAAAATATAACATTAGGGATCTATTATCGACCACCTGACCAGGACAGTAATAGTGATGATGAAATGCTAAGGGAAATTAGAGAGGCTATCAAAATTAAGAACCCAATAATAGTGGGGGATTTCAATTATCCCCATATTGACTGGGAACATTTCACTTCAGGATGAAATGCAGAGATAAAATTTCTCGATACTTTAAATGACTGCTTCATGGAGCAGCTAGTACGGGAACCCACAAGGGGAGAGGCGACTCTAGATTTAATCCTGAGTGGAGCGCAGGAGCTGGTCCAAGAGGTAACTATAGCGGGACCGCTTGGAAATAGTGACCATAATACAATAGCATTCAACATCCCTGTGGTGGGAAGAACACCTCAACTGCCCAACACTGTGGCCTTTAATTTCAAAAGGGGGAACTATACAAAAATGAGGGGGTTAGTTAGACAAAAGTTAAAAGGTTCAGTGACTAAAGTGAAATCCCTGCAAGTTGCGTGGGCCCTTTTTAAAGACACCATAATAGAGGCTCAACTTCAATGTATACCCCAAATTAAGAAAAACAGTAAAAGAACTAAAAAAGAGCCACCGTGGCTTAACAACCATGTAAAAGAAGCAGTGAGAGATAAAAAGACTTCCTTTAAAAAGTGGAAGTCAAATCCTAGTGAGGCAAATAGAAAGGAGCACAAACACTGCCAACTTAAGTGCAAGAGTGTAATAAGAAAAGCCAAAGAGGAGTTTGAAGAACGGCTAGCCAAAAACTCCAAAGGTAATAACAAAATGTTTTTTAAGTACATCAGAAGCAGGAAGCCTGCTAAACAACCAGTGGGGCCCCTTGACGATGAAAATACAAAAGGAGCGCTTAAAGATGATAAAGTCATTGCGGAGAAACTAAATGGATTCTTTGCTTCAGTCTTCACGGCTGAGGATGTTAGGGAGATTCCCAAACCTGAGCTGGCTTTTGTAGGTGACAAATCTGAGGAACTGTCACAGATTGAAGTATCACTAGAGGAGGTTTTGGAATTAATTGATAAACTCAACATTAACTAGTCACCGGGACCAGATGGCATTCACCCAAGAGTTCTGAAAGAACTCAAATGTGAAGTTGCGGAACTATTAACTAAGGTTTGTAACCTGTCCTTTAAATCGGCTTCGGTGCCCAATGACTGGAAGTTAGCTAATGTAACGCCAATATTTAAAAAGGGCTCTAGGGGTGATCCCGGCAATTACAGACCGGTAAGTCTAACGTCGGTACCGGGCAAATTAGTTGAAACAATAGTAAAGAACAAAATTGTCAGACACATAGAAAAACAAACTCTTGAGCAATAGTCAACATGGTTTCTGTAAAGGGAAATCGTGTCTTACTAATCTATTAGAGTTCTTTGAAGGGGTCAACAAACATGTGGACAAGGGGGATCCGGTGGACATAGTGTACTTAGATTTCCAGAAAGCCTTTGACAAGGTCCCTCACCAAAGGCTCTTACGTAAATTAAGCTGTCATGGGATAAAAGGGAAGGTCCTTTCATGGATTGAGAACTGGTTAAAGGACAGGGAACAAAGGGTAGGAATTAATGGTAAATTCTCAGAATGGAGAGGGGTAACTAGTGGTGTTCCCCAAGGGTCAGTCCTAGGACCTATCCTATTCAATTTATTCATAAATGATCTGGAGAAAGGGGTAAACAGTGAGGTGGCAAAGTTTGCAGATGATACTAAACTACTCAAGATAGTTAAGACCAAAGCAGATTGTGAAGAACTTCAAAAAGATCTCACAAAACTAAGTGATTGGGCAACAAAATGGCAAATGAAATTTAATGTGGATAAATGTAAAGTAATGCACATTGGAAAAAATAACCCCAACTATACATACAACATGATGGGGGCTAATTTAGCTACAACGAGTCAGGAAAAAGATCTTGGCGTCATCGTGGATAGTTCTCTAAAGATGTCCACGCAGTGTGCAGAGGCGGTCAAAAAAGCAAACAGGATGTTAGGAATCATTAAAAAGGGGATAGAGAATAAGACTGAGAATATATTATTGCCCTTATATAAATCCATGGTTCGCCCACATCTCGAATACTGTGTACAGATGTGGTCTCCTCACCTCAAAAAAGATATTCTAGCACTAGAAAAGGTTCAGAAAAGAGCAACTAAAATGATTAAGGGTTTAGAGAGGGTCCCATATGAGGAAAGATTAAAGAGGCTAGGACTCTTCAGTTTGGAAAAGAGAAGACTAAGGGGGGACATGATAGAGGTATATAAAATCATGAGTGATGTTGAGAAAGTGGATAAGGAAAAGTTATTTACTTATTCCCATAATACAAGAACTAGGGGTCACCAAAAGAAATTAATAGGCAGCAGGTTTAAAACAAATAAAAGGAAGTTCTTCTTCACGCAGCGCACAGTCAACATGTGGAACTCCTTACCTGAGGAGGTTGTGAAGGCTAGGACTATAACAATGTTTAAAAGGGGACTGGATAAATTCATGGTGGCTAAGTCCATAAATGGCTATTAGCCAGGATGGGTAAGAATGGTGTCCCTAGCCTCTGTTCGTCAGAGGATGGAGATGGATGGCAGGAGAGAGATCACTTGATCATTGCCTGTTAGGTTCACTCCCTCTGGGGCACCTGGCATTGGCCACTGTCGGTAGACAGATACTGGGCTAGATGGACCTTTGGTCTGACCCAGTACGGCCTTTCTTATGTTCTTATGTTCTTATGAATAAAAAGATCACCTTTTTGGGGGAGAAGGACGGGGGGGGGCAGATTATCCTTTAAATTGGCTGAACTGTATATCCTAAATGTTTCAGGGTATACATTTTACAGCTCTGTAGTACGCAATCAGTTATGCATTAACACAAGCATAAAAATATATCCAATGCAAATGAGAATGTGCTCTTGGAAGCTTAAAAAGTCAGCAATACACAATTGGATTTCAACTGTGCAGCCGGTACACAGTATTAATGAACTATTTGAAAAATAACTTATTCGGTCTATGAAAGAGATAGATTTGAAAGCCTCACTCTCCCAAGGCAATGACATGGTGAGAAGGCTAGCCCAAGCCACCACGAAGGTGTCCCTAGATTCTGTCTCAGGGCTCCATCTTTTATCCTCTGGCTAGTAGGGGTTCAAAAATTTGAAAAATTCTGTCATTTGAAAATTGGTGTCAAACAGCTTTCTCCATCTTCTCCCAATCCCTAATGGGATTTAAAACCTTTGCCCCTCCAGTCTATTCCCCTTATGATAGAGAAGAAAAGAACTCCATTGTAATATAAAAGGGAGTTATTTATTTAGGTCATTGGACACAGATAGAGATTATTCTTTCTGGCGTACTAACTCCTAGCCTAGACACAGATTGTGCTTCCTAGTATTCCCATAAAAGAGATCCCTGAATTTTAACCCAGGTAGGGCTAGAAGGGAGTGGTGACTACACTACACTGAACAGATTCCAAATAGCTCAGCACCCTGGTTGAGAGAGAATGGTCAACTGAGGGCTTGTCTACACTTACGTTTTATAGCGCTCTAACTTGCTGGCTCAGGGGTGTAAAAAATCACCCCCCTGATCGCAGCAAGTTTGAGCGCTTTAAAGCGCTAGTGTAGACAGGTTCTGAGCGCTGGGAGCCGCGCTCGGAGCTAATTCCCTCGTGGAGGTGGATTACCAGGAGCGCTGAGAGAGCTCTCTCCCAGTGCTCGTGCGCAACCACACTCGCACTTCAAAGCGCTGCCACGGGAGCGTTCCCCGCGGCAGCGCTTTGAAGTTTCCAGTGTAGACATACCCTAAGGAACTTACAACAGATGTTGAACTCTGAATCTTTCTACACCAACAGGATAGTAGTTTTCAACAACAGTTGAGAGAGTTGTGGATCTGGCAAGGTGAGGACAAACTTTAATACTCCACGTCAAACAAGCTAAGATTTTCTAGCACAGGCAGCCTTCCTGTTACAAAATGTCCAAGCAGCAACTTGTTTCTGCTTGAGCCCTCTTGAGCCAGTCAGAAAGGAGATGCTTTTTAACATCAAAGAGGGTGGAATTTCTTTAGGATTTTATAAAATTCAGATATCCACTGCGCATACTCAGAAGTGATATTCTCCCATAAAGAAAATGTGTTAATCTTAATGAGGACTATGTTCTGTTTCAAACATCAGCCATTTGTACCACAAAAAAAGTATTTAAAAATATAATTTCAGAAACTAGTAAGTTCTCTTTTCTCTCCTACAACTCAAAAACAGCGGAAAGGATTTTGAAACTTTCCAAAAGAGACCAAGCATAGGAAAATTCTGCCCCAAAAGCAGATGTTTCACAGGTTTAGAAGCATGAGAAAATGGAAGTGGTGTTAACAGAAATTTTTTGTTGTCTTCACTAAACCACAGGTAACCAATGTCTTCTATAATTTCACTTAACCTGGCATTACTGTCACAATGTTTCTGGTCCTCAGGGATTTCTCTACAACCCCATGAACATCCCCATCCTCCTCCACACTCTGTGGTGCAGTGTTGCCAATTTAGTCATTTTCCAATCCCCCTCCTATAAATTCTAACACCCCCTCTAATTTCAACTCCTGGGGAAAACACTGCCTATAAGAGCCTATGCATGCAGGCTTGTTAACATTGCCTAGAGGTATCACTGTTGGTTATTTCCTCCACCTCCAAAATAGTTTAATGCTTAGCAACCCCATATGCCTCAATAGGCTCCACTCAGTATTTTAAGGCCTAACTGACTTAGAAGCCTAAGTCACCTTTTCAAAAGTGACTTAGACACTTAGGAGTGAGTCTCATCAACTTGCATTGAGACTAAGGCCTGGTCTACACTATGACTTTAATTCGGATTTAGCAGCGTTAAATCGAATTAACCCTGCACCCGTCCACACAGCGGAGCCATTTATTTCGAAATAAAGGGCTCTTAAAATCGATTTCTGTACTCCACCCCGACGAGCGGAATAGCACCAAAATCGATTTTGTCAATTCGAATTAGGGTTAGTGTGGCCGCAATTCGATGGTATTGGCCTCCGGGAGCTGTCCCAGAGTGCACCATTGTGACCGCTCTGGACAGCAATCTGAACTCGCATGCACTGGCCAGGTAGACAGGAAAAGCCCCAGGAAAATTTGAATTTCATTTCCTGTTTGCCCAGCGTGGAGAGCACAGGTGACCACAGATACCTCAGCTCATCAGCACAGGTAACCATGCAGGCTGATAATCGAAAAAGAGCACCAGCATGGACCGCACGGGAGGTACTGGATCTGATCGCTATATGGGGAGAGGATTCAGTGCTAGCAGAACTTCGTTCGAAAAGACGAAATGCCAAAACTTTTGAAAAAATCTCCAAGGGCATGATGGAGAGAGGCCACAATAGGGACTCAGATCAGTGCCGCGTGAAAGTCAAGGAGCTCAGACAAGCCTATCAAAAAACAAAGGAGGCAAATGGTCGCTCCGGGTCAGAGCCGCGGACATGCCGCTTCTACGCCAAGCTGCATGCAATTCTAGGGGGGGCCGCCACCACTACCCCACCTGTGACCGTGGATTCCGGGTCGGGGATAGTCTCATCAGCTAAACCTGAGGATTCTGCGGATGGGGAAGAGGAGGAGGAGGAGGAGGAAGACGAGCTTGCAGAGAGCACCCAGCACTCCGTTCTCCCCAACAGCCAGGATCTTTTCCTCAGCCTGACTGAAGTACCCTCCCAAGCCAGTAGCCAAGACCATGACCCCATGGAAGGGACCTCAGGTGAGTTTACCTTTTAAAATATAAAACATGGTTTAAAAGCAAGCGTTTTTTAATGATTAATTTGCCCTGAGGACTTGGGATGCATTCGCGGCCAGTACAGCTACTGGAAAAGTCTGTTAACGTGTCTGGGGATGGAGCGGAAATCCTCCAGGGACATCTCCATGAAGCTCTCCTGGAGGTACTCCAAAAGCCTTGCCACAAGGTTTCTGGGCAGTGCAGCCTTATTCCGTCCTCCATGGTAGGACACATGACCGCGCCATGCTTGCAGCAAGTAATCTGGTATCATTGCCTGACAAAGCCTGGCAGCGTATGGTCCCGGTGTTTGCTGGCATTCAAGCAACATCCGTTCTTTATCTTGCTGAGTAATCCTCAGGAGAGTGATATCGCTCATGGTAACCTGGTTGAAATACGGGAACTTAATTAAGGGGACAGAGGTGGCCATTCCTACTGGGCTGTTTGCCTGTGGCTGAAAAGAAATCCTTCCCTGCAGTTAGCCAAGCACAGGGGCTGAATTGGCCCTGAGCTTTTCGCGTTTGGCTAGCAGGGGTCTTCCCTGTTACCAGCCACGCGGTCGGGGGAGGGGTACATTGATCATCCCAGGGAATTCATGGCGGGAGGGAGGGGGGGCGGGGGGGTTAGTTTGGTTTCTGCAGGGATCTTCCCTGATACCTGCCACGCGGTGGGGGGAGGGATAAAGCGATCATCCCAGAGAATTGGATGGTGGGGGGGTTAGTTTGTTTTCTGCTGCTGAAGGTTAACAGGAAAACCGCAGCAGTCAACAGGCTTTGCTTGATATGTGGGAAAGGAGGGCGCAGAAGCCGAAAGACAATGGCTTACCATGGCTGCCTGCAAGCTGAATTCTGTTGCCCGGACCTGCGTCTGTGATCTCTAACACCAAAGCCACAGGCACTCAATATTAAGATGGAAAATGCGACCTTGTAGTGAAATCACATGTGCTATGTAATGTGAATAGAGTTTTTCACCATGAAAGAGTATAAGCATTGTTCTGTAAAATGTATCAGTTTAAAAACTTCTCTCCTTTCTTTCAACCCTCCCTCCAGCAGCTGCAAATTTTTCAAGCCTCCCTCCTCCGTCCCGAAGGCTATCTCAGATAAGGCGGCGTAGAAAGAGGACGCGAGACGACATGTTCACAGAAATAATGGAATCCACCCGCAATGAAAGAGCTCATTTGAATGAGTGGAAGGACACTATCTAAATTTAGGAAAGATGCCAGTGAACGTGAGGTCTTGAGGGACGCTCGAGATGAGAGGTGGCAGGCTGCCATGCTGGGGCTGCTGTGTGAGCAAACGGACATGCTCCAGCGTCTGGTGGAGCTTCAGGAATGGCAGCAGGAGGATGACAGAGTGCCGCTGCAGCCGCTGTATAACCTCCCTCCCCCCTCACCATGTTCCATATCCCCCCTCACCCAGACGTGTAAGAACGCGGGGGGGGGGGAGGCTCCGTGCACTCTCCCACTCCACCCCAATGGACAGCCCAACCAAAAGGCTGTCATTATATTGAATTTATTCAGTGGCCTTTTACTTCCCTCCTATCCTCCTCCCAAACCTCACCCAGATTACCTTCTTGGTTCTCTCCCTATGTTTATAATCACTTAATAAAGAATACATGATTTTTAAACGATAGTGACTTTATTTCCTTTGAAAGAAAGCTGGGGGAAGGGGGAGGGTGGGTTGCTTACAGAGAATGAATGAGTCAATAAAGGGGGCTGGTTTTCATGAAGGAAGAAACAAACAAATTTCACACTGTAGCCTGGCCAGTCATGAAACTGGTTTTCAAAGCTTCTCTGATGCACAGCGCTTCCTGGTGTGTTCTTCTAATCGCCCTGGTGTCTGGCTGCGCGTAATCAGCAGCCAGGCGATTTGCCTCAGCCTCCCACCCTGCCATAAAGGTCTCCCCCTTACTTTCACAGAGATTGTGGAGCACACAGCAAGCAGAAATAACAATGGGGAGATTTCTTTGGCTGAGGTCAGAGCGAGTTAGTAGCGATCGCCAGCGACCTTTTAAACGGCCAAATGCACATTCTACCACCATTCTGCACTTGCTCAGCCTGTAGTTAAACAGCTCCTGACTCCTGTCCAGGCTGCCTGTGTATGGCTTCATGAGCCATGGCATTAAGGGGTAGGCTGGGTCTCCAAGAATAACTATTGGCATTTCAACATCCCCAATGGTCATTTTCTGGTCCGGGAAGTAAGTCCCTTGCTGCAGCCCTTTAAACAGAGTAGTGTTCCTGAAGACGCGAGCATCATGAACCCTTCCCGGCCAGCCCACGTTGATGTTGGTGAAACGTCCCTTGTGATCCACAAGTGCTTGCAGCACCATTGAAAAGTACCCCTTGCGGTTTATGTACTGGGTACCCTGGTGCTCCGGTGCCAAGATAGGGATGTGGGTTCCATCTATCGCCCCACCACAGTTAGGGAATCCCATTGCAGCAAAGCCATCCACTATGACCTGCACATCTCCCAGAGTCACTAGCTTGTGTAGCAGCACCTCAGTGATTGCTTTGGCTACTTGCATCACAGCAGCCCCCACAGTAGATTTGCCCACTCCAAATTGATTCCCGACTGACCGGTAGCTGTCTGGCGTTGCAAGCTTCCACAGGGCTATTGCCACTCGCTTCTCAACTGTGAGGGCTGCTCTCATCCTGGTATTCTGGCGCTTCAGGGCAGGGGAAAGCAAGTCACAAAGTTCCATGAAAGTGCCCTTACGCATGCGAAAGTTCCGCAGCCACTGGGAATTGTCCCACACCTGCAACACTATGCGGTCCCACCAGTCTGTGCTTGTTTCCCGGGCCCAGAATTGGTGTTCCATGCCTATAACCTGCCCCATTAACAGCATGATCTCCAAAGCACCGGGTCCCGCGGTTCGATAGAATTCCATGTCCATATCCTCATCACTCTCGTCGCCGCGCTGCTGTAGCCTGCTCCTCGCCGCCTGGTTTTCCAGATTCTTGTTCAGCATAAACTGCACGATAAGGCGCGAGGTATTTACAATGTTCATGACTGCTGTCTTGAGCTGAGCGGGCTCCATGCTTGCCGTGGTATGGCGTCTGCACTGTTCACCCAGGAAAAAGGCGTGAAACGGTTGTCTGCCGTTGCTTCCTGGAGAGGGGGGAGGATATACCCAGAACCACCCGCGACAATGTTTTTGGCCCCATCATGCATTGGGATCTCAACCCAGAATTCCAATGGGCGGAGGAGACTGCGGGAACTATGGGATAGCTATGGGATAGCTACCCACAGTGCAACGCTCCAGAAATCGACGCTAGCCCCGGTACATGGACGCACACCGCCGAATTAATGTGCTTAGTGTGGCCGCAAACAATCGAATTTATACAATCTGTTTCCCAAATTCGAATTATATAAATTCGGATTAATCCCGTAGTGTAGACATACCCTTAAGGTTCACCTACACTTTGAGTAACTGTGGGTATGTCTATAACACAGCATTTTCACTGCACTGTAGCATTGGCCACATGGTGAGTTTATTGTGTGGCACGCCAGTGCATGTCTACACAGTAAAGAAAAACCCACAGCTGGCCCACACCTGCTGACTCGGGTTTGCAGGACTCCAGCTATGGGGCTGTTTCATTGCTGCAGAGATGTTCAGGCTCTGGGACCCACCCACCCCACATGGTCCTAGAGTCTTCGAGCCTGAGCGTCTACACAGCAATGAAACAGCACCACAGCTGGAGTCCTGCAAACCCGAGTCGGCAGGCAGGGGCCAGCTGCGGGTTTTTCTTTACTGTGTAGACATGCACTGGCGTGCCACACAAACTCACCATGTGGCCAATGCTACAGTGCAGTGAAAATCCTGGAGTGTGGCTTAAGCTAAGTCTACGCTAGCACTTTTGTTGGTAAAATTTTTGTCAGTCAGGGGTGTGAAAAACACACACCCCTGACCATCAAAAGTGCCAGCATGGACAGCACTATGTTGGCAGGAGGCGCTCTCCTGCCGACATAGCTACCGCCGCTCATTGGGAGTGGTTTAATTATGCCGGCAGGAGCGTTCTCGCCTGTGGGCATGCAGCAGTCCATAGCGTAGACCCTAAGGCTATGTCTACACTGCCCACGTTACAGCATGGATGTGGCAGCGCTGTGACATGGGCAGTGTAGTCACGCTTTATTGCCGGGGGAGAGCTCTCCCAGCGATGATAAAACACCCCGAACGAGGGATGGTAGCTTTCTCGCCGGGAGCTTTTCAGCACTAACATTTTTGTCATTCAAGGGGGGTGTTTTTTCACACCTTGAAAGACTAACGTTTTAGCGCTGAAAGTGGCAGTGTAGACACAGCTTAAGTGTCTATAGTTTAAATGCTCAGAGCAAAAATTAATTTTGTATACATCTCAGTGCAATTAGTTAATTCTTCACTAAAAATAAAACAATGGTTCTTTTAAATAGAATATCTTAGTGGCAAATCAGTCAATTCTCTTAAGACACTGAAATCTCATGTTAATCTTCAATGAGAAAGAATCCTGTCTCCCTTCCCTCAGACACCTTGCATAAGTAAAAAAATATCTATATTAAATGGTTTGTCGCAAAAAAATTAAGGCTAGGCTATATACATACCTCACTATCTCTCAGATTTCTTGCATAAAAATAACTTGTTAGTTTTCATGTAATATTAGGCAGGAATCAGATTGTTCTTTATTTCCTTATTACATCAAGTACCTTGGCACAGAACTTCCTTTTGCAGAGGCAATTGAGGGCACAAGAGTTTTCAGAATATCTGGCAGCTTGTTGCTGTCAAGCAGCTGAGGCAAGAATGACCAGCTAGTAGTTCAGTCAGTGCCACACATTTGGAAACAATATCCTACGTCATTCAAATTCATAGAAGCTTTGATACAAAGCTACAATAGTAGCACCATATGCAGAATACTGCTACGATGCAATGCATTGAGGGCTTCCCAGTACAGAATGTCCAAGCTACGGTCCTAACATGGGACTCTGCCAGTTTTAAATGGACAGTTATGACACAAAATAGGAAACCAAGCATGGTCTTTTCTTCCCAATCTAGAAAGAAACCAGAACCACTAAAATGTCTAGCCATCTATTACCACTACAAATTTGGGATGTTAAGTGGTGCAGCATTGAAAAAATAACACTACTTCTAAGTTTAAGTATATTTAACTATATTTAAACACAACATACTTACTTTAAGGTAAAACACTACAGTTTCAGTGTGATTTAGTCTGATCTTAAAATGCCTTGTTTGACCATATGACCACATCTTACCCCCTACAGAAGTTCAAAACAAAGAGGGAAGGAGAAGGTTTGTCTAAAAATACTTCAAGATAAGGGGGAACAAGCAAGATAATTCCTGAAATATTTGAAAATTATTTTCAAAATATCTGATAGGAATATTATTTTGAAAAAAAACTTGAAGGGAAGTAATGAAATTTTTGCATATAATTGTGTAATGCATACTTTTGCCTTATATAAAATTAAAGGCCAAGTATACTCACTAAATCAAGAAAGAACTTTGATAGCACAATTCTTGTTAATAATCCCTAGTATAAACTGTACATTTCACTAATTTCAGTATACAAAAAAGATGGAGTAAGATTGGGAGGGAGCAGGGAGAGAGTCAGAAGGGAAGAGTTATATTGTTGCCATTAGCTATCAAAAGATCTGCTAGCAATTACATTCTCCTATAAAGCTGACACTAAACCAATGGAGGATTCAAGAGGTGGGGCCAATGGCGACATGCTGAGGCACTGAAAAAACACCAAGCACAACTGATTACTCTCGTTAAGGGCCATGCTTTTTGTATACTTACTGCAGTTGTCACTGATTAACTAACTGATCTGGCAATTTCCTACATTCTTTTGCATTTAAAAAGGATCTGAGAGGCTGAAAGTCATCCCCTTTCATATTCTAGGAGAAGTTTAAGACTGCACCCTGTCCTGATCATGTTATGGAGGGGCCTCTGTTCTAACAGGCTCCTCTTATGCACACTACCAACATTCTTTTTTCCAAGCTCCGCAGGGCTGCAGCTGAATCTCTCTGCAAGAGCACAGCATATGTGATTGGGAGGGAAACGTATCCATCATGAATAAACTTGAGCACAAAGACAGGCTGAGTGTCACAGGATACAAAAGGGTAGAGGTCACAACAGTAAGCTGGAGGGATTGCGCAGGGCTGTGGCTGTTAATGCATGGCTGCTTCATTCATTTTTTGGCATGCAAAACAAAACGTTAGGCAAGAGCGTTTCAAGTTTAAAACATATCCTATGAAGGAAACACATCCTAAACATGAACTAAAAAATAATTGACAAAATGCTGAAGCCAAAAAAATATCAGAGATAGAGAGGACACATAATAGAACATTTAAGCTATAAAAGGACAGCAAAACCTAAATCAAATTGTTGAAAACAGCTTTAATGAATTTCACAATTCTCAATTTTCTATGGTTTTTTTTTAAACATCTGATTACTACTGGAGTATAATTATTTCTTTTAAGCTTCCTGTCCAGGATCCTATCAGTTGTCTTAAAGATTTAAACACTCCTGAAATACCTACTGCCAGCTACAGCATTCTGAGCATTTTAAGGAAGCCAGAACTTGTTATTTACCTTATCTGTTATAAGGCTAATACAATCTTTTTTCATTTAGAGTTTATGAAGCTTGAGAAATCACTTGATGAAATTACAGTCTAATACCACCACACATGGCATATTTTCCCCCATATATTCTGTTACTTTTGTAGATGAAAATTATTTTCCTGTACATGTGTTCTTCATAAATACTGGCAGATTACAGTCAGCATTTGTACAGGAACCACATATCCACACTCATTTTTGAGAAGATAAATACACCTCATACATTACAACTGAAAAGCCAGCTTGAGTTTTCATGGGACTCATCAGAACACACATTTTATTTGTGTGAAATAAAATGGTAGCTCTTCACTTGTGCTGCTTACATGTAGGGAGATTACTCATATTGCTTCTGGCATTTAGGTTTTTATTCACTTTTCAGAGTTGGGCAAAAGTTATTGGCATCAATAAACTTAACATTTGTCTTGCAAGTTAAGTATGTAATATCGATATTTACAAAGCGTATTAAGAAACGCAAGAAGTAATTTATCTTACAATAAAATGTGAACTATTTAACAGGTTACAAAAGGATTGTGTATGATAATCATGTAATGAACCACAGTAATTATTTCAAAATGCACCAAACACAAACGTGATCTGCCACTTTGCAGCTCTGCTGTACCCTCCTGGCACTAGGTCTTATAATAAAAGAAATGGCCACTCAGGTTTTAATCTATTATCTTGGAGGAAAAACCATGTAAAGAATTGTTAAGTCTTTGCCCAGACATCATGTCCATTTTTAAATAGTAAGTTTAAGTGTTAGTCACCAACTAAACACCAAGGCTACTGTAAAGAAAAGATTTGCTTTAAAAAAAAAAACATTTAATGCAAGCAATGCATTCTGAGATACAAATCAGTTGATGTGATGGGTAGACATTGGTGGCTACTCACTCCACTTATTGAGATCGTGATCAGTCAGAGTCAAAAAATCCTAAATTAATGTGGGTTCCGAGGCTGATACAGAGAAACATAAGAATACAGTTCTGCAAGAAGAAAAATAATCTTTAATATTCCTTATGCCAGCCTAGGACTGAAAACTAAGCAGCAATCCAAATTGAGTTATGATAAGACTAAGAAATTACAGCATGCAGGTCCCTTTTGGTCAAATGTGGCATCATTTTAACTTATAATAAGGGGTAAATGAAATGACTCCTTTCCAAGTCCACTGCTTTACCCATTTCTTAGCCTGAATTCTGCTTTCAAGATCCAGGAAGCAGCCAAGAGTCCAAGAGGAATAACACAAACCTGAGCAGCTAAAAATTTACTTTAGCTTGTAGGCCTCACAAATACAAGAGGAAATTCAACTATTGCAAAGTTAGAGGCAGGAAGATCCTATTTAGCTTCGCAATACCACAAGAAGCTTCAGACTTTCAAAAGACTTTGTCCTGTGTAAATAAAATTAAGGTTTGTCCAGAATGTAGTAACCACTTATGGTGCAGGGTGGGGATAAAAAAAAGGGGAGTCTATTAAGTGTGATTTTACTCTAAGTTTAACTCCAAAACTATTACTGTCCTCCTTATTGCAACAAGGATTTTTTCATCATTCGAGTAGAGGAGGATCCTCCTGTGATGTACAGCACAACTCCTCCTATACCACCTCACATGTCCCTCAACTTGGCTTGTAGAGCATAGGTGGAGAAAGGGGGATATGGCTGACTCTTTTCTGTGCTTCAGTAGGCACACTGACCCACTGAGGATAATGGCAGCCAGTTTAAGTTACACAGCCTGAGGACTGCTATAAAAAGTGAGGATATAATTTAGTTTTAGGCCTTGTCTACATGGCAAGATACTGTGTGGCAAGCCAGGGTGTGAATCTACACCACACCAGCTTGTTACTGTTACAGTGCACTGAAAGTCCTAGAGTGAAGTGGCATCATTTCCCCTCCCCCAATACTCTTGAAATACATGCAACAAATATTTCTAGGGCACTGACTGGCCATATCATCTAAATGATAACCATGGAATAGCAGCAGAAGGAAAGACAAGATGTAGGTCCAAGGAAGAGCATCCTGTTCATTCACCTAAGAATGCTAGATTCGAGCCTGTAAAGTAAGTGAGGCAGGGCTCTTCTGCAACCAAAGTGTTCTGGGAAGAGCTTTTCTGTGTCTTGGATGTAGATGGTAGACAACTGAGTCACTCCCACTTTAATGTTTAAGTATACCGCCAAGTGGGATGGTATCTAGTTTTTAGGTACCTTTCAGCTTAGCAAGCCTACCGTAAGTGTTTAGCTACTACAATGATCTCATGGCTCTCCCCATCACACTGTTGTTATTGCCAGTGTAATATTTATTTTGTGCATAAATATATTGGTGGGTGCCAGACATATGATCACTTATTTCATGCTGCTGGTATTATTCTTTGCAGTGAACATCTGTAACTGAACAGGGGATCAAATTCATGTTACATCATAAAGCACACTGTTTATCATCATCCCGACCCATGGTAAACACAGATGGCCCACTACCTGCTCTAGTTGAATCTTTTACTCGTCACTGTCCTTGACTCTTTATATGCATCAAACAGATCTCCCAGATACATCATCCATCTGGACAGGCTGAGGGACTTATTGCAAGTCACTCTACCCATATGCAAGATTTTACTGTGTCTAGGTGTACTAATGTTTTAGGATTATGGCTAACCTAGAATTATCAGAAGATTTAATATGCTCTGCTTGACAGTGGACATGAGCCATTAGGGAAATGTATTTGTAAGACTCAGAATGATACCAATCCAAAACATAGGGGCATATAATGAAAATACACCACTTTCACAGAAAACTTTATGAAGTGAAGGCTAGACTGCCTCAAGGAAATATATATCCCCTGAAGCTAAACAGCTATCTGAAGCTCCTCCTTCCTGTTGGACAGCTTGCACTACTGATCTGTGTGTGTCTCATCTTTCTTTTTTGGTGAAAGGATACAGGAGATCATAAAGAAAGTTACAGTAAGCCAACTCCAGTAGAATCTGAAATCTTCAAAAGTAAGTTTTATTTTAGGTTTTGTTACGGTACTGAGACTTAACTGGTTGATCTGGTAATGGACAGACATAGATAGAGTGTCCATATAAAAGTGTTAATGTCATTATTTTGATTATGTTCAGTTGCCTTCTGTATTCTTGGCTATGAGACAATAATATGTTTCAGACCCTAGAAGGGGAAGATACTTACCTAAATGGCTCCAGTTTTTTCTTGCCAGGAAACCAACATAGTAACATTGGGAAAATGCTCATCTGCCCCAAGGAGCTATCTTGTTCAGGGTTCTACAATATTCCATTTTCACTACTGTTCACTGTGTAACCAGTGCCATCAGGAGGACTTCAGTTTATAGCTGACACCTCTATGTTTCCAGCTTACCCAGCCTGTATGGTGTGGTTCAGTGACTCACTGTCTAGAAGAGATTAGGGCTACGGTTGAGCACCACTAAGGAGACCCATTCTGCTACGACATATAATGCAGTGGTAGCAGCAGTTTTCACTGGGATTTGTTACTCAGATTCACAAATTGGGTCCATCTTGAACACTAATTTGCTTCTGGATGTCTGGGTGGCAGCTGTCTTTAGGCACACAATCATTTCCACTTCACAAGAAGGTTGTGAACTTTGTCTTTCAGAAGCACACATCACTAGAGTACTAAAATTATTACAATGTACTTTCTAGAAGACTACATCTTGAAAATTGTGGCTACTGAGAAACAGTGCTGCCCATTTATTAAGTGTGGTTTTTTGCTCGTAGAATGTTACACCTGTTATCTACACTAGCGAAGAGTTAAATTTTCCACGCGAAGGTTAAGAGTTGGTTTTGACGTAAAATCCCTAAACAATTGGATCTTGGCCACCTGAGTCACCTTCATTCCCCATGCAACACTGAATCTGAAAATACTTCAGAGATTAAAAATGTGATATCTTTAAGCTTAATGTTTTGTGACTTTCAGCACCAAAAGCTTTGGATACATATTTTTACAGAAATAAAATTAAAAAGTTAATGACACCGAATAGGAAGAGTTTTATAAATTCTAATCCTTCCTAACTTTCTCTGCTCCACCCAACAAAATCATTTTCTTCAGAAGGGGGATCTTATGAAACTGGAATCTCTACATTTGGTGGACAGAACATTTTTCTGGAAGATTCTCTTGAATAATTGAAGTATCTGATAAAAATTTCTTTTCACTATCAGAATCGGCCTATCTGAAAATGGGCGAAGGAAAATTCACATAAGTACAGAGCTCTTATCCTTCTAGATCGCCAAGTCTGGTAGGAGAGATTACCAGATATTCATGTAAGGTGCAGGGGTTCTCAAACTTTCTCACAGCATGAACAATCTTTAATAGAGGATCTGTGGACCACAAGGGTTGCATACTTGTAAGAATAAAAGTAGTATAGTTTAAGATTGCTTAATGAAATTTAGTAACTAAAAAGCAGGAAAGCCAGACTCAACAACTGCTACCTCTTCCTCTTTGGTCTAGACATCTGCAATTCTGCCTCAATATCAAATCCATTCAAAATGCTCCAGTCATTTTCCTAGCTCACCATTTTGACCATTTCACCCTGACACTCCACTAGTTTCCATCTTCTCTAGCACAAATACAAGCTTCTTGGTCTTTACCTTTAAACCCCTTTATGACCTAATCCAACAATGACTAGTTATTCTACCCACCCATTGAAACATCAACCACTTTCACTCCAACTTTCCCAGCCTTTATTACCCAACTGTCAGCTTTTCCCCTCAGATACTTTTGTGCCTTCTCTTATGCTGCCCTTCATGAAGGTGGAAAAAAGCAATTCACAATTCTCCAAGGCCACTTTATGTCCTTCAGATCCCTTTTTAAAGATCACCTCTGCTACGATACCTACAAAAATGATGGTGAGATAAGTACTACCTACTGTGGAAAAGTTGTTTCACTGCTACACCAATAATTGTTTCATCCACACGTCACATCTTGCAATAACCAGAATTGTCAGCTCTATAGTAATTTGTCAATGAGCAGAGACCGGTGTCCAGATAAACCCTTTATTATGAACAGAAATGATAGAGAGACTAAGTAACAACATTTTCTACTATTCTGTGTAGCAGCAGCCTGCGACTGCCCTGGGCTTCTTTGTTTCCACCCCAGGAGAAAGCATGTCCCAGGAAACCAAAGATTGCATCTACAGCGTACAGAAAGTAGGACACCTCTATACTTCCTGGAGGATTTACTCTATAGTGCATTTTACACTTTTTGAACTCCTTTTTAAAAATTCCTGACTGATCTAACACACTATCAAACTATTACAAATACAATAAATGACAACTCCTCAGGTTGCTTAGCCACAACCCTAACATACCTCAGTCTCCTAGGAAGTTTCAGCAATCTTCTCGATCTGCTGTACTCCAAACCCTCTTTAGGCAACTCCTTAACTAACAACTTTTCTCTCTCACGATCATTATTACGGTCAGTTTGCGAATTATTTTCAACTTGCATGTCTGCTCTCACTTCACTTGTATATGCCAAATTGTCTGGTATCTTGAGCAGATGCTTACAATTCCTTTGTGAGATTTTGCCTTCATCTGTGGTCAGCAAGTGAGAGTAAGGTAATTCTAATTACTGTAGCTTTGACTGCCCAGTGCCCAATCTTGCCAAATTCTCATTGAGTCTTAGTTTTTTGACCTGTGGAATAGGTCTTGCTCTTATTGTAATACTATGTCTGATAGTAAGGAAACTATTGGGAAAATACAATCACAGACTTTAGACATCTTTTGTTTTTGTCCCATATCTGGATATTTATAAGTCTGTTGTAGAGTAGTTCAGCAGGAGATTTTTCTACATTGCAGCATTGTAGCTCTATAGTTGAGTTGTGCTAAATATGTATCTTCTCCTGCATCCATTGCTTTTTTGATCAAGTTCTTCACTAAGTATACTCCACATTCAGCTAATCCATTGACTTAAGGATATATAGTGGTCTCATGAAGAACCGGGAGTTCTACGAATTTGCTAAAATGTACGATTTTCTTCAACTGTGGTACATTGTCAGTTATTACTATGGCTGCAAGTTTGTCACGGAGATAGGGGGGAGGGATAGCTCAGTGGTTTGAGCATTGGCCTGCTAAACCCAGGGTTGTGAGTTCAATCCTTGAGGGGGCCACTTAGGGATCTGGGTACTTGGTCCTGCTAGTGAAGGCAGGGGGCTGGACTCAATGACCTTTCAGGGTCCCTTCCAGTTCTATGAGATAGGTATATCTCCATATATTTATTTTATGGATTTGTTATTTAGATCACGGATTCTGTGATTTTCTGGGACTTCTGTTCAAGCGACCCCTGGGCGAGCCGGGCCAGCCGCACCAGCCATTGCTGGGGCAGTCTCGGGCCACCACCACCCTGCAGCAGCAAGTTTCAGTGCATGTGGGAGGGGGGCTGAGAGTTGGGGCGCGGGATGGGGTGAGGGCTCCGGGCGGTGCTTACCTTGGGAGGCAGTGACATGTCCCTCCCTCTTAGCTCCTAGCTCCATGTTCTGCCTCCGCCCCCAGGCACAGCGGTTCCTGGCCAGTGGGAACTGCGGAGCCAGCACTTGGGACAGGGACGGCACGCAGAGCTAGGAGTTGAGGGAGAGACATGTCACTGCTTCCGGGGAGCCTCCATCTGGTCACCCTACTTGTACCTGCTTGCAGAATTTCATTGTTAGCGGTTTGTCTTCAATTTATCTCATATGCCTGGAGATAAGCCATAAACATACTTTTGTTCATGTGTGTTTCAGATCATCGGAATGTGTATTGTCGCATGGCGCCTATGTCTGCCATTCATAAGTGGCAGCCAGGAAGGAAATCCAGGGTCACACCGTACTTCTGTATTTTCAAAAGTAGTTGCTGTACCGTTGGGGGGCAATTCTCTAAGTTCTGTTTGTGATCAGTTTCTGCTCTGAAGCTATGACCATAGAGAAAGACATGAAATTCCACACAACCATAGTCCAGACCTAGTGTCTATTTATCAGTTTGTGCATACATCACCTCTGTAGCTGCTGTAGCCCTCATTGCATCTGAGATTGGCAACAATTCAGTTCCAGGACACTGTGTGGTACTGTTCCCAGTCCTCTGTGGAGAGTTTGATATCTTTCAATAAACTATCACTGTAGCTGGTGTTTTAACTTACTAAACTTTTTCATGCTCCGGCATCCATGCCCATTCAGTGACCTGTGGTGGTGATGTCTTAAAATGAGTTGTGTGAGAGTTCAGTATGAATTTGAGAATTCAATATGTCTAGCAGCCTTTCAACTCCCTTTAGGTCTCAGCATGTTCAGTATTCCTTGAATCTTTGATTCATTGAGGAAGATTCCCTTGAAGGTCAGTCTCCCTCTCAAATATGTCATTTGAAATGGACATTTGACTTTATTCAGTTTAAGAATATTAGGCCTCCGTTTCCAGAACTCTCCTCAGTTATGCCTGATGTTCAATGGCAATGCTGCCCAAAATTATGTCAGCAGTGTACATTTTCACGCCTGCTAGACCCTCTAGCATCTAATTGTGAGGTGAACTACTTCTGGAGCCAAACATATTCTCAAAAGTAGACTTGGGAAGTGATATCTGCCAAATGGTGTGTTGAAAGTGCAGATCTCAGTGTCCAATGGGACCTACAACTATCCAGCTGATGCATCTAATTTGTTGAAGAATCTGACTCCTGCCATAAAAGACAATTGACTTCTTGGGGTGAAGTGGAAGTTTCTCTTCTCATATTTTTGTTCAGCTCTATAAACAGCTGTAATCCCCCTCCTTTTTTCTTTCTAAAATTACTCAAGAATGAAACCAACCTGTTGGTTCTTCTGTACTCTAAATGATACCACTTGATGTTTCGCAGCTCTTATTCTAGCATCTTCCACAAGCCTTAAAAAACTTTTCATGTAGGATGTACAAGTTCTCCAACTTCTCTTAACCATATCTTATATGCTAGTGGGAGGCACCCATTTCCTGTAAATACACCTTCATATGATGCTATTAATGCTTCATATCTGGTTCCATGTCTCTCTGTGGTATACATCTTCTTATCAAGTCCAAGCACCTCATATGTGTAGCCATAAGTGTGGTGGCTTGCCTTTTTGACCACCATTAACTCCTGTTTTATCATTTCCCTTTGTATTCAAGTGTCAATGTGCACTCTCCCAACACTAGAATTGTTCCTCCATTATAGTTTTTCCACAGACTTTTCACTTTTCCAATTGTGTTCCTTATTTCTCTCTTTCAGTTTATGTTACTATGTTTACTTGCCTCACTGTCTCTCATGTCCCACAAGTGCCATTGGTGCACATTTTAATTAACCAATCTTTTGAGTTTTCAGCCTCTTTTGTTGTTGTGGTTAAGAAGGAGCTCTTCTTCACCTGAGGAATTCCATTCTGCACTTAATGCACTTTCCTGCTTCCTCTAGCATAACGGTTGGGTTTATTACCATTTCTACTTATTGGCCTGTATGCAAGGCATTTCCTATACTCATGTTGGTTGCTACATTGCTGGCATTGTTTCTTACTTCCCATGTTTCTGTCCTTGCCCTACTTCATTTTGGTGAATGTTCCCTTGTTCGTTTAGCACATCTGTGAGCTCTGCACCTTTTTCTAGGCTATTTATTTTTTCTGCTTCATAGCATATATTATATAGTACCACTTCTAGTGTCTGATTCATTCCCTGTAGAAACTATTCACTGACTCTTTATTGTTACACCACAGGTCAATCTGGTCTTTAATGAGTCTTAATATTCCACAATCACAGGACTGACTTTTTAGTTTTAAGTCTGTGATAAACTCCTCTGTTTCCCCTTCATTCGGTGTTGTCCACTGAACACCTCCTTCTGATAAGTAACATTTTCCCTTGGTCACAATGATCCTTAACCATTTTTGTTATTTCTGCAAAACTTTCCTCTCTCCCCCCCATCACCATGTGTATGGAATGCACTGTATACATCCAGGGCTTCTGTGCCTGCCACTTAAGAGCAATCTTTTGCTCATCTTCCAGTTTATTTGCCTCCATGTCTCTCATACAGCTCAAATCGCTGTTTGAAATCTTTCCAGGCATATTTAGCATTTCCCCTGATTCTCAGGGTTTGTGGGAGTTACTTGGAGTTGCACAGGCTCTGCAGCAGCCACTGCAATCCTCCTTCTCTCACAGGGTCTTCCAGCACACTGTGCCCCCCACTCCTGGAACCATGTAGTATTTTTATGATGACCAGAGACCAGTAGCAAGATAAACCCTTTATTATGAACAGAGCTATGTACAACAATGAACCTACTACTATGTATAGCTACAGCCTACAACTGCCATGTTCTGGGCTTCTGTTTCTCTGCTACATGAGGAAGTGTGTCCCAGGAAACCAAAGACAGTATCTACAGTGTACAAGAAGTATGGCATCTCTATATTTACTGGAGAGCTAACTCTATAGCACAAGCTCCTTGAGGCTGAGATGATCTTTTTACTCCATCTCTATAGAGCATCCAGTAAACGAGGTCATGATCAGAGCTTCTAGGCGCTACTCTAACACAACAGTAATAAAACCAGCATTGCTCCACCAAGAAAAAACTAATCCTCTATTAAATTTATTATGTGAATTGAATTTGGCCCTAGCAAGAATTCTGACATGCTCTCTGTATTTCTTTGTTAAATAGCACTCCATTCAAGATGTGGCTATATGCACAGGCCTCCTTGGAAGGGTACTGTAAACAACCATCGTACAACTAGCCGGTCCTCAAATCTCTGCACTGCTAGGTAATCCCAATAAAACTGATTTGTAAAATGGTTGTGTGTTTTCTGTACAAGTCCAGGAACTCTTCACATGATTTAGTTGAGCTCTGATTTCTCAAACCATCAGAAGCACAGTTGTGCACACAAAATGGGAATTCCTCAAACTACATGCATAATTCAGGTATTTGCATGTACAGTTCAACCTTTAGGGGTCTACCTGCCCTCTGACACGTGCAATCACAGTAACTCCATGCAAAAATTAAGCAAGCAATTGCATTGGCAAACCAGGTTTTGTGATCTGGAATTGTCAAGCATCGCTTTCCTTTTCTGAGATTTACACTCAGAATTTAAGGCCAGAAAGGACCACCAGTTATGAGAAAACAGATTTATTAGCCGGACTAACAGATGAAATGCATCTGTGCTAATAAACCTGTGTTTCTTCATTAGAACTTAATGGTAGGGTTATAGGTAGCAATTTGAAATTTGCACAGAGAGGGCCATATTTTCAAAACTAACTACGCATTTGGGGGGGCCCCCAACCTGAGACATTTTAAAGGAGCCCTATTTTTCAGGAGGCCAAGTGCTCTGTGCTTTCTGACAATTAGTCCCCTTTAAGGGATTTCAAGTTGGGCCTCCAAAATCAGTCACTTTAGAAAATTTAGGTCACCATGTCCCATTGTTAACCAACCGCCCCTCCCCCCAACCTCCTAAAGTAGGCTTACCAAAAAACCATCATAAATATGGGTGTAAATATAAATATCTAGCAGCGTTAATAAAAGGACTGAAAAACCCCATGAGTAACACCATAAAAATTTTACCCACAGAAATTAAAAACTGGATGCCGTAGCACCATGCTAATGGAGACACTTAAAGATTCTGGAGATAATTAACATTTTCAAATTTAATTATAAGAAGTTAGAGATACATACTAAGGGAAAAGATATTTATATATTTTTAAAAAATAAAATAAATTTGATACTGCCCAAGTAAATTTACTTATTCTTCTAGGAAATGGTGTAATTGGCCCTTTAAGAATGTGCAGATACAATGAGTGAAGAGACTCTTGCTTTCTAGGTCAAACTGACTGGCAAGTGACTGCCAATGATAATTCAACATAGACAATGGCAATTTTGCTCAGCTGAGGCAGACTGGGGAAAAAATGACTGAGTGCAGTCAAAAAAGTAATATAAAAAGGACACTGTTGCTCAACCATTCTGTTGTGTGTATTGCGTGTCATTTTAGTTCCAGTTTTTCTTCTGCTTTTCACACCTGTTACCATTGCAGAGAGAACTAGATTCTTTTCTGGTTTAGGAATCAACTGAATTATTAACCAACTTCAAGATGCTGCATCTGATTCTGCTCTCCCTTTCACCTGGGCAGCCCCACTGAAGGCAATTAGTCACCTGGATAACCCAACTAAAATCAGTATGGTTACCTAGGTGTGATTGAGTGCAGAATTTGTACTTCAGAATCCATTACTAATGATGATCCAAGAGATAGAAAGAAAACAGCTTGACGTTCAGATCCCAGACTCGGTTTGAAGTGCTGACATTTACAACAAAACAACTCATTTTATTTGTAAATTTGGTAATTTTACATGACATTTTACAAGGACAGCAAACATTGGACCCATTATTTACATTTTCACAGTTTTCATAGAAAAGTCCATTTATTTTCTTGTTCCTTTTAAAGAGTTTGAAAAGTAGGAAGCTACATATTGTAGCTAAAGAGAAATACACATTACTTTTTGATTCTAAGTTAGAGACATTAGTAACAACTTTTGCATTGCCGATAAAAAAAAAAATCCAAGTTTCTGAATTTAACAGTTTCTTGCAAATAGATTTGCAAGGATTCTTCTACTCCCCTGTTGATGTTTGCATGTGTCGTTCCAAGAATACTGAGGTGAGTGAAACTGACTATGGAAAGAAATATCAATGCCCAAAGTAAACTGAAAAAAGGCAGAAAAACTGTGCTTACTTTTCAGTTACAGTAATTACAAAGTTGTCAGACAAATCAAATTTAAGTTGGTGTCCTTTTAAGAGAGTCTCATGGGTTAGTTTAAAAATATTAGCAGAATGGTGACGAGTATTGCATTTTAACATTACAAGTAGGATTCATGTATAACGTGGTTATAAAACTGCACAAGTGAGCACATCATTTACATTTTGTCAATCTGCCATTAACAATCCCTAGGAGAGGAGGTGTGGCTAAGTACAGTTTTGGGGACCTGGCAGGGGTGTAAGACAAAAAGGAACTGAATTAGGGTATGTCTACACGGGAAACTTCAAAGCGCTGCTGCAGAAACGCTCCCACGGCAGCGCTTTGAAGTGAGAGTGTGGTCACGCACGAGCGCTGGGAGAGAGCTCTCCCAGCGCTCCTGGTAATCCACTTCCATGAGCACTCTGAGCCTGTCTACACTAGCGCTTTAAAGCGCACGGGGGGGAAGAGGGTGATTTTTCACCCCCCTGAGCCACCAAGTTAGAGCGCTATAAAATGTAAGTGTAGACAAGCCCTTAGTGTCAAAGTAGAAGCAGGCAGTGGCTGCCAAAAGAAACCCCTGAGCCTGTCAGAAAGCTTCACTCTCTTATGGTTTAGAAGCAACAAACCATGGTACTGCCTTCCTCAACTGTGCACTGCTTCTTGCAAGTTGCTCACTGCTCCTCACAAAACAAGAGTTCAGCCTTTTCTGTAACTGCCCCTGCTCTTTGCTGCAAGTTACTAAATACTTTCTTAATCAGTTAACACTGCCACTTAATTCCCAGTTCACCAATGAACTCAGGTGTAGTTTATATTAGAGGCTTTGCCATATAATTTGGGTCTAGTATGCTGCACAGTAAAGAAGGCCCTGAATGCAAGTTTTATTGCTTTAAAGAAAACAATAGCATTTGCCTGTAAACACAGCTGCAGGTTATGGACAAGGTAACAGCAGACATACACTTTGTGAATAAAGTTCATGTTTTATTTCCCCCGGCCAAGGTTTGTGGGTGGGGAAGAGATAAGAGTGCGTAATTAATTCTCTCTGAAATTTTTACGATGCTCTAGTAATCCGGGTTATTGTCTGGTCCTTTAAAAATTCTGTTTAGCTAGTGGGATTAGGCAGCAGTCATAACAGAGGGTTCTGTGACAGCTGGAAAACAAAGAACAGCTGAAGAGAGAAGGAGAACACAGAGTTTTACAGTAAAGAGAAGTTGCATCTCCCCCTCCTCTCTAAATTTTTAGAGAGAAAAAACTGCAACATTTCCTACACACAGACACCCTATTTTGCTGCATGCTGACCTGAGGACTCATCAGGCTCCGGAAGTGGGAGGAACAGGTATATGGCTGAGTGGTTTAGGGCCTCCCAGCCCTCCATCGGTATGAGGAGCAACAGCACCTGCCCAGAATCATCTAGCCAACTCCTCCTTTCCCAGCCCACAACTCTCTTCTGTGAGAAGTTGGAAAGACAGACCTAGGCAGAGCCCAATGGCAAAAAACAGTTAATGACATCCCTTCCCCTCCTAGTGAAGGATACCTAGAGAAGTGTGACTTCAGGAAAGATGAGTACAATAGAATGGGGAGAAAGAGAGGAAGCTGCAACTGAGGAAATATAATGGGGAGGTGAATTTGAAAGAGAAAAACAATGAGTGAATAAGTAGAGACAAAGGCTTACCAGAGAGGAGAGTTTTGATAGAGAGGGGAAATAAAATGATAGTGCCAGAGGGACACAAGAAATGTAGAAGGGCAAGGACAGGACAGGTGAAAAAATAAGAATGTGAAGAGGACAAATCAAGAGTGCTTTGAAGAGAATGGAAAGGATATTTTAGTAAAACTGGACAGAAGAGAGACTAAAAGAAAGCAAAATAAAGCAGAGAAAAATGATGCAGTACTGTTACAGAAAGTTTGATGCCAGTGTCACCATACACACACAGTAAATAGAGTAACCGTACTGAGTCATGCCTAGTAACTACCATCAACCTCCTTCCCCTCAACTTATCTCACTGGAGGAGCATGTGGGCAGTGGGGCTTCATTCTAGTGGGAATAAACAGCTGTATGGGAATAAGAAAGGTTTCTTTTCTGGAGCAGTCTGGAAAGTAGTTTTAAGTAGTCCCAAAACTAGAGAAGGGGACTGAGGTTATAAACAGCAGAGTTATTTATACTTAAACAGATTTGTTCTTTAATAAAAGTAAAAAAAGCCCCAGGAATAGAAGTTAAACCTAGAAAGAGCTAGACAAGTTCACTGCATCCCAAGTACGAGACAGCTGATAAAAGGAAGGGCATCTCCCAGAAAAATCTCCATGAATAGAGGAGCAGAACGGAACTACAGCTGATTCATGTGTAAAGCGGCAGCCTCCAAATGGTGATATACTAGTATCACCTTGATAGCACCCAACACCCTAGCATACGTACAATTACTTACCTGACATACCATCTACATATACTAACAGACTTTGAAATCTGATTGTTTCCAGTAATAGTAGGATATGCTGTTACAATTTCTTACATTTGCTGATTTCTAACATTGATGGCATAGTAGAAAGCCTTAGTGATAGTTTGTGTTCACTATTTAATTTGCTATTGTACTTATTTCCATGCCCAAACAATGTGCCGTCATTCTGCTGTCTGTCTCCAACCTCTCCTCAAGATATTCTAGATACAGACAGGTAAGCCATCAATCTTAAATTTGGAAAGTAGTACATTATACTTTGCATTTTGGATCCATACATGATGGAAACATGTATTATTTAATGGGCTAAGTGCAGGCTCCAAACTTTGTCAATACACGAACATTAAAGCCTTCCAACCCGAATTATGGCAATTTAGGACATTTCCACCAATTATTCCTAGCTTGCAGACATGAAGTGCTACCTACAACAATGCTAAGCACAACTTCAGTTAAGAATATTCACGCATTTTAGTGTTTACTTCAGTATATTATAGATGAAGCATATCTGCCTTACTGGGAAAATAAAGAACATGTCACTTGTATTCAAGAACTTGAGCATACATTTCTTGACTCTCTTGATGAGAAAAGGTCCCATCCCAAGAACAGCTAGCTCAGGGTGCTCAGAGACCACTCCCCTCAGTATTACTGTCCAATGCCATGCCCAATCTGTCCTTAAGTGGAGGATACTTCATCTCCATTAAAGTTTATCACTAGCTGCTTGCCCAGTGGGCATGGAAATGCATCAAGAAAGCCAACTACACTCAAGAAAAAAAAAAAAAAAAAGGGAAGCTTTCTCAGCTGAACCTCCCTGACCACGCTATACCTCTCTGAAGTTGGAAAGAAACTCCTTCCTCCTGCCCCATACACATGTAACTATACTCAGATTAAGATTCCTTTGGGACAGAATTAGTTCATTTTTAAACTTTGTTTTAAGGCAGTTCACCACAAGTACAACTTTTTCAAATATCTCACACTCCCTGGAAGCTGCTTTGTTCCTAGAACTGGCCCTTACCAGACTATTTTCTAGACACGGCAGAACAAATTCCTTTCTGTCTGAGAGTTGCCATGGTAATGAGTCCCCTTTATCACATCCATGGTGATTTGGGCTGACCAAACAGACGGCCTTTGTACTCCTCTGTGCTGATCCTCCACATGCCACTGTAAAAGTGAATGCTAGTGAAGGAAGAGTAAAACGAAGGCTCACATCAGTTTCACACTACTGCTGTTTAAGCAACAGAACAGGTGTGGCTCTCTGGAAGAACCTCTCTCTGAATAATTCCAAAGGGTTGGGGCACAAGTATGGGATTTCTATGGGCTTGCCTACACTAGAAATTTTTGCCACTTAAACTATACTAATATAGTTAAGCAGCAAAATCCCCATCACACTGACACAGTTATACCAGTGCAAATGTTTATACTAGTAAAACTTACTTTAGTTTGGGAAGCAGAATGAACTATACTGGTATAAAATGCCTTCATAGTGGTAGAACTACCAGTTTTTTTAAAAAATGACAATTGACAACAGTTACACAAGTAAAATTTAAGTGTAGAACAGCACTAATATGCTACCTGTAAATCCCAGCAAAGGCTTGAAGAAAAATAAGTTTAGCACTAGAGAAATACGCAGAATTTGAGTTAATTTTTTTTTTTAAGTTATACATTATATTATACTGCAGTTCATGTCAGATTACTCAGTCATCTTAAAATAACATTTTCATTTAAATTTAGCTTGTGACATTTTCAAACAAAATATAATCTGAAAATGGTTAAGTCCCACTACTAGAAAGTCATTGTTTTTTTGTTTGTTTTTTTTACACAGGAATTTTCACTCTATTGAAATAATATTTCAAATCTCTCAGATTTAAGGGGGGGAGGAGGGGGAAATCTTCCTCTATCTTTCATGTTGCTACCTCTGAAGCTCTCCTCTGTAGGAGCCAAATACTCTATAGTATGAGCTGTGAAACCTTTTCAAAGTAATAATCCAAAAGGATAACAACATGGCCTAGAACTAGTGCTAAAGCTTCCACTTGTCCCTCTGTTCTTTTTTGCGCCCGTCTGTCAACACTTAACTCTCCCCTTGTGTGTGTTTAGTTAGATATGGAAAATTTTTAGCTTTTTCTGCTAAAGCTTGTTTACTTATAGTGTAGCACAGTTTATAGTTTAGTTAAAGTTTGCTTTTAGGATTTATCTACTAGGAATAATCCATTATGGGAGATGTTACGTATAAAATTAGAGAAAGAAGAATATTTGTTAAACCCTACATGAATGACCATTTAAGGACCAACTCCTCCAGAGTTTGAAGTGTTTAGGTAAAGAATGTCTGACGGGGTGATAAGAACCTCAGACTCAAAAGTCTCCAGGACACAAGCTACTCTCTTCTTCAGTAGATGGCCCAGGTCAGATGAATCTGGCAGTCAGAAATGGATCCATCAGGAAATAATGATGCACCCAGATTCAAGATCTGTAAGTATCCAGCTGTGTTCTAAAGTGCGCGCCTGCGCAGCTGCACCTGATGAGGAGAGCCCCACAGACGCGAAGCGACAGGGGCCTGGAGAGGAGAGAGGTGTAGGGTGAGGTGAGGAATAGGGGTGCGCAGGGAGCTTGGGGGCATACAAGGCTGCTGCGGCCAAGAGAGAAGCACCTCTTCCCCGGCCCCCAGGCTGCTGTGGCCAGTGGTGGGAGGAGTCCTCTCTCCCCACCACAGCCTCAGGGCAGCCTGCACCCCAAACCCCTCACCCCCCCGGTCCCTCCCCAGAACCCACAACCCCAGCCACAGCCCTCACCCCCTGCCCCCCGTATCCCATTCCTCTGCCCAGCCCTGAGCCCCATCCCACACCCTAAACCATTCATCCCAGCCCCACCTCAGAGCCCTAACGCCCCCCCAACACACACACACCTACGGTTGCCAACAGTCTAATCACACAAACCCAAACATCTTTGCCCCACCCGACCCTTCCCCAAGGTCATGTCCCCACTCGCTCCAGCACCTCTCCCTCCATCGCTTGCTCCCCCCACCCTCACTCACTGTCACCGGGCTGGGGTGAGGAATGAGCGCAGGCTCCAGGCTGAGCCCAGGGCAGGGGGTTCAGGTGCAGGAGGGGGCTCAGGGCTGTGGGCAGGAGGGTGGGGGACGGGAGGGGGTTCAAGGTGCAGGCTCCAGCCAGGTGGTGTTTGCCTTGGGTGGCTCCCAGAAGTGGCAGCATGCCCAGCAGCATCTCCTAGGCTCACGGATGGCCAGGCGTCTCTGTGCGCTGTCCCTGCCTGCAAGCACCACCCCCGCAGCTCCCATTAGCCACAGTTCCTTGTTCCCGGCCAATGGGAGATGCAGAGTCTGCACTCAGGGCAGCGCACAGAGACCCCCTCACCACTGGACATGTCGCTGCTTCCAGGAGTGGTGTGGAACCAGGGCAGGTAGGGAGCCTGCCTTAGCTCTGCCAGACTTTTAGGGGCCTAAAAACTCCCGGTTTGGCTTCAGTAGCCTCTAGGAGATCAAGCCAGGATCTGGGAGGGTTGGCAACCCTACCCCAACCCTTTGCCCCAGCCCTGAGCCCCCTCCCACACTTCAAACCCCCCCTGTCACACATCACCTCCATACTTGTGCACATAAAATTAATTCCGCACATGGATGGAAAAAATTAGAGGGAACATTGGTATCCATATCTGATATCTTTGATCCCTTTTCTGCAAGTTGAGCTGGTTGCCCCTTTACAGACTCAGAATGCAGATACCAAAGAGAAAGTATTAGCTGTGAGTAAGGCTACATTTTAGTCACGGGAATTTGTAGTAAAAGTCAGGGACAGGTCACTGGCAGTAAACAAAAATTCACAGCCCATGACCTGTCCATGACTTCTACTAAAAATATCAGTGAATAAAACTTGGGGGGGGGGGGAGGAGAGGGGGAGGAAGAGGGGAACAGAAGACCTGCCTGAGGCCCCACAGGTACTGGGAGAGGGCAGCTCAGCTCCTTGCGGGGGGGGGGGGGGGGGAAGCAGGCTGCAGCACATGGCCCGGGACCCCCACTAGTGCTGGGGGAGAGGGTTGGAGGTGCTGGCAGGCTCCCTACATGGCTCCACGGCTTCCCCACCCCCAGCGGCAGCAGAGTTTGGGTGTGGGAGGGGGTAGGGGATTGGGGCACGGGATGGGATGAGGCGGGTTCCAGGCGGCACTTATCTGAAGCCACGACATCCCCCTAGCTCAGCTGCTAGGCGGAGGCATGGCCAGGCAGTTCTGCGCACTGCCTCCACTTGCAGGCACTGCCCCCACAGCTCCCATTGGCAGCTCCTGGCCAATGGGAGCTGCAAAGCCAGCGCTCTGGGCAGAGGCAGCCCACAGAGCTGCCTGGCCACACCTAGCAGCTGAGCAAGGGGGATATCGCCACTTCGGGGGAGCCCCCCAGTAATCGCCACCCAGAGCCCGCCTCACCCCCCCCGTCCCCTCCCACACCAAACTCTGCTGCTGGGTGGGGCACAGGGGCATGGTGGCTCGAGACTGCCCCAGCAGCGGCCGGTGCACCTGGCGCAGGGGCTGCCTCGGGGGCACCAGCTACTGCAGAAGTCACGGAGGTCATGGAAAGTCACAGAATCCATGACCTCTGTGACAAACTCGCAGCTTAGCTATGAGGGATCCCAAAGAAACTAGGTTTCTGGTTTGATCCTTCACTGGTACAGAACCTAGGCCTACAATCTTAAAGGTCCTGAAGCTGGCAGGGCCTCCTGTGAATTGACACATCCAGACCTTTACCAACTGAACTTTGGAAGTGGCTTCCTCAGAGTCTTTTTTAAGGCTTTTGCATGTGTTCTAGAAGGAATCCATCTGGACTAATCTCTCCTGTGCCTCCCTGCTGAGTGGAGTCCAGTTTAAGGTTATGGTCCAGATTTTAAGAACCTTGAATCCCATGAGTCCTGGCTGCTTAAGAAATGGACACAGAAGGGAGAGTATGACCTCCCATAACATTTGGGACTTGGGCTGCAGCTTGGGGTCTCAAGCCTACCCCTCTTCCCAGGCTATAGAGCCTGAGTTCCAGTGCAAGCTGCAACTTCAAAGTATTGTCTATGCCATTATTTTCCATGGATAGACAAACATCTGGACCGGTTCAGGAAAAAGGCATATTTCTCAGTATCTCTCACTCTGCCAATGGCAAGTTACAGTTATTCTTGCAGATATATTTTCCTGACTTGCACAAGCACATTTCAGAGGTGAGTTGAGAGTTTAAGTCCGTTAATGAGTACTTTGCTATCTCCTGATCTTCCTTAAGAGTCTCCTAAAATACCAGACATGGTAACATTCACAGCTAGAAAACTGCCTTAAGTAAAGGCAACAAACCTTTTATTTGAAGAGACAGACAGATTCAACTTGGAGAAAAGAACTCTCAAAGGCTAAAAGGTGAGCAGGTCAACAGTGAGGTCTTTGGAGAAGTTAGTTTTCACTTAGGAAGAGGCATTCCCGTCTTCTGTTATAGGAGTGCCACGTCTGCCAGTTCCCCTTCACCTCCCCAAACATAGCTTCTAGTCCCACTGAAGTTCTAATACTAATCAAAACTCATTTATAGCCAATTGAAAGGCTATCTGCAGCCTCCGAGAGGTCGCCTTCTTCAGGCTCTGCAAAGCAACAGTTTTGATTTGCCCAAGGACCTTCAAACCTTCACATTAGCAGCCTCTACCCTTGATTCTATTTGGAGACCATTTTTAGGCCTTCAACCTTTAAGATGTGTACGGACTTAAAAAGATGTGGAAGAGACAGGAAGTATCTGAGGTTTCAGATGAACCACCACCATTAAGTTACAACCAGTTCTTTTTAGGCTGTCTGCAACTAGAGAGTAACATGGGTTGCCACTACTGTCAGATGATATGAGGACACACAGGAGTATCAATATCTTGATGACTAGCTTATTATACCCAATCACACAGAGAGGTGACTTCATATTCTAAAGTTTATGCTCTGTGTTCGACTCTCTAGAACTGAAAGAATACGAGACAATTATGGATCCCACTCAGCTTCTCACCTTCAGAGAAAAATTTCTCCTTAATGCGGGGCTGTACTGGATAGTGTTCTGAAGAGAACACAGCACTATCCATTGTGAATATAGACTATGACGGGCCAAGTGAGTGGGTTTTGGTGAGTGCCAGACAGAAAAAAGACAAACTATTTAAAATTAAGTTTTCACTAATTCCTTCACATTTAAATAATTTTCATGTCCCTCGCTAAATGATTCTGAAGAGGAAGTCAGATTAGCTAGAATGCACACAAAACTAACATGGGAAAGCTGAAGCTGTGCTTTAGAAAGCATGAAGTTCTTATGGACTTCTGAAAAAGTCTTGTTCTATTTGCAGTATCACATCAGAAGATGAAGTCAATCTGCAATGACCTCAAAGTGTTTATGACATAACATTTTAATATTACAAAGCTTTATGAAATGCTATTCCTACAAAAATCGTAAGTTAACTATAGTAGTTATACCAATTCCCTCTGATGGATATAAAAAGTTCCCATATTACAGCATTCCATATAACATACCACAGTGATGTAAGAGTAATGAATAAAGTTTAAAAAATTGATCAATCAAATTGCTAAGCAACTTTTTTCAGTATTAGCTGCCTAATGAATGGTTCCAAAATCTTCTGCAGCACTGGCCACCCAACAGCGACAGCTCCACAAGGGTCTTTGAGAGCAGTAACCTCCTGTAGACAATCTATATTCCCTTCAACAATGCTGGCTGTCCAGTAGTCTCTGTTCTGTTGTTTTCAATTACACTAACTCAGTGACAAGATACCAACAGTAAGATGGGAGATAAGAGGTTTTATAAGTTCTGTAGGGGATCCATTCCCAACCCTGTATTATCACTCAGTCACTAACAAAAGAAAATTACCTACCAGAATCCAGTATCACTCATAGCTCAGATCTCCACTTCAGCAAATAAGCTACTACTGAATCTCTCTTTATTCTCAGATATGATATGGACAATTTTAATTGTGGATTGCTATATTAATTATAAACATGTAAGTGACAAGTGACCTTTAAATTATATTTTATCAAACTTAGGTACTGATTATGTTCAGTTTATCCTACAGAGTATCGTAAACTGGAGTCCCTATCTACCATGCACCCATCCACTTTTACAGTCAAAATCGTCAGACAAAAGATTTCATCATTACCCTGTACTGACAGAAGCCAATATTAATTATTATTTGAATTAACCTCTGAGCCGTGGTTTTCTTTAGTACTCAATAAAGACAGGGACAATTTCTAATTACATTCTACCCTCATTAGTCAAGAGGGTGTAAAGCTATGTCTGAAGAGACTACTACACTTTTGCCTTGAAAGTGCTGTGGACTTCACTGTAAATCTTTTGATATCATCCACTTAGTAACTTACTGAATGCAAAAAAGTCAGCACAAAGGCTATTTCCCTGATAACTTAGCAAAGAGTGTTTTAAGCAATAGCATACTATGTACACAAGCATTTCAAAGAAAGTGCTTGCATCCATCCTGTACTGCAATACAAGCAGGAGGAAGTCATCAATTCCTACATTTTACAGCAAATAAAAAAAAAATCAGCAAATTTAACGTGTATCAATTTAGAAATATTAAGAGTTGAAATAGTTTGGAAGGAGTGATGTCCTGACTAAAATAAATCCCTACTCTTAAAGGATGAGTATTATCAAGTACTGCAATATAACGGAAGTAGACTTTCAATATTTCAGCTGAAAATATGAAGTGGTTTAATTCGGTTTATCTTCATAACCTATAACTTTCAAATAGCCAGCATAGTTTCAGATTTATCATTATAATTCAGATGTCATGTTTATCAAGCTCAGTCTTGAAGCCAGTTGGGTTTTTTTGCCCCACTGGTCCCCATGGAAAGCTGTTCCGGAACTTCACTCCTTTGATGGCTAGAAACCTTCATTTAATTTCAAGACTAACCTTGTGGATGGCCAGTTTATATAATTTGTTCTTGTGTCCACATTGGCACTTAGCTTAAATAAGCTCTCTCCCTCCCTAGTATTTATAGAGAGCAATCATCTCTCCCCTCAGCCTTCTTTTGGGTAGGCTAAACATGCCAGGCTCTAAGTCTCCTCTCACAAGATAGGTTTTCCATTCCTTGGATCATCCTAATAGCCCTTCTCTATACCTATTCATGTTTGAATTCATCTTTCTTAAACATGGGAGACCAAAACTGCACACAGTATTCCAGATGAGGTCTCACTAATGCCTTGTATGAGGACACTAACATTTCCTAATCTGTCCTGGAAAATACATCTCCTGATGCATCCTAGGATTGCATTAGCCTTTTTTATGGCCACATCACACTGGCAGCTCATAGTCATCCTGTGATCAACCAATATACCCAGGTCTTTCTCCTCTTCCAAATAATAAATCCACAGATTACAAGAAATTTTTTTCTATTAGTCCCTAAGTGCATGACTTGCATTTTACACTATTAAATGTCATCCCATTTCTACTATTCCAGTTTTCAAGGTTGTCCAGGTCATCTTGTATGATATTCCGGTCCTCCTCCATATTGGCAATACCTTCCAACCGTATTATCCACAAATTTTATTAGCACACTCCTGTGCCAAGGTCATTTATAAAAATGTTAAATAAGATTGGTCCCAAGACAATCCCTGAAGAAGTCCACTAGTAATCGCCCTTCAACTTGACAGTTCACCTTTCAGTACGACCTGTTGTAGTCTCCCCTTTAACCAGTTCTTTATCCACTTTTCAGTTCTCATATTAATCCCCGTCTTCTCCAATTTAACTAATAATTTCCCATGTGAAATTGTATCAAATGCCTTAATGAAATCTAAGTAGTTTAGATCTACTGCATTTTCTTTGTCTAAAAAAAAAAAAAAAAAAAAAAAAAAAAAATCAGTTTTTCACAAGTCCAGTGCACTATCCACTGAAGGACACTGTATCAAGAAGTATCAGAGGGGCAAAAATATTTTTTTTAATATTGTCAATGTCTCTTAACTAGGCTGTGAGAACAAACAAGTCTCTGGTCAACTCTTCCTGCATTTTTGCTTTGCAGCTCACTTCTAACACTGCTTAATTTCATCTCTGTGTTAGTACAGTATAAACCAGGGGTCGGCAACGTTTGGCACGCGCCTCGCCAGGGTAAGCACCCTGGCGGGCCGGGCCAGTTTTATTTACCTGCTGACGCGGCCGAACCTGCCGCGTCAGCAGGTAAATAAAACTGGCCCGGCCCGCCAGGGTGCTTACCCTGGCGAGGCGCGTGCCAAACGTTGCCGACCCCTGGTATAAACAAATTCAACCTGTGTAAATTGGTAGGTTATATTCAAGGATAAGCAGTCATGGAATCCTAGCATTTGAAACAGACTTTTACCTTTAGTCATATATTGTAGACCCACTGAATGGCTCAAGTTTAAGAATACGATTATTCATAGAAAGTAATTACAATTAAATTGACAGGGTTTGGTTGGGTTTTTTTTTTTTTTTTTTTTTTTTTTTTTTTTAATAAAAACTAAACCTTGAAACTAAACGAAATATTTGTAGAGGTTTTGGCAAATTCTGTTGTGAGTCCAAACCCTAAGGCATAATAAACTCAGTGTACAAAAGGCTATTAGATATCTACTACAGAACAGAGGTAAAATTTAACCACTAAAGATTCAAGTTTTCCAGTAGACAATGTGTATTTTCTGAGAGTTATAAGTCAAACATGGTAACACCGGTCTCCATGTACACTTACCAAGTTAGCCAGTTTTACTGTATTATCCACCCTTGATTTTGCGACAGTCAGTTTAGCTACTAGGCAAATGGCCATTAAGTATGGAGTTTTTTTTTTTTTTTTTTTTAAATCTAGCTCTAGTTTTTCCTAAGGAAAGTGGTAGACACTTTCAATTTGGCTAAGACATAAGCTCTAGGCTAGGTCATAGGTGTCCCTATTGGCATTTATTTGACAGCGTTAAGAATTTAAAAAAGTATACTTTGCATACAGGTATGTTATGTTAGTTCTAACAAACTGCCAACATTGAATTGAAACGGCATACATATACAGTGGAAGCTTCCACTGAACAGACATTCTAAAGGAGCCTTGCCTCTTTACATATATTCATGTGAGCGTGCACATGAAAAAAAGTAAGGCTCTGAAAGGTCCCCAGTTCATTCCTCGGGAGCCTTTTGTCTGACTGCGTGCACACACTGTCAAGTGTTCTACTACTGTCTAGCACATAGTTGTACACAATGAATGTTTTTCATTAACCTTGGAAATTCCTTAAGTTTAAAAAAAAAACCAAGATACATAGTGGAGCCCTCAAGTCCAAAATTGTGACAGTATCCTTAGCTCTAACAATGTTAACCTATATCCCAAAAGCATAATGCACTACAACAGTGGCTCCCAACCTTTACTCTGCCACAGCACATCTTGAGACCTTTAATTATTTTGAGGCACACCATATTGTCTCCAAATAAACTCATGAATATTCATGAGCTAATCCAGAATGAGGCTGGTAGCGTTAAAGTCAAAACAACCATGGTGGCTGTTAGATCGTGATCTGTCTTTTGTGCCAGAATTAACATTTTCAACAGTGGAAACTAAACATTAAAGCTAAATATAAGAACTCTGGACAAAAGCATGCTCAGTGGAGAAAGTGACACCCAGCCCCCTATCTCACACCAATTATGCCCCCATCCCTACCCAGCTCCCCCACCAGTTCTGCCCCCCAACTCCCCCACACATAGGTGCTGGAACTAGAGGTGCGAGGGGTACTGAAGTGGTTTCCATCATATACAGGGCTTACAATTTGATTCAATGACATTCAGCACCCTTATTATATAAATTGTTCCAGCATCCCTGCCCCCACCTCACCGCCTCCTGGGGTTCTTCCTCCTTCCCAATGCTGGGGGGCTGCAGCAGGGTCCCCACTCCCCTTCCAGGCTTGGGGGCAGCTCCATGGGCTCTTCCCCCAACCCAACGGCTGAAGGAGGCAGGGGGAGGGGCAAAGGAACCGACCTGTTGCTCTCAGGAGGGGAGGGAGTAGGAGAGGTAGACTAAGCTCTGATTGCCCTGCCTTCTCCAGGGGCAGAGCAACCAGAGCCGATGGCCAATCAGAAGGTGGCTTCCCCCCTTCGTTCCCCCTTGCCTGCCCCCACTCTGCAGGATTCAATGGAATGTGACACATGCATAATATTTGAAAGGGGCCTTCTCCTGGACAGCAAGAGTACAGAATGCAATCTGACTTTGACACTAAATTAACATACAAGGGAAGGAGTTTTGTGTTCTCATGTAGTTTTTCAAAAAAAAAAAAAAAATCCTGTGGCACACCTGTTTGGGCCTGATGGCACACCAACATGCCACGGCACACTAGTTGGGAAATCACTGCACTACAATACAGTGCCTAACATACCATTACTTTCCCACAGAACCCCTGCCTCATTCAGGATGGGGACTTGCCTAGTGTGCAGACTATTAAGTATAGGATTCATATTGAATCCAAGAGACAAAATAGGTATCAAAAAGCTGCTCCACTACCAGAGCTCTGCCCAGCTTGTACACTGATGAGCCAAGGGTCCAGAAAAATAGAGATATGTGACTACATAACTGAAAACTGTCAATGCATATGCACAAGGAGGCAAAGCTCAAGCTATGCAGGTAGCCTTAATCTTACTATTTCTAGATTTTTAGAACAGAACCATATTTTAAATACAAAAAAGTCATTAAAAAGAATCTGAACTTTGTAAATTCAGTCACTCAAAAGTTAGGAAGTGTCAGAATGAAGGTTGCCTGTGCAATCTTAATTTAGCCCCTTTGCGTGCATGTATGCTAGAGTCTTTATTTACATGATCATATACTTCTCTCTCCATACAGGATCCCCTTCTCATTCAGAGCACAGGACAGGTAATGCTCATTGAATGAAACAGGATTGTGTAGTGAATGAGGCTGTTGTCTGTAGGACCCATACCCCAACTTGCTGTAGAAATTACAAGAGAGAGAGAATGAGGGGATTTCATAGAGAAAGGATGAACTTGTAGTTAGGCAGCTGAATGCCACTTAGGAGAACAGGTTCTATTCCCAACTATGCCATTATTTCTTGGGCAAACACAAAGTTTTCAAACCCACTAATTTTCATGGCCATGTTCATTTCTTGATGCCCAACTTCAGCCTGATTTTCACAATACTGAGCACTTGTAACTGCAACTGAAGTCAATGACAGCTGTGAATCTGGCACAGAACAGTCTGGTTTGGAGGAAAGAACAGAGGGTTCGGAGTGAGGAGGTTCCAAGTCCTGAATCTGGCTCTACCACTGTATGAAATGTAGAGCCAATGAAGTCCATTTCTGGTGCAAGGTTTTGATGGTATGAAGAAAAGATGATATGGGGCTATAGACTGAATATTGAGAATAAATATTGAATAGTTGCCTCATTCCCTCAGCATTAGGCAGAGAACCTGTTGAAAAGACATGTCATCATGTAATAAAAGACTATAACATGCACATGCATGAGGAGACAGTTAAGATTGTGTGAACATTTTTTAAACTTTGTAGTGCCTGAATTTGCAATCCTAATAAAGTAGATTTTGTGTAACTAATTTACTAGTTTCTTTTAAAACACCCTACCAATTCTATATATGCAACTCTACTCCCTCAATATCACCTGGATCTGAATCGTGATCTTCAATGTATCAGCACAGAGCTCTGCACTAATAACCAACTACAATAGCAGGCAGCAGAAAGCTGCTCCCCCTGTGGATCAGCCACTAAATGAGAACAAGACACATCAAAACAGCAGGCTATAGATGCAAAGGTAGTCCCATTTAACAGACATGACTGAGCATATAGATATGGCAGATTCTGAGAGAAAGGGTGACTAGATCTTATTTTGTGACTCACGGGAGGGTGAGAACAAAGGGGAAACGAGATGGACAGGGTCACAAATCACATTATATGGTGACTTCATTTGTGTACATATAATGAAGTTACTCATCGCTAATGTTTTTTAACTGAAAGATAGACATTGGTTCCCCCCTTTTTTACCATTAGTTCTATTTTTGTGCTTTGAAATTTTTTCTTTAAATAAAAGCAAATTATGGCAAAAGGTACAATAACTTTACAGTCTTTGAATGTTTATACCAAAATTATACATTAGAAAGAGCATTAGTCTGATCCATTGTAGCAATTATGTTCCTAGTAAAAATCTGAGTTGAGTAAGCTATCATGAGGGGGGAGGGATAGCTCAATGGTTTGAGCATTGGCCTGCTAAACCCAGGGTTGTGAGCTCAATCCTTGAGGGGCCCACTTAAGGATCTGGGGCAAAATCAGTACTTGGTCCTGCTAGTGAAGGCAGGGGGCTGGACTTGATGACCTTTCAGGGTCCCTTCCAGTTCTATGAGATAGGTATATCTCCATATATTATTTTTTTATTATTATGAGAGAGATTACTCAAGAGATCCTACCAAAGAAACCATATAGGAAGTCAGTCTAGATGATCACAATGATCCCTTCTGACTTTCAAGTCTATATGAGTCCAACTTTTCCTTAAAAAAAAAAAAAAAAGGACCACATTAGCAAAGATTAACTCTGACCATCACTAAAATAATATTTTAGATGTATAGTGATACTACTATTTGCCTATATACCGTTCAATTTCTCAGTCATCACCCTCTTCCGTGAGATGTACAAGTATATGGAAAAATTAAGTTTGACCATTTTGTTAATCAATTAGCCTCCAAAGTCACCATTTATAAGGTTCTGTCTGGTATGGTACAATTGGCATATCATGTATACCATTCTGGGGATCATATATTAAATATCCAAGAGCAACGAAGAAGCAATTTGCCTTAAACAGAAGAATCTTAGTCTCTTCTACACACAACATCTTATCTGAAAAAGAAGTGAAACTACCTTTTGACCAGACATACAGAAATATGAACAGTGAAAAAAAATAGATTGAAGGCTTGGTAACCATCAAGACAACTGAGCAACTACATTATTGTTCCTATGTTTGGGAACAAACATTTTACATTGTAACACTTATACATGACACTAACTCTGGTTCAGGCTGACTACAAGTATTAAGCAACTACAGCAATGTTCTATATGGACAAGTAGTCTGGGAATAAAATACATAAATGTAGAGAATATTGATCTTTATTCATCCATAAAACTTGTTTCAGGTTTATTGCTTTTCATACCAGGCAGGCTTACCTTACATACTAAGCTATCTGATGAAAGGACTGTATGTATTTCAGTGTTTGTACAGCATCTTGTACAACAAGGCTCTGATCCTTACTGGGGCCTTTGGGCACTGCTGTAACATAAATATTACATAATTTAAAAATTTAGCTTGCTACCCACCGCAGCCAAAAATGAGAGAAAAAAATTGACTATTGCACTAGTAATAATCAAAGTGGCAGCTACCATTTTAACGTCACTGACGTTAAAATCACTATATGAGCTCAGATCTAAACCATCGTTCCTGAAAGTTAGCTGACTCTAAAGACCACCTCAACTTGCAAAAACTGAATAAATTAAAAAAAGAAACACTAAGAGAAAAATTAAAGCCAACATCACAGTGGAAACAGATGGAATTAATTATCAAATTGGAATGCATATATGGAGAGGTCAAGTTCCAAGTGACTTGCCGTATGTAGGTGGACGAGGGACCAAATATATACTGAGTGAAAAATCTCATCTTTATATAGACTTTTCCAAAGTATTTTGAAAAACTGGGTCCCCCAGGGCAGCATCTCAATGGGAAATAGTATATTTCACCCTTCCAGCTAGTTGGAAAGGGAGGCATACTATGTTTCTCCTATGGAACCTCCGGCACCAATATGAAGGCCATTTCAATTTCAAATTCAATTTGAATCTAGCTAACCTGCACTAAAATTCAAACATCCCCTTGCTCCTATCTGCAACAGATTAGGAAGAGAGGGCACAAACCCCTTTTCCCTCTCTTCTTTTCCTGGTGTCTAAATTGCCCCCCCTCTCACCTTTCCCTTGGATAATATAGCTATATCCTCCAATAAGTCACAATTTATACCGTGAAGTAACATTGAGTAAGAAAGCAGCAAACATGAGCAGATAGTTTCATGTAGTTGTCAAAGAGTAGGTTTTTATATTATGAAGTGCAAAATAGATGCGTTTTTGCACAGTAACTCTGGTGGGGGGGGAAAAAAGGGGGGAAGAGCAAGCACTTTTTCCCTTTAAACATGGTTATGAATGGTGACCCCATACAGACTTCATTAACTCCATAATATTTTACAGAAGGATTAAAGGGGATGCAGAAGTCTGTTTACACATTTATTGCCAACTGGAAACAAAAGTATAAAGGAGTAGCTAGCATATAGTTTTTCAATGCTAAAAAAAAGCAAATACCAGTTGTGCATGTTTTTAAGTGTCAATATACACCTCTACCTCAATACAACGCTATCCTCGGGAGCCAAAAAAATCTTACTGCGTTATAGGTGAAACCGCGTTATATCAAACTTGCTTTGATCCACCAGAGTGTGCAGCGCCGGCCGCCCGGAGCACTGCTTTACTGCATTATATCCGAATTCGTGTTATATCGGATCACGTTATATCAGGGTAGAGGTGTATTGTGGATGCAATTTTGTCACATGTTTGAGATGCTGGTTTTAAAAAGAAAAATACTAGTTGTGCATAGTTTTAAAAAAGACATCACAATTTACTGTGGATAGTTAGGGCTGCCCTACTATTTTCAGCAACAGCCATCCTCCCTATCCCCCACCCCCCCCCAAAAAAAAAAAAACAACAACAAACCAAGAATCACCCTTGCTCTCTTCCACTGCCAGTGGGTGTGAGAAGACCACCACCTGACCAGGCCTTGAGGCGGTGTAAACCACAAATCACCTGTGTTTAAGACTAACCCTGGGTTCAGCGGCAGGAAGTATAAAGGGCACAGCTCAGTGGTGAATGGCAGTCTTTTGTACTACACCTCATATAACGTGGTCCTCAGGAGCCAAAAATCCCTACCATGTTATAGGTGAAACCCCGTTATATTGGGGTAGGGGCGGCAGGGCTCCAGCGGTGATTTGGGGAGCCCAGGCCCTTTAAATTGCCAGCTGAGCCCCGCTGCCGCAGCCCCAGGGTAGCAGCGGCTGGGCTCCGGCGGTGATTTAAAGAGCCCTGGGCTCCCCGCAGCAGCCGGAGCCCTGGGCCCTTTAAAGCGCCGCCTGAGCCCCGTTGCCGGAGCCCCAGGGTTACCCCGCTATATGCGAACCCGTGTTTAAATAAAATAAATAAATATATGGAGATATACCTATCTCATAGAACTGGAAGAGACCCTGAAAGGTCATCGAGTCCAGTCTCCTGCCTTCACTAGCAGGACCAAGTACTGATTTTGCCCCAGATCCCCAAGTGGCCCACTCAAGGATTGAACTCACAACCCTGGGTTTAGCAGGCCAATGCTCAAACCACTGAGCTATCCCTCCCCTCCCCCTGTTGTATCGGGTCGCGTTATATCGGGGTAGAGGTGTACTTTCTATAATGTTATTTCATAATTTGTCTGGTTGGAGTTTTGGAAAAATTACCCAAAGATTTAAATACAGTGCTAGGCTTGTGAGAATCCCCACTTTTCCACCCAATCTGCTGCACTTTAACAGCTACTCTAATGGAGAAACTTGCAGACTAAGAATGCACTTGTATGTAGTGATTCTTCTTCTGCTCCAGCAGCTGAAGCATAAAATGGATACTTATCCTGATCAGTTTTACTCTAATGGGCAATGAAGAAAGTACCATGCTGCTTCCTCACATAGCAGTGGCCCTCCAAAGTTAACCAATGGAACAATTTACCACAGGTTGTGGTGGATTCTCTATCACTGACCATTGTTAAATCAAGATTGGATGTTTTTCTAAAATCCGCTCTAGAAATTATTTTGGGGAAGTTCTATGGCCAGTGTTATACAGGAGGTCAGACTAGATGATCTGAATGGTCCCTTCTAGCCTTGCAATCTATGAACTTTTGAAAAAGTTAGATGCAGTCAACTGGAGAGTGTTGGGGACAGAGGGAAATAACTTTAAATAAAGGGGCCCAAACCTGTTAATTTGAAGCTGGACTAATTACCCAATCCCAGTAATTACCTACGCTCTTCTCCCTGCCCTTCACAGGGAGGGTGAACCTCAAGTAATCTTCTGCTATATGAAGACCAGGCAGAATGTTTCAGTTGGTGTCACTAATGGAAGGACAGAATGTTGGAATTAAAAGACTGTTGCTTTTGAGTATAATCGCAGGAGAAAGGTAGAGTGAGCTTGAGGACAGCAGAGGTGCCCACAAGATGAAAGGGAGACATTTGTCTCAGTGAATGCTGCACGAACAGTACCAGTGAAGGGACACCAAGAGCAGACAATATTAACCAGTCCATAGAGAAAGTGCCAGAGTTTCCCCAGCTACCTCGGAGCTGAAGAAGTGCTTTGTAGAACTTCAACTGCCGCCTAGCTGATGGCC
Organism: Emys orbicularis; assembly: GCF_028017835.1. Lineage (NCBI taxonomy): Eukaryota > Metazoa > Chordata > Testudines > Emydidae > Emys > Emys orbicularis. Next base: position 65,770,496 of record NC_088684.1, read on the forward strand.
ATTTGTTTAAACAATATAATCTCAAACCACCATTTCTTCCCTCCTTCACTAATACCCAGCCACAGACTGAATTCTCATTCCTGGAACGAGAGCATCTCAGTAAGGAGTAAATGTAATTAATCTACTGCTCCCAACCACTTCTGCCTATCTCCGTCATATCAATAGTTAAATTGAATGAGGCTGGGAATTCAGTCTTTGAGAATCAAGAACACTTTGTAAATACTTTTCACAGGAGATTCCCCAACACCTTGCTTTTTTTGCCAAGTCAGTAAAAACCCCTGTTGGGCTCCCTGTGGAATTTCAACCAAAACCAGAAAGGACAGATGTGCATCTAATCAGTGAAAATGTAAGTAGGGTTAAATAGTTAAACTTCAAAAGACTCAAGTTTTGGGTTAAAGTTAGTTCTGATTTTAACCTACCAAGGTTGCCCATCCTAACATTGGAGTTAACGTGTCTTTTTGCATGGGTATTGGTACATATGTATACGTGCACCCATAAATGTAGGAATCCTTTCCTTAAGGGAAGATCATTTGTCAGGACGACTGCACAAATCTTAAAATCCTCCCACTAATTTGCAAGTGAAGTTGCAAATCTTGTAAATAAAGTCAGGGTTTTGGGTTTTTTTTATTCAAACCTAATACTCAGAGCTTCTGATCTCAAACACCCCTTACAAAAAAATAAAGAAACCTTGTCCACAGTTGTCTCAGCTTCTCAATAACTGAAGATTTGAATTTCTGGAGCTGATTATTTGCATTACTTAACCTGCCTAGTTGGGACTAGGTGAACCCCACTGGGGCAATGGCCAAAGGAAGTGAAGACTGTTCCTGTCCCAAAAAAAAGTGAAATTCCAAATTTAGAGAGAAACAAGCAGAGACCCAGAAAGTTGTATTCCAACCTTCTCTATATATATGCATATTTACAAACTTACAGACAGCAGAAGCAACAGCAAAGAGCTTTTTTCACATTTCCAGCCAAATGATTTATGTATTTAATGAGTCACTTCCACGTGCCAATGCCCACTTTTAAGATACAATGGGGATGGGGAAATATTACAGCATCTAGTTTATCTGTTTATATATTGTGACAAGAATCCCTTCTGTATAGAAAATGGCATCAAATTACATGAATCTAATGCTGCCATCGTTAACCAAGACTGAATGATGCCCAAGAACTAGTTAAAGGGTCAATTAGGCTGATTTAGTCAGCTAGCCTGTAAAGCATCCACCCTCTTGGACACTGATAAAAGACAAAATGCCTATTTAATAGGCTAGTATCCCCCAATATCAATCTTCTGGTGTGCCATCACAGCACAATTTTTGCAGCTGTTGGGACAAAAGAAGTCCAGATTTTTATTTTAAACTTGCATGTTTTTCAAACTTTTCTGCTGCTCCCATTTTAAATCACATAGGATTTGAACTAGAATTCCTCCTTCTAATGAAAGTGCTGAATACTTCAACCATTTCTTCTTTAAGTACTGTCTACTACAGCGGTTCTCAAACTTCGTTACACTGCGACCCCCTTCTGATAACAAAAATTACTACATGACCCCAGGAGAGGGGACTGAAGCCTGAGCCCCGCCGCCCTGGGAAGGGGGGCCAAAGCCCAAGGGCTTCAGCCTCAGGCAGTGGGGCTTGGGCTTCGGTTTCGGCCATGGGGCTTGGGCATTAGCCCCAGGCCCCAGCAAGTCTAATGCCAGCCCTGGCGAGCCCTTTAGAATGGGGTCGCGACCCACAGTTTGAGAACTGCTGGTCTACTAGATTCATTAGCTCGCATTTTAATCACTCTAGTTCCATCACCTTTAAATATAAATATACAAGGTTTGAAACTCCTCCCTAACCAGCCTAGGGATTTAAAGTAATATTTTTACAAATCTTTGCTCCTAAATCACGAATACTCGCTACTACAAAGCACTGTTTTTCATACACTAGGTCCTTTGCCATTATTCCTCTAAGGGGTTTTTAAGTTCCTGTCAACATCGGACCCAGTACTAGTGTACAGAGCTCCCTTCCCAGTGATCCAGAGCAACTGCAAATAGGATCGTAGGACTGGAAGGGACCTGGAGAGGTCATCAAGTCCAGTCCCCCAGACTCATGGCAGGACTAAATATTATCTAGACCATCCCTGAAAGGTGTTTGGAGATTTTTTTAAGAGGTTAGACAATGATGGAGATCCCAGATTATCTTAAATACGATGGTCACCGATGGAATTCTATTAATTTCTTTCAGTTAAATAAATTTTGGGGTGTGAACAAAATTGATTCTTGCAAACATGACTGTATTTGGGATACTAGCTACAAGCCAAAGCAGAGTTCATGGAACAGTTAACAAATTTGTCAAAGTAGGGCTGTGCTGCACAAAACAGTCACAAAATTATGAAATTTCTCTTCTTTGAAGTGCCCTTTTGAGATAAATCTAGTTACCTAGCTAATGTTAAGAAAATCGTTTCTCAGAAAAGATACATTATGAAGTAATTGCTGTTTTCTGTAAAGTTAGAATGTTACATTTCTTTGAAAATATGTACATCACATAGAACAAATGAGCTTATTTAACTGTAGCTATCATAACCTCAAGTGCTAGAGATTTGCATTCAAGGGTGTACGATAACCTTTTACATATATGCGACAAAAGAGGGCCTCATTTTTAAGAGATCTCAATTCTAAACAATTAAATAAAATAAATTTACATTAATGCAATGTTATGGTTGAATTTTTCATATGCAGAGCCAGGAAAATGAAAGTTATGGCTCCCATGATAACCACAACTTGATTCAGTTGCATATTTATATTTATACCATTATATATTGAGACAATTTATGTCATAACCAATTTACAGTTGCTGTGGGAATTGTAACTGAATTTCCTGACTTTATACACAAAGTCTCAACCAAAATACAATAGTCCATATTTTGGATTTTTTTTTTTAAACGATACATTCACATTACATTTTGTATGCTGCATGCCCCAGCAAATGGAACACCCTACAGAGGGCACAAAATGTGCATGAGAAAGAGAGCAGAGTATGATGGCACATACAGGCCACACTCACGGTTTCCTAAAGATGAGTATTCTGGGGCACTGGCAGAAAGAATGATCCACTTTAACCAAAAAGAACGAGGAGTACTTGTGGCACCTTAGAGACTAACAAATTTATTTGAGCATAAGCTTTTGTGGGCTAAAACCCACTTCATCGGATGGATGCAGTGGAAAATACAGTAGGAAGATATATATACACACAGAGAACATGAAAAATACGTGTTGCCATTTCAACTCTAACGAGACTAAACAATTAAGGTGGGCTATCAGCAGGAGAAAAAAAAAAACTTGTAGTGATAATCAGGATGGCCCATTTCAAACACCTGATAAGAAGGTGTGAGTAACAGTAGGGGGAAAATTAGCATGGGGAAATAGTTTTTACTTTGTGTAATGACCCATCCACTCCCAGTCTTTATTCAAGCCTAATTTAATGGTGTCCAGTTTGCAAATTAATTCCAGTTCTGCAGTTTTCCATTGGAGTATGGTTTTGAAGTTTTTTTGTTGAAGAATTGCAACTTTTAGGTCTGTAATTGAGTGACCAGGGAGGTTGAAGTGTTCTCCAACTGGTTTTTGAATGTTATAATTCTTGACGTCTGATTTGTGTCCATTTATTCTTTTGCATAGAGACTGTCTGGTTTGGCCAATGTACATGGCAGAGGGGCATTGCTGGCACATGATGGCAGTTTACATTGCATTTCAATGTGTACATCTATAGTGCCAGATTTCACTGTGGTATAAGAGTATTGGGTAAATAATGCCACACTGGATCAATTTTCTTCCAATAAGTCAAAGACACTTGTCAATGAGGAGTAAAACTGTGGGAAGTCTTAAAAATAAGCCACTGAAAGAATGAAATAAAAAGAATCCCCAAGTTAAACTGGCAAAAAAAAAAAAAAAAAAACCACAACTCTCCTACAATGGAACTAAAACAAGTTTTTTAAAAAACTGGTTATTTTTAAAAGGATACACATGTGTATGTAAGTCACCTTAGGGCAGGGGTTCTCAAACTCGGGGTCGGGACCCCTCAGGGGGTCACGAGGTTATTACATGGGGGGGGTTGCGAGCTGTCAACCTCCACCCCAAACCCCGCTCTGCCTCCAGCATTTATGATGATGTTAAATATATAAAAAGTGTTTTTAATTTAGGGGGGGGGGTCGCACTCAGAGGCTTGCTACATGAAAGGGGTCACCAGTAAAAAAAAGTTTGAGAGCCACTGCCTTAGGGCTACTAGGCATGAGAAATGTAACTGTAGAGTTGTTGTTTTTCCAAAGTTCTAAGTGCCTTAAAAATAGGGCTTAAAATAAATATGCCTTAACATTGTAGTAACAAAACACAATTTAATAACTGTTGTGACAAAATGACAAAAGGAAGTTCATAGTTAAAACAGATGGAGAAAACAGGATGGATTTATGAGTGAGAGCACATTACGTTTGAATTTCCTGCTCTTTACTTTGTGTCACAAATATAATATTGACTTTAAGTAATAGTGTGCATTTAGTATGCATGTTTTAAATAAGGTGGTTAGAAAAAATATTCTAGTTTTTTTTTTTTAAATCAAAAAAAAAAGACACCACTCCACAAATGCAACTTCTTTATTTCCACAAAGCTCAATTTCAAGCCATACCTCAGTGCTCCAAGGATGCATCTAAGAATGTCATGCTTCAAAACATTGCAACATGGAATGAAACAATGACCCCTGAAGAGGTGAATAACATGCACTGGTACAATTCTGCCATTTATTTTCAGGCTCTAAAGGACTCTATAAAAAGTTACCCTAGTTTGAGAACAAATTTCACAGCAAGGTATGTTTTTATAGTTTCATTATAAACTCTTGGGAAAGAAAGAGTGGGTAGGGTTTGCACCAAAAATTCTGACACTCTTATATACACCATAATGTGGACAGTTCATCTTGCCTAGACACTACCAAATACATACGCTGATTCTCACATTTGATCTATTCCCAGAACAAAAATAAAATATATATATATATACACACACAGGTTTTAGGTTATACATTTTTCAATACCGTAAAAAGATTCGAATTAGTAATTTTATAGAATGTTTAAAAAAGTCTGAAGGCAAGGGAATTCAAAGTTGCACTTAAAAATCAGGAAATATGTAAATAGACTAAAGATACTCCAAAAACACCTTGATTAACGAATGATGCATATTTCCAGACTTAACAGCTTAAAAGAGGCACTGTCAACTGAAGTCAGTCTGAAAATGTTTTACCTAGTATTCTTACAAGCAACACTTAAGATTACTATAGTAAAGAACTATGAAGGTTAAATAAGATAAGCACTCAAAAGTTAGGAAATGCAAGAGTTAAGGTAACCCATGCAACTTTGAGTCAGCTCCCTTGAGTATATGTGCATTTTGATAGTTTTGTCAAACATTGCATATAAAAACAGTAGCAAAGCCAGAAATAGAACCCAGCTCTGCTGATTCCTTGCCCAGTGCCTTAAACACAGGAAAGAATCCTCTATTCTTTCAACCCTCCATCAGATTCATTGTACATACTGTGCACTGAATGAGGCAATGGTCATTTAGCTCTACCAAGCATATGCACAAGTGGACAGAATTAAAGTGGAATGGGCAACCTTACTTTTGGCATTTCCTTATTTCTGAGGCCTGGTCTACACTACCTAACTCTGTAAGCGTCTACACTAAAATGTAGCTCCTACTGATATAACTTGCCCACAACATCGACTTAATAAATCCACCTCCGCGAGAGGTGTAGCACTTAAGTCGATGTAGTTAAGTCGATACAGTGTCACGGTAGACACTGATTTGCTTTCATTGACTATTGCTGCCTTTCAGAGGACATCCCACAATGTCCCACACCGACACTTACATCCGGTGCAAGCACTCCTGGTAAGGACGTGCACCGCCAACACAAGGAGCGTAGTGGGGATGTGTAAAACTGACTCAATTACTGCAGTGGCTGTACACTGACATAACTTAGGTTGACAATTTTGTGGTGTAAACATGCCCTGAGTGCTTGAATTTACAAGCATGACATTCTTTAATCAGTATTGGACAAAAAAAAAGTAAGTTAAATTTTATCTGGAATCATTATTGACCTTCACTAGGGTCCTCAGGAAGGTTTGAGATCAAGACCTTTAGGTCCACAGCAGAGACATCTAGCACTTAAACTGAACTAGCAGCTTCACCAGCAGCAGTCAGTTAACTCTCTGAATCAGCCACTAATGAGGGGTAGGATACAAACTATGCCAGTTGCTTGTACAACTATTTTCTAGACAATAATGGAGTGTTAGGAATAAGAATTTCTAGGCTTTATTCCTTGCTCTGCAAGGCAGCATGATCTAGTGATTACTGACACCAGAACCTAATAAATCTGGCATATCCATTCTGAAAGGCAGCATGACTGCAGATGAGACTTAGAGCGGTCTCTAATATGGCAGACTCATCTTCAGCTTTGATGTGATCTTATGCAACCTCTCAGTTTACCCCCATTTTACAGATGAGTTTATGATACTTACCTGCCTCCTAAATTAGGGGGCAAGAACCCTTGCTCAAGAACTGAAATTAAAACTCTGCCTCCTCCTGGCTTCCAACCCAACACTCCTTCCCTTAAAACAAAGACGGGACTGCTTTTGCATATCAACAATAGCTCACACTCTCTAAGGCTGAGGAATATGCTCAGTGCAGACAGAAGGTTCAAAGCTGCAGCAAACCTCGAATAAGCATGCGTAAATGGTGATTTTCAGAGGCTTATAAACTGGCCAAATTTCTATGGATTTTCATGATAGTAAAATGCACCTCTCACTCCATGAGCACATCCCTGACAAATTACAAATCCTACTTTAAACAAGGCAGTAAAGCTCTTCAAAGAAAGTTTTTTAAAAAAACATCGGCAAAATACATATTTTCCCCTAGCCTTAGTCTCAGAAGTGGCTATGTTATATTTGCTGAGATTTTCCTAAAATATTCAGCCTGAAGCAGTGACCAAGCATGGAAAATTTCAGTCAAAATGGTTGAAGTTAGGCAAAGTTATAAGCAACTGAAAACAGGGGCTTGTAATGGAAAGTGTTAGGCAACCTAAACTATAAAACTCCTACCAACTCTGCCTATAGCAGAACAAGATTTTTTTTTTTTTTAGTTTATTTATTTTGTGTATTTGATAGCATTTCATGTACATTACGTTTCACCACTTCCCCTCTATAACTAGTTTCCTATGTTTATGTGTCTTCCCCCAACAAAGATACAAACACTCAAAAAAAAAAATACTAATTTCTGCAAGTTCAGAAATTTTTTAAAAGAGGCTAAAGGGTAGGTGTGATACTTAAAAATACTTATGGCAGGATACTCAAAAGTGCTCAGCATTAAACTAATTCTGCTCCCAATGATGACACCAACATACTTTTACAGTAAGTAGCAATAAGACATAATTAAAATGTATAAAACACTAAGATCATTGATGAAATGTGCTACATAAATGCTAAGGCTTATTAACTCCATTGTAGCAGGCCTGAAAATACCATTATGAACTTAGGAAACCAGTTTAGAATAAAACTCATAGGTTCCTGCATGTGTCTGTTCAGTCCACTAGACAAACTTATAAAGACTGACCAAATATTGGTCTCATAGGGTATGTCTAGAACAGGGGTGGGCAAACTACAGCCCGGGGTCCGCATCCGGCCCTTCAGACATTTTAATCTGGTCCTTGAGCTCCCACCAGGGAGCAGGGTCCAGGGCTTGCCCTGCTCCGGTGCTCCAGCCAGGGCGCAGGGTTGAGAGCTTAGCCCACTCCATGTGTGCCGTGGCTCCGCGTGGCTCCCGGAAGCAGCGGCATGTCCCCCCTCCAGCTCCTACATGTAGGGGCAGCCAGGGGGCTCCAAACGATGCCCCCGCCCCAAGCACTGCCCCCACAGCTCCCATTGGCCAGGAACTGTGGTCAATGGGAGCTGTAGGGGGTGAGGCCTGCAGACGGGGCAGCGCACAGAGCCACCTGGCAATGCAGAAAGCGGAGGGGGGACATGCCGCTGCTTCCAGGAACTGCTTGAGGTAAGCGCCACCAGGAGCCTGCACCCCTGACCCCCTCACGTGCCCCAACCCCCTGCCCCAGCCCTGATTCCCTTCCCACCCGGAGTACCCTCCCGCACCCCCAACCCCTCATCCCCAGCTGCACCCCAGAGCCCACACCCCCAGCCGGAGACCTCACCCCAACCCCTTGCCCCAGTCTGGAGCCCCCTCCCACACCCTGAACTCCTCATTTCTGGCCCCACTCCACAGCCCGCAACCCCAGCCGGAGCCTTCACCCCATCCTGCACCCCAACCCCCAATTTCGTGAGCATTCATGGCCCGCCATGCAATTTACATACCCAGATGTAGCCCTTGGGCCAAAAAGTTTGCCAACCCCTGGTCTAGACTAACTGGGAGGTGTGATTGCAGCATGTACAGACATATCTGAGCTAGCTTTGGTCAAATTAAAGTTTAGGTCAAATTAAAGTTTTGCACAAAGATCAAGGGTAGTATATGGTCTTTACATAGTAGCTCAAGCTTTTGTTTACTATTTGTTCATTGCCTTGCCACATTCGGCCTCAGGCAAAGGGAAAATATACTCACTTATTTTTCCTATTCTTCCTTGTCTTTGTGTCCTCTGTTCCTTCCTCAGCATTTCTTGCAGCAATTCCCACCCCCAGCAGCTTCACTCCCACCAGCTTCCTCCTTTCATCCACTAAGTAGTTAATCTACATTAAAGCGTTATCATTAGCCTGTACAGTCAGCACCCCAGATAGATTACTGGGGAGCAGAGTTGTTCATACCTCTGAGTCATTGTTTCAGGCTCAATGCAGACTCAAGACATCACCACTGCATTGATCTACACTAAGAGAATGGCTAGGAGTTTTCTTTTTATTTTAAATCTGAATCTGAGCATCCCATGCAGGCCACAAATGCATCCGAGACTAGATCTGGTCCCACTGTCGGATGTTTTACAGCTAGGCTGTGGGGTTCCAAAGCCCATTAAAGCAAGCACGTAACTAAAACGTTCACGCTGAATACAATTAAAGCCACCAGTCCTCACTGAGACTAACAATAGAAGCTTGTAACTTCAAGTTCCAGTCACTGGAGATATGACAAGCCAAAAATGTTAGAATTATCTTTTATTGAACCAACTTCTGTTGGTGAAAGAAACAAGCTTTCAAACGCCACAGAGCTCTTCTTCAGGTCTTCATGGCTATCACAACATTGCAAACAGGAAACTAATCAGGAGTTAAAACCTCATTAAGAACTCATTTCAAATACACCTTGTCTACTTTGCCTCAAGCTTTCCAGAAGATTTCTACCCTACCATAAGTACAGAGACATAAGATTTGGTTTTGAAAACAAAGGAGGAGGGGGAAGACCAAGTGGACTTTTAATGGAAAACTAGCTTAATCCTAACTGACTGAGAAATGTCTGTCCATAACACTGTAATCAATTTATGTATCTACACAATACAGCTGCTTGTCATTTGAAGAACCTAGCCCTTTAGAACAGTCTTGAAAATTACATCAAAACTATAGAAGCATTCTGTAAAGGGTACCCTGAGTAAGATACACAGCATAAAAATTCCTGTAAGTAATTTATGTAAGATGTTCATCTCTTCCTTGAGATATGTATAAATGTGTTTAAGTATAACTGTCAATTTCTATTACTCTGGAGAACAGTGACAGCATAATATTAAAACTGCTCAGTTACTCTCACTGATATTTTACTTCATCCAATATCGTCTTCATGATTTCCCCCACCCTTTTTAACCTAAGGAATGTTTGATATGATGCAAGTTATATTACATTTGTTTATTTCAATAATATAAAGCTTTAGAATTTCTCTAGAAAATAGCCTGAGTCAGTATAATAGCAATAAACATCTGATGAGACCATGCTGAGAAGTTTCACAGGATACAAATTATTCCTGGATACACTCATTTGATTTTTTCATTAGTCTCATTACATTGGGCAAATATACAGGTGTGAATAATTGACACCATTGTGAGTGATTGCTAATTTGATAAAATTTGTGATATTCAGGTTGACTCACAGTCTTGAGAAGTCAGATTGAGGACTTGAGGTTTGCCAAAATAGTGCAAGGAAAGGACCAGTGGGATAATAGAAGCATCTTTTTTTTTTTAAAAAAAAGAGGCAATAAAGAAGATTAAGTATATCAGCTTAGGCAAGGCATTTTATAAATGATTAAATCTTCAGGTTTCTCATCCCTCTATCCAAAAAGAAATGAGTTTTGTCTTCACACACCATCTTAAAAGAACACAACTGAAGTCTAAGTTTATTATCAAGTGCCTTTAGAGCACTCATATCCTCACTAACTGCAACCAATTATGGTTTAAAAATAAATATATACGGTCTTGAGCCAAGATTACTCTTTTAACTCAATGACAATACACTCAACTGCAAAGCTCAGGAAACAGATTCAGATCCCACCAATAGCATCCCTGCCTAAGGCATGTATTGATGTTGATTGGGGATATTCAATAGCCTTCAACTGTATTGAAAGCTACCGAACTCTTTACTATAGTAAAAGCCAGAATACACTATGTATGACATGTCTACAGTTTAGGCACTCAGATTTTCCAGTGTATGAGAAGTTTTTGCAATAGATGTCAGATTAAGAAAAGCCTTAAGACAAAGTTAACTAGAAGTACAGGATAATGCAATTAAACAGAAGAAACTCCTACTATTTTCACATTAAATAAAAAACTTGGCAATGAACAAAAAAAGGACAACCAAATTAGCTACTGTAACTATAAAGGCAACAGCTTAAATGACCATAAATTTCACAAAAGGCTTTATCATTAAGACTCTAAAAACCCATGTTCCTGATCAGCAATCTTGCCAATTTTTCCTTAATACAAGAGGGAAAGTGTTCTCTTTTGAAGCCATCACCACTATTAAATATATTACAAGAGGATGACATCCATGCTCTCCAAAAACCCCAAGGAAAGTATTTGGAGAGAGACAGCAAGCCCACAAATGGCAAGTTACGTTTCCATATCCCAATGAGAGTTTGACCTAAATCTCTAGTTTCTTAGGTTTCTGGACCAGTGCTTTCCCCCCCCCCCCCCCCCTCAGTGGATAGATTTGCCATACTTTGTGAAAGACTGCCTAGTGCAGATATGCCATTTCACTTGAGAAGCGATAAGTGATCACTCCCACTGCAGAACTAGACTGTTTACAGTAGCAAATGGGCAGCTCAGCTGCAAGAATCCTTGACTTGCTGTTCACTCTGACGAAGTTCAAGGCATGCAACTGCAACCAGCCATATACCTTGAGGCACCTCTACTTGTTTAGTGTCTGCATCAAGGAAATGCACCCTGTCCGAAAACTCTATGTCCACTTCCACTATTCAACCTTAAGCACCTAGCACAGACAAGTGGCTTTTCTGATCTGTGAAACCGAACATTAATCTTTTTCACATGAAAAATTCTCCTCAGAACAGCGATCTAATCTAGTACTTTACCCAACATTCCTCCAGTACTCAACCTTTCTAAAAAATTCTCTCAGCACTGAATAACTGTCTCCCTCTCTCTAGTCTACCTTTTCTATTTCTTGAAAAATAGTCTTCTCAATATTCAGTCACTTTAGCAGGTTTTTAATCTAACCAAAATAAAAAAAGCCAACAGAAAAATACATTTTTTTCCTGTTTGACTTTTCCACTTCTCTCTTTAACCTCAATGCAGCCTTCAACACATGAGTCCAGGACAACCCTGTTCCCTCAAACTAGGGGTGATGCTGTAGTTATAGTTCTGCTTCTATTTAACAAACCATTCTTTCCAATGGCAGTTCCACATCTGTGACAAGACTCCTTCTGTATGAAATGCCACAACATTCAAATCTTTATCATCTTTTTTCTAGGTAACTGAGTTTTTTGTGGGGGAAGGGGAGGAAGAGGAGTTACTACATTTTTCTTGTCAAGTAGAGCTCCAGCAGCAGCAGTATGAAACACATGAATTTCTTTTAAATATCACTTTCTCTTCTGAGGAAGGAGTAGAACTTAAGAATCCTGCAACTGTGATTTCTCTATATAGAAGTAAGAAGGTATAGCCCTGTGGAAATCAAGACAGAGAAGAGGAAGGCAAGAAGGAACTACAAAAAGTCTGCTTATCTGTCTCCCAGGAAGGCTGAACCAAACAGAGGGAGAAAACAAATCTGCCCACTCCCTCTAGTAGCCAGGTGAGCTCAAAATATAGCAGCCTCTTAGAAGAAAAGCTAACATGAAAGAGTGGCGTTATCCAGCACACCTCTCCCAGACTTGTTAAGTCTCCTGCACCGGCTAGGTGCTCCTGTTTCTAGCTGCTTTCTAAATTGCTCCTGCTTAGGAGCTTAAATCAAGTGATTTAGAGAGCTGATGAGAAACTTTAAGGCTGAATCTCTACCATCAGGGCTGCTTGAGGCAGGATCTGGACTCTAGACATACAGGAGCCGGTGAGCAGTAACCAGGAATCAGCAGCCAGGGCCAGAGGTCCCCCAACCAGGGGGTAAGGGGCAAAGAGCAACCCCAAACAGCCACCCTAGCAGCACAGCCAAACTATCTCCCAGCTGATGACAGAAAGCAGATATCCTCCTTCTAACCCAGGACAAGAAGCAGCCCGCACCAGGGGCGAGCAATTCTTCATCACTCCAAGATATAGAAAAACTAGGGGCAGAGCCTCTGGTAAACACCAGATTTACCTAGATATCAACCCAGGGAGATTCCAGACACAGCTATGAACACAGCATTTCCTACACTCCTAAAGCTTGTTCCATGCTAGTTTTGTTAGTTCTGGTTATCAGGATATTTGCTATCATATACATAAATATTGCAATACATATCACTGAATACAAAAGCTAGAGTCATTTTCCAAGAGCCAGATTTCTAACTTTCAACTTAACAGGTATGCTCTCCTATCTCAGCAAGTCTGGAGGTTTCAGCAAGATAGGGGAAGGGGTGCTACATACTGAACTATAAACTAGAGCACAGTCCTTGGAACCCAGTAGTTCACCATATCTATCTAGGATTTTACACCACACCCCACCACAATATCTGAACAGCTCTTACCCTTATCATGCCCCTCCCCCACGCCATCTTTTGAATCTGTCTCTAAGAAGTGTTTGATAGTTTTCAATTCAGATCTCTCCCGATGATCTTACTTTCAGCTTTATGCTAATACTAAACCACGTCCCTCTGATCACCTTTAAAAAGGACTTCTCTCTGTCCTCTCTCTGCCAGTTCCTACCAAGTAAACTTGTAGCTTTGTGTCACAACTTCCATCAGATAGGTGGATTAATAAATCTTTGTCAGAAAACACCTTGAGAGACAAATTACCCTCAGCTCCGATCTTCCACTTACTGAAACAATGAAAAGTGGAGGCATTCTTGACTTTGAATTCTTCTCCTCTCACACAGAGATAGTGAGATTTGAAGGTTTAGAGTAGCATTCTCTCCCATGTATTGTACAGACTCATCTCTACCTCCCTTTATTTCCTTTTTCCACTGATCATCATAACCTCTCCATGGCCTTCTCAAGTCCCAATTATTTAGGCTCCAGCGTTGTCAGAATGCCACTTTCCGCATTATCTCTTACAAAGAATGCCTACGGGCTCCTCAACACATACTAGTCAGCCCCATTCCTGTGCAAATCCACTAGCCCCCTATTTCAAGATTCAGGACACAACTCCCCTTACTAAAATCCTCTTTGGACTTACTCCAGTCCCTTATCTACTTTGTCTCTATTATCTCTCATGAAGGCTAGAGTATGTCTCCAGAAAAACTTCAACTGTGCAAGTACCTTCTTCCTTATGCCTCCTGTCACATGGAACAGCGTTCCTATATCAACATAATTATTTCTATCTCATTTAAAATCTCATCTGCATACATTTTTCCCTTGCCTCTACCTCTTAACTAACTTCTCCAATCCACTATTTTAACTCTCAAGAATATTAGGATAGAGTTTTCATGAAATGTACAACACAAAATAAAGCTTAATGTGTAAAACTGTAAAATATTGAAAACACTTTTCTATTCAAAGATGCATGAATAATCCTGACTGCAACTTTCTGAAATATATAAAGTGATCAAGTTGAGCTATTCTGGCATTTTAGAGATAACACAACACATTTCCTCTCTTTGGGTCAGAGTTTGGGTTCTAAACTTTGACTTCAGTGGGCTTTGGATCAGACCCTTGGTTCTTTACACTAGTTGGAAGCTCCCTTACATCTTAGGGACAAAGTAAGATTATTAGGAATTGAGATGATTGATTATTTTTTAAACAAATCTTCATTATCTGACCCTAGCAACAAACAAACAACAACAAACTAAAAAAACAAAAACAAAAAAGCAAGCAACTCCATCAAGCAAACAAAGAGCAGCATAAACTGGGAGGTTTGACAAAGGACTTTTCAATACAAATGTAAGAGGAGTGGTTCAGTCTTGAGAGAAAACACAAAGGAGATATTACAGGTATATTTTAAAAATGATACAAGATCTGATTTCTACCTACAGCAAAGTTTACTACACTTCATAAAACATTTATGTTTAATAGTGGGAGTGAAATACCAAATGAGAGATTTAAAAAAAAAAAAAAAAAAAAGTATGGCATTTGAATTGTCTACAAAAAAACTCCAAACATTTGCATATAAGGCAATTTATTGCAAAATTTGATTACTAGAGCAGGGTTTAATAGACAACTACCTGTTGAAATCATGAGCTCACTATTATTTACAATGTATAACTTAAAGTAACTCAGCAATATTACAGACTAGAAGGTTTTAAAAGTTACTCAGCGCTGCTGTTATTCATAGGAAGGCAACTTTTAATCATAGTAAACAAAGTGGGCCCATATTTCAATGAACTCTGAACAAAATAACCTCTAGGATCAAGATTATATATGGTGAAACTTAATTTTCCTCACAGAACCATTAGGAAGAAGGCAGACATTTTGGCTGCACTGACTTTTCCAGACAATTGATTCTTGAAGTTATTTATTCCCCACCATTCCCCTCAAGGCCCTCTCGTTACAGCAATTGTCTCTATGTCAGAGGAAGGTTGGATACAGCTCCCTCCAAAGCCAGGCAACACCACACCCAAAATAGCTACAGGGGTCACAACAAGGCAAAGTGTTCCCTAGTTCATGACAGCAGGGGCTTGTAGTCAGCTCCCAAACAGGGGTGCTGGAACAATTTGGGGGGGGGGGGGTGGGAAAGGAGATCTGAGAGCCATTGAACCAAACTGTAAAGTCTGTATATAATGGAATCCACTTTAAGTCTGGGGGTGTGGCCGCACCACCAGCACCTATACTCCCAAATGCCAATCAACTTTCAAAATAGAGTTCTGATACCACTAATCTGACCTATTATTAAATGAGTGGTCTTGCTTATTTTTTCCCCATTTTTACATTAAAATGCATCCTTAAAAGTTTCACTGCCATCAGTCTGTTTCTCCAAGTTTTAAGAAAAGCACACTATTTGATATAAACATGAAGAGAAAAGAACACTATGTTCAGAAACAGCTATGGAACAGTATGCATGAAATTAAAGAGGTCAGAAACTTAGGGATAATCAGCTCCTACCTGATTTTTTTCTAGATGCATATTTACAGCTTTAAAAACAAAAAAACAAAAAAAATCACAGCTGGAAGATAGGAATTAATCAGTTTCTGTATATTTAAGAACATCCTTAAGAGCTTTGTTGTCATATTGAGACACTTGGAATGTATTCTCTACATCACAGAAAGCTTCTTATTGAATGGAATAATTATTTAGAAAATAGTGGAGAATAAAGGCATTTCAGTTTGTAACCATGCAATGTATTTTCACTCTGAGCAATCCATGGTAAAATAAGAGTCACAGAAAGTTAGATTATATGGATGGAAACAAAACAAAACGAAGACTTCAAGTTTTAGCACCTTGCCAGAAGCGTTCTAAAAAAAATAACGTTACATATCCTGTAACTGCTGCTCTACAATAAATTATCCATCTCTCTGCAACAAAGGATCCTAAAACCAGATTAGGTCTCCTTAGAATAAACTGTTTTCCTCCTCTTAACTTTGGTAGGATTCCAACAACAGTCATCTTAAATCTTGGCTCAAATAAGTTAGAGAGAGTCTTTATAGCAAGTGTCCTATTTATGGGTGTAAGACTGGTTGGGAAATAAAGAAAGGATGCATTAAGGAAGAAGTTGGAATCTGCCACAGATGGAACTAGGTAGTGGCAGCAGATTAATGCAACAGCCTTTTGCCCCTTTGGAGAATAGATTAAAAATGGAAATTAAGGTCTTGTCTACACAAGGAAGTTTTACCAGTGTAACTAAATCAGTTTAGTATAGTTTTCATATTGTAGGCAAGGCCTAAACCACAATAGAAGAAAGTATGCTGTTTCATCCATATCGCCTCTGAGCATCACTAAAACATTCCCTAATCCAGAACAACGGGTAATCTATCCACAGGAACGACATAGGAGAGGGGTTGCAAGACAAGAATGAGGTATATTTGTAGAGATTGCTGTGCAACTGCTCCACACCACCAGCCCCAACTTGATCCAGACAGCCTCATTTGTGAACACTAAATTCACCCATTCAAACATTCAGCAGATTTTAAAAGCCTTCCATCTGGAAATTAATTGACAGATATACTACCTACAGGAAATGAAGGCTAAAGATTTGGTATAGAATTAAAGGCACTTACATGTTTGTTTCCCCCCCTTCCCCATCTTTCAGGCCCCTTCTTCCCTCCTCACACACACTGCTTAAACGGGTCACATCAGAATTTAGATAGATATAGCCAGTATCAGACAATATAATATGGTCATGCCAATCCAAAGAGTCACAATGCAAGATTTAGGAGATTCTCTTGAAATAGTATTGCAAATAATAATTAGTTTCTTAAGGCTTTTGCCCTTTACAGATGCAAAAATCATCTGTTTTTCCCCAACTGTCTCTCTATACTTAAGACTGTCTTTAGATAAGGGCCTAGGCCATTTCCATTGAACATCTGAAGTTTAGGGCCTTTTTAGCAGTAACATACTTTGTACTTGTACAGAGCTTTACTTTTGGCACCTTATATTTATAAAAATGGTACAACATCTTCAGTCAAATCAAAATTGGCCTATACAAAATTCCAGCATGGTAGCAGACGGCTTGAAAATATCTGAAGCTAATAAGAAATAGCTAAAAAAAAAGTTTAAAATAATCTTTGTAATGCACCATAAGTGAAATTAAGTATTTAGATAATTTCTAATTTTTAATATATGATAATCCTAGATCAAGGTTGTAAACCTTATTTAAACTTTTAGATTGAAAATATACTAACTTTTCCAAAGTAAATATGTGCTATTTGATAGAACACTTCAATATTTTATAAAATAGCCATAGTATACAGTTTGCACATTCACTAGAGGAAAAACACACATTCCAGTGCTATTTAAAAACTAAATTTCACACATTCATAGTAATAGGTATTTCAATGGAAGTCACCAAAACCATACTGAAGTTTAGCCTATTTGTGTACACTTTTTTCTGCTTTCAGTAAGCAGGAGTCCAGTCTCTTGTTATAAATTAATATTTCTGTTATATCATTCCTTTACACACTAACATTGTATAAGAGGATTAATATCCCTTCCAAATGTTTACGCACTTTGTTGAATAGCTAGACAGGCAGTAAACTTGTGTGCATGTTCTAAATTAAGAGTAAGCAAGTTTTTCTATTGTTTAAACCAATTACTTTGAATTTAAAAAAATTAAAAGGCATACCATTACAGTGTTAAATATCTAGTGAGAAGCTTGGTCAAGTGTTTATCCAATTGATAGCAATGCAAGTTTAACTGACTAAAGGATTCAAGCGTAAATGATATAGTTTAGAACAAAGTATCTCTGGGAAAATGTCTTTTTTAAATTAAAGTGTTTGTAAGGTTTAAAGGGACTAAAAATAAGCAACTAAAACAAAGTTAAGTGCTAAGCAGGACAGACCTTAAGGTTTGTGGCATTATCCATTTCTATCTAAAAACAAAAACACAAAACTATTGTTCTGTTTTCCAAAACTAGTGTTTGAAACTTCAAATAATGTTGTTCTCAGAGAAAGTAACTGTCATCTCCGAGAAGATATGGTATTATTTAGCTGAGAAAAATTAAACTAGTATGTAATATATCTAGCACCGTTATAATGCCATATAAATATCAAAAGTAACATGCCTATTTTATCCTCTCAGCTAGAGATATAAATGTAAACATTGCTCCCCATCACCTGTTACAAACCTCAGAAACAAATGGGTTAATTTCCCAATGTACTGCAGGTTATTTCGAAGGGAACTACTGCGATTTTCCCCCTATTGTTTAAACAGAGCAATTCTCTCTCTTAAAATAACCCCTATCTAGCTGTCTCACCACGGTTAAGTTCTTAAGCTACCCTGTTGTTCAGCATGTGTTATACAAAGCAACATGATTTTTTAAAAGGAAATTTTTGTTGAAAACTTTTGATGAAGAAACTACAGAGCTTAGAAGTTCCTCTCTCTGCTGTGCTTAGCGATGCAAAAGAGTCCTGCAACGTGCCCCAAGCATCCAGCTACATTTAGCTTTCAGCCTTTTTATTATCATTGTCAATGAATGGGCCCCAGTCAAATTAAAGCTGCCATTTTAGGTTAAAGACTGGAGAGTCTCTGTTGTGCAACAGCAAGACAAAAACACTCCAAGCGACAGATGCAGCATTCTCTCTGGAAAATGATGGATTTCAACTTTTATAAAAATAATTACTGGTCATGCTTTTAATATGAATTATATATTGATACTCACACATTACTGCAAACTAACGGGATTTATAATTGGGATAAATCAGCTACCCATGCTGCTAAGGTCATAGTCATTAAGATTTTTTGCCGTCGTTAGAATGGATGATCTGTGAGGAAATGAACAGAAACATTTTTTGTTCAACTTGTTTCTTTGTATCTCCCTTAGTCCCATATACAACGATAGAAAATGACAAACAGTTCCCTGAAAGCCATCTTTCAGTACAAACATCGCTCAGATTCTACTCTGAGGAAAGTAAAATCGAGGCTCACATATACACAGAAAGAAACTTATTGCCCCGAGAAGGTTTTTCTGATATTCCCCAAACCAAAATCCACGCGAGAGCAAGTAACTGAAAAAGCTCTCACAAACGAAAAATCTCGCCTAAATGTAGTTAGAAGGCACATTCAGTACCTTCCCAAACCAAAACAAAGGTAGAAAGTGGGGCAAGTACGTGGAGAGTTGTGTGGGGTATCTAACAATCTCTTAGAAATTCAAAGGGAACTCCCGGTGCATTGCTACTTTTCTTTTGTCCATTGTCCGTTTTAAAAACTAGTTTAAACCAAGGCGTGAGTAGAGTGTAAAAGTGATGTAAAGAAACCCGTCCGATTTAGAGCATGTGCACGAGAGTGACCCCCTTCCCCAGAACCGAGTGGCCCCTAAAATAACACAGCCAACAGTTCGGGGGGTACCCCAGAGTGTGAGAGGGTGTCCCCTTATGTAATGCTATCAGGATAAATGAATGCAACGTAATGATGGCTGCTCATTGCCTGCAGCTCCTTCTCCCTGAGTCTCACCAACAACCTTCCCTCCGCCCCCCCTCCATCCCCCCCCAGTGTCCGCTTCCCACTTCCACCAGCCCCCCATTCAGTACCCAACCCCGCCGCAGCAGCAACCCCAACCCTCAGCAGAGCAGGGAGAACCAGAGAGAGAGAGAGAGAGAATCGCCTGCCAGCCTCATTTCCCTGTGTGAATCAAACACAAACAACCCCCCCCCCCTCCTTCCCTGACCGCTTGGCCTCAAACCACCTTTTCCGCTCACCCACAAAATGGCCTTGATTTCAGGGGGAGCAGTCCCAGCTCGCGTGCGCCCTGCCCAGCGCTCCGCTCCGGACCCAGCCTGGGGAGGGGGCCGGGGTAGGAAGGGGAACCGAGTTGGTTCGCAGGGTTAAGTCTCTATTATGTAGGCGCCGCCAGCACCAGTCCAGCTCGCGTTAGGTAGTGTCTCTCCCCCACCCCCTTCTCTTTCTTCTCCGGCTGTTGGAAGCAGCCGGGAGCCCCCTCGCCTGCCGGCCTCCCTCCCCCGGTCCCCTGCGTATGACTCTCCCCCTCCCTCCCTCCTGGGCAGAGACCCCCGGCGGCACCTCGTGTTCCCCCGCGCACACACTCCCGGCCTCCCCGGGGGGCTCCCCCCGCGCCCCGGCTCCATGTGCCCGCCCGGGGACCGCGGGTGGGGGGGGCTCGCTCACTTTGTTAGCGCTTGTTGTGCTGCCGGCGCCGGGAGCAGTCAGCGTGGTCAGCGCTCCCCAGAGGGAGCCGCTCTCCCCGCGGCTCGGCCCCCCGCCTCGCCGCCCGCCCGCTCGCTCCCTCCCTCCCTCGCGCAGTTTTACCCAACTTTTCCCCGGTTTCCATCGCCCTCCAAACTTGCGGAGCTGGCGGGGGTCCGGCCGGGCGGCCCGCCCCCCTTGCCCCGGGCTGCCGGAGCACAACAAAAAGCCCTTTGCCCGCGGGGCAGCGCCCCGCCGAGACCGCGCGGCCCCACACGGGGGTGCCCCGGAGGGAGGGGCGCTGACACCCGGCTCCCCGGGGGGCAGGGACCTGCCGCGGGTCTCTCTCCCCCCGCCATCCGGCCCCCAGTTCCCCGCCCGCCGTGCCCGCGGCGCGGGGTCACTCACCAGGTCAGCGCAGGGCTGGCTGGGCTCGGTGTCCCCCGCTCGCTCCCTCGCTGCCCGCTGCCGAGGGGCCGGGGAGGAGGAGGGGACACGCTCCGGAGTTGGTGCCGCTGCCCGGGGCTGCGGCGGGGCTCGCACGCCCGGCGGAGTTGCTCCCTGGCGCCGGGAGTGCGGGGGGTGGGGGTGGAGAAGGTCCCTGTCCGAGGTCAGCGCGGGTCTGGGGCCGTGTCGGGCTTTCCGCCGGGTCCCGGCTCCGCTCCGCTCCTTTGTGTAATTTTCACTCGATTCAAGTTTAATCCGATAGTTCCCGAGCGCGTCCGCAGGAGCCGAGCGAGACACCAGCCAGCCAGGCGGCTGCCGCTGCTGCTGCTACCGCCCCCCTCCTGCCGCCACAAGGCGCGCCCCCGACACCGCCCCCTCCCCGGGGGCGAGCGCGCCCGCAGGCCCCGCCTATGCCCTACACGTCACCACCCAAGCCTGGCATAATTTATGCAAGAATCCAGCCCCGCTTGGGGGGGGGGAGAGGGGTCACTAACCTCTCCCCCGCGCCCAGCCAGGGGCTCCTCCCCCGCCTCACCGCCGGGCAGGGCCTGCTGCTCCTCGGGAGCTGCTTGCCGGCGGCGGGGGGCTGAGGCGCTGCCCAAACGCAGGAGACCCGGAGCCCACTCCTAGCTCCTCCACGCAGCCAGTCCCGGGGGCGCCCCAGCCGGCCTGGCCGCCCCGCGCCCGGAGAGGGAACGAGGAGCAAGGGGGGGGGGGGGGTATATAGCCGGGGACACGAGCCCCGTCGCAGGGTCCGAGCTGAAGCCGGCCACACATACTGACCCCCAGCGGCAGAGCCCGCGCCCCGGCTCTCCTCCGGGACCCCCCTGCGCCTTGCTGCCAGCGCGCACCCGGCTGCCTCGCTCCCCAGCCCAGGCTTGCGTCTTCCAGCGAGGCACCCACCCACGGCAGAGTCCCGGAAAGTACTGGCCGGCGCTGGCAGCTGCTCGCCGCCGCAAACTTCCCAAGCGCTGCAAAGCGAAACTCCTCCGGAGAGACTGGATGCCACGGAGCCCACAGGGTACAACAAGCCCCTCACGCTGCCGCTTCCTTTCCTCGCCTCGCTCTTTCTAGCTAAATCCCATGTCCCAGGGAAACAAGCTCGTTTCGCAGCTCCAGTAGGACTTAACGGCACCATCCACCAGTAGCAATAAGCTTGTCAGAGGTGCGGCTCCGTGCAGTGAGAGGGACTTATGAAAAGTAGGGAACGGTGGCTTGAAACATACCAGAGCTAGGGCAGATTCCATAGGGCCTATGAACACGTTTTTGTGAAAATACTGCCTGTTATATATCTACAGGCTCCTACTCGAGTCCCTGTATCTGTGTGGTGATCTTTGCACCACCCGCTCAATTTTTCAAAATCAAGCCGCCCTCCAATACTATCATGTGGTTTTATTTGAGTGAGTAGGCTGGTGCTGATTAAGGCTCTGTGGAGGCCAGTTTCCTATTCAATAAATTATGAATTCACATTCATCATACAAACTGAAATATCAACATCTTTTCATTCCATAAGTAAATCCCGCCCCCCATATATGAATGCTCTGCTGGCCTGTTTAACGTTCACTAAACAGACTACCCTTTCCTGAATCGCACTGAAAACCTGTGCTACTGTAAAGATTATATATGGGTGAGTTTTGAAAGTGAGCTGTCTAGCAAGTTAACTTCTTTAACGTCTTTGGTTGTGTGACTGGGAGAGTAAGAAAATAATGATGTGCCATCTCCTCTCTGACCCCACAACCCAGCTATTTTTAACTGATGACTTTCTGTGGCTTTCTATCCCCTTTCATGGTAAAAACTGAGGTAGCGGGTCTGGGAGAATCCATTCACACAGTTCTTCCTCAAATACTCCCACATAATATGCCAGGGTCAGGGTGCTAGCCCTAAATCAGGTGGATCCAGGGCAGCCCAGTGCCTCTGCACTAGCTATGGCCTCTCAATTCTTTGGCAGAACAGCTCCATGGGTTTGTGTGACTAGGGACTCCCCTTGACTGCAGCAGCCTCTATGACTAGGGCAGGGGCAGCTCTATGATATATATATATATATATATAATATTCTCAGGTTCTTCTGGGAAAATCTGCAAAACTGTGGAGGGCAATGGGCATCCCGTCAGGCCTATCCTCTCTCCACCTACTTCCTGTGTGAATCCTACATTCTTGGAACACCTTTCACAGGGTCCCAGGGAAGGAGAAGGGACAGTTTATGGAGGCAGCTGACTCCACTCCCTTCGATGCACATGTTAAGGAGCCCCTGTGTTTGTTGACTGGGAACTTATTAGGTCCCATGATTGCAACAGAGAGTTCTCTTTAAAAGCTGATGGCACCAGTTGTATGTATGGGGGGTCAGTTTGACTCTGTCTTTTAAAAAATAAGTTTAAAGGAGTCTGGTACCACACATGCCCCAAGTACCTCTGGTGATTTTTCTAGTTTTCTAATCACATTTTTTAATTTTTAACATGTATTTTTTACATCTGTTGTATGAAAGAGCCTCACAAACAGAGGACACTAACATAGTAACTGCCCATGCAAGAGGAAACTAAAACTGATTACACAATGTTGTCAAAGGCACAAAGTAAACAAACAAGAGAGTTACTCAGTTGTAATTCTGCTTCTCTGAAGGTATCATTTGACTAGCATCCTGCTCTTGGGTCCCAGCTCCCTAGCATGAATCAAGCCAGAGTTCAACCAGCTTTCAAAGAGTTTGTGCCCTCTGAGACACAGAAAAGCAAAATTTCTGTGCTTGGGGGGGGGAGGGATAGCTCAGTGGTTTGAGCATTGGCCTGCTAAACCCAGGATTGTAAGCTCAATCCTTGAGGGGGCCACTTAGGGATCTGGGGCAAAAACAGTACTTGGTCCTGCT
Organism: Emys orbicularis; assembly: GCF_028017835.1. Taxonomy (NCBI): domain Eukaryota; kingdom Metazoa; phylum Chordata; order Testudines; family Emydidae; genus Emys; species Emys orbicularis. Next base: position 65,794,090 of record NC_088684.1, read on the forward strand.
AGTGAAGGCAGGGGGCTGGACTCGACTCGACTCAATGACCTTTCAAGGTCCCTTCCAGTTCTAGGAGATAGGATATCTCCATTTAAAAAAAAAAATTCATTCTGATACTAACAGCCAGGGTCCCGTGCTTCTCTAAAACATTCCCTTTCAGTTTCTTGATGAGCAGAAAGCAGAGTTCTAACTGTAATAAAGAATAGATATAATCATTGGAAAACCATGTGATGGGGGGAAGAGGCATAAATAGGAATTCAGTCAAATGTTATATTCAGAGAAGTTGAATTACAGGTATATAATTACTCTTTTAGAAAAGTTAATATAATTTCCAAAATAAAACAGTTAAGATAATTGAATGGCATTAGGATTTGTTGTGTTAAAGTTTCAGTGTTATAAAACATGAATGACTTACCCTCACATGAAAATACAAAGGGAAGTTTGGGTTCTGTAGACTTTTCTGTTTTAAAAGGTAGATTTAGCGAAATGTGATATTCAGGTCTAGGCACTGTCACTTCAAAGAAAGGCAGGATGGAACTTTACAACACTGATGCGTACAACACAAAAAAATCATCTGTGCAATATCAGGGCTTAAGACTACAAGGTCTCACTGGTCTATGCCTCATTTCCTACAACAGTTCACAAATACTCTGGGAACTTTGAGTGTTCAAAAACTACCAATGCAGAACATTGTGGGACTATAAGGAGGCACATCTACCTAAAGAAGCTACAGATGCAGCAAATACAACTGCTTCTCCATGTCAGAAGGACTGCAAGGAGCTAGGCCACATTTCAGAAGACCCCATCTACCTTAATCTCTATGATTTCAAGATGTCTATATTGAAGGGCTGCTGCCCTGTACTGATTCTGGATCTTGAAGTTCAAAGGACATTCTGCACACATATCCCAAACCTTGACATCTTCTTGACTCAAAGCAACTGGCTCTCCATCAGGAGAGTTTTAAAGGTTGCATCTCAGCTCAGTAGCCATGTGCTTTGATGCAGAGCCTTTTGAAGCACTCCAGGATGGCATATGGTTTGGACTTAGATAACTGTCAGTTGGAAGATTCAGGAGATCTCAGGTGCTCCATTGTCTCCAATAAGCTGTGTTTAGTGTCTCCTGAACATAAAGAGATGCCCAACACAAAACTCAGAGGTCTTCTCTCTTCTGAATTTGACTGAAGTGAGATTCAGAAGAGAAGAGAAGAAGGAAGTAAAATTGATGCACTAAGTGAAGGCACCAAAGCAAACAACTGTGATGGGGAATCAACACTTCGAGATAGATTCCAGGGTAATGGAAGCACAGTGGGATGAGGTCAGAGAGATGTTGAAGCTTTCCTTCTAAGAGGTCTGTTATAGTAATCTTAAACAACTCACAGAGCAGGGATGACAAATCTGAATGAAGTAGCTGTTCTACTCCCTTCCAGGATCAAATGCAGGAACAGTTAACTCAAAACAAAATCCTTAGAGTGCACCCACTTTATCTGTGAGCGCAGAAATAAGGTGAACCTGGACATCCAGCTAATCCATAAAGTCCCAGACATCAAAGGCTTTCGAGTGGTTTTGATAGAAATGTTGTCTGACACAAGACTCATCATCTTAGGAGATGAAGATGCTTTATTTGCTATGATAGCCCCAAACTGCCTATCTGAACTCTCCACCTTAGGTTTCTCACAGATAATCCCCAGATGCACAAGGCTCAGACTGGATCCTCAGGCTGAAATTGGACATAAATGCAAAAACCATCCCTGCCCTGGTCAGACCACTTCCTACTTCTGAAGGAAATAAGAATTATCTCTGTCACAAGAGGAAAATGATCATCATAATCCACCCCAAAACTCTTGGACTCAGCCAAATTCTAAAACTTACACAAACCTTTATCCAGCCAATAAACCAAAGAATAAAAGAAATAGGAAGACTCCCTGACTTCTGCTATAGGCTCTTCTGCTAAAGTGCCCCTTCCCATCCAGCTACTGAGTTAGTTTCTTCAGTATTGGTCATGCTATAGTATGCTTCAGGGTGGGTGATAGATTGCAATGATTTTTGGACAGAAAAAACAGGCAAGAAACTGCACTGGAAAGAATCTATCACTCACTGTTAATGATCTCACAAATCACTGTTCAGTGTTTAAGCACGCTGAGAAGCTAGCAAAAACAGTCTCCAAGTAGCTGTCAGTCTTCTAGGAACCTTTCAGCTAAAGTTTAGGCCAAAGTATGGTACAGAGACAGCACTTGAAGGTCTGGGGGATGAAGTCCTCTTGTGCATAGACAAGGGGAGTACATCCTGCTGTAATTCTCTGCAGCTGTTGATAATCAAATACTCTTGTTTTACCTCCAAAAATCTGCAAGAGTAAACAGAAATGCCCTGAAATGGCTTCATTCGTTCATCTCAGACTGAAGCCAGGATTGCTGTGAGCTGTTCCTCAGCCTCCAAAGCCCCTAGCAGTGGAATCCCACAAGATTCAATCTTCTTCTCCATATCATTCAACCAGGGAGAGCAGATGAGACAACACATACTGAAGTGCCAATAGAGCACAGCTGACTCTACATCTTCTTTACATCAAACAAACAGTTCCATCTCCAGCGTTCTGAAAACATATTTGAAATCAGCAGCTAGAGAAAGATCTTTCTAAATCTAAACCCCAGGCAAGACTGAAGTGAAACTCTAGGAAGAGTTACACTGGGGGAGGATTAAAAAAAAAAGTTTGGAAGGGATATAAACTCTCATGCAAATTAAGGAGATGGGGAAGTTTCTTTCCCTACAGGCAAGTTATTCCATAACTGCCCACTTCAGGGTTTCTGGTACTTATCGCTATTGGACACAGTGTACTAGACCAGATGCTCACTGATCTTATCAGTGATGGCAGTTCTTCTGTTTCTATAACAAGTGAAGAACACTAAAGAATTTACTTCCTCTACAACATCCCCGTCATGAAGACATTTGTTTTCAGGTAATTACATCGGTTTGCAGCCTTGGAATATTTTTGGGCTCCACAATGTCCAAACAGCCATGATTCCATCTGCTCAGTAGATTGCTCTCCTCCCAGTTGGGTTCAGACCTGGCCATGGTGAACCACATATTTTTATGTCATGCATCTGACGAAGTGGGTATTCACCCACGAAAGCTTATGCTCCAATACATCTGTTAGTCTTAAAGGTGCCACAGGACTCTCTGTTGCTTTTCACATATTTTTAGTCTTCATGCTTGATCACTGCAACTCGATATACTTAAAAATGAAGCCACATGCCCTGAAAGAGCTCCAAATGGTAAAAAATGCAATAGCTCATCTGCTTAGCAACACAGTTTGCCACAAGCAGATCAGCCTAGAGCTTTCCTCTCAGCATCAGCTCCCTATTGAATACAAAGCTCACTTGAAGGGCTCTGCCCTGATATTCAAACCATCCATAGGAATGGAACTAGTTACCTGAAAGGTCACTTCTGCCTCTGTGATCATAACTTCTCTCAACAGCTATATTCCACTGGAGCAATGGAACTCTTGGGCAACAGGAGAGGAGACCCAGAACTTTCACATACTATGGCATTCATTACCACAAGAGGTAAGAAAGCCATGGACCTCACCATATAAAAATTGAAAGCCAAACTCAGCTCTTTAACTCAGCTTTCCTTCAATAAAGACTTCAGATACAAAGAACAGACTGATCACACAATGTCTCATGGGCCTGGAAAGTAAGAGAAATGTAGTGTTGTTGTGGTTTTCTATTTTAAAATACTCAAGAGGCACTCAAGTTCTGTGCTCTTGGGGACCATATAAGTACCTAGATGTATAGTGGTTACTTGTTTAAATAGCAGATTAAAAAAAATTCAAGTAGAAGTGTGATTTTAAGTTGATAATGTTCTTATAAATAGTTATAACCAAGAACATTGTGGCAGTGAAAACATTGCTATGCAACCATGGATTAATAAAAAGTCATTCCCTCCAGAAATGTATACACATTCTTTAGCAAAGGATACTTTATGGGGTTGGGGAAAGTTCTTTTCCCTCAACAATGACACCCATTGCAAATAATCCAGATCTTAACCCAAATCACAAACCAGAGAGCTTTAAAGATTAGGAAAGCCATGGAATACATACTGTTAGCCAGTTATTCAGTAAAGAAACTTTTCTAATTTAGAAATAAAAACTAACTTTAACTGGCTCACTTTCCCATGGTACCAGTACTTTCAAGTTAGGCACTATGTTTCTCAAAATTTGTAGAACTGCTTTATATGGAAAGCTAACTTTAAGAGAAGCAATATCTAGTCAATTAGGAAACAAAAGAATAACTCTTTTATCATTTATCTTTGCAGGCAACTTTCCTAACAAAAACAAGTCCATATATGACACACTGCAAAAAGGACCTGAATACACAAATTGCCTCAGAGGAATGGGGTTTGATCTGGAAAAGAGGACCAGCAACCTTAGGCTGTAGCACAATAAAATAAAATAACTTTAAAATACTATTTCAATGGTACCTCACACAAGTCAGGTTAAAGAGAGGGAGACTGAATGGGGATAAATATTGGAGGAATGGTGGAGAACGAGATTTTATGCATATATGGTGGACATATTGGAGATGCAATATGTAACCAAATATCACAAAATGTTGGATATTTCTTACCAAATTATCCTTTGGTCATCCTGCTGGGGTTCTCAGTGGAAATGGTCAGAAAAAAAGAAATGAAGAATTAATTTCTCATTTGCTAGTAGCTGCCAGACTACCAATAGCCTTTCACTGGAAAAAGAAAAATGTTGAACCATAGAGGAATCGTTCAAATATATATATATATGGGAGGATGTTATGGAAAATTCACACACCAATTATGTACCAAGCAAAATAGACAGAAGACAAATAGATATATACCTATTTGGTTATCTTTTATTCAATACACAAAGTACATTAACCTGCAAAAAACCTGCATAACTGTCTAATTTTTGAAATATTACCAATTGATAAAAATGCCTGGTCTGTTAAATATGCACAATCAGATATTTCACTCAGTTTAATAAAAATCAGTAAAAATGATGAGTCATAAGTGTTGTAATGATGCTTGTTCTGTAATATGGTAACACACTCTTAGAGACATCTGATGTCTATATTCCTGTATGTCTCTTTAAACAAAATCTCAAGTTCAATCAAGGTGCTTTCCAAAAAAAAACAAACCCCAGTACAGTCTGGATCTGCAAAGGCAATACATTCAGATAATTCCAGTTATTTGATAAGTGATCTTTCCTTCCTTTGTCTTCATTTCACAGATGAAAATACTAAGGAAGAGATATTAATTGATTTTTACAGTTGCTGAGCATCTTCTTCTGTTGACTTCACTTGGAGTTGTAGGTGCTTGGTACCTCTGAAAACCAGGCCATGACTTGCCCAGCATCATAGAAGGAATCACTGTGAAAGCCAAAATTAGAACTCAAGACATTCTAATTCACAGTTCCATGCCAGTAAACCATCCCCAAACCTCTCATGATAATAGGTAGCATAGGGTTGATGAAGCAGTATCATAAGTACTAGCCTATATTAATAAATAATGTGACAAAATGCATCAGCAATAACATTTGTTTTATTGTCTTAAGTTGCAGCTATAACCTATTACATTTTGTTACAGGTGAAATGTGTAGAGTGCCTAATAACTTTCAAAATGAACTTTATTAATCTGAACATTTGTGTTGAAGTTTTTAAGAATCATAAAAAGTAAAAAAGTGGCAGCGATTTTACACAATAGGCAGTCAGCCATAATTGGCACTTTTAATGCTTTTTTGAGGACAAGTCTCTGGTGCAGTAAGGACAATATTTAAAAAGAACACATTTTACACTTTTAGTAATCCCTCTCCTTTGCCTCTCTCTCCCCATGTTTCCTATCAGGGCCGGCTCTAGGTTTTTTGCCGCCCCAAGCAAAAAAAATTTTGGCTGCCCCCCACCCCAGCCCTGGGCTCTCACCCCCCCACCAGTGTCCTCCCCCACCCACACCCCCTGCCACCCCAGCGCTGGGCTCTCTCCCACCCCCCCGACCTGCACCCCCTGCTGCCCCAGCCCTGGGCTACCCCCACCAGTGCTGACTCCGCCGCTCCCCCCTCGTCTCCAGCCGGTCCAGCGCTGGAAGGATTGTGGTAAGCAGCGGGGCTCCCGGGCCGCGCCTCAGCCCAGGGTCCCTCCAGCCAGGGCTCCCACCTCCAGGACCGGCCGGGACCAGGAGGGCAGAGCCGGGGGACCGCCCCAGCAGGGGGCTATGGAGCCGGGGCAGGGTAGCCCCAGAGGAAGCGGAGCCCCGGAGAGCGGGACGTGGGCCCCGCATGGCAGCGCCCCGCCCTCTATGGCTCCGCTGCTGCTCCTGCTTCTGGCTGCCCTGCCGCAGTCCCTGGGCGGCTCGGGCTGCTTCGCCCAGCCCCGGCTGCGGCGCTGGGGGTCGGCTGCCCTGTGGCACCTGCAGGCAGCTCCGTGTGCCCCGCGGGGCGGCCACCAGCCCAAGTTCCCCCGCTCGGAGCCTGCCCGGCCCAGCCACAAGGTGCAGCACTGCTCCGTCATGGCGCAACCTGCAGCAGCCCCAGGGCGCCCCCGCGCATGAGGCGCTGCTGCTGCCAGGCCCAGCTATAGTCTTTTGCCACCAGAAGCAAAAAAAAAAAAAAAAAAAAAAGAGGCCGGAATGCCGCCCCTGAAAATGTGCTGCCCCAAGCACGTGCTTGGTTTGCTGGTGCCTAGAGCCGGCCCTGTTTCCTATGTACAGATGACCATCCTTCCACTTTATCCATAAATAGGGGCGTCTCAGCTTTGCAGCACGGAGGAAACTGCACTGGAAACCTGGTTAACATGAAACAAATTCACGTCTAATTTGCATAAATTCACTTACACTTTTTTATATTAGAAACAACTCTGCACAACCATTATATTTGTTTGTACTTCCTTGATGGATGAACAGAAATTGCTTGCTGTTTCAGTTAATCAGCGATAAAACCATGCAGCTGATCAGCTTTATCTTCATCCTGAGGTTATGGAGGAGATAGGTGTGATTTGCATTTTGTGATGCTACAACCTCATATTTAGCTCTTAGGTTGCACTTTAGGTATCATTGTTTGTAGCGTGATACAAGTTCCCATATTGCTCTTTAATGAAAAATAGAACTTTCTTTTTTAGCATGGAGACCACATACATTAAGGTTGCCTTTAAGGAGGCAGGATTTTACTTTACATTATATTATAACTAAATAAAATACCAATATCTGCTGGATACTAGTTTTCGTTTTAAGACAAACACAGAGTTGATTCTTAAAGAAACATAAATATTCAGTACAAGTGGTTTTTGCACAGTTTATAGGGCAATGGATCAGTTTCATCTCTGGTGTAATAACTTAATTGACTTGACTTTAATGAGTTACACCAGGGAAGAATTTTACCGAATAGATTTTTTTTCCCCAAGTAAGAACATTCTGCTCAGTTCTGTGGGTTTTTTTAAATACATGATCTTTCATACATAACTTCACTTTTTACACAATAAAAATATTTGTAAAAGCATACAAAAAAATTATACTGAACAGTTCAAACAAAATATGCACTTTCATTTATGCTAAAACCCACACCCAGAAGTTAATGAAATTATTCCATGCTGCTATTATTTTCTGATTTTTGTTTAACAAAGTGCTTAAATATTTTTATTAAATGCGTATTAGCATGAGATGGTATAGGAAGTAAGCACTGAAAGGGAATTTTGACTCCCTTAGCAGGGAGCCAGTGAAGATAGAGACAGGCACGATCAAGTAGCCACAGCTTTATTAAACGTATAATTTAAACAAAATATTTCATGTAGACACTCAACTCATTGCTACTCTCAAGAGGTGGAATTGCAGCAGAATGGAGGGTGGAGCAGGAAGAGGCACATTTCCACCTGGCATCACTTCTTATGGGGATTTCCCTGTCACCTACCAGCCAATCCTGATAACTGCAGGCAATCCGATTGCCCAATGGCAGGCCTCCAAGCAAGGGGTGGACAGGTAGTTTGTTCTTGGTACAGTGGGAAAAGGGGAGTCAGTGGAAAGATACAAAGAGGGGAGTGATGTAATCAAAACAATGAGTCAAGAAGATTATTTTTGCCACAACTTTTAAAAAAGATTTAAGGCGGAGGGGAGCAAGTTGGGGGATTTGTCAAGCCCAGAGAGGAGGTGGCTATATTAGTTGAGATGTGAGATAACAGAGGCCTGTTTTTTTTTTTTTTTTTAAGATACTCTTGGTTAGGCTGGTTTACAATTAAGTCTTCTGAAATGCTATAATGTAGAATCAGGCAGCATATCTGATACATTATGTTGTCCTAGGCCCTTACATATATATATGTAAATATAACTCCTGTGCTGTCATCAAGGATGGGTCATTAATAACACTATGTCAACATAAGTTTTGTCAACGTTCAAAACAATAACTTCTTAAACCTTAACTACGGTACTCATTGAAATCATCTTGCAACTTTTCACAAACATTTGTCTCTGCTACACATGGCAAACAATTACACACATTTAATTGCATATTCCTGATTGCTCTAGTATATTTTAAAAAGGGGTCCAAAGAAAAAGTTAGTCATTGGAAATTATAAATTGGAGTTAACTCATATTGAAGGGGAAAGAAACCAAAATGCCATGAACTGCTTGAATTTTCTATAAGTTACAAAAAGCATTTGAAATTGATCCTTTAACTCAAAACAGAGATTTTCTAAAACATTTTCACCCCCTTTTAAAATGAAAATCCATAGCGCTTGCTAAGATGACTTCAATGAGACTAGTCAGAAGTAAATAATACACGTTAGTGTTTGCAAGATCGGGGCCTGGTTTAGTACATATGATCAAGAGAATTTCTAGAAGGTCATAAAGATGGAATAAGAGGAAAAATCCAGCCAATTATATCTGGAATCAATTAAGTATTATGTTTTGTTCAGATGCTGCTTGTCTTTCTATTAAATAGAGTTAAATTGATACAAGTTATCAGCATGTAGCAAAACAACTAGACATTGCCTCATCTTTAAATTGGCTGTACATTGGGGAAGGGGTAGAGAAAGAAAGAGGAGAAGCATTCCTTGTAAGTTTTTTAAGTCCTTAAAATTTGAACTTAAAATTAACCTGTCTACCCACTAAATGACAAATAGCTCAGCATGACATCAATACACTGGCATAGTTTTCAGGTTCTACATGACATTTGCATGATGTACTGTACCTGCCTGAAAATAAAACTGAAAGTAAAGGAGTTGTTCTAGCAAAACCAACAGTTTACACTGAGTCAGATACACTGCATCCTAATTTCAACCATCTCCATGGGAGTTTTATTTTAAATATAATAAATAGGTACAAGTTTGGAACAAGGCAAGTATTAGTACATTTTTGTGAGAAAGAAACTTTGTATTAATTAGTATGCTTATGCCTTACAGTCCAGTACTAATTCATTTGGATTCATTCTGGAGAGAGGGCCTTAGTTAATGACAAACTGGTTATCCAGAACAGCTCTAAAAGTTCCCACATTTTTTTATTTTTATTTTAGTATATGCTAAATTGACTTTATGTACAATAAATATCAAGATAGGCACAAGGTGTTAGGCACAAGGACATATAATACAGGAAGTTTTTGGGTGAGTTCACATGTGAATGAATCAACTGTACTGAAAGTATAGAGCTGGTCAAAAATTTCAACAAAAATGGGTTTTCAACAAAGAGGAAATTTTTGTAAGAAAATTTGTCTTTGTCCCTCCCCCCAACCCCATTTTTTGACCAAAAAAACCCTCTACTGACTTTAATGGAAGCAGAACTGGATCCCTAAAAAACTGAATCAGATCATTCACTTTGGGTGAAATTCTTACATAGGTGCCAAGTGCCCTTATAAGACCCTCCACACCACATAAAGCCTGTGCTGGGGCAACATAGAGGCATAGGGGCACAGGTGGAGAGTGAAGTGGCCACACACATATGAGGATCTCCATACCACTGCGGAAAAGGTCTCTGCACCTCTCACAAAGACTACAGCAAAGGCTAATGTGAAATATTGCAAGGGAGGGGCCATGTGATATAGAATCATGCAGACCTAATGGTCCCAACACATTGTGCAAATGGTGACAGGCTGTGGCTGCCCATAGGCTGGAGGGGTGGCCACAAGAATCCTGGCCCGAGGCTGCAAAGGTGAATTTTGGTTCTCAAACCAGCCCTTTCTCACCCCTCCCCTCCCTTGAATATCAGCCATGCTCAGGCTAATCATCATTCAGTAACAAGAGAATGTTTGTGGGAAAAGGACATTACCTACAAGAATAGTTATGAAATAAACAGTAAAAGTACAAATAAGGAAGTCATTAATTTTGAAATGATCTGTCATTTTGAAAAAGTACACAAGTTTATTATTGGGTCTACCTCCTTACTGTGTACTTCTGAGTTAGCATGTGAATGAGAGAAAGCCAGCAATTGCCATGGTTAATATATAGTATTGTAGAGTCAGATCCCATCCATATGGTACTGTAATTGAGAAGAGATTCACTTTGACCTGACTTTAGGCAACTCACTCTCAACTGGATGGCACTCAAGTGTATTAATGTTACCTGCTCTTTCTAACAAGGAATGTCAGTTTCAAATGACACAATATCTTTTAGACAAATTTGGACCCAATAGAAATAAGGAAAACTGTAAGAAGCACATAACCTGTTAATGAACATGGTTTATAAAGACTGAAATCTAAAACCTACTTCCCTGACCTACTGTTAAGTATTATTTATATTACAATAGCTCCCAGAGGGCCCTGATTAGGGGTGAGCCCCACTCTTGCAGGGCACTGTATAAACATCAAAAAGACAGTCCTGGGCCATTTTGGCTGAGATTTTCAGAGATGCCTAAGGGAGTTAGGCACCCGACTACCTTGAATTTCAGTGTAATTTGGAACCCAAACTCTCAGAATCCTCTGAAACTCTAAACCAGAATGGGATGGAACTGTCTTTTGATACATTTGTATCATGCCCAGAACAACACAGACTACTCTGAATGTTAATTTTTAGAACGTGTAATATGCTCATATAGGCAGTTATACTACATTCACCCTTGTACTAATTGGGTACGTACAGTCTGAAAATCTAAAATCTAAATCAGTAATTCAAATAGTAACTAACAGCTTCTATTTTTATTTTGAAAAAGATGACTGCGAATTTTCATGTCATATATTTTATACAAGAAAGTGAAACTATCAATACTGGCTTGTTTTTCCATTATTACACTGAGGAAAAGAAGACTGAAAACAACTATCTATAGGTACATTTGTAGTTTTATTTATAATGTAACATTCAGCATCAAAATGAGTATATTATATAGCATGGTTATGAAAGCTGTATAAATAGCAGTAGATATACATCAGCCTCCTCAGTGGTTGATAGAGACATATTTATTGTAGGAAGTAATATTACCATTATCTGAGAATTAAGGTTAAACAAAGAACTCTAATATGTGGAGTTGTGACAGCCTGGTGAAGAATATTTTATATTACCAGTATGATTTTAAATGTGTCATTCCAACACACATAGTGAAACCCTCTGCCACAAGGAAGAAATACATTTACAACTGCCTTCAAAGTTACCCCAAATGGAGTAGTCTGTCTCCCCAAGTAATGAGACTTGGAAGATCTTCTTTGTGAAAATTAAGCAAAGATGTGAAAATATCACAAAGCACATTTTAAAAAGAAAATACAGTTAAACAGCTAGAAAATCTGTAGAAGGCGGCCGAGGAGATGATAGCAGTAAGGATGGCCAGTAGAATGAATTATCCCAAATTAAAGAAACAAATAGCAGTTTATTGGAAACTGGAGAAGAGGCGGTTTCATGCAACACACAGAAAGATTTAATCTTTAGAAGAGAGATCTGAAAATGAACTGAAATCCAACACAGTGTCAGTTTAATACTCAAGTGTATGTTTTGATGGCTCTTGCCATCTCTAATGATCAGGATCACAAAGAATCCCTACCCTCCTAATGGCAGGATTCTTCACCCTGCAACACCTTCCTCCCTTTCCCCAACATCCCCCCCCCCATCTTCACCCTTCTACTCCAGAGCCACCACAAGTTCCCCTAACCGAGCATGATGCCATGGTACCCGCATTTCCACAGACTTATCCCCTGGGAATCCCTCCTGTGGCAGTTCCTTTCCCCTCCTTTTCCATGGCAACACACACAGCTCCGCTTCCCCACCATCAGGCAGAATGCCCCTCACCTCTCACTACCCAGGAGTCCCCTTATCCCCACAGCTCCCCTGACACCCTCCGCGCACTCACGGAGCCCTATTCCCCTCCACGATGCTCTTCCCCTGAAGTTCCGCACTGCTCCCCGGGATTGCTTCCCCCACCCCTACCCCTGGACAGCTCCCTGGGATCGCTCCCCCACCCCCCAATCCCGTGGGAAGCTCCCCGGGATCACCCTCCCTCACACAACCCCGTGGGCAGCTCCCTGGGATCACCCTCTCACACATCCCCCCGTGGGCACTCCCCGGGATCGCTCCCCCCACATCCCGTGGGCAAGTCCCTGGGATCGCTCCCCCCCTCCGTGGCCAGCTCCCGGGGATCGCTCCCTCACACACACTCTCGTGGGCAGCTCCCTCTGCTCCCCGGAATTCCCTCGCCCACGAGTACAAGCCCCCGAGGCCCGGATCTCTTTCCCCAAGCACCCCACGCAGAGGCGGTCAAACGCTCATCTGCCAATAGGTCGGTTTAGTCCGGCCCCTCTCGTAGCTCCAGGGCGGCAGCCGCAATTCCTGTCCGGCCCCTCTGCCCGGGATTCCATCCCCGCCGAAGGTGCCGCTCGGCCCATGACGTCACCGTCACAGGGCTTTCCTTTCCCTGACGGCAATTTCCTCGTCGCGCTGATTGGCTGGAATCTCCGGCCAATGGGAAGGGCGCGGCCCTCCCCCCCCTAGCCCGTGCTGGGCTGGTGCGGCGTGGGCAGGTTCTCCGCTCCCTGGGGAGGGGGCGTCAGGAGGGAGGGGAGAGCGAGCGAGCTCAGGCACCAGGTGGCCCAGGGCTAATCCCGTAAATGCCCGAACAGCTGCCCAGCGCCATTTAAAGAGACAGGGCCCCGCCGCTGTGCCGCGCGTTAGTGGGGCAGTGAGCGCAGGACAATGAGTCTCGCTGCCGCGCGCGGCCCGGGCAGGTCCCGCTCTGTGCTCCGCGTGGCTCGAGGGATTCCTCTCCAGGCATGACTCCACGCGGGGCGCGGAGCCGTCCCCGCGCTGCGGCGGTCCCCCTCACTGTACCCCATGGGGCCGAGTCAGGGCCCTGCGTCCTTCCTCCCACTCCTGCGACAGCACGTGGGGGAGGGAGCCCGGCCTTTGTCCGGCCCTGCCAGCCTGTGTGCATGCCTTGGCGCCCCGAGTTCCCCTGGCAGTGGGGAGGATAATACATGATAGCCCCTCCCCCCCCTTCCCCAGTCTGTTCATACTGAAAGCCCTTCTCTGTGTTTGTGCCCCATGCAGGACAACGGGCCCTGACCTCAGCGAGGGCCTCCTGCAACTGCCTAGGCCGGCTTCTAACAAAATAATAGGAGCCTCCTCCTTCAGCTCTGCCCGGAGGGAAGATGGCCCTCGTACAGCCAGAGTCCTTTCCTTTCCTGTGAGGAATCCTAGCTGGGGCTGGCACCCAGGTACTTAATGGTAAAGAAAAAACAGGAAACAACACGGGTCGTTATGGGGGAAGACGAGTCCACTTCTAACCAGGAAAGCAGTATGCCGCAGAACCAGGGACCTTAAAGACTTAAAATGCTAAAATAGGGTGGCCAGATGTCCCGATTTTATAGGGACAGTCCTGATTTTTGGGTCTTTTTCTTATACAGGCTCCTATTACCCCCCACCCCCTGTCCTGATTTTTCACACTTGCTGTCTGCTCACCCTAAGCTAAAGACAATATTACAGATTGGCTACCTGGCCTTTTTGTGAAGTGACCACTGTTTTAGGGATTCAGGTTTAAAGAGGGAAACTACTAGTTATTCCATTAGTTTTTGTTTTGTCTATATGCAGATGCTGCACTTGTTTAACTTAAACCCCACGTAGATACTCTTACTGCCCGTAGATATGCTTACTGCTCGTTAGTCTAAGCTAAATCAAATGAAAGCAGCTTTAGATCATTCTAAGAGTGCCACAGAGCCGTCTGCACCAGGTTAACTAAACTGATTTTAAATCCCACACTGTTAGTTTAACTGCTGCAATTGTGCATGTAGACAAGTCTGTGGTCTCATTTTCTCCCATCCCACAGGGACAGATTGTTTTACCGCTCCACCTAGCAGGAAAGCAAAGGAGGGAAAAACTGGAACAGGTTTCTTGAATATAAACACAAGTCCACCCCTTCCTCCTCCAATTATCTATTGCTATAGTAATAAGGTAAAGAAAAAAATGGAGAAGTATGCAAAAAGTAGCAGCACCCTGCCTTGGCAGGGTGTAAGATGGAAAAGGAAGTTATGGTAAATGGAAACATTGGTATGTAATTTTTGCTTGTCTCATGTCTCACTTTTCCCACTTTGTGAAAGTCCATTAGGAACAGATGATGGATGTAAGAAGCATCATCTAGGAGAAGGAATTATTTAATGGAACTTAAACACTTTCCAAGCAAAGTTGGGGTCTGGAGTTAGCAGACAGCAGATCCAGTTGATAGCATGTTATAAATGTATGGAGTGTCACTTGCCACTTTATATACCTCAAAGGAGTGGCACTAATATGAGGGTTGCTTCCACTTCTGCCCCCAGTGTTTTTGCACTTGCTCAAAGTTCCATAGGCCATGTAGCCAGGGTGGAGGAAAGCACATGGCCCAGCCACTTTCAATCAGCGGTCCCATACTAAATCAGTAAGGGTGCTGTCAGAGTGGATTTGAGCACTGCTCTGGCTGTGTGGGCACCACACTGTACAGATGGAGGGGCAGTTGGGCCAGATTTCACTGAGTGGTATTGTGATCTGGCACATGGGGAGTCTGTTCCTGTATGATGGAGCACAAGAGAGTCTGCTGAGAACTTGATACTGGCTAGCACCAGCTCATGCATTGTGTGATTGAGAGAGGGGTGACTCCTCAGCTGAGGGAGACCTGGGGTCCCTATTAGGCAGGGAGATGAGTGGAGACCAGAACCGGAGGGGGCAGGGACTGGAATTTGCCCCCACCCCAACCTGTGAAATATCTGAATTGGGGCTACTGCCTCAGAAAGATGCCTCACTGATCACTGTCCAGGAAGGAAAGAGACTTCGAGCAGTGGCTCTTAACAGCCATGTCAGAAGGAGGTTTGTCTGTTCCTGCACTAGATAAATTTATTCCTCAATCCATCTGGCAATGGCAGTCTTGCCATTTCAGAGCACGGTAGATCAAAGCACACTAGGCAACTGTTAGTGTGTGGCAGCAGAGTCTACACAGACACTTAGTACACAGCAAGCTAGTTTGGGGTAGATTTATACCCCAGCTGTCCAAACTAAATGTGTCGACAAGCGGTTAGCAGCTTTTCTTCAAGGGCAACCCTCAAACCTATTGAACAACTTAAACCTTTCCTAAGAAGAACATAGGGAAAACTTATTTGACATCCCAGGAAAGTAGCTTTGTGTCCTGAGTAGTATAGAAGGCTGGAAGAACAATACGTTCATTAATATGAAATTCTGTGTTCATCTTTGTGAAAAAGGCTAAAAGATGACAAAGCACCACTTTGCCTGGAAAGAATTGTAGATATGGAGAGGTATTGGTGAGAGAGAAAGACCAATTTTAATTGCCCCCAGGGCCCTACTTTGAGACTATTGGAGCCAAATTCTTTAAAATCTATTACTATCAAAGATGTTTTGGGGCTGGCAGTTACTGAGGCCGAAAGGACTGAAAAATTGGGCTCTCTATCACCAATACCTCTCCATATCTACAATTCTTTCCAGGCAAAGTGATGCTTTTTAGCCTTTTTCACAAAGATGAACACAGAATTCCATATTAATGAACATATTGTTCTTCCAGCCTTCTATACTACTCAGGACACAAAGCTACTTTCCTTGGATGTCAAATGGATCCCACTGTGTTAATAGGGTAATGCTAGACCTTTATAATAAGAATGTAACAAAGATGGGAGCTAATAAGGCCGTGTGAATCATGAGATGTCTGAGGCATGAACTCTTAAGTGCTCTAAAGTCCTTTCTTAAATCTTGACTTCTTACTGACAAGGGCATTCTCCAGGTTTAAGAATGAGCTTCTCTAGAGCACCACCCAGAGTGGGTGGGACTTAGGGCAGTCTACACTATAGCAGGGATCGACGCTCTGAGATCGATCCACTGGTGGTCGATTTAGCGGGTCTAGTAAAGACCTGCCAAATCAACTGCAGATCGCTCTCCAGTTGACCCCTGTGCTCTACCCCCAACGAGAAGAGTAAGGTAAGTCGACGGGAGATTTTCTCCTGTCGACCCCCCGCGGTGTAGACCCTGCGGTAACGCAACCTAAGGTACATAGCTGGAGTTGTGTAGCGTAGGTCGACTTACTGCGGTAGTGTAGACATAGCCTTGGTAGGAGTTTAGAAGGGAGGAGATGGCAACATTCCTGGAAAGACGGGGGCTAGGGGTAATCCGAGATGACAATCTGGGAGCAGAAGTAGACGGAGGTTTCTGAAGGAGAAATCACTGCTCTTCTCTAAGCTCCACCCTGCAGAAGATGCTGGTACAGGAAAACTGAAAGGTTAACAGGTCCCTGAGCAGACAGAACAGCTTGCTCCATTAGCAGATGTGAGATCAGACCCTGCAACAGCCCAGAAAAATGAAGATTGGTACTGGATCTCTAAATTGCTCCCTCTGTGAAATCCATTGATCTCAGCAGAGGACTTACATACAGAGTGAGTACCAGCTTCCCCATATGCTTGGATCCTAACTGGCTTCAATTGGGGGTGGGGGGAAGGAAGGAGGTTCTGGGATACCTATTCTCTCAATCTCTCTTTTTCCTTTAAAAATTATAGGGGACATAAAAATAATGCAAATCAGAAGGAAGAGAGTAGGCAGAGCAGGAAAAGCGAGGCAAGGGCTCCTTTCAAGTTGAAGGATGTACAGGAACTGGAGGGAGGAAGCAGATGGGGCTGTTCTCGGGTGAGTTTCACTTACAATTTCTTTGCATCATTGCTTTCTGGTAAATGGAGTCCTAATACTATATATATTCCTGACACTATCTTATGTAGGATGGGAGAAGATGGATACCCAACAAATTTTTATATAGAATCTGTCATGCAAAGTATCTTTAAGAAAAAATACACCTCTACCCCGATATAACGTGACCCGATATAACACGAATTCGAATATAACGTGGTAAAGCAGTGCTCCGGGGGGGCGGGGCTGCGCACTCCGGCGGATCAAAGCAAGTTCGATATAATGCGATAAGATTTTTTGGCTCCCGAGGACAGTGTTATATCGGGGTAGAGGTGTATAGATTGCAAAACAAAAGGATGGAATGGAGTCAAAACAAAAACTCGCACACAGACAACTGTGACTTTAATGAAGATGCAGATATGAACTATTAGAGAGAAGGCAAAAATCACATCTCTGTAGGGCAGGGACTGTCCTGTTATGTGTTTGTACAGTGCCCAACACCATGGAGGCAAGGACCATTAGGTGCTACGGTAATACAAATAATAATAGATTCATAGATTCCCAGGCCAGAAGGGACCACTGTCATCATTTAATCTGACCTCCTGTATAACACAGGACACAGAATTTCCCCAAAATAATTCCTAGAGAATATATTTTAGAAAAACATACAACCTTGGAGAATCCACCACAACCCTTGGAATATTGTTCCACAGGTTAATTACACACTATCAAAAACGTATGCCTTATTTCCAGTCTGAATTTGTGTAGCTTTAAGTTCCAGCCATTGCACTGTGTTACTTCTTTCTCTGTTAGATGGAGTCCATTATTAAATATTTGTTCCCCATGTAGATACTTAAAGACTAATCAAGTCATCCCTTAACCTTCTCTTTGTTAAACTAAATAGATTGAGTTCTTTGAGTCTATCAATATAAGGCACGTTTTCTAATCCTTTGATCATTCTCATGACTCCTCTCTGCACCTGTCCAATTTATCAGCATCCTTCTTGAATTGTGGGTGCAAGAACTGGACACAGTATTCTAGAAGCAGTTGCATCAGTGCCAAATATTTCTATTTGAGAGTCCCCTGTTTATACATCCTACCCAGGACCCAATTAGCTGTTTTGGCCATAGTGTTGCACTGGGGATTCATGTTCAGCTGATTATCCATCACGACCCCCAAATCTTTTTCAGAGTCAACACTTTCCAGGATAGAGTCCCCCATTCTGTAAAAAGGGCCTACATTCTTTGTTCCTAGATGTATACATTTATATTTAGCCATGTTAAAATGCATATTGCTTGTTTGTGCCAATTTTTCCAAGTTATCCAGATTGCTCTGAATCAGTGACCTGTCCTTTTGATTATTTACCACTCCCCCAATTTTTGTGTAATCTTTATTAGTGATGATTTTATGTTTTCTTCTAGGTCATTAATAAAACTGTTAAATACCATAGAGCCAAGAACTTAGCCCTGCAGAACCCCCCTGGAAACACTCCTACTTGATGATGATTCCCCATTTATAATTCCTTTTTGAAATTATCAGTTAGCCAATTTTTAAATCCATTTAATGTGCCATGTTAATTTCATATCATTCTATTTTTTAATCAAAATGTGCAGTACCAAATCAAACACCTTAGAGAACACTATTACCATTATCAACCAAACTTGTAATCTCATAAACTAATTTGATATCTTTGTTTTATCAGGATCTATTTACCATAAAATAATGTTGATTGGCATTAATTACATTACCTTCCCATAATTCTTTATTAATCAAGTCCCATATGAGCTGCTCCATTATCTTGTCCAAGATCGATGTCAGGCTGACAGGCCTATATTTACTTGGGTCATCCTGTTTACTCTTTTAAAAATTGACACAGCATTAGCTTTCTTCCAATCTTCTAGAAGTCTTCCCCAATGTGCTAAGACTTATTGAAAAGTCAGCGTTCCTAGTTCAGTAAGTTGCTCAGTCAGCTCTTATAAAACTCTGGATGCAGGTTGTTTGGATCTGGTTATTTCAAAATGTCCAACTTTAGTAGCTTCTGTTTAAGATCTTCCAGAGATACTAGTGGAATGGAATGAGTTTTATCACCACAATGAGACTATATCATCTGTTTTTCTCCGTATACAGAATATAAATATTTATTAAACATTTCTGCCTTTTCTGCATTATTATTGATAATTCTGTCTTTTCCATCTAGTAATGGACTTACACCATTGTCAGGATTCTTTTTGTTCCTAATATATTTAAAAAACTCTCTTATTGTTTTTATCAATGCTGTCCCTATATGTCTCCTTGTATCTGTTTGCCTCCCTTATCAGTTTTCTACAATTCCTAACTTCTGATTTATATTCATTACTATCAACTTCCCCTTCTTCCATTTGTTACATATTTTTCTTTTTTATTTATTTTTATAGCTGCCTTCACTTCCCCTCTAAAGACACTTGTGGGATTGTGTCTTTTTGGGCAGTTAATAAGGTGTTCTTAAATGATTCCCAATTATCATTAACATTTTTCTGATTAAATTCTTCCTCCCAGCTGATCTGGCTTATAATTGTTTTCAGCTTTGTGAAATTGGCCCTACTACAACACCAATTATATATATTACTGGTCTGGAGTTCATTCAGGTTGCAAACTATAACTGTGATCAAGTCATGATCTTTGTATCTAAGTTACTATTAATATTTAGTTCTGTGATCGGAAATAAATGGGTGGAGGAAGAGAAATGGCAGAAGTCCTGCATTGCCAATGTAAAACCCACAGGAAAGAAAAAGAGGAATCAGAAAACCCCACAAAATTCATCCACAGGAGAGAAGGGTGTGTGGTTTCACACAGGACAAGGGATGTGCCTTTGAATCCCAACCTTAGAAATCCTAGAGCATCTGTGTCAATGGGCTAACACCTTCAGCACTGTTACTGGGTACCTTACAGCACGGCTTCATCAGGTGCTGCTAATTACTAGCCCTTGTGCCCTACTCCCCCTTCAGGGTTTTGTCTATAATTTAGACTTTCATTACAGTGGTAAGACTGCTGGAGCTCTATCTATGCTAGTGCTTAGGGCAGGTCTTCACTACAGGGGGGGGTCGATTAAAGATACGCAAATTCAGCGACGCGAATAGCATAGCTGAATTCGACGTATCGCAGCCAACTTACACCGCTGTAAGGACGGTGGCAAAATCGACCTCCGCGGCTTCCCGTCGACGGCGCTTACTCCCACCTCCGCTGGTGGAGTAAGAGCGTCGATTCGGGGATCGATTGTCGCGTCCCGACGAGACGCGATAATTCGATCCCCGAGAGGTTGATTTCTACCCGCCAATTCAGGCGGGTAGTGTAGACCTAGCCTTACAGTGTAGCTGCACTGTTGCAAAAAAACCAACCAACCAAACAAAAAAAACCCAACCAGGTACCAATTACTCTAATGTATTCACAACTTGAATGAAGTAGGCAACGCAGTTGAATACCCCCAGATTTGGAGGAAGCAGACTAAAGCAGCTGTTCTCCTTCCCTCCCCCCCCCCCCCACACCAGACTCAGGGTTTCCTGAGGGGAAGAAGAGCAGACCACTTTGGCTCCAAGCCCTTTGAACCTTTTAATCAAGCATCTTTTCTCCTCTCCACATAGCAGAGAAAGATGGGACCCCATTCACAGTGTAAACTAAAAAGGTGTTGTTTCATATGATATTGGAATACAACCCTTTCAGAGAGCTAGGGCACTACAAGTAAAACCCCCTGTCCCGTGTTGCCTCACTTCTGCCCCCCCATCCTTTAACAACCCCCTCCAAAAAGCAGTTGGACAGAGGGGGTCCAATTGATGGAGCGGACAGGAGAGAGCAAATAATGGAGAAGAAGCAATGGGGAACATATGAGGAAGAATCTTTGGAGTTTGGAAAACCAGGAGGATCATCTGAGTTAGATTCAGAAATGCAGATAAAGCCAGTGAAGGTACTAGAATTATTTAGTTAATCAGCACCACAGATCACTATTGTTTCTGCCTTCCATGAAGTGCTGATGTAGCAGGTCAAAGCCCACCCAATCCCCTGCCATCTCTAGGTGCAGTGGGATGTGTGGGCTCAGCCCCTTCCTATAGGTGCTGGAACTAAGGGTGCGGAGGGTGCTGCCACACCACCTGGCTTAAAGTGGTTTCCATTATATACAGGGATTACAGTTTGGTTCAGTGGCTCTCAGCAACCCCACTATACAAATTGTTCCAGCACCCCATCCCTTCCCCTCTCTATGTTCTCAACTGGGGCATGAAGCAGCTGGTCTAATGGGACTGCAGTCTGCATTGAGCTCCCCGGGTTGGGCTCTCTTCCACCGCCACTCCCAGGTTCACACCTGCCTGTAAAACAGCTCCTGACTGCCTGCCTCGCCCAGCCAGCTTGCTGGCTGGGCCCTCCGTAAAACAGGATTTCTCATGTGTGAACGGCTCTATTCCAGCTGCCAGCCAAAGTCAGCAAGTAAGTTTCAACTTTCCCCATGTCCCCCCTCCCCCCCATCCCAGAGGTGATGTGTGGGGTAGTCATGTGCCCCCCAACCTTTACATTATGGCCTCCCCACCATCAGGATTTAAGCATCGTCTCTGCTAAGAGGTTTTCGGTGGTAGAATTTGGCATCTGTATAAAGTTAGCATAGATTTACAAAATAAAATCTTAGAAGAGGATTTATTTTATTCTTATTTTATTTTTAATTTTAAACAGTATGCGCCATATCTTGTCTCATGGACATCCTTTCCCTCACAACATACACTACATCCCACTTTCCCAAATCAAACCAAAATGAAGGTGGTACAAGAAGCCATTTACTGCCAAATACATAAAAAGCAAGTAAAACATTACAGTACATGGAAATAAAATTACTTTGTAGAATACTTTATATTTTCCAAATTTTCTAGAAGTATTCATATAAGTATAATTAATTCTATTGAAGTTTACTTAATTTAAAGTAATGAATTTAGGAAACCTTTCTTAGATCTTGACTAGATCTAGAATTTAGCTGATGAACATTTTGTGATCAACTAGTTGTCCAACGTTTTATGAACAGATGTAATATGGTCACATTTCTTTTTTAGGAAGCTATTGGAAAAAAAGAGGTTACTTATTTTATGTAACTGATGTTCAAATGATTGTCTATTTGTATTCCAGTCTTGGGTGTTTGCACATCCCTGCACCAGAGTTTAGAATTGTTTAGACCCGCAGTGATTGTTGGCCCATGTCTGTGCCCTACCTGCCCTGATGCCCCTCTACTGAGGGTATAGAGGGGCAGGACATTTAAAGGGAGTATTAAACTATTGGAATATCAGGTTTCCAGCCACTCTGCTGCTACCAAAGAAGGCGAACATCCTTGAGTTTAATATAACATGGCACTCCTGTTTCCATTAATTAGCATGGCTACGGATAGATCTGCTAAAATGTTTCCATTGCTATAATTCTGTAAAGCTAGCTTTGTGTTTATATTCTTCTAGGCCACAGCTTTCTATAGTGAAAATGATTTCAAAGGTTATGGGGGGAGAATACCAGTGTAAACACATTTTAAAATATAGAGTGGTTAGAACTAAAATACATTTATTTATATTATATATATTTTCTGACCACAGACTTGTACAGACTCTGCCCCTGAAATTCTTCTTGCTGTCAAGCTCCACAAACAAGCACCTAGAAATTAATTATGCACATCATCACTTGGATGTAGAGGCCAAGTGTTCCCCATGCACTTGGCTATTTAGGGCAGTGGCTCTCAACCAGGGGTACGCGTACCCCTGGGGGTACGCAGAGGTCTTCCAGGGGATACATCAACTCATCTAGATATTTGCCTAGTTTTACAACAGGCTGCATAAAAAGCACTAGCGAAATCAGTACAAACTAAAATTTCATAGGGACAATGACTTGTTTATACTGCTCTATATACTATACACTGAAATGTAAGTACAATATTTATATTCTAGTTGATTTATTTTATAATTATATGGTAAAAATGAGAACGAGCAATTTTTCATTAATAGTGTGCGGTGACACTTTAGTATTTTTATGCCTGATTTTGTAAGCAAGTAGTTCTTAAGTGAGGTGAAACTTGGGGGTATGCAAGACAGATCAGACACCTGAAAGTGGTAAAATAGTCTGGAAAGGTTGAGAGCCACTGATTTAGGGTACTTTAGTACATTTTCTCAATATCCTCACCTAACTTGTTCACAACTGTGCCTTTTTAAATGATTCCAATGCTTGAACAGTAAAAATTCAACAAGTCCTCCTTTTTTATCTGTTTTATTAAAGATTTTAAATAAATTAGTTTAACAAAACTTTTTCAATAAAGAGTTGATCTGTTCCATCTTTTACTTACCTTCTCTAAACGGAAGCTGTTTCTGTGAGCCCAGGAGTGCTAATCCTTCCTTAGGGTATGTCTACACTACCCGCCAGATTGGCAGGCAGACATCGATCCAGCAGGGGTCAATTTATCGCGTCTAGTCTAGACGCGATAAATCGACCCCCGAGCGCTCTCCCGTCAACTCCTGTACTCCACTACCGCGAGAGGCGCAGGCAGAGTCAACGGGGGACCGGCAACAGTCGACTCACCGCAGTGAAGACACCGCGGTGAGTAGGTCTAAGTACGTCGACTTCAGCTACATTATTCACATAGCTGAAGTTGCGTAACTTAGATCGATTCCCCCCAGTGTGGACCAGGCCTTAGTTTCAGTTTCTGCCTTCAGGAGTAAGGAGTAAGTTTAACTGCAGTGTTTTCCTCTTGAATACTTTTCTGTTATCCACCTTCTTTATACACAATTTCATGTAGATGAAGGGTGTCCTCTCCTGCATCTAAACTTAGTTTCTATAATTGCTCTTCAGTATAATCAGAGATCCTAGACCTTTCTTCAGTTATCCCGCATCCTGTCTGCTCAATTAATGGTTCCCTCATAGTTGCCTTAGTTTCTTCTGATCTGTGCTCTTTAGCTTCCTGCTTCCTAATATGTGTGTGAGCACCCCCAGTTTCCACCAAAGTCAGTCCATATTTCTGGGCTTTCCTTGGCACACAGAAATGAGGAGGGGGACGACCATTGAGGCCTACCAGATTACATTAAGTACACCATAACCCTTCCTACTGTCCCTCCCCCAAGAGATGAAAGACTGACTTTCTCCCCATTTATAAATATGTCCATCAGTGGCTCCAACCTCTATGGGAGGTATACTGTGAGCAACCTCATCTACATTCTAGGGAAAATAGGGCTCCGTGAATTCAACCCACATTGATACATTGCTTCACATACACCTGCATACTGACAAAGATGTAGTTTTACAAATAGTAAGAGAAACAGGTAAGGTACCTCCAAACTAATTTGTAACAACAGTTTGTTTGGGGGGGGGAGTGTTGATCTAACTTAGACTACATGCTGGTTAAAACATTCAACTAGAATGATTTTCTCCTCTCCTTATTTTACCTCTTTCAAAAATATAGGATCAAATTATTTATTATCTGTCAAGTCAGGAGATCAGACATATTCCATTGTATTTCCTATAGCAAGTT
The DNA here is from genome assembly GCF_028017835.1 of Emys orbicularis. Lineage (NCBI taxonomy): Eukaryota > Metazoa > Chordata > Testudines > Emydidae > Emys > Emys orbicularis. The sequence continues at coordinate 65,818,644 of NC_088684.1, forward strand.
TCAGAAGTATTCACTACCCTGATAGAAAGGCCTAAAGTGTGAAGGTTGCAACCAAGGGCACTATTTTTTAAGTGAGCAATATATCTATATAGAATAGTGATTTCCTTAATCAAAGCTCCCCTGACAGCAGTATACTCCTTTAGATTTAGATAAAGCTGATAGCTGATTGCCTAGTGTGTCATTTTACCTTCCCCAGCTTGGATTGCCTGCAGTAAGGCTGTCATAGTTATAGTCTCTTTCCTCAAGCTGATCCTCCAGCAGAACACTTTTTCAGCTGTTAAGGAAAGCAGGCAATAAATGTCTGGCTTAGCCCCTCCTTTTCTGGAGCCAGAGTAGAGTAATATGCTGTAATTGGTTTTCCACGTTTGCCAAGAGTCTGTTTCCTCTTATCCACAATATTTAACATAGGTCTTGTAATAGCTCCAAAAATAATAAAATCTGTCCCAAGAATAAAAACAATAGATCGACAACATGCTGCTTTTGTCATGGTCTTGGTTTGGTTAGATTCTGTTAGTAGTTTTTATTGCCAAATGGTGTGGTTTCTTTCATGCTCAGCAAACCTAGTAAAGACATTTCATCAGCTACTTATATGGCAGTGACGTGGATTATTTACAAACTGAGACTTCAATACTATAATAAAACAAATTACTACTGTATATTGTTAATAAGGTTAGCACATAGCTATATGGCAGAGGAATTGTAGTTTGGCAGGGGCCAGGGAGGCATTAACTCTCTAGGAATACAGGTGTTTATAGTGTAGTCTTCTGCATGGTTCCTAATAATTAACATTAGTGCAGATTTACATTAAAGAAAACCCTGATCCTTCCACTACTGAATGGGAAAAACGGAAGGAAATAGATTATGTCCGACACACAAGCAAAATCACGCATACTTGATATGAGAACAAATAGCAGCCATGCAATTCTTTATCTGCTACATGATTACAACCAGGAGGAGAAAGGTGCATTCCTTGTCTCACACACTAAATTGGAATATGGGCAATGTTACCTACAAAGCATAGGTGTAATTGGTCTAGTGGAGTAGGGTTGTAGAATAACATTTTACTGGTTGGACTCCAGCTCCCTGGCTCTGGTGTGGGAGTTCTTATACTTCTCAAAATCAGCCATTTCAGTGTCTTCTTCTGACTGGCTTTTAGAACACAAGACTATAAGAATGGCCATACTGGGTCAGACCAAAGGTCCCTCCAGCCCAGTAGCCTGTCTACTGACATTGACCAATGCCAGGTGTCCCAGAGGTAATGATCAAGTGATCTCTCTCCTGCCATCCATCTCCACCCTCTGACAAACAGAGGCTAGATACACCATTCTTTACCCATCCTGCCAAATAGCCATTAATGGACTTAACCTCCATGAATTTATCTAGTACTCTTTTAAATCCTGTTATAGTCCTAGCCTTCACAACCTCCTCAGGCAAGGAGTTCCACAGGTTGACTGTGCACTGTGTAAATAACTTCCTTTTATTTGTTTTAAACCTGCTGCCCATTAATTTCATTTGGTGGCCCCTAGTTCTTATATTATGGGAACAAGTAAATAACTTTTCCTTATTCACTTTCTCCACACCTCCTGATTTTATATACCTCTATCATATCCCCTCTTAGTCTCCTCTTTTCCAAGCTGAAAAGTCCTAGCCTCTTTAATCTCGCCTCATATGGGACCCATTCCAAATCCCTGATCATTTTAGTTGCCCTTCTCTGAACCTTTTCTAATGCCAGTATATCTTTTTTGAGATGAGGAGACCACATCTGTACGCAGTATTCAAGATGTGGGCATACCATGGATTTATACAAGAGCAATAAGATATTCTGTCTTATTCTCTGTCCCTTTTTGAATGATTCCTAACATCCTGTTTGCTTTTTTGACTGCCGCTGCACACTGCGTGGACGTCTTCAGAGAACTATCCACGATGACTCCAAGATCTTTTTCCTGATTAGTTGTAGCTAAATTAGCCCCCATCATATTGTATGTATAGTTGGGGTTATTTTTTCCCAATGTGCATTACTTTACATTTATCCACATTAAATTTCATTTCCCATTTTGTTGCCCAATCACTTAGTTTTGTGAGATCTTTTTGAAGTTCTTCACAGTCTGCTTTGGTCTTAACTATCTTGAGCAGTTTAGTATCATCTGCAAACTTTGCCACCTCACTTTTTACCCCTTTCTCCAGATCATTTATGAATAAGTTGAATAGGATTGGTCCTAGGACTGACCCTTGGGGAACACCACTAGTTACTCCTTTCCATTCTGAAAATTTACCATTTATTCCTACCCTTTATTCCCGGTCTTTTAACCAGTTCTCAATCCATGAAAGGATCTTCCCTCTTATCCCATGACAACTTAATTTACGTAAGAGCCTTTGGTGAGGGACCTTGTCAAAGGCTTTCTGGAAATCTAAGTACACTAGGTCCACTGGATCCCCCTTGTCCACGTTTGTTGACCCCTTCAAAGAACTATAATAGATTAGGAAGACATGATTTCCCTTTACAGAAACCATGTTGACTTTTGCCCAATAATTTATGTTCTTCTACGTGTCTGACAATTTTATTCTTTACTATTGTTGCAACTAATTTGCCCGGTACTGATGTTAGACTTACCGGTTTGTAATTGCCGGTATCACCTCTAGAGCCCTTTTTAAATATTGGCATTACATTAGCTATCTTACAGTCATTGGTTACAGAAGCTGATTTAAAGGACAGGTTACAAACCATAGTTAATAGTTCCACAATTTCACATTTGAGTTCTTTCAGAACTCTTGGGTGAATGCCATCTGGTCCCGGTGACTTGTTACTGTTAAGTTTATCAATTAATTCCAAAACCTCCTCTAGTGACACTTCAATCTGTGACAATTCCTCAGATTTGTCACCTACAAAGGACGGCTCAGGTTTGGGAATCTCCCTAACATCCTAAGCCTTGAAGACCGAAGCAAAGAATTCATTTACGTTTCTCCACAATGACTTTATCGTCTTTAAGTGCTCCTTTTGTATCTCAATCGTCCAGGGGCCCCACTGGTTGTTTAGCAGGCTTCCTGCTTCTGATGTACTTAAAACACATTTTGTTATTACCTTTTGAGTTTTTGGCTAGCTGTTCTTCAAACTCTTTTTTGGCTTTTCTTATTACATTTTTACACTTAATTTGGCAGTGTTTATGCTCCTTTCTATTTACCTCACTAGGCTTGGACTTCCACTTTTTAAAAGATGCCTTTTTATCTCTCACTGCTTCTTTTACATGGTTGTTAAGCCACGGTGGCTCTTTTTTAGTTCTTTTAGTGTGTTTTTTTAATTTGGGGTATACATTTAAGTTGGGCCTCTATTATGGTGTCTTTGAAAAGTGTCCATGCAGCTTGCCACTTTGCATAAGTCACACAGGTACGATAGGAATTGCAGAGGAGTAGGTGTGTGAGCAGGGCAAACGCTCCTAAACTGTAATAAGGCAGGATCAGCCAAAGGAAAAGGACTTTTTTTTGCAGGGGAAAGAAAGGGGCTTGAAGGAGTGGTAGAATGGGGGCAGAATGGAAGAGGATAAACAGAATAAGTTGAAGATGAATAGGAGAGTATGTAGGAAGAAAAAGTCGAAATAGGAGACAAAACAAGAAGAAAGCTGTGACTAAGTTCATCCTGCCAGAAAAAAGAACCTTTAGGGAAATTGACAGAAGTGCCACCTCACACAAAGCTAATTGAGGCCCTGGGAACTGTGGGAGCACTTGACCCAAGGTAAGAAAACTGAAGGCAGAAAGTAGCAGGGGTAAAGAGTGGTTGGGGTGTTCTTACATTTGGATTAAAATGCTTCAATTGTAATCAATTTTTAAACCATTGTCTACTTCAGAAGCCACTATCCCTTCCCTAGAAAGCCAACTCCAGTTCTTCTGTTGATATTTCTGTTTTCTCTCCTACATATCCTCTCAGTTTTGTAATTATAAGCAAGCTACACTGTTGGTGTCTGATTAGAGCTCTGCCAGCCTAGGTTCCCATTTCTTTCAAAAGGGGGATTTGGCACTCCAACTCTATCATAATTCAAGACTACCGTATACAAGAATTCAGAACACCCTTCTTAAATAGTGGTGCAGTGATTGAGCATTGTCAGTCTTCAGGAACTTCACCCTTTGTTCAAATGAGGCTAAATAGTTTGCAAAGGAGCCTGAGTGTGCCTCTTCCTCCATGTTTCTTCAGGTGGTATGCCATCTGGACCTGACTGCAACTGCAATTTCCATTTCCAATATGTGCTGCTGTTCTTCGCGGTAGCCTTCACAGTCGATGGCCTCAAGGACATAGAAATTAAATAGCATCAAAAAGCGGGGGGGGGGGGGGGGGGGAAGAGACACATTTGGGTAAGGAATGGGATATTCCTTTGTAACGGATTTGAGATGGATTGAAGTCATGAGGGCCCAGCAGTAAATACTGACACCCATTTAGTGTAAAAACCTAAATATGCAATTTGATTTTACTCTGTTATGCATGGGATTATAAGTAGGACAAACTACTTCACAAAAAAGCAGCCTCTCCTAGTTATACCTACGTATCTCTTTAAAAAAGTTTAGAGAGAGAGGAGCCATTCTATTGTAGAGATTGGGTTTGGGATTTACCTGGTGGTGTGTGAAGCTTTTAAAAACACGTTTGCTCTTAAACTGAAAACCAGGAGCAGGTTTGTTAGTTTGTCTTAGGTAAAAGTGAGTTAGCAAGCATGAATTATGAACAGCTCAAGAAAGAGCAGCTCCTAGGCTTCTGCATGCAGTGAGATCTGACAGCTGATGATCAAAAGAAATCAGAGCTGGTGACCATGCCGCACTTGTCTACCATGAGTCATGATGGAGCATGTGCTCCAGACATTGGGCCAGAAGGGGTCCCTTTTTCTCCTGTAGGGCTTGCAGATGAAGAGGACAGAGCCACAAAGGATCTAGCAGATGTAGCAGTGATGGTAAGAGGTCCAAAGCAATGGAGGCTGGAGTAGAAGGGTGGATGAAGCTGGGGGCCAGACATCAGAGTGAGCAGACAGAACTGGAGCAAGAGAAGCTTGCTAACCAGGACAAACAGGCTGCTCAAACAGAAGACAGTCAAGTCATGCCCATGAGACCCAGTACATAAGGGTGTGCCTGATCAGAGGCTAGCAAGCAAACAGCTATGGGTATAATACCTGCGGCTCTTAGTCAACGTGGACACCACAGAAGTTTCTAGGATTCTGACTGTAGGAATCTGGGGAAGTTATTTTTCTTGATATGTAATTTTCTGTAATTATGTAACAGGGTGAAACCCTGAGGGCTCTGGTGGAAACCCGCCATAGTCAGACTCAGTGGCCGAGGGGGCAAACTTGATGTCTACCCTCACCAGGGAAACTGAGTTAGTGCTGAATGTTTGTGGCCAAGAATCCTGCTAGGAGCAATGAGATAGTGGTTCAGCTAAGAGATGTTATGGGTAAGGCTATGTTTTAGTTATGGGTATTTTTAGTAAAAGTCATGGATAGGTCATGGGCAGTAAACAAAAATTCACGGCCCATGACCTGTCCATGACTTTTACTATATACCCCAGACTAAAACTTGGGAGGGGTGGGGGTGGAGATGGCCCTGGGGGGCACTGCAGGTACTCGGGGTAGGGAAGCCTTGGTGGGGACTGGGGCAGGTTTCCTACCTAGCTCCTGGGAAGCGGCGACCTCCAGCTCCTAGCTCCAGATGCTGCCTCTGGCTCCACCCCAATCCTGGTTCTGCAGCTCCCATTGGCTGGGAACCACGGCCAATGGGAGCTGCGGGGGCAGTGCCTGCAGGTGCAGCAGGTAGAGCTAGGAGCTGAGGGAGGGGAGTTTCTGTCACCCTTCCAGGGAGCACCCCCCAAGTAAGCACTGCCCCACACCCCAATCCCCAGCCCTGAGCCCCCCCACACCCAAACACCAGCAACTGGTGTGTCTGGCCCAGGGGCTGCCTGAGCTGCTCAGGCAGCTCCCAGGCCAGCCGCATGGGCCACTGCAAAAGTTACGAAGGTCATGGAATCCATGACTTCCAAGACCTCCGTGACAAACACAGAGCCTTCGTTATGGGGTTTTTCCGGTTGCACAGTTCCCTGCCTACACATGGATATCCCCAGCAAGCCACACTGCCTAAAAGACCAGCGTCTGCGTTTTGTTTTCTCTCTGAAGGCAGTGAAGAGGGTAATTGTCCTCAGCTACAAGTTAACTCACAGCTCTTCCCACCTGTTCATGCTCTCTGTATGTGTGTGTATATATATATCTCCTCAATATATGTTCCATTCTATGCAGCCGAAGAAGTGGGCTGTAGCCCACGAAAGCTTATGCTCAAATAAATTTGTTAGTCTCTAAGGTGCCACAAGTACTCCTGTTCTTTTTGCGGATACAGACTAACACGGCTGCTACTCTGAAATAAGTACATACAGTTATTCTTAAGGTGAAAGCATTAAAGGGAAAACATAAAAAAACAACAGTGTGTTCCTATATGCATGCTAACAGCTTACAAGAGGTCACTGCTCAGTCTTATGGGGCCCCAGTAGCTCAAATCCTTCCAACCCCTCCCCAAGGATTGGGATCCCCCTTGGACAGAAGGGCCTGTCTGTTTGCTGGATCAGAAAGAAAGCCCTGAGTCAGTGTAAACTCAGGCTATTTATCCAAAAGGCCTGCCTTTGTCAGTTGGTCTCTGCAGAATCCAGTTTAAACTAGTATATGCAAACCTCTCCAGGTGCTGCTACTTGTCTGGTGATGTTACAACCTGAGGCTTGGTCTACACTTACCCCCCAAGTCGAAGTAAGGTACGCAAATTCAGCTACGTGAATAACGTAGCTGAATTAGACATACCTTACTTCGAACTTACCGCGGTTCAGACGCGGTCCACACGCGGCAGGCAGGCTCCCCGTCGACTCCGCGGTACTCCTCTCGTCTAGCTGGAGTACCGCAGTCGACGGCGAGCACTTCCTGGTTCGATTTATCTATTTAATTTATTTATTATTTACCCCTAAGGGTATGTCTACCCTGCCGCGCTAGTTCGGCGGCTGGGGATCGAAGTTCCGGGTTCGATTTATCGCGTCTGGTGTGGACGCGATAAATCGAACCAGGAAGTGCTCGCCGTCGACTGCGGTACTCCAGCTAGACGAGAGGAGTACCGCGGAGTCGACGGGGAGCCTGCCTGCCGCGTGTGGACCGCGTCTGAACCGCAGTAAGTTCGAAGTAAGGTATGTCGAATTCAGCTACGTTATTCACGTAGCTGAATTTGCGTACCTTACTTCGACTTGGGGGGTAAGTGTAGACCAAGCCAAAGTCTTCTTAGCATATGCCCAACATGCCTCAGGTGGCATGTGACCAGCATTCATCACTGAATTTGGTGCGGTGGTTGAATCATTAGCTTCCCTGGCTTGGGCTGGGTACTGATGAAGAGTGCAACATGAATGCTGATCCATGCCCCGCACAACCTGAGTCAACGTGCCTAGTCACCCCCAATGTGCTGAGTTCCTGACGGAGCTGTGGTCATCCTCCCCCATGGAATACAATCCCTCATCCACAATGATAGAGTAACTTAATACAGTAAAATCTTCCAAAGATATGCAGGAAATTGCCATATTGTTCACAGGCCAGAACAGGGAAGACTGTAGCAGAACCAGAAGGTATGATGGCCAACAATCTTGTTGGGAGTGGTGAACCACTGGTACAGTTAGAAGATGCCAGAACTCCACTGGGAACAGAGAAAGTGGGCACAGCTAAAAGGTGCTGTGATTCAGATTTCCACGGGGAAAGGCAAAGTGAGGCAAGGCCAAAAGGTGATGTATGCCAGCGCTCCCCTGGAATGAGGGAGACTCTGGGTAGTAAAGAGTGCTGACAAATTCATGATACCTGGCAGAGGACGGAGGAAGCCCCAGAAGGATGTGAGGCAACCGCTAGGGGAAGTGTAGATGGGACAGATGCCTTTTACTTACTGAAACGATAGTTTCAGTGTGGTCATTTGAGATATAATTATATCCGAGGGGGATGGAACACATTTCACCTCTCCCCACAGGGGTACGAACACAGGAACTGACCTATAATGCCATGAAACTGCATATTGGTACTATCATTGGAATTGTTTAATGCCTGAATGTATGAAGTTCAAATTAATAAGTAGTAACAGCAGATGCTCTGTCTAGAAGTAGGGTGCCTGTTCATCCCTGGGATACTTGTCACATCCCCTGCTTTATTCTTGTTTGAAAGGGAGAGAAAAGTGACAAATTGGGGGTTCTGTCTGGACCAATCATAATAGTGAATGATTTTATGAAGTTGTACTATGAAATGACTATCATAGAAAGCAGGGGTACTGGAACTAGGGGGGCCATTTCCCCTCCTTTAAAAAGTGGGAGGGCCATGCTTACACAATTTTTAATATGGGCATAGTTTGAGGGCACAAGCTGCAAACCTCAGGCAGGCACAGAGCACCACTGGTAGCTCCTACACACAGTGCCAACCTCTTCCGGGGGTGAAGGGGGCCTTATCCCCCCCCTGCCATGAGGCCCAGCCCCTCTCTGTAGCCCTGCCCCTCCTCTTCCACTCAAGGCCAGGCCAGAAGCTGGAGCTGTGCAGTGATAAGAGCTGCCCAGGGAGCCCAGGCTGCTGTGGGGAACCCTGGACCCTCCAGCTGCCCTGGGTGGTGCGGCTCAGGGGGCCATTCCCTCTCAGAGCAGGTGGAGGGTCCAGGGCTCCCCATAGCGGCCCAGGCTCCCTGGACAGCTCTTACCATTGATCAGCTCTAGCTTGCTCAGGGCTTTGGGGGCAGGGGAGGGGGAAGAGGAGCAGAGGGTGGGGCCACAGAAAGGAGCAGGACCTCATGGCCCGCCCCCCTCGGTCAACATTCCAGCCGTCCTGATAGAAAGCCTGTATGTACATAGATCAACCCTGAGTTAGCAGGATTGCGTCATGTCTCTGCCAGGCCAGAGCAAATGATGAATGATCAGCATTCAACAATGGTCCATTCAAAGTAAACCACTTTGGCACAGTGGGTTTGCTGCAGCTGGGAGGAGACACTTCCTCTTCTTAACTGAAAGGAGGTGGGGTTGGAATGTAATGGAAAGTTAGCAGGTGACCACAATAGGAGTCTATAAAGGGACTCAGAGGTGAACGGGGGCGAGGGGAGAAGAGCCATTATGCCCCAGATTAATATGAGGGAGGCTAGTGCAGGGGCAGAATAGGCAAGGGGACTGACAACCCTGCCTGCCTCCCATAACACAGATAGATGCCCCAAGGAAAGGGTGGGCTATGGAGGGGGATTGCAGTTCTGAATGTTTATTGTTTTCTGTGATCTGTACTTTTCTGTGCTTTCCAGGATTAAATATAACAGAGCATGAAGACTGGGCAAGGTGCACACCTGTGTTGACTGTTTCACAACTACTACATGGTCCTGCCAGTTACACTGGCAATTAGAAGCTTTGCACCTCTGGGTGGAGTTCTGGGAGGTATGTGTAAGTAACTAGGTAGTCTGTCCCCAGAGGGCTTATGGAGCTAGACAGTGGGTTCCAGCAATTGGAAGGGTCTATGGCAGAGACTGTGCCTAGGGCCCCTGAGAGCAGGGCAGGGGCTGGATTCTAATCAGGCTCGAGGATCTTGAAACAGCCCTGGGAATCCAGAGCACAGCAGCTTGGATTCCCCTCACAGCAAACCCAGGGGGTGGCCGAGAAGCAGCTGAGACAGAATAGTGATGAGGGAAAATTAAAAAAAAAAAGTCCCTTCCCCCCTTTTAAAAAAATAACTGTTGTGAGGTAGGTACACTCTGTTGCAGGATGTCAGGTCACATACAGTCAAAAGCAAAAAGAACAGGAGTACTTGTGGCACCTTAGAGACTAACAAATTTATTCGAGCATAAGCTTTCGTGGGCTACAGCCCACTTCTTCGGATGCATAGAATGGAAGCTTATGCTCGAATAAATTTGTTAGTCTCTAAGGTGCCACAAGTACTCCTGTTCTTTTTGCGGATACAGACTAACACGGCTGCTACTCTGAAACCAGTCAAAAGCAAGTGAGCCTGATTATAAAGCAGGGTAGTACAGTCTAGTGACCAGAGTCCCTTGGACTGCCCTCACTCTCAGGGCAGTGGCCTGATGGCCCAAGTTAATAGGTGGTCCTTCCTTACAGGGCTAAACGGCCCAATGGCTGGAGTCATTAAAGAGGCCCATCCTTACAGGGCTGCGGTGGCCTATTGGCTGGAGTCACTAAAGTTGGCCACCTCTATGGGGTGGTGTGGCCTATTGGCCCAGCAGAGAAGTAGGACACCACCTAGGGAATTGTGGCATCTGGGGTAAGGGGACTCAGGCCCTCCCTGCTTCTTCAAGTCCCAGCCCAGGGACCTGGCAGCAGCAAGGGTACTCGCCAATGAATCAGCAGTAACCAGAGCAACATCTAAGTCCCCTGGGCTGCTTCCTACCCTGTCTTCCGCTGCAGTGGTCCACAGTTCCCCTGGGTCTCTGGGGTCCTCGGCTGGTGCAGCTCCTGACTACTTGGTTCCCGCTCTAGGTTCTGCAGGCAGACTAGGATCTGTCTGGGACAACAGGCCTACCTTAGTTCTGTGGTCCAGAGGCTGTATCAGCTCCTGGGAGAGAGCTTGTAATCTGCATGCTTCCCCTTCAGCAACCTGCCCAGACTGACCTGCTTCCTTTTATATCCTATCTCCAGCCTGAGTATGCCCAGGAGGGGTGGAGAGGCATGGCCTCCTTAGCCTACAATGCACAGTTAACCCTTTCTGGGACAGGGTGGGGTAGGTACACCCCATCACAATAACCAAAAATCAAGAGAACAGTATTTTTCTTAAAAGTAGTATTTTAAAATATCACTTAATATATTATCAACATCCACCAAAAAGGGTGGGGTGGGGCTGAAGACAAAGAAAGGAATGACACAGAATGCTCCTCTAACCAAAATGAAGTTACTAAACTGTATGAAGGAAGGGGGGGGGGGGGAAGGAGAAGACTAATTTTGTGAAGAGCTTTTGTTGGACGAAATTGACAAAAGCGCCACCACATGTTTAAATAAACTTTTGCAATATTAAATCATTTCTAAGCAACTCAGAAAATTATTTGGCAGATCACAGGTTTTTGCATCTATTAAATGCTACTTAAGCCATGTCTTGTACAACAGCACTGTTTAAAGGACACCCATAAAAGACTCCCTCTAAAACATTTTGTACTAATTAGTAGAATTACTAGGATGTTTGCAGCCTCATAACCTCCAACTTCGTTAATTTGTTGTTCCAACCCACCCCAAAATGTATAGACTATCCAGAGGTTAAACTTTTGGAGGTAAATGTACAAAATAAATATACATGTGGAATAAATTACTTTGAGTTATTTTCTTTTCCTGGTAATTATTCAGCAGATGGTCTATTCATCCACATCTATAATACTATTCTCTGTAACAAATAAGCCCAACAATTTAGTGTATTTAAAAGTGTTGAGGGAATACTGCTACCTTTAACTAACAAAGGGCCTGAGTCTGATCTCACTGTGGTGTAAAATCAGAGCTAACTATTGAAGTTGGAATTACACTGGCATAAAACCATTGTGGGCAAGATCAGAATCTTTAAGTGAGTGTTCCTAAATTCCAGGAGGCTGGTTACTATTTGTATTAGGAGTGATACAGAAAAGCCTAGAAGTTGCTTGAGGGAATTTGCCATCCTGAATTTACCATTTCTGTAATCAGCAGTATTTCTACTCCATATTGTCAGTTAAGAGAGGGACAGAAACAGTTAGCAAGTTGCATAATAGTGTACCTTGATATGACTTTTCCAGTGCTAGTAGTGGTTTTTCCACTAGATTACAGCAGCTGTTCAAGTCCCTGATGTACACTGAAATATTTATATTCCATTGGCATCCAAGCAATTTCTTGGCCATAAAAAGGCAATAGGTTTCTTGAATGCAACTAGGAAATTAGATTATTTACACCTTATTAGCTGTGATAATTTAAGTTGTAAAATTTGCCACAGCATTGTCATAACCTTGGTAAAGTGTGCTGTGGAATTACAACCACCCTAGTCCAGCCTACTGCTGGTGGCTCACTCCAGTAGCTAGATTTGGGAGTGTTGAATATCCACACAAAAAATGGGTAATTCCTCAACACACAAAAGGATGCAGATGGTATATTACAGTGAAAAGTATTTGTTTTAAAGGAGAAGTTTCACACTAAACTGGTGGCCAAAGCAGGGCAGCAGGACACCCCCCACGAACTAACATTAGGCCTGTTCTAGCTCCTCCTTGAAAGTACCAGATTATGGTAACAGGACTAGGAGAGGAGTGGATTCTGTAGCAGAACTTCTACTACATCCTTCTACTGGAGTAGTATTAGCCGCATGATCAAAGTGAAGATGTTATTCCAGTCTGCAGCCTTCTGAATAATACTAGTATAGTCTGAAAACTAAGGTTGGCGCTCTGCAAGAGAGGCTCAGATTTCCAATCCTATAAAATGGAGAGTCCACCAAGCCTTCAGCAGGTGAAATGGTTGTCAGATGCTTCTTTAGTTCTACCCCAAAACCTATCACTCATAGAGGACATGATCACCCCCTGCCCTTTTCCTGGGGGCGAGGCTGTATTGGAGAAGGGGAATCTCTTGTCCATAAGACTTATTATACTGACAATTGCTATGGCCAAGGAAGGCTGGCTCCAATTTCCAAAATGGCCTGAGGTTACTATGGAGCACTGTATTCCTTTCTCACATCTCCAGGATCAAGCACTTTATCTTTGTAGCACTGGCAGCCCCCAATATCCTGGGAGCAAAAGACTCTTGGCTCACATAAGGTAGCAAGTTGTATTGCTAGACTACGAATCAGATTCAAGGTAGATTTTTATTCTTAGATTTCTTGTGTGGCTACCCAATCATCACATTGTTTACCACCATTACCCATATAACTGATTAGAATGAATTCAATCAGTGTAGTGCCTCTGAGTCAGCACAAGGGAAACCCTTCTTTTTTGTGCTTTATAAATGCTTCGAGTTGTACAAAATTTTGGTTTCAAATGATGTTATATTACAAATAATTAATATTAATAACTGAGATAAGTATGGAATTACATTATAATGGTCTCACAATGTTCACTAGTTGAAAATATAGATGGACATAATGTATTACAGACAGATTCCAATACTTCTACAACTATAATTGGATAGAAAGAGATCTAAAATTAGAATCAGTGATGATCATTTGCTCATTAATAACACTTATAAAAATTGCAAAAGACCCCCACATACTTTTAAACTTTATTTAATCTCAGAACCATTGCTATGTTACACTTCTCAGATTGAGCTTTATCACTTTTGATGTTAATGTTCCCTTTTGTAGCTTGACAGTAAGTGTAGATGAATTGAGGGGGACTCCGTGCCCCCAGATTTATGCCTCAGTCTCTCCTGGTCCATTAAGACAAAACTTGTGGCTGAAATTCTTTTCTTTAGAGAGGTATATGAAGCATGAGCTAGCATCAGTGTCACCCCGTTATTTTTGAATGTGTATATATATATATATATACACACACACACACTCAAAAATAACGGGGTGACACTGATGCTAGCTCATGCTTCATAAACCTCTCTAAAGAAAAGGTATATGAATACCTTCAATATAAATATGAAAAATAATGGGAAGTTGTTTGTTTCCTCATTTGCAGTCAGACTGACATTAATATTCTGCACCTTAACCAGTTTAAATACTTAAACACAGAATTTTATTTTGCACTGTTACCTATTTCATTGTGAGAAAAAATAAAATAAACCACCACATTGAGTAAAGTACCAAAGCATTTCCAATTTTGGCTTTTATCAAGATTTTCAATCTGGCAGATTTATTGTCACACCCCTTTCACAACAGACAAGATGCTTACCATATATTTAGGATTACAAGTTGCCACTGAAAGAAAACTTTACACGGTCACTGTACAACTAGGTTGAAAAACTGTCCTGCATGAAAAATATACTGAGAAATCAAGCAGTAAACAAGAAAAAAAATAAGAAAAGATCAAAGTCTTCATAATGTGCCATTTTAAAAGGGTATCAATTCCTCCTGTATTTTTCATTCATTATACTGTGTTTTTACCTACAGTATTCATTAAGGCAAACAGCTAATCCATTTCTGAAGAGGTGCTGTGGAAATTGTGGACAAACAGCAAACATTTGGCATTAAAATAGTTAACACATACGTAGCCTCCAGTAATATACATTAAGCATTTTTCTTGGACTTGAGGATAATGGCAGGAGAGGATGAACATGCTAACAATGTCAAAAAGGTTTAAAATTCAGCATCCAAGCGATTTCTAATAATGTTTCTGTAGTTTTCAAGCTCTAAATAGTATAGAGTTTATGCAAATGCATTAAAGAATTATAGCTTGGCAAATACACCCAAGCAGGTTATTACACTATATATACAGAAAGTAAATGATAAATACAGAATTAAAAGAGTCCTTCTGCTTTTCTTTATAGCTTTGAAAATTGACAAAAACTTGGACAGCTCTACAATATTAAACGTTAGGTAACCACAGTAGCTGGGAAACCTAACTACACAAACTGATTAAAATACTCAGATGACTTTGTAGTGTTTAATACAATTCAGTTCGTAGTCAAGGGCACAAGACAACATTTAACAAAAATAATCACATCAATTGAACTAGAAATCAAATGTAAATAGATATGAATACAATCTCCAAAATCTGTCTTTAAGTGAACATTAACCATTTATTCAAAGTTATACAAGAAGTTGAAGGATAAAGTCTTCTTCTGCCGCATGAAACCAACTTACAATAGTTTCATGTCTCAGTTGAGCTGCAGTGGGGGGAGGGTGAAAGAACAAGTTAGTGGGCCCCATTTGGGCAGCTAGAAAGTAAAAATAGGTTCAACAGCAGCCTCCACCAGCTTGTTGTCCTCCCTGATTGCCTGTAAGTGTTGCATTACTAGCAGCATGCTGAGGGCCAATTTTAATACCATTTGCCTGAAATAAAAAAAAGTTGAATACACAGCAATTATTATTTTAAAACATTTCAATATGCTAGAAAATACTAAAATTAGTCCATTAATTTTTGTTTATGCACATGTCTAAAAGTAGTTCTCCTTTTAGTTTCATATACAATAAACCACAGAAAAAAATCCTATTTAAAACTGTGCCTGGATGCAAATAAGGAAGTAAAATTAAGGGAAAGATGCTTTCCTTCTTGTTTCAGTTTTTCTCCATTTCATTGCTATAAACAGAACTCTGCCTGTTATCAAACTATTAACATAAACACACAGGAAGAATAGTATTTAAATGCTATTCCACATAAAGTAGCAAATGTTTAAAAATACATATATACATTTCTAATACACACTTAAAAGAGATTCAAAACCTCCACTGGTTTAATACAATGTAAAACTTTTCCTCTCTAGACAGCATTTATTTCCATGTTGAATCAGCTGTACAGGCTAAGGGCATACGAGTGTTCTGTGTCATCAATAATTTCTATGATCCCCAAAGACATGGCAACTTGCCAAGAACCCACACACAGCGTAGCTCTTTCATTCATCAAACTCACACTTATATCTTAACCCTCACTCCCTCAAGTGGATTTTACCTAAAAATACAGCACTTTGAGAAAAGTAATACAGTAGCTTCAGAAATTAAGCTCTTAAGGAAACTTTGCGTCACAGTAAATCTCAGATTTATAGTGCTTGGCAGTTGTTCTGCAACAGTAGTAGCCTTGGGGTTTCTGGCACTAGCTCAGTATTGACAGCAGCTGATGTGGTTTCTTTTCGCTCTTTGACTCCTCTTTAATAAAAAGCATGCCCTATGGCTCATTGGTTTTGCCCCCTCTGGGCTGGTAGCAACTTCTTGAGGAATCAAGGAGCCAGACTTGGCATTAAGCCAAATAAATAGCACGGACTGTTGGCTCTTGACAGCATATTGCAATCAAAGCTCCATAAGGCACAGTAAAGCAGTCAGCTAGTATATGAAACTCGACAGATACAATGAGCATGCCTCTTCAGAGGCCCTGATTACTGTCCAATTTATAAAGCATCAGTTTCTAACTGAATGGCATCTCCTTTAAACCAACTCAAGATTTTCTGTTATATTAACCCTGAAGAATTTTGAAAAACTGAACAAGCTGGATGAAAAAAGGATATTAACATAATAAAATATTAAAATTTATAAATAATTTGAGAAGTTGGGATCTTTGTTTTAAGAACCTATGCTTAAGACTGAAGGTCTTAGCTACAGGTCACATAGTTTAAGCAGCTGGAGTGGTAGTGAAGCTTCTCTCTAATGCCTTACTAATAACGTCTATTACTATAACTAGAAGTAACTTTTTACTTTTTAAGCTTCCATGTGCTGAGACAACTTAATGCAGTTCTGCTAATTCCTTTACCCCATCTTCCCCAACAAGTCAGTGACTTTCATGTCTATTAAAAGCAGTCAGATTGACACTGCTAGAAAATGAAAGCCCTATTCACAGAACAGATACAGAATGGTTGGTGGCAGGGCATAATCCTTTGTGTGGTTCCAACCAACTGGCCTTCGCACTGATCTCAAGGGACATCTCTATGGGTGAAAGAAAAGGCTATGTGCCAAGGACTAAAAGGACATCTTAGACTGCCAACAAGGGTGCCCAATTAGAGCTGATTGTGCTGTTGCTTTGTGATGTGGACATTAGTCCACCGAGAACGTGACTGATCCCACCAACTTACTTCAAAAGAGGAATGAAGAGCTATATTAGATGATAACTTTGATTACTAACCTGTACTGAATTTGAACCAGTGATCAGACGTGAAAGGCTCTTTATCTCCCTGAGCTACCCAGAGCCCTCTCACATAGTCATTTTCAATGTAAGGGCATATGATGTATTTGAGAATTTAAGGACATACATCACAAAGATCTACTCTGAGACAGTACACATTGATCCAGAGCAGACATTTTCAGTTGTTCCAAGACATAAAGGGTTTTTTTGGCTTTAAGAATTTCTCCACTACAGAACAAGAACAAGCCATAATCTTTACTTTGCCTACACAAATTCCTAACAATGGGCAGTATTTTACTCCTTATAATATCCAGCTACCTAAATCTGGATTATTTAGTCATATTTCATGTAATTCTCAAAGTTAATTCTTCCCCTCTCAGTCTGGGTGTACATGCAATTACTGGACAAACTATAGGAAGGTGTAATTTGATTTTAAAAAAAATATACAGAATCATAATTTCAGTGGTGTCATCCTATCCGGAGTGAATGGGTGTACTTGCTAACCCCCCGGTTGGTGGAAATTTTGATATGTCATCAGAAATGGGTCAAGCTCAGTATCATTCAAAAGCCCTTTCTCCCACAAACACAATGGTACCAAACAGAACAACCCTAGAACAATTCTGTAGATATACATTTGAGAAAATGTTTAAAAAAAACCAATGCTTTTTAAATTATACTTTAACAGAGGCATGTCAAACATGTCAAAGTTAAATTGTGGCCCCTGACTAACAGTATACTCTGTTATCAGTTAATGCTCAGAACATGATACTTGATTACATTTTTTAATGTTACAGATTACTATAAATGGAAGAAGTACCTCAAGTTTATTTGCCATTATTGTTAAAAAAGAAGCAGTTCAGTGGTATTGATTATCAGCTTGGTTTATTACGCCAAAAGAGTTGTAATGAGTAAGGCTTCATGTTTGTCATGGATTCTGTGACTTTCCATGACCTCTGTGACTTCTGCAGTAGCTGGTGCACCTGCCCCGGGGGCTGTCTGGCCAGCTCGAGCAGCCCCCGGGCCAGGCACACTGGCCACTGTTGGGGCAATCTCGGGCTCCCCTGCCCCTCAGCAGCAGGAGTTTGGGTTTAGGGGTCTCAGGGCTAGGAGCTAGGGTGCGGGGCAGTGCTTACCTTGGGGGGTGGGGTGTCTCGCCAGAAGGGTGACAGGAACTCCCCATCCTCAGCTCCTAGCTCCATGTGCTGCTTCCACCTGCAGGCACTGCCCCCGCAGCTCCCATTGGCCGCAGTTCCCAGCCAATGGGAGCTGCAGAACCGAGGCTTGGGGCGGAGGCGGCACGTGGAGCTGGGTAGGACCCCCCCCACGAATCCCCCCCTCCCAGCACCCGCGGCACCTCCCCCTGCCCCCCAAGTTTTAGTTAGGGGTATATAGCAAAAGTCATGGACAGGTCACAGGCCGTGAATTTTTGTTTCCTGCCCGTGACCTGTCCATGACTTTTACTAAAAATACCCGGGACTAAAACGTAGCCTCAGTAATGACACACTGGTTAAGAGGTCAACATCCAGCTAGAAATTACTGGAATCCATCTGCAAACAGTATGCACATAATTATATAACATAATTAATTACAATCCCAAAGTAATTTATTACAAAATCCTTGTTTTTACTTTGGTCTTGATCATTTTTAGGCATCAATGGGCAGATGAAGAGTAGCTGACTCTTTGGAGAATACCACTGCAGAGGACCTAGTTAAACACAATGCTCAGTGGCACCTTACATGCTGTAAGAAGTGCACCCATAAACTGAATCTGACAATGTTGGAGAGGAAGTACGTTGAGCATCAGGAAAAAGTTGAGGATGCTGGGACAAGTGCCAGCTGTGGGCGAGACACTTAATAGTAGGTCCCAAGACATACCGTATATACTCGTTCATTAGCTCGTTCGTTTATAAGCCGACCCCCCCGCCACCCCAAGATGGTTAAGTAAAAATAGCAAAAACTGTATGACCCTTTCATAAGCCGACCCTATATTTCAGGGGTTGGAAAACTTTGGCTCCCAGCCCGTCAGAGTAAGCTGCTGGCGGCTCGGGATGTTTTGTTTACCTGGAGCGTCTGCAGGCATGGAGCCCCTGAGCTCCCTGTGGCCGCGGTTCGCCGTTCCCAGCCAATGGGAGCTGCGGGGCTCCATGTCTGCAGACGCTCCAGGTAAACAAAACGACAATGTATTAGATATTCAATTCAATGATTCCATAGAGTTTAAAATCATCAAATTTTGGTGCAGACCTGTTTATAAGCCGACCCCCGCTCTTTTTCACCAAAAATATTCGGCTTATGAACGCGTATATATGGTACATTTTGAGAACAACTACTTCTTCTGCAGTAAGCTCAAAGGCATCCCTTAAGCATATTTCAACAGATCAGAAACTACATGAAGGAGTACTCCTAGCAAAAGCACTGCAGAGAAAGTAAAGGGTACATTGACCCAAAAGACACCCACGCACATAACATTACATACATTTCTGGCGTAGGATGTGATATGCAATGTGTTACACCAAGCCCTACACCAGTAATGTATACAATATATGTCATGTCAAAAGGGCAAAGCAACAGAAACCAATACTGATTTTACTACTGCAAACTGTGCGACTCAGCTGGAGTTCATATATTGCCTCAAAAGGGCTCTAATGGATGGGAAATTGGTGCTGATGGCCAACGCAGAGCTAAGTACCGAGTGTGCTTTGAATGGGATTGAAGAGGAACAAGTGCTTAGCAGAAAGGCTCTTAAACTTATTGAAAATGAACTGTGGGATATGAACATAGTTTTTGCAATCCTATCCGCAGAAATGAATCATAGCACATAGCACCACATCTTTTGCAGCTTTTAAGGATACCAAAAGCAGAAGAAAGCACTGATGTTAATTGTAATATGAAGACTGTTTGCAGCTGCTAAATTTATATGGAAAACTATTCTGTCCTGGAGTATATGGGAGTTTCAGGGATCCATAGTGGATGACAAACCTAAAAAAAAAAAAAGTGTGACCTGTTCTACTTCTTTAAGAAGTGCATCAGTAGTTTCAATGACTTCAGCACAAGTATATTAATAAGCAAGCATAGCACAAGCCTCATGTACGTGTGTTTGAGTGAAAGGCAGGTTTCCAACACATGCATGACAACTGTGAGACAGTGGTAGATTACACATAAGTAGCTGTTGGTTTATCAATTCATTCCAAAACAGAGTACTCCACCTGGAGATTGCAATTGAAAGTGAGGTTCTTTGCCACATGGAACTGAATAAAGAATTGTGTCTTCCTCCAGACCCTGTCTAGGATAGTTTTATATTTAGTGCTGTTGAGAACTTGGACTTCCTTGAAGATACAGCAGATGGCAAAGGTACCCTTTATGCTATTGTGATGGTCTGCTATTAGAAGAGAATTAATGGGGATCAGTCCCCTCCTCAAGTGCTATCTGGACCCGCAAAAAAACTGGGTCCTTGAAGGAGCTTACTAACTTCATAACTCACTCACTTTCCTATCAAGATCCAAAAATTCTGAAGCCAAGAAGTCCAGTTTTCAATGAAGTAGCAGTTAAATAGACTATAGTAGAGTTTTCTACATTCACTAACCTTGACCTTACTTGTTTGTGCTAAAGTCAGATGCACTTCAGAGACAAAAAATCATTGAATATGGCTTCCGCTGAAGAGAGAGAACATGCACTCTCAAATGAGTTGGAAACCCAGGACAGCATACCACAACATTTCAGGAGAAAGATACATTCTCCAACATGGTCAGCCTTTAATACGACATTACAAATGGGGCCAGAGAAAAAGACCCATGTATGCATCCTGCCAATCATAACTGAGCAATCAATGGGCCTAGCAGGTAACATTCTTTATGTAGCTGGAACACATGAACAAATATATCTGCATAACTGAATCAAATGTGTCAGGACACTAGACATGGGCCTTTAAAGGCCTGTTCAACAGCAAATGTCCTGTGATGATCTTTGAGGATGGTGGAGTCTATGTCCTGGCGAATTGTACATATTCTTTACAGTGATACATATAATTGGATCCTTTGATGGCGGCACTGGTATTCCTGAGATATGGGGGCGGGATTTTGAACAGTGATAGTACTGTAAACCAAATTTTTGCAGGAAAAATGATGTGACGCGCTATGGAAGCACACACCCGAATGCTTGTTGCCCTTCAAAAATGCTACCTACATGTCTTCTTTGAAAAGCATACTGATGTGTTTGAAGTCATTTCCCAAAGGGTACAGGACTTGTAAGACCAGTTCCACAAATCCAGTGCACATTCTGCTCATAATGATCTATTGAGCACAATGGAGAGCTGCATCATCATCACAGAACAGATGAAGCAATTCAATGAGGTTGAATTGATGACAAAGCCAACTTTTGGGATGGTACGGCAATACATGTAGGTGATTGAATCTTTGCTGCTCTATTCAATATCTCAGGACTTCTAATTAGAATGTTCACCTTGCAGAACTCCAAGATGTTGTGAAATACTTTTTTGCTTTGATCTAACCAACTATTCTGTGATGATGTCCTTGGTACCTTGCGGAAATAAAAAGTGTAGAAAAAAGTCTGACTTTGACATATGGGAGGAATTTTGAAAAGGAAACTGGGTTGTTAAAAGGTCGCCAGTACCCTTAAGAACGTAAGAACGGCCATACTGCATCAGGCCAAAGGTCCATCTAGCCCTGTCTTCTGACAGTGGCCAATGCCAGGTGCTTCAGAGGTGCTTCTATGCACTTGGTTCAGATGAAGCACTGGAATGCGAAAATAGAGCAATGAAAATAATTGGGGGGTTGGGGAGGCTGGTGGGCATAACACAGCTTCCAGTTACTCTTTCCCAGTTTTTCCTGACAACCCCAGAGCTCCATCAAATTTCAAATGACACATTAAGCATGGCTAGGATGACTTCCTCAGACATATCCAAGATTTCAGTTGAATGGATACTTTCTGTCATGACTTGTATGTGGCCTTCAAACCCCGAAGAATTATCCAAGGCTCTGTCAGTCTATGGGCTCCAAACAAGGAGAACAGACTGAAGCTGTGCTTGAATGCAAAGAAAGTCAGAGTGAAGGTGGCAGGGACTATTACAGAGCTAACTACAGACAGGTCATTGTTTGCTCATCTCCAGGTCACGTCCAGATTGTAGCAAGATGTTGATCTATGTCAGACTTTGGAAAGTACGAGTTCTCTGTGGTAGCATGATGGATGTTCTAAGGTCACAGAACAATGCATGTGCACCAGGTGAAAAGCAAATGAACCAACGTTTTGCATGGTCTTCCTAAGCCAGCATCTACTGACAATGTGACTGTCAGCTTATGCCAGCAGAAACCTTTCAGATTCATAGATGGTATGGTTGAGGTACAAGCTCTAGATAAACCAGAAACTGTTAGTACCTGCTGAGATTTGGCTGAACACCTCATTATGGGGCTACAAAGAAAATACTGTACCTATGACGAAGTCCACCTCATGTTTGACACATTTGCAGAGGAGTCAATTGAAAATATTACTAGAAAGAAGAGACTTCAAGGTATTGCACTGCCTTGTACAAAATCTGTGACTCCACAAACATCTCCAATGTCACAATGAAGAAGCTACTGTCTCACACTCACATGAAGGATGAGTTAACCGAATACCTTGCAGAAAAATGCTCCAGCATGTGAAGAATTATTCAACAAATGTCATCAGATGTCACAATGAAGTTGCTATCTTGTGCTGTTCAGTGGAGCTTCTTCATAGTTCCCACGAGAAAGGTGACACTAAAATTATCTTGCATGCCATCAATACCATAGAGAGACACTACTAAGCTCCAGATTTCTGCACAAGACAGATGTTCTAGTGCTCACTGAGAGACTCTACCCAAGACTCTGCAAGATTCTGTTTTTGTGCCTGCTGCTGGGGAATAAAATTGCTGTATACTCTGAGATATGTGCCTATCACTTACCACACTGCCAGGTTTCCATGCTCTTTCAGGATGTGACACTACTGGAAGGTTGGCTGGAAAGAGGAAATTCTCTTACTGAAAGGCATTTGATTCAGCCTCTGAAGACTCTCTCCTCATTGTGAAGGTGCTCAGAATGGTGAGGTCATAAATCGACTGGAGGTGTTAGTGTACCAAGTTTACCATTTGAAGACCAACATTATGACACCTTGCAGAGCTATGTTGGTGAATGTTTTCCAAGAAGCAGAAAAACTGACCAAAGGTGTATTTATACCTGCTATGAAGAGAGCAAATTATCAAGTAATAGAATGGCCAATGGATAATTGAGCACATCCAAAACTACTCTCCCTATTGCTCCTGGATGGGTCTTGGACAATGGACTAGTCAAACCAGTTATGTGTGAAATACCACATGCTCATGAATCAAATCAAATGCTTGTGTAAAAGACCAGATGCTCATCACGCTGCAAGTGTTTGGCCAGCAGCCTGCCTTGTACAGAGATGTGCAAGTGTAATGTGGATGATGATCAGTGTGACCTGTGTCTAGCAGTGATGTCCTAGATCAGTGGTTCCCAAACTTGTTCCGCTGCTTGTGCAGGGAAAGCCCCTGGCGGGCCGGGCCGGTTTGTTTACCTGCCACGTCTGC
The DNA here is from genome assembly GCF_028017835.1 of Emys orbicularis. NCBI lineage: Eukaryota > Metazoa > Chordata > Testudines > Emydidae > Emys > Emys orbicularis. The sequence continues at coordinate 65,841,925 of NC_088684.1, forward strand.
AGGTTCGGCCAACCGCGGCTCCCAGTGGCCGCAGTTCGCTGCTCCAGGCCAATGGGAGCCGCGATTGGCCGAACCTGCAGACGTGGCAGGTAAACAAACCGGCCTGGCCCACCAGGGGCTTTCCCTGCACAAGCAGCGGAACAAGTTTGGGAACCACTGTCCTAGATGGAAACAACACTGATGATGACTTCGAAGAATAAATGTTTTCAGTCCTACATGTGAAGACTGACTGTCTTTTATGTGAGCAATGCATCCTGATGTTAACATAGAATTAATAAAAAAATGATTTTTAAACATTTTCTCGAATATATATCAACATAAATTGTTCTAGGTTTCTCATGGGTGGTACCATTGTTTTCATGGGAGAAATGGCTTTCGAATGATAGACAACTTGACCTATTTCTGACGACACTGTACTATCAAAATTTCCACAAATTTTGGGACCTGGATCTGGGAGGGCAGCAAGTCCCCATGATATGCCACAGAGGGCAACATTATTGAAATTATGATTCTGTAAGATTTTTACAAATCAAATGACATCTCTCCCTTATTTTTCCAATCACTAATTTGCCCACAGAATGAGATTTTACTACAATATGCTCCCATACCAGCGCTTCCACACTGGACAGCTCATGTAGTACATCTGGCATATTAACATGGTCTCCCCATTTACATAGTGGAAAATTATCTTTGAAAGCAGATGATACCATATGGGGAAGTGAATGAAAGTGGATTTTCTTCTCTCTTTTGGGGATTTATATGATTTTGTGATGCTTCATGAATGGATAGGGTCACTTAATTCTAATCTGTTTTCATCACAAAAGTAAGTGAATCTGTAAAAACGGGATGTACAAATGTTTTACTGCAGTGTGTGCAGAATACTGTAATACACGTGTTACGAAAAACGATCCAAGGTCTTGTAATTTTGTGCTTTTAAAAAAAAATAAACTCACTAGAGCATGCTATCAGAATACTATAAATGTTACCTCATTATTAATATCAAAGACTCCTTCCTGGATTTTCTCATAGATTTCTTTTGCTGTATTAATAAATGCCTGAAATGGAAACAATATAAAATTAGATCATACTAATGAGACAAAACAAATATGGACATAAGAAGGTACTCTACAAAGCCCAATACTCACATGAAAGGTCAAATTCTGCTCCCACTAAATTCAGTGGGAGTTCTACCACAGACCTCAATAAGGTATGAAGATTTGGGCTGTCAAGCGATTAAAAAAATTAATCGCGATTAATCTCACTGTTAAACAATAATAGAATACCACTTATTTAAATTTTTTTGGATGTTTTCTACATTTTCAAATATAGTGATTTCAATTACAACACAGAACACAAAGTGTACAGTGCTCACTTTTTATTTATTTTTGATTACAAGTATTTACACTATAAAAAACCCCCAAAGAAATAGTATTTTTCAATCCACCTAATACAAGTACTGTAGTGCAATCGCTATCATGAAAGTTGAATTATGTACAAAAAAACTGCATTCAAAAATAAAAATGTAAAATTTTAGAGCATGCAAGTCCACTCAGTCCTACTTCTTGTTCAGCCAATTGCTCAGACAAACAAGTTTGTTTACATTTGCAGGAGATAATGCTGCCCGTTCTTGTTTACGTCACCTGAAAATGAGAATAGGCATTCTCTTGGCCCTATTGTAGCCGGCGTTGCAAGATATTTACGTGCCAGATGCGCTAAAGATTCATATGTCCCTTCCTGCTTCAATCACCATTCCAGAGGACGTGTTCATGCTGATGACAGGTTCTGCTCGATAACAATCCAAAGTAGTGTGGACCGATGCATGTTCATTTTCATTATCTGAGTCTGATACCACCAGCAGAAGGTTGATTTTCTTTTTTGGTGGTTCGGGTTCTGTAGTTTCTGCATTGGAGTGTTGCTCTTTTAAGACTTCTGAAAGCATGCTCCACACCTCATCCTTCAGATTTTGAAAGGCACTTCAGATTCTTAAACCTTGGGTCGAGTACTGTAGCCATTTTTAGAAATCTCACATTGGTACCCTCTTTGTGTTTTGTCAAATCTGCAGTGAAAGTGTTCTTAAAACGAACAACATGTGCTGGGTCATCATCCGAGACTGCAATAACATGAAATATATGGCAGAATGCAGGTAAAACAGAGCAAGAGACATACTATTCTCCCCCAAGGAGTTCAGTCACAAATTTAATTAACACATTTTTTTAACGAGCATTATCAGCATGGAAGCATGTCCTCAGGAATGGTGACCAAAGCATGAAGGGGCAAACAAATGTTTAGCATAGCTGGCACGTAAATATCTTGAAATGCTGGCTACAAAAGTGCCATGCAAATGCCTGTTTTCACTTTCTGGTGACATTGTAAATAAGAAGCAGGCAGCATTACCTCCTGTAAATGGAAACAAACTTGTTTGTTTTAGCGATTGGTTGAACAAGAAGTAGGACTGAGTGGACTTATAGGCTCTGAAGTTTTACATTGTTTGGTTTTTGAGTGCAGTTATGTAACAAAAAAAATAATCTAAATTTGTAAGTTACATTTTCACAACAAAGACTGCACTACAGTAGACTGCATGAGGTGAAATGAAAAATAGTATTTTTTTATCATTTTTACAAATATTTGTAATAAAAAATAACGTATACCTTTATTTCAATTACAACAACACAGAATACAGTGTATATGAAAATGTAGAAAAACATCCAAAATCTTTAATATATTTCAACTGGTATTCTATTAACAGTACGATTAAAACTGCGATTAATCGCAATTAATTTTTTTATTACGATTAATTTTTTTGAGTTAATTGCGATTAATAGACAGCCCTAATGAAGATCATGTCCATTACCCATCCGAAATAGCATGTATCACACACAGCTTACAAAAACAGTGTTTTTTGTAGTAGCATAGGTAGCCCTAAATCTGGCGTCCAATAATTACTGAGAAAAGTGGTTTTAAAAATATACATAAATTACTCTTAAATAATTTATTTCTGACCCTTATGGACAGATAATGTGGCAGATGGCTCTCTCACCCTTAATATCTTTGTAATATTCCACTCTAGATTAGAGTGCTTAGCAATGTAAAACTACAGGGTGCTTATGATATGTTGTAAGGAGGCTTTCTGCCTGTTGTACAAAACCTTATACTATCATTTAATATTAATCCAATTTTAAGTTTTTTCTCTTAATTAATCTTGTACTTGGGAGGCTATAGGCAGTCATCTGAATATTAAAAAGCCAAAAACCTGGGCTTTTTATACTGTCTTCAGAAAACGTATCTTTGAATTCAAAGTAATGACTTAGCTATACTACAGTTAAGGTCAAAACTAACACATTAGTCAAATGAAAGGGAGTTACTGGAGAAAGATTAGCATTAGTATTGAGATACAAAATGTACTCTTGCCCTATTTAGCTTTATAAGGCAAGTAACTCCTGAAAGACAATGTATAATTTAAGGTTTGATTGACAATAGATAATATCTACAATCAATATTACAAATCAAATTCTCTTCAGATTGAAACACCATCGCTGTACAATCATAAAAGTGATTCTATCTTCTGCACAAGCCAACCACAGCTGATGTGGATCTAATTCAAATATAAAAAGGTAAACAGGGTTCATGGAGAGGAACAAATCATACCTTTCCTTATTTCTACACTGGAAGCATTTGACTGCTGAACTTGCCACCAGAGCTTTGTTTCCTAATTAACAGGACTGATATGTTTTCACCTTTAAAGGCCTTACAGCTCCCCAGAGTAATCAATCTACTGCAGCTCAATTACTGCACCAAGCACACACCACAGCCAGTGAAGGAGACTTGAACGACTGCAGCAGGAGCGGAAAGATATGAATATGCATAAACTCTAAGTGGGTGATCGAATCATCACAGAGGGTCATGAGAATTTGCAGCAAAATAATGAGAAGAATTAATCATTGCAGATTCACAAGGCACTTAGGAAGAGAGTACGTTTTTCAAACGTGTTTTAGAGTTGAGGAGGAGAAGAAACTGGCTTTCAGCCAACTATGAATTGATTCACATTCCTCAGAAATTGAAGTTTTCAATATAAAGAAGAAACTTATCTTTGTTTCTGATAACGGACCAATTATTGCAATGGCCTCATACACTGGACTAATTGAAAACAATGGTCAAAGCTTGAGAAATTCACACAGCTGGAAGCTCTTATGCGGATATTCACTTGTTCCCATTAAACTAGAACATTAAACAGAATCATGAAGTCCTGAAAATGTGTTATGATAACTTTATGTAAACAAGCACTTAACAATTGGAACATACAAATGACTAGTCCTAGAAGTCTCTATCTGAGCATGCCTACCTCTTACTGTTAATTCTATTAAAATAAAAGGTAATCTATCAAAATTAAGTTCCAAGGGCTTAGTTTATTTTAGACAAAGAAAACTGCATTGTAATTTATGAGCATAAAAGTTACAAAATACAGTGGTAAGTCTCTCTAAAGAAAATACAGGCATTTCAAACTTAACATTCAGCAGATAACTGTTTTAGGAGTACTTTGTCACTCATATGAAATAATCAAATATAAAACATTTTTGTTCAGTGACCTTGCGATCCGGATCACAACCAGGGCTCCTACTCAGCAAGGTACTTAAGCATGTGCCTAACATTAAGAATGTGAGTAGTTCTTTTGACTTCAATGTGACTACTCATGTGCTTCACGTTAGGCACACACTTGCTGAACTGAGGCCTACAACAGTGTGTGATTAACAATGGTAGGAAAAAGTAATAAAAATATTCTAATTCAACTGGTTATCTTTAGAAAAAATTAAGTAACAGATTAACCACTTGGCATTGGTGGTTCTGCAGCACCAACTATTAGTGGTAATACATTGTACATTAGCCTGCTGCACTGGGAAATAACCACTTTTATGAAGTTATATATTAACTTTAATGCTGATTTGAAAAAAAGTTGTTTTTTCATGTACTATAACAATACTTGATAAGTTTACTTTTTAAAATGTTCTTCACTGGCACTGATTCTGAAAGAACTAGTCAGCTATGGAAGTGAAACACTTCATATCTACCACTAAAAAATAAAATAAAATAAAATAAAGAAACCTACAATTTTCAGTTAGTTTCCTAGACATTCATACTTTAAGTCAGCCCATGGTTCAAACCATAGGTAGACTTAAGAATATGAGTCTTAAGAAAAAACTAACTAAAAATTGTAGTTGACTCTCATTAAGAGCTCTATACCAATTTCAGTATTCTGTAGTGCCCCAATTAGCAAGGGAAAGTGGGTGAACTCAGCATAACTGACTTTCTACCAAAAGTCATTTAAATGCTGATTGTACTATGTGGAATATTTAATATATAATTTGAAATTTCATGTATTTATGTGACCTCCATTTGACTAAGATGTCCCACAACTATTACAAAAAATAATTACAACCAGGGATCTCCATGTGCAAGTTTAAGCCTCAGTTTTTCATCTTCATAATTAAGCATAAAGTCATCAGTGAGATTATTTGAACAGTGTTATATCAGTCTGTATTGGAAAACTATCTGGGGGTAAAAATAAAAAAACCCATGATATTTCATGAATTTATGGAGCAAATTGACCTTCTGATTCCCTTAAAGCAAACACACACGAGTGCTTACTGGATAAGCAATGTGAGATCAATATTTCTAACAATCCAACTCACCTTAATAATCATCTAGGATATCAAGTGCAGTATTTATCTACACTCTGTCTACCACATAAGCAAGACAGGTAGCCTTTGCTCACTGGACCCTACCACTAACAAGCAGCAAGAATGAACTCGCTCTGCCTATTACTAGTGAGAGTCAAGATCTAGAGTAAGTGAATAGCTTGCCTGCAGCTGTCTTAATACTTCACGAGTCCACAAATAAAGAAGAATCCATTCATTGAGAGATCTTGAAGTTAAGGCACTGACTGGGACTCAGGAAATCTGGATTCTATTCCTAACTTTGCTGCAGGCTGAGACACACATTGGGCAAGTCACTTAAAACAGTGGCTTGGTTTTGCAATTTGTAAAGTGGAGATAATATCATCTCGCTAACCTAGAAGTTGATGGCAAGGATCAATCCTGCATAGTGTTTGTGAGGGTTTCAGATGCTAAAATGAGAGCTACAGAAAAGCCTATAAATGAATCAATCACTGCTGATTTTTGAAGCTTCATAAACACAAAAGTAGTGGAAAAATTAAACAGAAATACAGCAATAAAAGGAATCAAACTCTTCCTTTGCTTAAAACTGAAATACATCAACCTGTTTTCTGTTCATGTAACATGCTGCCATCTGGTGGCCACATTAAAGGTATCAATTGTTAATTCAAATTTTCAGCTGACCGGGTCAACAATCTGAAATACTGTCAAAAATTTATAGGTAATGTGCTATACAATTTGAGAATAAATAATCAAGAAAATTTAAAAATAAGTCGGAATTTTAGTCACCCAGAAATAAATGTCAAATATGGTATTCATCTCTATTCAGCCAACTCCTGGAATTAAAGTTTCATTCTTATTTTCCACCATTAAATAATAAGATGCAATTGAGCACAGATTGTCATACATTAATTCTAGAACAAACAAAAGGGTGTGCCTGGAAGCAGAAGTGAAGCCAAATATATCTTCATCTTAGAAATAGAGCTAACTTGTCAGTGAACATGTCTATGCATTGTCACTACAAATCTTAAGTGTCCCCTATTCTGTAAAAAGTGAATTTAGTATGTCTAGCTATGAGGTTCTGCAAGTTATATTAACTAGAATCTCTGCTAGCCAAATCAAGATGTTTAACAGCTGTTTATTACTCTCTGAGGATACGTCTTTTAAACTTTAATATCACCCAACCAAGCAAGCTTAACTGGCAGAAGTGCAACATAGTGTGCTTTTAAAAAATAAGTTTACTTTGGAGAAAGACTCATTTCTGAGAGCAGTTCAGTCTTGTTCAGGGGTTGTCAATTTCCCCCCCTTTTTAAATAATATGCATCATTTCTTAATGGAGAGTTTCTAGGGCCACCTTCCATCTCATCTGTTATCAGATATTATCCTTATGGAAGCTACACTAATTACTTACATGGATAATTAATATTAGAAAAGAGTAAGGTTTTTTTATTAAGCTTCCTTTAGTGCAATTTAAGAGCTGGAAACAAGGAGAACTAGCATCATGTGACCAGTCAGTTCTCCACTATCTATCTGATAATTATCCAGGTGATTGGTGCCAAGATCTGAGTACTTGGGTTAGCCCAGCCTGAGTACGAGCATTCCCACAGCAAAGCCCTCTCCGTGTTTGTGTCCTTACTGTTTATACACTTGGTTGTGTGTGTCTGGGGGCATATGCAATGGTTCTCTGTGTTGAGATAGTCTAGGATTCTTTCCAGTCAGTTGTCAGTTGCAGGAGAACTTGCCTGAGCCCTTGGGGGAGGGGAAACAGTATGAAGGGCACTGGAGGACTGGCACTTGCCTGCATTCTCACTGCAAAGCAGGCGCATTCTGGCCAAAGCTAAAGTGCAGTTTAGGCTTAAACCATACCCCCAGCCATGAAAGCAAGCATGGGTTGAAAGCACAAATGAGCACATAACCTGAAAGTTGTGTGTGTAGACAGAAGGAAGGTTTGCGCAAATACATGGAGGAGCGCAGGCTAAGACTACAATGTAGACCTACCATGACACTTGATCCTAGACAACTAATCCACTAATAAAACGTTACTGATACAAAACCACCTCTGAAAAGCTAGAGTTATATTTGACTGACCCAGCCTGGAACTCAAGGTCTCTCTCTTTCCCTTAAACAACTCCTTAATACCCCCAAGAGAGAGGCAATCCTTTACCTTGGGAGACTTCAATATCCATATTGACAAACCACTTTGCCTTTAAAGTCTATTCCCACTGGACACTGGGTTCCTCATAGTTTATCTCCAACTCCCCTACCTACTCTAGGAGGAATATATTCCATCTAACAATATCAAATGTTACTCTCATCTTGCCCATCAGCAGTAACTCACTCATATTTAACTTGGAGGGAGGGAAGGAAGGAAGGAAGGAAGAAGGGTACTAGCTTAGGATGAACAGTCCCTTTATTGTCCCATAAAATAATGGAACCTAGAACCTGACATCTCCATAGTTTTCTAAAGTTGAATTTAGTACTTGTGAAGACAGTTGGAGCAGCAGCTCTGGAGCCAGAAGTACCCATAAAATATGACCAGCATAGACAACTCTTCAATAAACTTCCCTATTTCACCCTGTCAATGTGCATCAACTCTTTCCCAGTATACTTCACCAGAGTGAAAGACAGTTCAGTCCCCATGACCATGCCCTTTCTCCCTGCACTGTCCACAAGTGTACTCTACCAGTAGGTGGCGATTGCAATTCTTGTGATGACCTTAACAGGAAGTATTGACCACTAATTTGTTTCACAGTAGCCACCGTGCAGTAGTAAGATAGTAGCAGCTTTGGGACATTAATTAATTGGGTTGTGTTCTAACTAACAACCTAGATTTTGTACGTGTTACTAGGCCACTGAACCATCCATTCCTCCCTCACGGCTCTGCTGAGCCCTCATTTGCAGATACTATCCCACCATTCAATATGTCAATAACTGCTGTAAAACTCTATCCCTTCTTGGGCTCTGCTAACTTTGTCCCCCTTCTTCCTCACCACCTGATCATGGTAACATGAAGAGACAATGGCATGAGACAGAACGTACTTGGGATTGCCCAGTGCACTAACCAACGCTCTTGGGAGCAGAGACCCAGTCTCTTGAAAGTTCAAGGTTCAGTTGGTGAGAGAGACTCAGTATGTTCAGGACTAAACATTTCTCTCTCCATTAGATGATAGGAGGAATTTGTTACTTCACCTTTTAAAAAGAGAGGTTTATTTAGTTCTTATAAAATACTTCACCTATAGCTCTCAAAGAGTTTCAAAGCAGGGTAAAGCATTATCTCCTTTTTACATATGAGGAAACTGAGGCACAGAGAGGTGAAGCAACTTGCCCAAGATCACACAGCAGGTCAGTAGCAGACCAGGAAATATAACCAGAGTCCCCTGATTCCTAGTCTAATGGACCATGCTGCTTCCCATTAAAATGAGACTACTACTGCTTACAGCTAACACCAACAACTCAACCTGGTGCTCCCTTTATCCAAAATGTTTTTGTGTCACCTATTAATTGCATAATGCCATGCTAATTCAAGATTATGGCTGTACAGTGCACACTCAAGAAATATGTAGGTTGAAGTTAAATTTTACCCCTTTGTACATGTGCATTATATAGATGTGCACACACACTATCAAAGACCACAATACATATCTAAGGTAATGTGATCAAGAATGGAAAGATCCAGTTGTAATGCATGTGTGAGGGAGGAAAAGTTAAGGATTCACATTACATTTTAACATTCAACTGTATGACCTTAATGTGGCATTCGTGTAAATTTCTTTCTTTTTTAAAAGAAAACTCCCTGGCTCTATAACTAGACAAAGGACAACTAGTGCATTAGTATAGTGGACTAACTGTGTATTTCCATACCTGTGTAAATACCTGCCAATATAAAATAGCATAAGCATCTCCCAATCCCTCTTGCCAGCTTCCTAGGACACTTTTTGTGCCTTCGTCCCTCTGTTTTTAAATGCTTTTTGTCTTTTAAATTGAGCTAAGGTCTGTAAAATATATGATAAGTTTAAAATGCAAAAAGCTTCCACGAACTGGGATACAAAAAAGGGTCTAGTGGGCTGGCAGGTGCTCATGCTGCTTTAAATATTTTTAAAATTGCATAATTCATATACATATTAGCTACATAAATACATGGCTTGTGGGTTTTTTCTGGATACTTATAGCACTAAGGTCAGGGTTCCCAACCAGGAGGTTGCAACCACCCTGTTCTTTCCATATTGCTAAATGGGAAGGGATAGAAGGCAGGGGGCCACCTATGTGGAAAAGGTGGTGAACCACCTCTGTAGGGGCTACAATAGCTCTTGGCACAGTTATGGTTAATTAGGTAAAAACATATCTTTGTCAAAATGACTATTGAACCAAGTCTCTGACAGACATAAAAAGTGGAAAGGGTAGTGTAAATCTGTTTTGACACTTATTTGATGTGAGTTAACTTGGAAATTACTGTAACAATCCAGACACTTGAAGTTAAATATGGAAAATCTGTTAGGTCATCACGTCCATCTCCCTGTCAATGCAGAACTGTTCCAAACAGTACATATACCAAGGCATTTTATAGTCCAAATTTATTTTTCAAGCAATGATGTTTCCACTATTCCCTTTGGAAACATAATCTATAAGTCACCATTAAGATAAACATTCCTGATATCTGGCCCACATGACTTTTGCTTCGTTTCGTCTCATTAATTCTAGTTGGATCATCTTCAAATACACGTAAACTATCATTTCACCACCTTTTAGTTGTGAAGTCAACTGAAGTCAATGGGAGCTCTGAGTAAAGAGGGCTTGCAAGACCTTGTCCCTCTAGTTCTTTATAATTCCGTCCTCATAAATTAATCCCTCCAGGCCAGAAACACCACCTTTTTGGACACCCTTCAATTTCTTGACATCTTTTTGTTACTGACTGGTATCCAGAATTGAATGCAGATAAGTGCAGCCTCAACAGTGTTTTATGGAAAGCCATTATTCACCTCACTTCTTCATAATGTGACACCTTTTGCCTATGCAGCTCAAAACAGCACTGCCTGCCCATCTTTCAACGTACAATCTAATTTTACTTGTGTTCACGATCTCATCATGTTTTCTTAAGTATTTCCCTCATTTTTCCCATATCCATTATCTTGTGTGTTATAAGCCAAAGCTCATTATTTCCTGCTTACAGTTTTAACTTCTCTAGATCCTTTTGATTATTTCCTGTTCATGCCACCTCTTAATTTAGTACTGCCTGAAAAGATAATTAAAAAGTGCTCTTTACCTCCTTTAGGAAACTCTGCAAAGCCTTCCTATTTCATAAAGCTTTCCTATTATAACTAGGAGTGTCAAGCGATTAAAAAAAATTAATCGTGATTAGTCACACTGTTAAACAATAACAGAATACTACTTATTTAAATATTTTTGGATGCTTTATAAATTTTCCAATATATTGATTTCAATCACAACACAGAACACAAAGTGTACAGTGCTCACTTTATATTTATTTTTGATTATAAATATTTGTGCTATAAAAAAAGAAATAGTATTTTTCAATTCAACTCAAAGTCCTGTAATACAATCTCTATCATGAAAGTTGAACTTACAAATGTAGAATTATGTACCAAAAAAACCTGCATTAAAAAAAAACACAATGTAAAATTTTACAGCCTACAAGTCCACTCAGTCCTACCAATTGAAATGTATTAAAGATTTTGGATGTATTTCTATATTTTGACATATATTTTATTCTGTGTTGTAATTGAAATCAAAGTGTATATGATTTTTTTATTACAAATATTTGCACTGTAAAAATGATAAACAAAAGAAACAGTATTTTTCAATTCACCTCATACAAGTACCATAGTGCAATCTGTCATGAAAGTGCAACTTACAAATGTAGATTTTTTTTGTTAAATAACTGCACTCAAAACCAAAACAATGTAAAACTTCAGAGCCTACAAGTCCAGTCAGTCCTACTTCTTAGTCAGCCAATCGCTCAGACAAACAAGTTTGTTTACATTTGCAGGAGATAATGCTGTCCGCTTTATGTTTACAATGTCACCTGAAAGTGAGAACAGGTGTTCACATGGCACTGTTGTAGGCAGCATCACAAAATATTTACACGCTAGATGCATTAAAGATTCATATGTCCCTTCATGCTTCTATCACCATTCCAAAGGACGTGCATCCATGCTAATAAGGGGCTCTGCTCGATAACGATCCAAAGCAATGAAGACCGATGCATGTTCACTTTCATCATCTGAGTCAGATGCCACCAGCAAAAGGTTGATTTTCTTTTTTGGTGGTTTGGGTTCTGTAGTTTCCACACTGGAGTGTTGCTCTTATAAGACTTCGGAAAGCATGCTCCACACCTCATCCTTCTCAGATTTTGGAAGGCACTTCAAATTCTTAAACTCTAGGTCGAGTGCTGTAGCTATCTTTAGAAATTTCACATTGGTACCTTCTTTGCGTTTTGTCAAATCTGCAGTGAAAGTGTTCTTATAACAAACATGTGCAAAGTCATGAAATATATGGCAGACTGCAGGTAAAACAGAGCAGGAGACATACTATTCTCCCCCAAGGAGTTCAGTCACAAATTTAATTAACACATTTTTTTTAAATGAGCATCATCAGCATGGAAGCATGTCCTCTGGAATGGTGGCAGAAGCATGAAGGGGCACACTGATGTTTAGCATATCTGGCACGTAAATAGCTTTCAATGCCGGCTACAAAAGTGCCATGTGAATGCCTGTTCTTACTTTCAGGTGACATTGTAAATAAGAAGCCGGCAGCATTGTCTCTCGTAAATGTAAACAAACTTGTTTGTCTTAGTGATTGGCTGAACAAGAAGTAGGACCGAGTGGACTTGTAGACTCTAAAGATTTATATTGTTTTGTTTTTGAGTGCAGTTACGTAACCATAAATAAATAAATAAATAAATCCACATTTGTAAGTTGCACTTTCACGATAAAGAGAGTGCACTATGGTACTTGTATGAGGTGAATTGAAAAATACCATTTCTTTTGTTTCTATTATTTTTATTACAAATATTTGCACTGTAAAAATGATAAAGTTAGCACTGTACACTTTGTATTCTGTGTTGTAATTGAAATCAATATATTTGAAAAGGTAGAAAAACATCCAAAAATATTTAATACATTTCAATTGGTATTCTATTGTTTAACAGTGCGATTAAAACTGCAGTTAGTTATGATTAATTTTTTTAATTGCGTTTTTTTTGAGTTAATTGCGTGAGTTAACTGCGATTAATCGACAGCCCTAATTATAACCCTGTTCATCCTCCTGACCCCCGAAGACAGACATCCTGGCCCACACAGAAATTTCAGAACTCAGAAGGACATCTGCAAAGGAGTCCACGAAGTCCTCTAGAGACTTTGCTATTGCCAATCTATTTTATGTGGAAGGCATTCAGATGCTATAGTGAGGTGCAACACTGCAAAACATTAAGATAGAGAGATGGAGATACTCACTCTTCTAAAGTGGAAGGAACCATAATCTACCAGATGTGGTTGTGGTAAGGGAATGGAATGAGGGAAGGGTGTGCTCACCCCTTGGCACCTCTCCTTCTCTATTTTTGACGCACAGAAGGATAATTGGGAGCTCACTGAGTTTCTTGAGCAGTTCCTCCCCCCCAGGGGTTGATTGAGTCCATCAATAAAGATTGGGCCCAACTTTGATGCCCCACTAGATTCCTCCTCTCAATTTGATACATTACAGCTAACAACTATAATTTGCCCTTCAGATAGTTTTCATTCTATGTATTCTTGCTCACATCCAAGTCACAATGAAAATATTTCTGGTACGATTTCTGAGACCATTTACTAAATTCTAGGGGTGTCAAGCGATTAAAAACATTAATCGTGATTAATCGCACTGACAGACAATAACAGAATACCATTTATTTAAATATTTTTGGATGTTTTCTACATTTTCAAATATATTGATTTCAATTACCGCACAGAATACAAGGTGTACAGTTAATTTAATTAACACTTTTTTAACGAGCGTCATCAGCATGTCCTCTGGAATGGTGGCTGAAGCATGAAGGGGCATACAAATGTTTAGCATATCTGGCACGTAAATACCTTGCAATGCTGGCTACAAAAGTGCCATGCAAATGCCTGTTCTCACTTTCTTGGTGACATTGTAAATAAGAAGAGGGCAGCATTATCTCCTGTAAATGTAAACAAACTTGTTTGTCTTAGCGATTGGCTGACTAAGAAGTAGGACTGAGTGGACTTGTAGGCTCTGAAGTTTTACATTGTTTTGGTTTTGAGTGCAGTTATTTAACACACACACAAAAATCTACATTTGTTAGTTGCACTTTCACGACAAAGAGATTGCATTATGGTACTTGTATGAGGTGAATTGAAAAATACGATTTCTTTTGTTTATCATTTTTACAGTGCAAATATTTGTAATAAAAAGTTGTATACACTTTGATTTCAGTTACAACACAGAATACAATACATGTCAAAATGTAGAAAAACATCCAAAATCTTTAATAAATTTCAATTGGTATTCTATTATTTAACAGTGCGATTAAAACTGCAATTAATCACAATTTTTTTGAGTTAATCACGTGAGTTAACCGCGATTAATTGACAGCCCTACTAAATTCACTAGGGACCATTAATAACCTAATTCTGTTTAAAAAAGTGAGATGATGTCTATTTTATGAATGCATGCTGTTTATTGTTCATGGTACCATTATCCGTAGAGCCTTACTGATCTCAATATTTCTTCCATTATGTTACTAGCAACTGAAATCGGATTTCCTGGATGATTATCATCAGGCTCACTACCCCAAAATTCTTTTGAGGGATTATGTGGGGGTGGAGAAGAATATCAGTGTGACACTGCTTCCCCCACATTCTTCTAGTGCCTCCCCATTTTCAAAAATTCTTGCCACTGATGAGGTAAATACATCACAAAATTTGTTTATCTTGGGATGCACATCTTCTATATCTGCATATTATGAAGACATGCCGGCTTAGTTAAAGCTGAAGCAAGTCTTCACTTATAAACCTGATTTAACACTCACCCTCACACTTCCACCCCAATTTTGCCACTGTGAAACCAAATTCACCTGAAATTTCACAGGCATTGAATTTGCACCATTGTGAAAGTTTCAGTAAATTTAAACTTTATTTTGGTGAATACATCTGCCTTAGACCACAGGAAACATTGGCCAATCTGGGAAAATATAAGTAGGATCCTGTTTAGTGACTCTAGATGTGAGCTTGACTCATACAAGGTATGGATCCCTCCAGCAGGCAGAGAGAATTTATATCTTACGTAGTTTAGGAAGCTTGTATTCAACTTCCCTAGACAGGACTGTACTACTTATGATTGCAGCACATGAAAGCCCTACGTCTCAACTGGGAGTAAGAAGGCTGTGGGTTCTATTTCCAGCTTCCCTCTACGAGAAGTAGTTTTACCTTGTTTCTCCTTTTGATATCAGAGAGCTAATAGGCAACAAATCCACTATCAAAAGTGAACACAATATGAAAAGTACCAAAATCAAACTAAACAGTCAGAAATACATACTAGAACAGAAGAGTCTAAGCACGGTCCATCTTGCCCAGTATCCTGTCTCCAACAATGGCCTATATCAGAGCTTCAGGGGGAGCATACTGATCAGGACAAGTATAGAGTGATCCATTCCTAGCTTCCCCTCCCAGATTCTGATAATCAGAGGTTTAGGGTCGTTCCTGACCATCTTGGCTACTAGCCATTGATGGATCTATCCTCCATGAACTTATCCAGTTCTTTTTTGAACCCAATTATAATCTTGGCCATCACTACATCCCATGGCAATGAGTTCCAAAGACTAGCTGTGAGTTGTGTGGAAAAAGTACTTCCTCTGCTTTGTATTAAACCTTCTGCCTATTAATTTCATCAGGTGACCCATGATTTTTGCTAACAAAAACTCAAGGAAGAGGCACAGTATTACAACACTCAGTATTTTGACACTATATTTGAAATGCTGTAAATGTACATCTTAGCTTTCTTAAACTGATAAATATCTGTAAATTCTTGTAGAAAGGTAGTATAGCAGGGAAGTTAAACACAGCAATCTCAGCAATTTACTCAGTCTGATGTGTCCACTACATTTTACTGAACATCGTCTCAGAATATTAAAAAAAAACAAAACAAAATAGAAAAATGAAGAGTAGGGTTCAAGTCATATTTCTAAAAGGGAGAGTAAAATGAGATTTAAAAAACTTTCAGTATAAAGCAGCGGGAAAGCATGTTAAAAGATTAAAAGCTTAAAACCAACTGTTTAATTAAAACGTTATCAAGAACAATTTTAAGTGCAGTTACCTCCTCGACATTAGAAGCAGTTTTGGCAGATGTCTCCATAAAAATAAGTCCATGCTCTCGTGCAAATGCTTCACCTTCTTCTTTTTTCACTTCTCTTCTAGATTCTAAGTCACTAAGATGACCAAACAAGAGACAGAGTTACTTACCTGTACAAGTAAAAAGACTCCAAAAGCAGTTTCTTTAGAGACGTACCTCATATGGCTTTCATGTGCTTCCCATCAAGGGAACTATTCACATCTATTAGTTAGAATCTTTACCTCAAGGCAGATATGCAGCAGTGGTACCATAAGGGACAGTCATACCACATCTGTTTGAAGTAAAGTTATTTTTGACCCAGACATAGCACGAACCTTAATGAACCAGCTTCCAGAAGGAAAATATAGGGGAGCATGCATGCATAGACACTAACTTTAGAGAACTATTGTTAGAGGCAAGTATCTCTCCTCTGAAATGTAGCATCATCAATTGATCCACCCTCCAGAAATTTAAACTGGTAAAAAGCATGTATTTATACAAATAGACTTTTTGTGAAATAAAAAGGGACCAGTCAGCTTCATTTTCTGGGGATCACATGCAGTAACACAACATTTGCATGTGGGGATTGAAATGCAACAAAAGAAAGCTTATATTCAGACAAAATACTTATTACAAATAATAAAGAGAAACATTTCTAAATGATTCTACGTTGCATTAAACCTTGTTTCTTACAAAACCTAATTTTTGGTCTTGAAGTTGCATACCCATAAACACTCCTTTACAACAGACAGATGAACCTGAGTGACATACACAAAACTACTCGTTTTCTACTTCCTAAGAAGTCTAGGTGAAAATTTATTATTGTAGGTTAGGAAATAGCGTACTCGGATTGGACAACTAAAAAAAATGACATCACATCTTGTGAGTTACATAAGGTAATTTTAATAGCTGTGGCTATTTCATTCTTAAGAACTCAGATTTTGTTAGTGTGCAGAGTGATATTTATTTCTTGTCTATTCTGCTTATCTTCATTTTGGACAGGAGGGATTACACTTTTAAAAAGTTGTACCTTAACTGTGCATGTAAAAGATGTTTGCAAACAGTGTTCCAAGTAAAATAGCTAACTGTAAACTGAACACCCATTTAAAAAGATAAGATCTTGTAGTGGTCAGTCACGGATAATATTAGTGCCGTATTGACTTTATAATGACAATTCTGATGAACACAATGTATACAAGAGTAAAGTATCTATATAATATTTTATTTACATATTTACTTTTTAATCCCGCCCACTGCACTTATATTTTGCATCACAAAACAGGTATCTGGTATTTTGACTGTTTTGTGTGAATATAACAATTTTGACTGTATACTTTGGCTAAGCACATGTACTAAGACTATAGCTGCATTTATAAAGATACTAAGATACTGTGTAATGAATATGACTTATGAAAAAAAACAACTTAATTTCATATTAAACATTTAACTCAAAGTTTGGGGCAAGTTAGCAGGGTGTTTGTTCTGGAAGTCCTGGAATACCTGCCCTGATAATGACTGAGGCTTGAGCTAATATGTACATGCAGTGTCTGTCTGTCAGTTGAGATCTGCAAGTTTCAAAAGTGGTCTAGAATTTGTAGGATATTTTAAAATGTCCTTTCAATTAATGTGTTAAAACACATATGCAGAACAAAGTTCTAAATTTAAGTAATCATTTCAAATATTCATGCAAATATCTGATAGAAAAGGTTGCTGCCTTGATATTACATACCCACCCACACGCACCTGTGTTTGCGCGTGTGCATCATTATAAAAATAATTATAAAAACTGAAAATTCTCCTGTACTTTGTCTTCTTAACTCAATGAGTTAAGGCTTCTTTGTTTCCAATTAATCTTCCTAGAGGAGATGTCAGAGTTACTCCCCAAAAGTCTACTTATTCCCTTTTTTGAAAGACTAAAGTAAAGGAACACTTCCTAAAACCTGAGGACTGGGGAGGAGAAAGGGGTAAAGAAAAGAAATGCTGGATATTAAGTCTCAGCCAATACAATATAAGATTAACCCACAACAGTGTTATGCCAGTTTTAAACTAGTACAACTCCTCCATTAATTTCAATGCAGTTGCACCAGTTTAAAACTGGAGTAAGCTGAGGGGTGAATCCAGTCCAAACCCACTATTTCTCAACTTTTTTTTGGAAGTAAAGTCTTCTCTGTATCTTCTGGTACCCCAGGTTGCAACCCTATCCCTACCCACCCATTCCAGTGATTTAAAGTATATGGTCTTGTCAGAATAGTACAGCTATAATGGTTTGCCATTATTTCTTCTTTTGATGGGACCTGTATTGTTTTGGTGCTTTGTTACTGTGCAGATATAACAATGCAGTTTGCACTGTACAGTCTTATTCTGACAATATTATTTGCATATACTTTATCAAACATTTACAATGAAACATCAATTTAAGCAATATCTTGGATTATGGTGTTAGGGATACTTACATAATTTAAGTAATCTTCCCCATTACCAGAATTCAAGAAATAAAACCACTCTTGTAGTATATACATTTCAGCTGGGTGTATTTTTTTCCTTTAAAGCCTAGTGAAATCTAAAGAAAAATTAGAAAGGTTGTTTCTTGAAGATTACTGCTCCTTTTGCTTTAGGATTGTAGCTTTTTAAAGGCATTTACAAAAATCTCACTACATTGTAAAGTAACAAAGTTATGAGATATCTGTACATTAACAGATTATGTTTAAGCAATAGGAGTTCTAAGTGTGATATTAATGATTATGGCACGCAGACTAATGGATCATCACACTCCCAGTTATGTGTTATAGTAAACATATCAGCATAATTGCAAAAGAATATATTCAAAATATGCAGTATATCTTAGCAGGAGAAAAACAAAAACAGATGAGTCCCCTAGCAGCTTGGGAAAACGTGCTCACGGTAGCCTTCATGCAAGAGGTCTTTATCTTGCTGGTCGGTGGAAAAGGGATGCTGACCCTTTAAGGGATTCCCCCTACAATGGGTGGGAAGGAGGAGGAAAGTTTACATGGATGGGCAGGAAGCAGCTGGGGCCAGGTCAGTGTTGGGTCACTGGTTTTCCTGCTGACGAGATGAGTGTATATGGGGGTTATTTATACCACAAGCAGCTCCAGAGAAGCACTTTTTACCAGGATTGAGCTTGTAGTACCCATCCACAACTATGCAAAAGGATCAGGTGTTTTTCTCATGACCCGCTGTGGGGATTACAATAGTCACCCTTTTCTTTGGGGGTTGGGAATGAAGTTTTTCCTCACTGCCAGACTGGCTGGGACAGGATGTTTTCCTTTGCCTTCCCCACCAGCAGGTCTGGGACCCAATGAGGTAGAGCAGGGGATTTATGGTGTAAAATTGCAACACAGTACATAAAACTCATGGCAGATGTCTAGAGCAGGTCTTTGGTATGCAAGGGATATGGTTATTGGATAAAATGGACTGGAAAAAGGATTTGAAGGAAAGCATCCCTTACGGGACCTGAGAAAGGGGGTTTTGGGGCTCCTAATGACGAACAGCAGGGAGCTGATCTTTTATAACCTCCATTTCATCTTATATGAGGCGACGGAAGCAGGGTCGCAGCAATGGGATGGCTGGGACAAGGTTGGGGATTACGTGGAAATTATTAAGAAAGTGAGGATGGACCTGCACTGTACAATTTATTGCCAGGTACTCCCAGATATTTTAAGTGAACGAAATTGCAGCCTGCCACATTTATCATCGCTTGTCTTTCTTCTAACATGGCTGGACAAAGAGCAGTTATATTACGCAAACTGATGTGGTATTTATATCTCACATTCACACAATGCAGATCTAATTTGCCACAAAATATGCTATTTCCCCCACTGCTATTTTAGCTCACATGACCAGAAGAATGTGAGACCACTCATTTAAGTAAAATAGGTGTAGTTTGTACATTTCATTCAGAAAAGTTAGCTTTTGCCAGTTTGACTACTCAATCCATTTCACTGGCTAATGGAAAATTGTCAGTTAGCCATACAGTCTTTTTTCCAGATTATATGCAATATAAAACTTTTAGGCAGCTTTCACAATTACTTGACTTCAGAGAAGGTTAAAAGTTAATTTTACATGGAAATAAGATTTCATAGAAAAATATTAGATGAATGAGCCAGATTGTGAAATGAGCTTGTAGTCAGTTCAATTGAGTGGACAGGTATCCACATTACAAAAGTCACCATTACAACTGACACCTTTGTAGAATTGCTCAGGCATGGAGATAGGTGGATCTCAGACCAGGAAAAGGCAGCTGTAACATAGCTAACAGATCACTTAAATCCTGAACTTCTATCTTCTCCTCTAGTATTTGAAATTGAAGTTCCAGATTTTTACCAAAAAATCTGTTTGCTAATATGTTGTCACAGTTCGCTGAATCAAAATAGTAGAAAACTCAAGATGCGTGATGATTTAATAATTATCATTTTTCTAAAGATCTACGTTCCTGTTCAACCATTTCAGAAATCAAGAGAGCATTTTTAGCACATTTGAATTGCTTTGGCTGACAATTAATAGCCTAGGTGTTGAAAATGCAAGTAGGATATCGCATCTAAGGCCAGACACAAGAAAAATAGGTCTAGATAATCAGTTACTTTATCAGTTTGTTGCAAACATTTTTATTTTTCCAACTAGCTTATAGAGACGTGCATGTTTTTTAAAAGTGTAACCAGATCTACTTTAGTTTCACATACTGAACACACTTTCCATTTTGGACAGTGTACGTGTCTTTTTAATTTTTGCAGAATAAATGTGCTTATGAAGTGAATTGCATAGTATGAGTTTTATATATAAAAATGCTTTTTCTCCCCCTCCTCACCATTCTTTCAGGAAAAGGCACATATTTTTGTCAAATTTAGGGAAAAACTGTAACCACTCTGGCATACACATGCAAAAATTTACATTTCAAATAGTATTAGAAACAGAAAGAAATGCAAATAAGCTCAGAAAATTAATAAACAGCATCAAAAACTAAACCTAAACAAATTACTGGACTTTGTCTTTTTAAATTAAAATTACTTCTGAATGATCTAGCCAGAGCAGGAGTGCATATAGCTCATCCATGTATGAGGTTATGACATCCAGACTATTTAGAAAAGCGTTTTTTTTGTGCACTGAAAAATCTTTATGTTCATTAAAGATTAAAAATGATCTAAAATTAGCACGTTGATTACAAAGAATCACAAATATCAGAGGAGAACTATTACCTAAACAAACAGGTCATAGAGCTTTATTACCTGCAAACTCATTAGCTTCTATTTCATAAAGGATTATTTTTACCTTTTATTTCCAATAAGCATAATGACCATGTTGGAATTGGAATGCTGGCGAGCATCTTCTAACCAGGTTGTCAAGTGATTGAAAGTATCTCTCCTGAGTTTGAACAAGAATGAAAATTAAGAGTGATGCTTCAAGAAAGAAAAGTATTTGCCCAAATGCTATCACCCACAGATTTTTCTTTAGTAATTTACTTCAATGATAAGATTTCTTACATTAAGTTCACACACAAGCCAATATACTGTAAGCATAATCAAAGTTCAATATACTCTGAGACACAAGACATAAAGGGTGAAATCCTGGCCCCGATGAAGTCAATGGCAAAGCTTCCACTGACTTCAATGGAGCCAAGATTTCACCCATATTCTGTGGCAAGTACACCCCGGCATTCTGGGGGGGGAAAAAAACAAAAACAAAACTTTTATAATAGCATGAAATGCATTGAAAAGAATGCAGAAAATGAAGGTTTGTTGAACTAATATACATGTATTAATTTTGTTATTCATTTATGTAGTTTTAATGAAGATTTCCAGTTTGAGCTATGCCACAGGCTGCTGCTCCATTTTGCTGCAAGATCCACTATTTGCCATACCTCCCTTTCCCTTTTCTTGGCCATATGGAGTATGGGAGGTTTTAACCGCATCTTTCCTTCTTTCTGATAGCTAGACTGTTATCAGCTTAAAGGAGCCGGGGGTAAAGGGATGGGTGAAGGAGGTGGGTGATGGAAAGGAAAGCTCATCAAGTTCAAAGACACCTCAGGTTCAGCGTTCAAAGGTTTTTGTTGTTTCATTATTGGCAGAGAGAGTCAGCATGCAAGGTTCAGGGTTCAGAGTGCCAGTTAGAAGACGTGCTGCTTCAGAAGCTCCACCTCATGACTCAAGCAGTGAACTCACTGAGTTCTGAAACATGTCTGCTGACAACAGCTAGAATTCCCCCGGGGGGGAAAAGGAACAGGCAGACAAGTAGTAGTAAACAGGGAAGCAAGAACAAAACGGTGGTTGTCTTCACCTAAAAATCAGCAAGTTCAAACATATTGCTGAAAGCATCCTAACTGTAGATTTCATGACTAACTTTCATTAAGAGTAATCAATAAAAGGCCCCACACATTGTAAAGAATTCTTCTAAACGACCTAAATAATTCAAACTTTAAAAACACAAACACCACAACACACTAATGCAGTGGATACAATAGCAACTGCTACAGTCAAGATTTCCAGGTTCAGTCTCTGCCTAAAAGAATATATTTTTTAGGAAGTTTAAGTAAATTTTTTTTTCTTTTAAGAAAAATGAAAAAAATTTACATAGGCTTCACTCTCCTTGTACTAACCCCCCCCCCCCCCCCCCACAAAAACAGTTTTTGCACAAAGATGCTTGTTCCATTATAAGCAAAAATCACAAAAAACCTTACAACTCTTTTTGAACAGCTGTACAATTGAGGCTGCAAAAGACTAAACTTAGCATGGAAATAGCCCTTATTGACAAAGCTGCTACTCGTTGTGATGAAATTTGTTTTAACTCAGTAGTTATGACCCTTGAAAAAAATTATATACTGAACTTTTCAACTATTAGCTTGTAAATGTGAGTAAGTTCGATATGTAGTGAAAAAGTGTAATGAAAACATGCATGAACCACAGCAAGGATTCTGCAAAAGTTGTAAGGTGCAAAGGGAGGTCTGCTACACACTTTGAAAACACTAATGCTTTAATCCTGAATTCAGAACCTCATGTCCACCTACACAGTTTTCAAGGCAGGAGCAGGGGCTAATGATGTAAGCACTTCAGAAGCCTCCGATGTGTCTTCGGGTATATATATACTGCAACTGGGAGGTATATAGGCTGACTTTATAATGGACACATACAGAGAGCAACGGTAAAGTTCTGCTTTCAGCACGAACTCTGGTATTTTCTTAGTGCTTACCCATGCAGCTGTAACAACTTTTGAAAGATCTTGTATGGAATTTCCTATAGGGCTGTCATATTATTAAAAAAAAATCACAATTAATCAAAGCTTTAATCACACTGTTAAACAATAGAACACCAATTACAATTTATTAAATATTTTTGGATATTTTTCTACATTTTCAAATATATTGATATCAATTACAACACAGAATACAAGTGAACAGGGCTCACTTTATATTATTTTTATTACAAATATTTGCACTGTAAAAAGATAAACAAAATAAATAGTATTTTTTAGTTCACCTCATACAAGTACTGTAGTGCAATCTCTATTGTTAAAGTGCAGCTTACAAACGTGGAATTATTATTATTTTATACAACTGCACTCTCAAACAAAACAATAGAAAACTTTAGCATCTAAAAGTGGAAGCATGAAGGGGCATACGAATGTTTAGCATATCTGGTACGTAAATACCTTGCAATGCCAGCTACAACAGTGCCATGTGAATGCCTGTTCTCACTTTCAGGTGACTTTGTAAATAAGAAGTGGGCAGCATTATCTTCCATAAATATAAACAGACTTGTTTATCTTATCGACTGGCTGAACAATAAGTAGGACTGAGTGGACTTGTAGGCTCTAACATTTTATGTTTTGTTTTTGAGTGCAGTTATGTAAAGAAATAATTCTACATTCGAAAGTTGCACTTTCACGATAAAGAGATTGCACTACAGCACTTGTATGAGGTGAATTAAATATACTATTTCTTTTGTTTATCTTTTTTACAATGCAAATATTTGTAATAAAAAATAATATAAAGTAAGCACTGTACACTTTGTATTCTGTGTTGTAATCAAAATCAATATTTGAAAAATGTAGTAAAACATCCAAAAATATTTATAATAAATTTAAATTGGTATTCTATTAACAGTGTGATTAAAACTGTGATTAATCACGACGTTTTTTAAATCTAGTTAATTTGTTTTGAGTTAATCACTTGCGTTAACTGTGATTGACAGTCCTAGTCTCCTCGGGGTTTTAAAAAAAATGGGCAAAAGAAAAGCTACTGACAAGCACTTTACTCTCCCTAACTTGGAAGCTCCATTGGTTTGCAATAAATGAGCAAATAGCATATGTAAATTCCATAATTGGAAATTATTTGATTATACATCCTGCAGGGCTTCTAAGGATACAGTAACGCCTCGCTTAATGTTGTAGTTATGTTCCTGAAAAATGCGACTTTAAGCGAAACGATGTTAAGCGAATCCAGTTTCCCCATAAGAATTAATGTAAATATGGGGGGTTAGGTTCCACAGACATTTTTTTCCACCAAAAAACTATATATTATATAGATATACACACAGTATATGTTTTAAACAAACAATTTAATACTGTTCACAGCTATGATGATTGTGAAGCTTGGCTGAGGTGGTGAAGTTAGAGGGTGGAAGAGGGAGGGATATTTCCCAGGGAATGCCTTGCTGGTAAATGATGAACTAGCACTCGGCTGAGCCCTCAAGGGTTAACACGTTAATGTAGCCTCTCACACAAGGCAGCACGAACACGAGGGAGGGGAGACAGCCTAGCAGATAGAGACAGACACACACCATGTGTGTGTGGGAGAGAGAGAGAGATGCACACTGCCCCTTTAAGTCAGCTGACCCACTCTTAAGTGTATTTTTTTTTTAAGTGGATCAGGAAGTTAAGACAGCAGCTGCTGCCCCAAGCGCTCTCTGTCTCTCTCCGTCCGTGTCCCCTCCCTGCCCTATATGGAGAAGGGGTAAGCGGGGTGCAGGATCAGGGGGACACCCTGACATTAGCCCCCCCTCCCCCTTCCCAGCAAGCAGGAGTCTCTGGGAGCAGCTCCAAGGCAGAGGGCAGGAGCAGCACATGGCAGTGGGGGGGAGGGACAGCTGAACTGCCAGCGATAGCCTGCTGGGCGGCTACAGCACAGGGAACTTAGGGGAGCTGATTGATAGGGGGGCTGCCGGTCCACCCTGGTTCCAAGCCCCCACCAGCTGGCTGCAACAAGCTGCTCTTCCTGCAAGCAGTGGACAAAGCAGGCGGCTGCCAAACAATGTTAGAAGGGAGCATAGCACAACTTTAAACAAGCATGTTCCCTAATTGATCAGCAACGTAACAGTGTTAACCGGAACGACTTTAAGTGAGGAGTTACTGTATATCCATACTGCATAGGAGACATGATTGCAACACATGAAGGTATACCTGAGCTAGTTTTGATTGTGCTAGCTCACTAAAAATAGGAGTAAAGTTGTGGCAACACAGGTGGCAACAAAAATTAGCAACCCAAGTACAAGCCCACCTAGGATCCCAGGTGCATACGTATTGTAATTGAGGAAAAAAAGTAAATCATGAAATTAAAGACCATATGGTACAGAGGTAAGGTTCAACCTTCACTTGGCATTTCTTAGCTTTTGAACATTTAAACCAGGTGACGTTAATACACCATTTACTACAGTTTTCGCATGGCTTGTATTTCAGTTTATTTTACTCACTCACACCTAAAACGTATCTATAACAGTTCTACAGACAAAAAAAAAAAAAAAAAAATCTAATTGTACATTCTAAAATATTTCTGATGTCCTTCATTAAGTTTCTCACCTTGTAATGTCATATACTAGTAAAGCCCCTGCTGCCCCTCTGTAGTATGACCTTGTGATGGAACGGAAGGACTCTTGCCCTGCCTGTAGGAAAACAAAGTACAATTATTTCATTTATTAAATTACCATCTGTGACAAAAGCTACCAACTTATTAATTACATTGAGGGTTTTTTTGGGGGGGCGGGGAGGGAAGAACTTGGGGAACAAAACCTCACTAGTTCTGGAAAGAAAAGTCACATAAGAAGATGACTACAGCAGAATGTCATTAATAAAATAAAAAAAAAAAGGGGGGGGGGAGAGAGAGAGAGAGAGAAAGAAAGAAAGAAAGATCAGGAACAAGACCTCTAAACCTTTTTTGGCAATCCCTGACAACCCAATTTACTGAATGGCTTCACAATACATGAATCATTATTAGAACACAGAATGGACTCCTAGCAACTAAGCTCTGAAGACAAATTTGAAAGGAAGCAAATAACCCAGAGCTTCACATTTGAATTCAATAACCCGCTCCCTGGGGCAGCTGTTGACACTAGAATAAATAAAGCCCATTGTAAATAAATGATGAATGACATCTTTACGCCCACCATCTGCTGGTGTAAAGGTTGTTGGAAGGCCAAGGATGCAGATTTTATCCGTTATATCATAAACTGCAGCCAGCTTTCAACAGTCTTCAATTGGAATTCTTTCAGTAATCATTTTATTACGAAAAACAGAAAATGGTTCAGAATTTAATTTCATATCATTCTGCTCTACACTTAATCAGTTTCCTTTCTATTTGATATATAATGCTTGTCAAAAGGCAACAGGATGTAAGAGTCATCTTCATACCCACTGGTGAATCAAACACCAGAGATCCTGCATAAATTAGGCAGTTTCTTTTTTGTAGATAAGAATTTCTGTTACAAAGGTCTCTCAGCACAAGGGATGTGGCCCACTGATTCATATTTATGGTCATAGTGAAAGATTCTCCAGTTTGTTTTTAGCCCTCTGCGCAGTCCAAAATGTCCTTAACCCCTTGGAAGTGTCATCATGCAGCTTCCAGAGAAGATTCACCTGTACTATTTCTATTTGGAAAGATCCATTTCTGCATATATAACAGTATTAAACTCTTCAGGGCAAGGGAACTAATGACAAATGTATTTAGTCAACTGTACAGTAAGAAAACAATTTACAGAAAGTTAAACAGGTTCAGTGGACAGAAGAGTAGGCCTAATCAAGATTCAGCTCCTGGAAAATGCAGAAATGCACAGCAGCAGACCCTGAGCTCCCTCCCCCCATTTCCCCAAGAGAAATGCTCACCAGCATCTGACAACCATGTTATAAATGCTGAGATGTGAAATGTTCACCTCCAATTCTAAGCCACATAGTACAATATGTCTTCTAGTGATGTCAGAAAATGCCACTGAGCAGGATTAAGACATACTAACGTTTATGTGGAGAAGGCCCTACAGGTAGTAAAATATTGTTACTCAGCTGAAATTAAGATAATGATTTTTGAAAAAAGGAAACCATGTATTCTTAATCTGTTATTTTATCAAAAGAGAGGCTTCTGCCAGATATACATGCTGGGTCTGCAGGGAACTTACTCCCATTGAATAAGCTTATCTTCCAAGAAAGGCCCTCTTGAATCAGAGAGAAGAGTTCACTAGCAAGAGTGACATAGGCCCTATCTACTCCACAAAAGAATCCAGAATATTAAAAAACAAAATCAAAACTCACACACATTGTTAAGAATACTTTGTTAGAGTTTTGCTGTGGTGTATATGGGTTTCTCAAATAATATTATGACCTTCCAGGCTAACCAGTAACTTAAGAAACTGTTTATTGAAAGCTTATGCCCTAACCACACTGCGAGCAACACACAAACACATTTTAAAAAAATACAATTTTTATAGTGTTTTCTTGGAACAATTGTAACAAACAGGATTCTAGCCACTCTTCAGGTGCTACGCCCACACATATACATCTTTACAAAGTTAAAAACTGCTACTCTCAGTTTGCTGTTAAAGTTTATATGCACCACAGACAGGATGCCAATAAGGTTTTACAACTCTGTCCTTAGTTCTAAACCCAGAAGCTCCATGAACTCTACAAATATAATTTTGTTTTTCCTAGTGAGTGAATAGTTCTCAAACTCACACAAAGTAAAACACTAGTAAAAAATGGGTTACTTACTAACTGTAACTGTGATTCTTTTTGCGGATACAGACTAACATGGCTGCTACTCTGAAACCTGTGATTCTTCGAGATGTGATGCAGACGTGTATTCCACTTAGGTGTGTTTGTGCCAGTGTGCAGAGTCGGAGACTTTTGTCTAGCAGTACCCTTTGAGGAGTGGTGCTTGCACCACATGACTGTAGCCCCTCCCCTGGCTATATGAGGTGGTGCCACTCTGATCCCCCTCAGTTCCTTCGCACCAAAAGCCTGAGAGGAGACTCCAACGCAGATGGGATGGAGGGTGGGTCATGGAGTACACGTCTGCATCACATCTTGAAGAACCACAGTTACAGTAAGTAACTATTTCTTTTTCTTTGAATAGATGCAGGCATGTATTCCAATTAGGTGAGTTGCAAGCAGTACCCCAATCCAGAGGGGTTTGGAGTTTACTTCAATTAGAAGGGGAGTCCTGCAATCCCTACGCCTGCATTACCCTGGAAGATGCAGAAATAGCATAATGGTCCCTAAACATATGCATGGATGACCACGTGGCTGCTTAGCAAGTGTCCAGTATGAAAATGTCACTGAGGAACGCTATCGATGTCGCTTGTGCTCTTGTGGAGTGAGCCCCATGTGCTCTGAGGAGGCGTAGCCAAAGCTATCTCATATGCAGCCTTGATACAAGATGGTATCCATCTAGAGGTGGTCTGTGCAGAGATTGCTTGCCTCTTCATGTGGTTTGCATCTGCCACAAACAAGCAAGGAGAAACACAAAATGGTTTGGTCCTGTCTAGGTAAAAGGCTAGATATCATCTGACATCCAGAGTATGAAGGCGTTGTTCTTCTGGGGAAGAGTGCATCTCAGGGAAAAACACAGGTAAATACATTGCTTGATTCAGATGCAACTGAGAGACTGCCTTGGATAAAATTTTTGGGTGTGGTCACATTACCTTGTCCTTGGGGAACTGAGTATAAGGCAGCTCAGCCATTAGGGCCTGCAACTCTCACACTCTTCTTTCCAAAGTGATGGCAATCAGGAACACGGTTTTCTGAGACAGGAGGGACTGAATGAAGGGCCTGGACTGTGTTTATGTCCCACAAGGGAACTGATTCTTAGACTGGAGGATGTGAGGGGAGAAGCCCCTTCAGAAATCTTGTCAGTATGGCATTGGAAAAAAATGACTTCCCTTGAGTCAGGGGGTGGAACACAGATATTATTGTCAAATGCACTCTCAGTGAACTGAGCACAAGGCCTGATTTCCGAAGATATAGCAGGTACTCCAAGATGTCCTGGATGGGAGCCCTGTCAGTTGGATCCCACAGGTCAAAGACCACACCAAGAACCTCTTGCACTTCGCTAAGTAGGCTGTCCTAGTGAAGCACTTCCTACTGTTGAGGAGGACTTGTCAGACAGCCACCAAGCACTGCTCCTCCTCTTCATTCAACCATGTAGCATACATGCCATAAGGTGCAGGGAGCTGATCGCAGGATGGAGGGTGCAGTCATGGTCCTGAGAGAGGAGGTTGGGCTGGAGAGGAAGCAGTATGGGAGGCTGAACTGATAGAGCAAGGAGGTCTGAGAACCAGTACTGTGTCTCAGCCAAGCTTGAGCAATGAAAATGACCTACGGCCCGATCCGCCTTGAGCTTGAGGATGACCTGTGGATTGATTGGAATAGGTGGAAAGGCATACAAAAGAGCCCACTGCCAGCTGCGGTCGAAGCTCTTGGAGAGGGAGCCTGGACTGAGGCCCCTCCGGGAGCAGAACAGGTGACATTGTTTTCCCCCCGTCACAAACAGCTTGATGACAGGGATGCCCCACGTTGCAAAGATGACCCAGAGAACACTTCAAGGACCACTCGTGGCTGAGACGGTCTGCAAGATGATTTTACATCCCTGGCAAATGGATTGCTACCGGAGTGATGTCGTCTTTGATGCAAAACACTGACACAAGTTGACTGCCTCCAGACACAGTAACATGGAATGTTATCCCTTGCTTGTTCACATGGTACATTGCGTTGTGAGTATGCGAACCACTGAGCGTATGATGTAGTCCCAGAAGGCACAACATGCACTGTGGATGGCCCAAGGTTCCAACATGTTGATATGGACTTAGGCTTCCTGTTCTGAACACAGGCCCTGCGCTCTCAATGAGTCCCAAACCCAGAAGGGAAGCACTGGTAATCACTGACTTGGTTGGAGAGAGCTGAGTGAAAGGGACTCCTTGGCAACATTATGTGGGGACTCCCACTAGTGCAAGGAATCCAGGATTAGTGGAGGAAGGTGAACAAACCTGTCCGAAGAATGCTGGGGAGGGCGGTAAGCTGTCCTCAGCCACATCTGAAGAGGGCAAAGGTGCAACCTGGCAAACTGGACCATCTGTGTGCCACATGTCTGCTTGGACAACAGCCTCAGACGCACACAGACTGTTGTTGATGGCTGAGGCAGAGCTGTTGAATTGCCTGGAAGCGGTTGGTCAGCAGGCATGCCCTCAATCTCATGGACTATAACAGGGCCCACTGAATTCAATTTTTTGAGTGGGAGCCAAGGTTGACTTTGCGGAGTTTAAAATGAGTCACAGACGGTTGAGCAAACGCAATGTGGTGTTGACATGAGTGAGACCCTCCTCTTTGGAGCCATCCTTCAGCAACCAATCAGAAAGATGTGGATTCCCTTCCTCTTGAGATATGCCACGACCATTGCCATGCATTTGGTGAAGACTCAGGGGGCAGAGAAGAGGCCGAACAGCAAATCATATGCTGAAAGTGGCGTTCGCCTATTGCAAAATGCAAGAACTTCCTGTGACTCAGTAGAATCACATGAAAATAAGTATCCTGAAGGTCAAGAGCCGCGAACCAGTCATTTTGAGACAGTGCGGGAGGATAGCCGATAGTGACCATGTGGAATCTCATGTACTTGATGAATTTGTTGAGGCCAGAAAGGTTGAGAATGGGTCTCATCCTGCCCTTGGATTTCAGTATCAGGAGGTACCCAGAGTAAAAGCCGTGGCCCCAGTGTTTCTGGGGAAATTCCTCCACCGCTCCCAACTTCAACAGAGAGCTGACCTGCTTGATGAGCAGTGTCTCATGAGAGGGGTCAGGAAAGGGGTGTGGAGAGGAACTGGATTACATAGCACGATCTGCCAATGTCTAGGTCCCACCTGTTTGAGGTAAGAAGTCCCAAGCACTGTAAAAGCAGGCCAGGCTGACCTCAAAGGGACGGGGGGCAGGGGAAAACACAAGGGACAGGGTGATGACTGGACCATTGCTCCGGACAAAGGAGTTAAAATGGATGCTTGGCCTGTCCCTAGGGAAGCCATGTGGACTGTCCAAAGTCTGAGCCCGACTGCTTCCTCTTGTGGGATCTCTCTCTCTCTTTCTAGAATAGTCCTGTTGCTTCAGGGGGAAAAGGCTGCGCAAAGCAATGCTGCAGGCAATACTGTTGCTGCTGTACCCCATACTGGCATCTTTGTGTGGATGGCATGTATACTCCCAAGGACCTCAAGGTAGCCCTGGAATCCCTGAAGGATTGCAAAGTGTCATCAGTTTTGTCCAAGAACAAGACTTGGCTGTCAAAGGGCAAGTCCTCAATTGGGATTGCTCCGGACGTCAACCAGGAAGCCCACCCTCTTAGTTACCACTGAAGCCATAACTCTGGCCAAGATGTCCGCAACAACAAGGGTGGACTGCAAGGACATTTTGTGCACGAAACAGCCTTCTGCAGGGAATGCCTGGAACTTCTCACATGAGGCCTCAGGCAAGTGGTCCTTGAATTTAGCCATGGCTGACCAATTGAGGAAGTTATACTTGGCCAACGAAGCTTGTGATTTTTGATCCTCATCTGTAAGGACTATGAGGTGTAGATCTTCCTGCCCAGAAGATCAACTGCTTGGAGTCTCTGTCCTTGAGGATAGACTTGAACCTGCCCTGTTGTTTACTGCCGTTATGACTAGGAAATTTGGGGTCAGGAGGGAATAGAACCCCTCAAATCCCTGGGAACAAAGTAGCATTTTTCCATGCATTTTGCCACTGGTGACACAGAGGCTGGTATACTCCACAGAGCTCTTGCCGGTTCAAGGAGTGCATTATTGATTGGAAGGGACACTCTTCTGGAGACAATGGTTTGTAAAATGTCCACCAGTTTGTGCATTTTGTCTTGGAGGAACTCTACCCTGGGATGCGGCTATGCAGTATAAAAGGTCCTGGTATGCCTTAGATGTCCTTCGGAATAGAAGGGGAGGATGAACCAGTCAGCACGGCATTGTCCGGTTATGAGAATGAAGGTCTTGGCTGAGGCAAAACTGGCTCTCGCTCCCAGGAAGATTTACCCAGGAGGGAAGACTCCATTGGCTCCACATAGAGGAAGACCACCAATGCCTGGGCTTGCAGTTGATCCAAAGCCACCACCGTCAACCTAGTGAGAGAATTCGGCTTCAAACGGTACAAAGAACAGGATCTCTGCGAATGAGGAGCATCCCACTGAGTCCAAGGCCACTAATATTGGTGGCCAGTAGGGGCTGGGCCAGGGACCTCCACCCTGGACACAGGGCACTCGCCAACCTGGGGAACCATACTGGTCCACTGATAGCCCCCCGAGTTCATTGGGTGATGTGGAGTGCGAGGATGACAACTCTGACTTGGACTCAGAGCCTTAGAATCTCAGCAACATGGGTAGAGTGACTCCTGAAGGAGCCAACAGGTGGCCCGATTCATCTGGCGCCCAGAATGAGGTGTGAATTGGTGCTCTCAGTGAAAGTGGTATTGTCAGTACCAAGCATGCCGGTGGACACAGGCAGTGTTGGTCCCTGCAGAAACAGCAGTATCGGAGTGCCCAAATGCATCAAAGGTGGCGAGAGCCGCCATGAGAGCATTTGCAGCATCGAACACAGCGGGGCCAAGGAGTCCTGGTGCCAAAGGTCCCCCGCACCGATTCCAGTACCAGCTCCATCCCCATCACAGGAAGGGGAGTGTCAGGATGCAGTGTCAACAGACATGGAGGTTCAGTGCATTACTCCACTGGAGGGACCACAGGTGGCGCAGCCCTGGGGAATTCCTGGATTATGGTGACATTGGGACTGAAAGGCAGAGGAGGTCTGCGACTGCCTGGTACACTGATGACATGGACACAATCGTGACTGACATTTCCCTCGTTGGTACTGGACTCAACAGACCCTGGAGGCTGGAATTGGAGTCAATGGTATGGGGTTTCTGCCCTTCCAACTTGGTGCCGGGGAAGGGTCAGAGGTACCCATGCCATCCCACACATTGGAACTGGCCCTGTGCCAGTCCGTGCTTTTCCTGGGGAAGGCAGTGGTGTCACATTGCAACCTGGAGTAGTCCAGATTGTTTTTATGAGACCTCTTCCTCAGCACTGACAACAGAGAATGGCTCCTCTGCCTCTTTGGCAAGGCGCCTACTCCGGAACAAGAGGTGGCAGCACTCTCTGAGCCAGAGGATGATGTTCAGCCCAAGGAGGGCCTCAGTACTGGATCAGGCTGCATAGTCTGTTCAAGCAGGTGCTGTTTCCGGCAAAGGTCCTGCACCACCTGAGTCCACTTTTTAAATGATTTACAAATTGAACACCGCTCTTTAGAGGTGGGCCTCGCTGAGAAAAAGCAAGCACCGCAAGTGGGAGTAGGTGTTGGGGATCACTCCTACACAGGAAGAACAGTGTTTAAACCCTGGTGAGGGCATCACTGGGCAACACTATTAACTAACACTAATACAATAAACTAGGCTAAGACTAAATGCAAGATTGAGAGACTACAACCACACAGAGCTCCAACTCCAGCCAGAGGTGGTGAGAAGGAACTGAGGGGGGATCAGGGTGGCACCGCCTTATATAGCCAGGAGAAGGGTCAAAGCCACGAGGTGCGACCCTCTATAAGTAGTGCTAGGCAAAAGTCTCCAGCTCCTGCGTGATGGGCACACATATCCCTAAGTGAAATACATGTCTGTATCTACTCAAAGAAATTTTCCTCCCAAACAGAATTTATAAACCGTATTTATGCTAGTCTGATATGGTTAGGCATTTGCCACAAATACTTCTACATTAAGGTTGCTTGTTTGTCACGATCATAAATGCCATCACAAAAAACCATGACCGGTTTCTCCATCCTCTACCCCCTGAAAAGTCGTAGTCTGTCACCCTGTCTAGACTGCTACTGAACTGCGACTGCTCTATGAAGCTTTACAAATTTGGCTCCATGTACATACAGCGCATGGGTTTTGAAGTTATTGTAAACATTTATTGTCAAATATCTGGTCATATCATAATTTCCCTTCATGAAAAATATTGTGCGCCATGACTTTCCCTTAGAAAAAAGCCATAAAAGTCTATAATTTTATTTTATTGCCAGAATAGTCATCACTTTTGCCATTTTTTGCCACAAATAATCAACCTTAGTTATTACCAACACCACCTGACAGAGGTGCTAAGTAAATTTACAGCTCAGTACTTAACACTTGTTTGAGGGCACAAACATCAGCACTACATCAAGCATGCCCTCAGATAGATAGATATAGGTTCTCAACACTCTACCTAAATGTAGTTTCTTTTCACCCTAAATAGAATAAGAGAGTGGATAAATAAGTTTCTATAGAGAAGACCATAAATTTAGATTTATATGCAATTAATTATCTTGCTCTTTAATGAGTAATGTCTTTTATTCTAAAAAAGTGTGTATCAAATATCATACTGCAGAAACACATTTCAAAAAGAAGGCCAAAATAGCAAGTAGATACACACCTACAATTGATTTTTAAATATGGATAATTTTAAGCCCTGCTAATCTGAAACACATACACGTTAAGGCTTCCTGATACCAGCAAAAAAAAAAAAAAAAAAAAAAAAAGTAAAGAGAAAAGCAGTGTTTATTAAGCAGCCATAAAATAAGCTTTACATTTTTCCAATAACCTTATATTAAATACATTGATTCACACATTTATAAAAAGATTTCATGTTACTACTTTGCAAGTCTGATCTGGTGGGGCCAATTTGAGTTTAACTACTTATGATGCCAAGAATGACATTTATGAAAAGAGCAGACTGGAAGCTGAATATAAAATTAAAAACGGGTCTGACACTGTATTATACATTCATATGGAATAGACATAAAGAAATAGGATTAATCAGGTTCCTTGTAAAAGCCAATACAGCATATTCCCATTTATCCAAAACCATATTATCCAAACCTCCACAGCACGTATCTTATGCTAGAAGACAAGAAAGGGATTTGAATAATACATAGGTTCAGATAGAGCAGAGATCCCCGGCTAGGACGATGACGACGAGCCCCCAGCCATGGGGGAAGCTACCCTGCTTCTGAAAGGTTCCTGGGGCAGCACAGGGAGCCCTTTGCAGCCCTGCTGTGTCAGCCCCACTGACTCAGGTTTTGTTGACAAAAGTCAATAGAGTCGTCCGGTTGCGTGGCAAATCAGGACCTCTTTTTGACTCTGGAGGAGTCTAGCCAGTCCCACCACTCCAGCTCTGATACACGATTCCGGAGAGGGGAGCTCCGGTAAGTGATGCTTTAATACTGCATGGTGTGTGGAGATTGAGCTCTCATTTACTTTGTTACATGGAAAAGGAAGGATAAGGGTCAGAAATTAACAACACAGCCTGTGGGGGCCAGGAGGAAAAGTTTGTTAATGTACACTGGGATGTCCTGGGAATCCTCCATAGTGATCGCTAGGAAACTTTCCCGTAGGTATTCTGCAATCCTCTGCCTAAGGCTCCTAAGTTTTGCTAGGCTACCATGTAGGGTGACCAGATGTTCTGATTTTATAGGGACAGTCCCGATTTTTGGGTCTTTTTCTTATATAGGATTCTATTATCCCCCACCCCAATCCCGATTTTTCATACTTGCTGTCTGGTCACCCTACTACCATGCAGACTAGAAACTTTTAAAAATGAAAGAAGAGATTTTATGCCCCAAGACTCAAAACTCTTGGAGTTGGCAATACTGTCAATCTGTTCCTTATGAACTAGACAGGCCACCAGTTTGCTTCACACAGACCCACGGATATCTGTCAGGTGGTAACTTCTGATCAAAATAGGATCTTAATTTCAAAATGCTTGAGGCAAGATGCTCCATAGGACTACCACCAACCCAATGTCATTCAAGTACCTTAGAAACGTAGGGCCCTTACTAAAGGTTTCAAGAGCTATTAGGCTCTAAACTTTACCACAAACTAAATAAAGATTTTTTTTTTGCGACAAGTTTATTATGTGTCAAAAGTATAGCTAGACTTTTAGGGTTAAATTCACCACCGTGCAGAAGGCCAGCACAACACCTATTCATAGATTCCAAGCTCAGAGAGGACCACTGTGATTATCTAGTCTCACCTCCAGTATAGCACAGCCACTGAACTTCCCCAACATAATTCCAAGAGCATATCTTTTAGAAAAACATCCAATCTTGATTTAAAAATTGTCAGTGATGGAGAATCCATGATGAACCTTGATGAATTGTTCCAATGGTTAATTACTCTCGCAGTCAAAAAAAAAAAAATTAAAAAAAATTAAGCCTTATTTCCAGACTGAATTTGTCTAGCTTCAACTCCCAGCCATTGGATCATGTTATACCTTTATCTGCTAGACTGAAGACCCCATTATTAAATATTTGCTCCCATGTAGGTATCTACAGACTATAATCAAGTCACCCCATAACCTTCTCTTTGTTAAGTTAAATAGATTGAGCTCCTTGAGTCTATCACTATAAGGCATATTTTCTAATTCTTTAATCATTGTCATGGC
Organism: Emys orbicularis; assembly: GCF_028017835.1. Taxonomy (NCBI): domain Eukaryota; kingdom Metazoa; phylum Chordata; order Testudines; family Emydidae; genus Emys; species Emys orbicularis. The sequence goes on from NC_088684.1 coordinate 65,878,645, forward strand.
TCTTCTCTGAACCCTCTCCAATTTGTCAACATCTTTCTTGAATTGTAGACACCGGAACGGGAATCAGTATTCCAACTGCAATTGCATCAGTGCTAAATAGAGGGATAAAATACCCTCTACTCCTATTCGAGATTCCCCCGTTTATTCATCCAAGGACTAGATTAGCCCTTTCGGCCATAGCGTTGCATTATGAGCTCACATTCAGCAGATTATCCACCTCAACTCCCAAATCTTTTTCAGAATCACTTCTTCTGAGGATAGAATCCTCCATCATGTAAGTATTCTTTGTTCCAAGATGTATACATTTACATTTGGCCATGTTAAAACACATATTGTTTGCTTGTATCCAGTTTTCCAAGCAATCCAGATCACTTTGAATCAGTGATCTGTCCTCTTCATTTTTTTACCACTCCACCAATTTGTGTGTCATCTGCAAATTTTATCAAATGATGATTTTATGTTTTCTTCCAGGTCACTAATAAGGATGTTAAATAGCATAGGACCAAGAACCACAATCCTTGCAGGACCCCTCTAGGAACACAACCATTTGATGATGATTCCCCATTTACATTTAAATTTTGAGACTTATCAGTTAGCCAGCTTTTATTCATTTAACATGTGCCATCTTGATTTTTCTAGTTTTTTTTTTTTTTTTTTTTTTTTTTTAAATCAAAATGTCCTGCGGTACCATGTCAAATGCCTCACAGAAGTCCAAGTATATTACATCAACACTCTTACTTTTATCAACCAAACCTGTAACCTCATAAACAAAAAAGTTATCAAGTTAGTTTACAGGATCTATTTTCTATAAACCCATGTTGATTGGCACTAATTATATTACTTTCCTTTAATTCTTTATTAAAGAAGTCCTATATCGGTCACTCCTTTATATTGCCCAGGATTGACGTCAGACTGACAGGTATACAATTACCCAGGTTATCCCATTTACCCTTCTTATGTAATAGCATACATTAGCTTTCTTCCACTCTTCTGGAGCTTCCCCGGTGTTCCTAGACATACTGAAAAATCAACAGTAACGGTCCAGTAAGGTCCTCCGCCAGCTCTTTTAGAACTCTTAGATACAAGCCACCTGGACCCATGGATTTCAAGATGTCTAAATTTAGTAGCTGCTGTTTAACATCCTCCTGAGATACTAGTGGAATAGAACGAGTGCTATCATATAGGACAACTTGATCTGTTCCCCCCCCAAACTACTACCCCAGAAAGATGCTTGTTATCAACCATACTGTACAGTGTATAATACACACTTGCAGTTTTCATTTGAGACATAAATGGATCTTATTGCTTGGCCTTATATGTGCAAGCAAGCCTATACTACTTGCAATCAGACTCAAAGGGGTCCTGCATTCACTTAGAACTTGAAGATACTTTCTCAAATACACTAGATTAGCTCTTTATTTTCTGTTTTGAAGATGCAAACAAGAAATCACAAGTTAGAATAGAGAGTAGAGATCTAGTACAAGTCAATCATGTCTCAGCAGTTTCATAACTGGACAGGATCAGCAACGGAAAGTCTTATCAGAAAATACTGGGTTTCTCTCTGTTAGTAAGGATCAAAGACACTTTTCTCCTCGGTAATCAAGATTTTGGACACTAGAAATACAAGATGCTGGACGTAAATTACTAGTTTCCTCAGTAAATTTAAATTGTGCCACTGCTATATTTTTTTTCTTGTGTAGACAGCTTTATCTTCTGATTTGTGGCATATAATGCATAAAAAAAAAAAAGCTTATATTGGACATAAGTGACTGACTTGTTTGTACTACAATAGCGCAATGGCCCCATTCAGTAGTGGGGTCCCTTTGTGCTACATGCTATACAAACTTTACAAGACATAGTGAAAGTTTGTGACCTTTAATTGCAAATATTATCTATTCTTAACTGAGATTTTTTAATTAATTTACACACATTTTATAAGCTCTCAATTCACTAAAGCTAAGAACTAGCCCATGCAATTTGGGCAAAAGGATATCCAGGTTGGCTGCCACTCTGGGACAGTTCTTAAAGTATGGTCTGTGGAATAAAATATTTTAGATGGAGTGAAAGGGGAGACAGATATGTGCCCTTAAACTGTAGTTCTGAAATATTTTTACACACAAGATGTGTAAATAAATTAGAGAAGCCAACCACAAATGAGCCTCACTTTCATGCAATGACTACTCCTGGGGGAAGGGGGAATTCTGCACCTCTGCGCATGCACAGAATTCATGCCCAGCGCAGATTGTTTTTCTGCGCAGAAAATAGATTCTGCCCAAGAAGTTCTGCAGTTCCGCCTCTCTCCCATTAGAGGCTGCTGTGGCGCCAGAACAGCCAGCAGCCAGTTGACCGTCAGTAACAGCCAGCTATGGCCAACACAGCTCCCTGCACATGGAACTCAGGAGCTAGTGGGGTGACAGCATTAAGCCAAGGACTGAATGGGAGGAGGGCTGCAGGGCCACACGGGGACAGGGGCAGATGTGCTCAACTGAATGGGAGAAGCTAGAAATCAGTCAAGGTCAGCATGGGCAAGGCTCCCCAACTCCCTAACAATCCCTCCCTCGCCTGCAACCCCCCCCCCCCCCAAAATTCCATACTTCCCATCCACACCCAACAATCCTCTAGGTTCACTCCCTCTCCCTCAGGTCCTCCGTTACCTCCAACTTCCCCAAGCCTTTGCACTGCTTCTGAGGGGTGTGGGAAATTCATTTAAACTACAATACAGAAAGGTATTACTCAAAGTTCTGTATTAATTTGCCTAGTAAGGAATCTATTTGTCAAAAAAACATTTCCTGAATCTTTATTTTTTTGGTCTGTACTGTTACAGACATACTTGCTGACAGGTATTCTGAAATAAATTTCCAAAATAATTGAAACTGGCGTGATTATATTATGTTGTTATTTTGACAAATAAAATATGCAGAATTTTTAATTTTTTTGGCACAGAATTCCACCAGGAGTAAATGACAGATCCACCCTGCAATAATTTATTCCAGAAAAATTTGGTTCACTTCCACCTAATTCAGGGCATTCTCAGAAAACCTATGTAAAAGCATGTAACTTACCTGCAAAGTTATTCAAGATACACATTTTTCTTAAGAGTGAGCTTTTCCATAAAGATTTGTAAAACAAATAGCTGCTGAATTGTCCACAGATAAAGTTATCTTTTTAGGACACTTTTTAGTACCTAGAAAGTAACATATGAGTTCAGAATAATCCTCAACATTCTGAGATCCTTATTTAAAAAACAGTTTGGATTTCTAGAGGGAACAAGATATCCAAGTGCAAAATCCAGTGCCCATGCTTCCCACCCTAAATTAGATACACCAGTGCCTATTATGTTTAGGTTGTGAAATTAAAATCCATCCTTTTGAACATATTAAAGAGATCTCCTTTAAGTCACAGAAACCAGAAGCTTCTGTTTACTACTGGTAAAATAAACTGAGATCACTGTGTGAAAACATGAACACTGCTGAGGTCTTCAGGTTTTAAATAAAGCCTACACTTCTCTGCAGAAGCAATTTTAGCTTCCTTAACAAGGTCATAAAGACCTGGTAAGGGCAACAGGAAACATTTTCCTCTCTTCTCCCACCTAAAGCCACATCTTAAGCAAGGACCCAGTTTACTTCTGTTGCTGCCACATACAGGGGAACTTTGGAGAAATTCCTGATGAACACAAGAAGATACACCACCACTGAAGAAATCGGAAGGAATCTTCTTTCATTGTGGAGGTGTTCAGCCAGTTTCTGAAACAGGAACATGTGTGCTCTCAGACAGTGAACCTATATTACAACTACAGTGGATATTAGCAACCTCTCGGTTGCCAGCAAAAAGTTGCCATTCTCTGAAAGCTGCCATTAAGTGAAAGCCTGGAGGCAAGGCCACAGCAGAGAAGGTGGTTGCAGTCCAAATGCCAGAAGAGCCCCTGACGGAGATCCAGCACTACAGGCTGGAAGAGGAGGCTGCTGGAAAGGGCTCCCAGGGCTTGCCATTGTCTCTCTCCCTGCACTCTCTGGAATGCACCCTGCCCTGGCACTGAGGGGCCAGGCGTGGCATGTCCCAGTGCTTTCCTTGCTGGCTGCAGCCCTGTAAACCTGCCTGCAGCTGGGGCTTTCCACGGGGAACAGGGACACTGGCGGGGCCCCACAAGGCTGCACAGTTCCTCTTCTTGCAATCTCCAGGCTGCAGACTCAGAGCCAATAAATTAATTACTAGTGGAACCCCTCTTCCAAAGAAGTTGTCAATAAGCAGCACGACAATTGCTAATATCCAAATTCTATTAACATTCAAGTCAATGGGACAGAATTGGTTCTTGGGAAAATGTTGCTAATAACCGAAAGTTGTCTTTATCAGGATGGCATCCACTGTATAACCAAACACGTGAATGCAAAGTTAGAGGATCTCTCAAAAGATAGCTGGGATGGAGGTACTTATAGGTGAAATGGAGATTACAACTTAGCTATAAAGCCCCATTGTGGTTCAGATGCTGGTCCTTGCACACAGACTGTGTGTTTGAAAAAACTATTTGAAGGTACAGACTACTCCCCTTGTGAACCCAGGTTAAAGACAAAATAAGCTTACTGTTAGGTCCCTACCAAATTCACTGTCCATTTTGGTAAATTTCACAGTCATAGGATTTTTAAAATCGTCAATTTCATGATTTCAGCTATTTGAATCTGAAATTTCATGGTGTTGTAATTGTAAGGGTCCTGACCCAAAAAAGAGTTGTGGGGGCGGGTTTGCAAGGTTACTGTGTGCGCGCACATGGGGGGAGGGGAGAGACTGCTACCCTTACTTCTGCACTGCTGCTGGCGCTGCCTTCAGAGCTGGGCAGCTGCAGAGTGGCGGCTGCTGCCCAGAAGCCCAGCTCTGGGGGCAGAGCTGCCGCCATCAGCAGCGCAGAATGAAGGATGGCATGGTATGGTATCGCCACGCGTACTTCTGCGCTGCTGCCTGCAGAGCTGGGCCCTCAGTCAGCAGCCGCCACTCTTCGGCTGTCCAGCTCTGAAGTCAGCGCAGAAGTAAGGATGGCAATACCGCAACCCCCATAAAATAATCCTCTGATCCCCCCTGCAACTTCCTTTTGGGTCAGGACCCCCAATTTGATAAACACTGGTCTCCCCCTTGAAATCTGTATAGTATAGGGTAAAAGCACAGAGAAGACCAGATTTCACAGTCCGGGACGCGTTCTTCCATGGCCGTGAATTTGGTAGGGCCCTACTTATGGTTAAAGATATGGCCAGCGGGTTCACAACTAAACTTGTCCCCTGGCCTGAGCCTGCCCCACTTCAGACTCTCAGCGTAACTTCTTTATACTGACTGTACAAGCTATAAAGCAGAATTACACTAACTAAATTCAGAGCCTTCCACAGCCATAACTTGGGCCAGAATATTTAGATATAAACCTGTAGTTACCCAAGTTCAGAAGTAAGTCCAAGGCAACAGAGTAGGAGTTCTCAAACTATGGTCTGCAGAACACTTTCTGATAGTGCATATTACTAACAAAACAGGAAGAAAATACCACAAAATAAGTGAAGAATTGTAAGGAGATATTTACAGGAAGATCACAAAAACTGGTTCACAGAATGAAGACTCTCATTGTGTGTTAACTTAGTCTTTTTGTTGGTGAACTTTATCACGTGTTACTAAAAAACAAAGGTGTTTACTAATTGCTTTTAAGAGACTAGAACTTGAATAATTGACCTGCCAAAGCCAACACTGGCATTTCCATCCAAACCCAGAGCATTTGCGAAGTATATTAAGAAAAAAAATTCTACTATGGGTCCCATGAATGAAGACATTTGTGATGATTATGCTTTCTCTTGCAGAAATTCACTTTTTTTAAAAAAGGTAATAAATACATATAACACTAGTCAGTTGGAGAGTCTCTATTTGGAAATACAGGAAATGTTGGGTTTGATGCCACAAGCTCCAAGAACAGGAGGGGATTTATTAAAAGAAATAGATATTTTTCTCATTATCTAGTTTATGCAACACATTTTCTCAAATCACTTATTTCTTAGACTTAGAAAAATATGGGTCCTTAAACTGAGTGCAGTTTTTAAGCCACTGTCACCATAAATAAACCCCTGACCAACACAAATTCAGGAAAAAGTAATTGAAGTTATATTTTGACAAATTTCAAATAGAAAATAAAAAATAAACACACGAATGATGGAAATATTCACATTTAAGAAAGTTTAACCAAATGAGGAAACATGAACTTAGTAAGGGCCTCGTGTCTGTCCATCACAAATATGAGAGGTGGGAAAAGGGGGAGACAGAAAAATTCGCTGTCAGTAGCAAATTTGTAAGTTTAAAAAAAAAAAAAAATTGTTGAGCGCCTCCTGGACAGAATCAAGCAGTGGAGGAAACTCCACAGTTAAAAAACAAACACTCAGCTATAATTAAATTGGTTATCCTCATAATGAAACAAAACAGAATATTAAAAATGCAGCATCTCTCTTTAAATACACAGGAAAAAATGATTTCATGTCTGTGAAAGGTTCACACCGCCACAACATGCTTCAGAGGTACTGCTAGAGATACATTTTATACCTAGCAAGTACTTATTACATATTTCTATTCCTTCCCATCTTCTTATGGAGTTTTGTCTTTGTTCCTAAGAGTTACAGTGCTAAATTCATTTAACAGCAAAAACTGCACAATTTTTAAGAAGTACTTTGAATATAAAAATTTAGAGGAACCATAGTGAATATTTAATCTTTACAGAAAATAAATGCATTTAAATGTATATACAAAGAACACGTTTTTATTATGCTTACCGTATCCCATATCTGAAGTTTTATCTGTTTTCCATCAATTGTTATCATTCGAGCACCAAATTCTACACCTGAAGAGATTTTAAGAGTTACAGTGTTACTACCCAAGAGGGAAAAATCTATCCAACATGAAATTAAACAGGTGGTGTAGACTTAACTCAACTTTGTAACCATAGGAAGCAACCTTGCAGTGCACTTTTACTTTAGTTTAGTGGTTCTCAACACACAGCCCAATCAGCACACAACTACAGCTCAGGGCCACACAGAGAGCTACATATGCAGCCCACAATGGTAAACAGGTTGAGAACCATTGCTCTAATTGGTTTCCTATATTGCTTTTACAGCTTTAAACGTGCATTGCTTTTTCTAAATCTTCCAAAAGTCTTAATAAAAAGGTGTTTCCTTAGTTCAAGTGGGTGAAAAACAAAAACCACCCATGTGTCTGTTTAGGCTTACACAGGAAATTAAAGATAAACATACAACCCTACTCATTTTTGTTCTCTATACCCAAGATTGTTACTGGAATGCTATAATTAATGTTGATTTTCATTACTTTTTCAAAATATAGATTCATACACATTTTACATAAGCAAGGCTAAACCACAGAAATTCAAACAGTAACAACAAAGACAAAGTAAAAATTCTGACCATTTGTCGTTAGCACAGCAATAAAAGCATGAAGTAAATATTGCTAACACTGTATAATCGATATCTGTAAAGAATTTCATAGTTTCTCAACTGTAAATAGTTTTTTTTTTGATGGACAGGGTCAATTTCTAACTAGAGAAGTTTGTGCTTATATTACAATTTAACAGCTTGATGAATCAAAGTAAAATTGTAGAAATTTTGAGCACTAATCAAAGTATCTCAAGGCTCCCGTTAGCTTCCCCAACTATAACTGCTAAATACCCAAAATAAAAACAAAAACAACCTGGGTGAGACAGTGGTAAAAATGAGATTAGTTTGAAAAATAAATGAATTTTACTCAAGGTTGGATTAAGTTGGCAATGTTTATTGGTGAGTGTAAGAGATTGTGAAAGTGACCATAGTCCGTGAAATATAGCTCCTTAACAGGCCAGTTTAACAAACATCAAACTGTACCAGTAGTACTAACACATCATAACAGCAAAAGATTGATGCTGCCCACCTGAGCAGCACTATTTACATGTGAAAGAGACTTGTTGAGTGGACATGGCACATCAACAAGATGGGATCTGGGGCATTTCTTCAGTACATAAGCACAGGACTATTTCTTAAGAACAGATGCTTCAACAGTTCTGGTAAATACTGTGGGAAAAGTTTTCAAACTTGGGTGTCAGATTATGCTCCTCAACTCAGGGTTAGGCCCCTAAATAGAAGTGATCTTACTTTTAAAGCTACTGAACTCTCACTGTCATAACAAAGTCAATGGGTTCTGCAGGTACTCACTACTACTGGAAAATAAGGATTTAGTAGTTTAGTTTTAGGCACTCAATTTGAAAATTTTGGCTAGTGTCTGCAGACACGCAAGGGTGGGATTTTCAAAGGAGTTTAAGGAAGTTATACACCAAATCCCATTGATTTGTGGTTCAGGAGCCAAATTAGCAAATCAACTTTACCCGAAAGAGCCAAGTAGTGTGAAGTTGTTGTTTCATTTACTATAGTACTAGATATTAATATTTAAACAGTATGACAGTGGAAATATTTAGTTTTTTAATAAATATATTATGCTCACAACAAAATGACTGACCAAGTATTGCTATTTTATTAACTACAATTGGTTAACATAGTAAAAGCATGCTGGGAGAAAGTACACGTGGGTGGCATAGCCTGAGAGAATTGTGGTGGGTGGGTAGGGTACCTGGGGCAAACTCTTCCCATTCTTTCCTTTCCTCATCAGGCTCTTAAGTTCTGTTCCTATCCCCCATTTTGTCCTTCTATAGGCCCAGACATTTTAACAACTCCAGATCTCAACCCCCCCGACACCCTTCCTGTCAGCAACTGCCTTCTCCCAGGTCTCCAATGCTGGCTGCTGGTGAGGTAGGCAGAGCAGGCACTGTAGTCATCATGGGAACTGCAGCTCTTTACCATCACCCAGATGGGAACAGGAGAATCCAGCTAGCTGCAGAAATACGTGACAGGGCGGCAAATGCATGAATCTTATTCAAGATTTGACATACTTGACTGCCCTGGTCTTGAAAGAAAGATGACAAGAAGTCTGCTTCCAAAGACAAGTCCTGGTTCTTTATTCAACCAACCTACCTGGTTCCAAAACTAGGGGGAACAAAGCTGCTGCTAAGGCTGACAGTTTGAAGTACTTCAGAGACAGCTGCGTACAATGACTGGGAGGTCTGTCAAGAGACAGACCATCCTGCACTGTTCTGCTAAAAGAGGAACGGTTGTTTGTTTTGCACTTGTCCATTTTAAGTACTCCCACAGGAGAGGAGCTTCATTAATCTAAGAGAAACTATGCTAGAGAGTGGAAAGCAAAAGTGGGTACAGACTCATGTTGTCCGTCCTGTGCAAGGCTGAGCATAATTGGGGACGCTACCTTAACAGGGACCTTGAAATAACCTGAATTGTAGTTAAAAGATTCTGCAATTTTATATTGGCTGGTGCCTGTTCAAGCATAGCTTAAGTAAAACTCATCTGAAGACCAGCCTTCTCCACAAGAGAAAAATTACTTCCCATACCATGCATCAGAAGTATCCATCTGCTTCACAGTGGAAAGTAAAAAATTGCAAATTTGTTTCATACGAAAAAATCAAAGTCAAGTCACAGCTAATACATTCCCTCCCAGCTCACTCATTTCATCTACCTCTCCCACCATCAGACACACCTCTTACACATGCAACCTCCCCATCATGCCCGTCCAGCTGCACAACCAGGCCTCAAACCTTCCCCTTCCAGGTGATAATTATATCCACAATTCAACCTTTTGCCATCAGGAAACTCTATACAATTTCTCATCTAGTAAACACAAAGGTTTTTATTTGTTGAAGTCTGCTTTGTTTTTAATCTTAATTTTATGCTTGTGGCAAATGGCAGAGAGCCCTGGAGACTGAAGTCTGACCCACTGAGCAAATGCAAGCTCTGCACATCATTCTACTAATGTGCTTCAAGCCTGACCAGTTTCTATGCCCACTCAATCTATGGCCTTCCTGCAGAGGCAGCCAAGGAGGTTGCAAATTATGAATGTGGAGCACTTTTGTGATGTGAATATTTACCCACTAAGAACTGGATTAGCATCTTATTTCACATCAGTTATGATATAGCCAGCAGACAGCAAAGATATACGATTTGTGCCACAATAAAACAAATGAAAGGATATACAACCCATAGCCAACATGTTGAGGCACCTAGCTGTCCATCACCCTTAAAAATATATCCTTATTTTTAAACACCTTTTGAATAGAATATTTAATAGGAAGAACTTACCAATAGTTAGGTCATGCACTGGTTGAAACCTTTTGTCTGTAAACTGTAACAATAAACATGATTTCCCAACACCTGAAAGAGAGAATATTTTCTTCAAGCAAATTCAAAAACTTTACTTAAGCTGCTGCAATTAAAACCTAATTTATAACTCATTTAAAACAATATATATCATTAGACAATTTATCATTAGACCCCATTTTGATATACAGGACCTGACATTTGTTTATCCAAGTCATATTATATTAGAATATAATTATATCCTTGTCTTACATATTTTAAAAAAAATTCACAAGTGTCTGGAAAATGACAACCACAATTTTAAGATTAACAGTTAAAATAATACACTTTATCTTTCATTCTCTCATACTGTAATGTGAACGGCACTTTGCCCTCTCAGTACCCTACAAATAGTTTCTCTATCACTTCCACTTGTACTTTTACCTTTCGCTCTTCCATATCCCTTCCTTCATGCTGCTTACATATTGCCAGATACATGCCTGCTACCTTTAAAATGTGACCAGAATAATCTGATTATCAACCTACCAAACAGAGAAAAAGCAGAGCACACCAGGAACTCCAATCCTACAGTGATTTTCAGTGTGTCTGGGATAGCGATCCTGGCGGTGGGGGCAGAACAGAGGGAATGTAATTGAACAGCCTACATGAATGTGACGGCAAAATCACTAACACGCTTACAAGATTTTGTTGCATTATGGCAGAACAAGGCCATAAGAATGACACCACAAAGTAGAAGGTCCAGAAAAAAATGCACTTAAGTTATATAAAGACATAACTTCATCAGCAGACACAGCTGCTGCCTGCCAACAGTGTAGAACACTGACCTTTCAGCTTCCTTTAAGTTTTACACACTTCTAGGAAATGTGGTATTTTGCTTTAGTTACATAATTCAGCTAGTTATAATCAAAAATATCAGGAGGATGTAAATAGGTTTGTGAAAAACTGAGGCAAATTTAAATGTAAGAGGAATGAAGTCTCTCAGAAAGGGATAGAGGGGGACAGTTAAGAGGCAAAAACAACAAGGAGTCTGGTGGCACCTTAAAGACTAACAGATTTATTTGGGCATAAGCTTTCGTGGGTAAAAACCTCACTTCTTCAGATGCACAGAGTGAAAGTTACAGATGCAGGCATTATATACGGACACATGGAGAGCAGGGAGTTACTTCGCAAGTGGAGAACCAGTGTTGACAGGGCCAATTCAATCAGGGTGGATGTAGTCCACTCCCAGTAATAGATGAGGAGGTGTCAATTCCAGGAGAGGAAAAGCTGCTTCTGTAATGAGCCAGCCACTCCCAGTCCCTATTCAAGCCCAGATTAATGGTGTTAAATTTGCAAATGAATTCTAGTTCTGCTGTTTCTCTTTGAAGTCTGTTTCTGAAGTGTTTTTGTTCAATGACAGTGACTTTTAAATCTGTAATAGAATGACCAGGGAGATTGAAGTGTTCACTTACTGGCTTATGTATGTTACCATTCCTGATGTCCGATTTGTGTCCATTTATTCTTTTGTGGAGGGACTGTCCGGTTTGGCCAATGTACATGGCAGAGGGGCATTGCTGGCACATGATGGCATATATAACATTAGTGGATGTGCAGGTGAATGAGCCCTTGATGGTGTGGCTGATGTGGTTGGGTCCTATGATGGTGTCGCCAGAGTAGATAGCGACACCATCAGAGGAAAAGTAGCTTGTCTAATTAAAGCCACAGGAAGACTTTTGGTAAAGTATCCTTGCTGGAAATGTAATCCCTCTGTGATGTTAATGCAAGCCTAAAATGCAACAGTCCAAAGCTCTGAGTTGCTAACTATGTCGCTGACCAAGCTTTCACACAAGTCTTGTCCTTGTTCCTTTGTAGCAATGTATTCAGATTGAAAATTAATTCAGACTTAGCTAAACAAAGTGACACTATTAGGCAGTTTAAACCACAGCTTGAAAAAATCATTTATGGTAAGGGGGAAGTTTTTCCTGGAGAACACAGGAGGCTCAAGCCATCAATTTCTGCTGAATTTGGGATTACATTTCAAATTAATAAAATTTCTAGAATTTACAGTTAAGATATCCTTCTAAATTGAATCTAATATAAAACAATGTAGTTTTGTCTTCCTAAATCTGCAGACAGCTGTAGTCACTCTGCTCAGACTTACTAAGCAACAGGAGAATGAAACTAAAGCCTTGTCTATACTGGCAAGTTTCTGCGCAGTAAAGCAGCTTTCTGCGCGGTAACTCCCGAGGTGTACACACTGCCACGCCGCTTAGTGTGCAGAAACTGCGCAGTTGTGGAGCTCTAAAAAACCACCCCAACGAGAAGCGTACAGCTTTCTGCGCCAGGGCTACAGCATTGAGGTGCCACTGTAGACACCATGGTGATTACCGCGCTGTGATTGGCCTCTGGGAGGTATCTCACAATACCAGTTCTCACCTCTCTGGTCATCGGTTTGAATGCTACTGCCCAGCCCTCAGGTGACAAACCATCAGCCCCACACCGTACATTCCTTTGCAAATTTGAAAGTCCCCTTCCTGTTTGCTCCGTGATGCGTGCAGTGGTCTCAGCGCATCTTTCCAGGTGGCCATGCCTGCTCCACGCACCAGGCGATCCCCCACTTGGAGCAATGCCGAGCTGCTGGACCTCATCGGCATTTGGGGAGAGGAGGTTGTGCAGTCCCAGCTGCGCTCCAGCTGTAGGAATTATGATACCTATGGACAGATTTCATGATGCATGATAGAAAGGGGCCATGACTGGGACACATTGCAGTGTAGGGTAAAAGCTGCCGGTTCTACAAAGAGCTGGACACGATACTCGGTGGCGACCCCACCTCCACTGCGAAGGACCCTGTGGATACTTTGCTGGCTTGCGTGCCAGTTGAGAATGGACCGAGCCAGGAGGAGGAAATCTTGGATGAAGAGAGAGAAGAGGACCCAGAGGCAGAGGATGACTCGCAGGCCAGAGATGCATGCAACCAGGAGCTCTTTTCTACCCCGGAGGAGCCTAGCCACTTACAGCAGTCGGATCTTGACGAAGTGCGAACAGGAAAGGAGGCTTCTGGTAAGTGGATCTGATTTTGTGAATTGCTGAAGCAAGTTGTTGGGGGTAGGAGGGTTGCAGAAAGCAGGCTTGTATCCCACCGCATGCACAGTCTGAGTGGCAAAACAGGCTGTTGATAGACTCCCTCACTTCACGGGAATCTCCCTTAAAGATCTCCAGGAAACTCCTGCGGAGATACTGGGCAATCCGCTGCCACAGATTCCTCGGCCGTGCTGCTTTGTTTCTTGCCCCATTAACGGTAACTTTCCCGCGTCACTGTGCCATCACGGGGGACAGATGGGAGAACAGTTGCTGTACACAGGAGAGCCACATAGGTGCCAGGGCGGAAGCCGGAGGCTTGGAGAAGACCCTCCCCTTGATTCCCTGCTCACCCTCAGCAGCGAGATATCTTCCATAATGATCATCTCCTGTGGAAAGTGTGTGAACAGGAATGATTATTAGGCCCCCCCTACAGTGCTGGCTCTCCCCAAGAGCCACGTGCCCAGTGTACAGCAGGGTACAGGAAGAGTGATTTACACTGCCCCTGCGGCTACTCACCATTTTGGGGGTCTTGTGGCTCATGTGTGCTTGCCTGGGGTCAGCCAGTTAGTGACAGGTGTGAGAGTACTGGCTGTGCTTTAAAGCACTGAATCTGTGTTTTCTGTGTTGCAAACAATATTGCTTCTGTAAAATGTTGCATTTAAACTTCACAGAGATGACCTTGGGAGCCGAGCCTCCCTCTTTGTTATCGGCAGCAGAATGGCTGTGCAGAATTAGAAAGCGGCCAGAAAGAACTAAGGAGGGCTTTCTCCGTGAGGTTATGATGCACTCCGCCACCAAGAAAAAGGAGTTGAAGGAGTGGCGGGACAGCGAGAAGAGGGACCAAAAGTAGAACGTGGAACACTAGAAAGAAGCCACAGAGCGGCTCTTAAACGTTATGGAGCGCCAAGTGGACACGCTTCAGCCGAGAAGCGTGCTGCTTGCCAGGAGCTAGGATTCACGATGTGACGGAGAGACTGCCGAGACTCATCAAGCCCTCAGATTGCTACGCCTTCCTGCTTCTCCACGTGGGCACCAATGATACTGCCAAGAATGAACTTGAGCAGATCACTGCAGACTACATAGCTCTGGGAAGAAGGATAAAGGAGTTTGAGGGGCAAGTGGTGTTCTCGTCCATCCTCCCTGTGGAAGGAAAAGGCCTGGGTAGAGACTGTCGAATTGTGGAAGTCAACGAATAGCTACGCAGGTGGTGTTGGAGAGAAGGCTTTGGATTCTTTGACCATGGGATGGTGTTCCAAGAAGGAATGCTAGGCAGAGACGGGCTCCACCTAATGAAGAGAGGGAACAGCATCTTCACAAGCAGGCTGGCTAACCTAGTGAGGACGGCTTTAAACTAGGTTCACCGGGGAAAGGAGACCAAAGCCCTGAGGTAGGTGGGGAAGTGGGATACCGGGAGGAAGCACGAGCAGGAGAGTGCAAGAGGGGAGGACTCCTGACTCATACTGAGAAAGCGGGACGATCAGCAAGTTATCGTAAGCGCCTATACACAAATGCAAGAAGTCTGGGAAACAAGCAGGGAGAACTGGAAGTCCTGGCACATTCAAGGAACTATGATGTGATTGGAATAACAGAGACTTGGTGGGATAACTCACATGACTGGAGTACTGTCATGGATGGATATAAACTGTTCAGGAAGGACAGGCAGGGCAGAAAAGGTGGGGGACTTGCACTGTATGTAAGAGAGCAGTATGACTGCTCAGAGCTCTGGTATGAAACTGCAGAAAAGCCGGAGAGTCTCTGGATTAAGTTTAGAAGTGTGAGCAACAAGGGTGATGTCGTGGTGGGAGTCTGCTATAGACCACCAGACCAGGGGGATGAGGTGGACGAGGCTTTCTTCCGGCAACTAACAGAAGTTACTAGATCAGAGGCTTGGTTCTCATGGGAGACTTCAATCACCCTGATCTCTGCTGGGAGAGCAATACACAAACAGTCCAGGAAGTTTTTGGAAAATGTAGGGGACAATTTCCTGGTGCAAGTGCTGGAGGAACCAACTAGGGGCAGAGCTCTTCTTGACCTGCTGCTCACAAACAGCGAAGAATTAGTAGGGGAAGCAAAAGTGGACGGGAACCTGGGAGGTAGTGACCATGAGATGGTCGAGTTCAGGATCCTGACACAAGGAAGAAAGGAGAGCAGCAGAATACAGACCCTGGACTTCAGAAATGCAGACTTTGACTCCCTCAGGGAACAGATGGGCAGGATCCCCTGGGAGAATAACACGAGGGGGGAAGGAGTCCAGGAGAACTGGCTGTATTTTAAAGAATCCTTATTGAGGTTGCAGGAACAAACCATTCCGATGTGTAGAAAGAATAGTAAATATGGCAGGCGGCCAGCTTGGCTTAACAGTGAAATCCTTGCTGATCTTAAGCACAAAAAAGACGCTTACAAGAAGTGGAAGACTGGACAAATGACCAAGGAGGAGTATAAAAATATTGCTCAGGCATGCAGGAGTGAAATCAGGAAGGACAAAGCACATTTGGAGTTGCAGCTAGCAAGAGATGTTAAGAGTAATAAGAAGGGTTGCTTCAGGTATGTAAGCAATAAGAAGAAAGTCAAGGAAAGCGTGGGCCCCTTACTGAATGAGGGAGGCAACCTACTGACAGAGGATGTGGAAAAAGCTAATGTACTCAATGCTTTTTTTGCCTCTGTCTTCACGAACAAGGTCAGCTCTCGCACTACTGCACTGGGCAGCACAGCATAAGGAAAAAGGTGACCAGCCCTCTGTGGAGAAAGAAGTGGTTCGGGACTATTTAGAAAAGCTGGACAAGCACAAGTCCACGGGGCTGGATGCGCTGCATCCGAGGGTGCTAACGGAGTTAGCGGATATGATTGCAGAGCCATTAGCCATTATCTTTGAAAACTCATGGTGATCAGGGGAGGTCCCGGATGACTGGAAAAAGGCTAATGTAGTGCCCATCTTTAAAAAAGGGAAGGAGGAGGATCCGGGGAACTACAGGCCAGTCAGCCTCATCTCAGTCCCTGGAAAAATCATGGAGCAGGTCCTCAAGGAATCAATTCTGAAGCACTTAGAGGAGAGGAAAGGGATCAGGAACAGTCAGCATGGATTCACCAAGGGCAAGTCATACCTGACTAACCTAATTGCCTTCTATGACAAGATAACTGGCTCTGTGGATAAGGGGAAAGCAGTGGACGTGTTATTCCTTGACTTTATCAATGCTTTTGTTAGTGTCTCCCACAGTATTCTTGCCAGCAAGTTAAAGAAGTATGGGCTGGATGGACTAAAAGGTGGATAGAAAGTTCGCTAAATCGTCGGGCTCAACGGGTAGTGATCAATGGCTCCATGTCTAGTTGGCAGCCGGTATCAAACGGCGTGCCCCAAGGGTCGGTCCTGGGGCCGGTTTTGTTCAATATCTTCATTAATGAGCTGGAAGATGGCATGGACTGCACCCTCAGCAAGTTTGCAGATGACACTGAATTGGGAGGAGTGGTAGATATGCTGGAGGGTAGAGATAGGATACAGAGGGACCTAGACAAATTAGAGGATTGGGCCAAAAGAAATCTAACAAGGTTCAATAAGGACAAGTGCAGAGTCCTGCACTTAAGACGGAAGAATCCCATGCACTGCTACAGACTAGGGACCAAACGGCTAGGGAGCAGTTCTGCAGAAAAGCACCTAGGGGTTACAGTGGATGAGAAGCTGGATATGAGTAAACAGCGTGCCCTTGTTGCCAAGAAGGCTAACAGCATTTTGGGCTGTATAAGTAGGGGCATTGCCAGCAGATCAAGGGACGTGATCATTCCTCTCTATTCTGCATTGGTGAGGCCTCATCTGGAGTACTGTGTCCAGTTTGGGGCCCAAAACTACAAGAAGGATGTGGAAAAATTGGAAATAGTCCAGCGGAGGGCAACAAAAATGACTAGGGGGCTGGAGCACGACTTATGAGGAGAGGCTGAGGGAACTGGGATTGCTTAGTCTGCAGAAGAGAAGAATGAGGGGGGATTTGATAGCTGCTTTCAACTACCTGAAAGGGGGTTCCAAAGAGGATGGATCTAGACTGTTCTCAGTGGTACCAGATGACAGAACAAGGAGTAACGGTCTCAAGTTGCAGTGGGGGAGGTTCAGGTTGGATATTAGGAAAAACTTTTTCATTAGGAGGGTGGTGAAGCACTGGAATGAGTTACCTAGGAGGTGATGGAATCTCCTTCCTTAGAGGTTTTTAAGGTCAGGCTTGACAAAGCCCTGGCTGGGATGATTTAGTTGGGGATTGGTCCTGCTTTAAGCAGGGGGTTGGACTAGATGACCTCCTGAGGTCCCTTCCAACCCTGATATTCTATGATACTAGCTCTTCAAACCGAGCAGCTCCGCATCCGCCCTCCCCTGCAGCCGCTGCCGCAAAACTCTTTCCCACGCACCCCACACACTATTATCAACCTCCTGGCTCCACTCTCTA
The DNA here is from genome assembly GCF_028017835.1 of Emys orbicularis. NCBI lineage: Eukaryota > Metazoa > Chordata > Testudines > Emydidae > Emys > Emys orbicularis. The sequence goes on from NC_088684.1 coordinate 65,896,346, forward strand.
CCCACAGCATTCCACTCCTCCCTCCTCACAGTCCAGCACTGTAGACTCCCACTACCCACTGCACTCAACAGCCATCCCTCTGCAGTTTGGCCCTGCTCAAGTACAGCACTCACTGCATTGTACTCCAAAGGAGAAGGTTGAGTATGATCCCTGGACATACACAAATCTGTAGCCGTCCCGGACCCCTCCTCCTCTTAAGACCTTCCCTTCCCCCATCCCCCTCGTTGCTGATCATTGTTTTAATTTAACTCTCTCCTCTGGTTGTTGTCTTTCAATAAAAGAATTGTGTTTGTTTGAAAACAATCTTTATTCTATTAAGTGAAAGCAAAAAGAACACTGCAAAGCAACATATAAGAATGTTAAGCCCCCTTCTTGCATCATGTGCACCAATCACCTCCTAGCATTACAAACACTGCAATCCTGAGCATTGCAACCAATATCAGTGGCTTTTAGCTTCAAATTGCTGCCTCAAGGCATCCCTGTTCCTTATGGCCCCACACTGTGCCCCTCTAATAGCCCTGGTCTCTGTCCGTTCAAACTCAGCCTCCAGGCGCTGAGCCTCTGCGGTCGAGCCCTGAGTGAAGCTTTCACCCATCCCTTCACAAATATTATGAAGTGTATGGCACGCGGCTATAAGCACGGGAATATCGTCATTGGCCACGTCCAGCTTCCCATACAGGTATCGCCAGTGGGCTTTTAAACGGCCAAATGCACACTCAACAGTCATTCTGCACTTGCGCAGCCTGTTGTTGAACCACTTCTTGCTGCTGTCAAGTTGCCTCATGTATGGCTTCGTAAGCCACAGCATTAAGGGGTAGGTGGGGTCTCCGAGGATCACAATGGGCATTTCGACTTCCCCTACTGCAGAGGTGGGCAAACTACGGCCTGCAGGACCCTCCTGTCCGGCCCCTGAGCTCCTGGCCCAGGAGGCTAGTCCCTGGCCCCTCCCCCTGCAGCCTCAGCTCACTGCGCCACCAGCGCAATGCTCTGGGAGGCAGGGCTGCGACCTCTTGCCGGGCAGTGCAGCTGCAGAGCCGCGGCCTGACCCGGTGCTCTGTGCTGCACGGTGGCGTGGCTCGCTCCAGCCGGGCAGTGCGGCTGTAGCGCCGCCAGCCACCGGTGCTCCAGGCAGCGCAGTAAGGGGGCAGGGAGCGTAGGGGTTGGATAGAGGGCAGGGAAGTTTGGGGTGATGGTCACGGGTTGGGGGTGTGGATAGGGGTCGGGCGGTCCGAGGGCAGGGAACAGGGGTGTTGAATGGGGGTAGGGGTAGTCAGGGACAGGGGTTCCAGGAGTGGTCAGGGGACAGGGAGCGGGGGGGGCAGGGGTTCCGGGGGGGATGTCAGGGGGCAAGAAGCAGTCGGATAGGGGGCGGGGCCAGGCCACACCTGGCTGTTTGGGGAGGCACAGCCTCCCCTAACCAGTCCTCCATACAATTTTGGAAACCCAATGGGGCCCTCAGGCCAAAAAGTTTGCCCGCCCCTGCCCTACGAGATCTTCTGGTCTGGGAAGGAAGTCCCTGCTTGCAGCTTCTTGAACAGACCACTGTTCCGAAAGATGCGTGCGTCATACACCTTTCCGGACCAGCCTGCGTTAATGTCTGTGAAATGCCCACGGTGATCCACAAGTGCCTGGAGAACCATTGAGAAATACCCCTTGCGATTAATGTACTCCGTGGCTAGGTGATCTGGTGCCAGAATTGGAATGTGCGTGCCATCTATCGCCTCTCCGCGGTTAGGGAAGCCCATCTGTACAAAGCCATCCACAATGTCATGCACACTGCCCAGAGTCACGGTCTTTTGGAGCAGGATGCGATTAATGGCCCTGCACACTTCCATCAACACGACGTCAATGGTTGACTTTCCCACTCCTAACTGGTTAGCGACCGATCGGTAGGAGTCTGGAGTAGCCACCTTCCACAGTGCAATCGCCACGCGCTTCTCCAGCGACAGGGCAGTTCTCATTCTCATGTCCTAGCACCGCAGGGCTGGGGCGAGCTCATCATGTGAAAGTTCTGCAGCCACTGCTCGTCATCCCAGATGTGCATCACCATGTGATCCTACCATTCAGTCCTTGTTTCCCAAGCCCCAAAGCGGCATTCCACTGTGGTCAGCACCTCCGTGAATGTCACGAGCAATCTTGTGTCATAGCTGCTACGTGTGGCGAGATCAATGTCACACTCCTCTTGCTTTTGTAGTTTAAGGAATAACTCCATTGCCACTCGTGACGTGTTGATCAGAGCGAGCAGCATACTGATCAGTTGTTCGCGATCTATTCCTGCAGCCCGAAAGAGGCAGGGTGCGCAGTACACAAACCGTTGAAAATTGGCGCCAAATGCAGACGGAAGCACAGGGATTGCTGGGATGCGAAGCAATGCATCACGGGGCATTGGGACAGGACCCAGGATGCCCCGTGACCCCCTCCACCTTCCCACAACTCTTAGCAGCAAAAGAGAAAGAGGTGCTCTGTGGGATAGCTGCCCAGAGTGCACCACTCCGAATAGTGCTGCAAGAGTGAACACGCTATTGCGCAGGCAGCTGTCAGTGTGAAAACATAACAGCGATTTTCCTTCTGCGCTCTCTTGAGTGGCACTGTAACTTTGCCAGTGTAGACGTGCCCTAACAAAACTCCGGTTAGTTCCACTCTTGCTATTCAAAACCCTGTGGACAGCAGTGAAACTGTCAAAAATCACATCAAACAATCACAAGAGTGAAATGCGTGCAAGGAAACTATTTAAAATATAGGCTCAAACTAAACACATACCCCAAATAATAAAAAAAAAAAAACCAGTAAGAGCAGCAAAAAAATGCAATCATAGCTAAACAACAGAGTAAACAAGGCGATTAAAGGCAAAAAGGTATCCTTTAAAAATTTAAAATTAAATACTACTGAGGAAAATAGAAAGGAACAAACCCTGGCAAGTCAAGCATAAAAGTATAATTAGGCAGGCCAAAGAAGAATTTGAGGAGCAAATAGCAAAAGACACGAAAACTAAAAACAAAAAAAAATAACTTTTGAAGTACACCAGAAGCAGGAAGCCTGCCAAACAATCAGTGGGGGCACTGGACGATAAAGGTGCTAACGGAGAACTTAAGGAAGACAAGGCCATTGAGAAGCTAAATGAAATCTTTGCATCGGTCTTCATTGCAGAGTATGTGAGAGAGATTCCCATACCTGAACCATTCTTTTTAAGAGACAATCCTGAGGAACTGTCCCAAATTGAGGTGTCAATACAGGAAATTTTGGAACAAAATGATTAAACAGTAATGAGTCACCAGGACCAGATAGTATCCACCCAAGAGTTCTGAAGGAACTCAAATGTGAAATCACAGAACTAACAACTATGTTATATAACCTATTGTTTAAATCAGCCCTTGTACCAGATGACCAGCAGATAACTAATGTAATTCCGGTTTTTAAAAAAGGCTCCAGAGGCAATTCTGGCAATCACAGGCCAGTAGGCCTAACTTCAGTAACAAGCAAATTAGCTGAAACTACAGTACACAGAATTATCAGACACATAGATTAACATGATATGTTGGGGAAGAGTCAACATGGCTTTTGTAAAGGGAAATCATGCCTCACTAATCTAATAGAATTCTTTGAGAGTGTCAACAGGTGTGATTCAATTGATATAATGTACCTGGACTTTCAGAAAACCTGTCATAAGGTCCCACACCAAAAGCTCTTAAACAAAGTAAGCAGTCATGGGACAAGATAGAAGGTCCTCTCATGGATCAGTAACTGGTTAAAAGATAGGAAAGAGAGTGTAGGAACAAATGGTCCGTTTTTAAACTACAAAGTGATAAATGGGATCTGTATTGGGACCAGTGCTGTTCAACATGTTCATAAATGATCTGGAAAAAGAGTAAACAGTGCAGATGACACTAACTTATTCAAGATCATTAAGTCCAAAGCTGACTGCGAATAATTACAAAAGGATCTCACAAAACTGGCTGACTGGGCAACAAAATGGCAGATGAAATTCAGTGTTGATAAGTGCATAGTAGTGCACACTGGAAAACAAACCAAACTATACATACAAAATGATGGGTTCTAAATTAGCTGCTACCACTCAAGAAAGATCTTGGAGTCATCATGGATAGTTCTCGGAGAACATCTGCTCAATATCCAGCAGCAGTCAAAAAAACTAACAATATTAGGAACCATTTAGGAAAGAGAAACTAAGATAGAAAATATCAGAATGCCATGCCTTGAATGTAATCTAAACATTGTAGCATTACAGACGCTCCCCGACTTACGCAAGCATTCTGTTCTGGAACACCTTGCGTAAGTTGAATTTTGCGTAAGTCGGGAACGTATACCCGACAATTACGCACACACACAAAAAAAAGCTTAGGGAACTTATTCCATAAGTGCGGATTTGTGTAAATCACGTTTGCGTAACCCGGGGAGTGTCTGTAATCTATCCCATAAAGACAAGAATGTGAAACTACTAGCGTGCGTTTTTATTGTCAAACTGATTGAAAGGCAAAACACCAACAGCATAAATAGTGAAAAGTAAATGAGTTATCAACATAGTCATTCCATTTTAATGACAGGAAATTTTAGAGGTGACGTATCCTCCCCCCATTCCATGTGTTTCTCTGAAGTATAAAGAAAACATGAAAGGTTGGTGGGAGGAGGGGGCCCTACTTGTTTTGATGGAAGCCTTGGAGACATCATTTGTTCTGCCACCTCAACTAAAAGGGCAAGTGTGCTGAATCTTCAGCCAAGACTTCCTTTTTTACCATATTAGTCATTCAATCAAGTAAGTGTTAAAAAAATAAAAAAACAAAATGTTAAAGTCTGACTAAAAATCTCTTTCCCTCAACTGCTGTTTCCACTCTTGGCTCTTGTGGAGACATCTGACTAGCTCTCCAGTCAGAGTATTCTAGACTACACTGTACCTAAATTTACAATGTAAAACAAGCAGAAAACACTTAAAAAACTGCCTTTTAGGTGTCTGCCCTTTTTTGTTTATGATGTATATCAGTGGTGGGCAACCTGTTCTGGCCGCAAGACAGTTTGTTTACATTGACCGTCCACAGGCACGGCTGCCCGCAGCTCCCAGTGGCTGCTGTTCGCCGTTCCCCGCCAACGGTATGATATGGTATTTTTGGTACAGAGGGGGTGGGGGCTTCCTGCAGCCGGGGGAGGTTTCTGGAGTTGATCTGACCCAGCCCGGCTGCTCTGTGCAGGGGAGGGGGAACTCCATTTCTAACGTCGTCCTCCCCCTCTCCCTCTCCCCTCAGCTGGGACTAATGTCCCTGGGCAGCTGAGGCATCCACAGAACCCCCTTCCTTCCCTCCCCCACAGTGACTTATCTCTCTCCTGCCTGTGCTGCTCGGCAGGGGTGAATGAGCACTGTTGCAGCTTCTCTTTGCTTCCCCACAGAAACCATTTTTCTGCAGGGAAGCAAAGAGCATCTATGCGGAGCGGGGCAGAGTTTCTGCACGCGCACAGTGGTGCAGAATTCCCCCAGGAGTAACAATACCATCAACTCTATGGAAAGGACACTGGACAAGTGGAAATCCACAGAAATGAAGCATTTCTTCTCTAAAGATATACAAGTAATTCTCTTCTCTCAAGAAAATAAACCAATTTCAGTGGATTCCTCATCCTCAAGATTAAAGTCTACACTACGTTAATAATTACTTTGCTACAGTTACGCCTAGATGCCCCAGCTTAGATCAGGCCCCATTATGCTAGGCACTATTCAGATGCAGAGTAAAAAACAGTTGCTACCCCGTAGATGGACAAGACAAAAGATGGGGAAAAAAGTATTTTTATAGATAGGAAACAGACACTGAGATTTGAGTGACTTATCCAAGGTCACACACTGAGTCTGTAGCAGAGCCAGGAACTGAACACAGATCTCCCGAGTCCCAGCCCAGAGTCTTAACTACAAGACAGTCCTTCCTCTCATTATCAGCATTTATGTTAGTAAGTGACACACATAATTAAAGTTGCACAAGCGTTTCTATTCTGAGGGATCACTTACATTTTCAACTGCTTATAATTAAAAAAAAAAAAAAAATCAAAGTTTGAACAAAAGTAAAGTAAAAATATACCATATTCTATAGATAGATCGATCGATACTTTTTGGGGTGGGGGGGTGGGGAGGGGGAACAGCTATAGTGACTTGGCAATTTGAAAAAAAAAAAAAACTGAATTTGTATAAGACGGTCTATGGGGCATATATGCCTTTCTGTTGTCCGGGAAAAGTGAACTGTGATTTTTGAAAATCATAAAGGTTTTTAAGAAGGATGTTGCACATACTCACTAGATAAGTGGTGGGAAACCTGCAGCCCATCAGGGTAATCTCATTGAGGGCCACGAGACATTTTGCTGACGTTGACTGTCCGCAGGCACAGCCCCCTGCAGCTCCCAGTGGCAGGTACGTGCTGGCCGCTGCTTCCCGCATCTCCTATTGGCCAGGAATGGCGAACCGCGGCCACTGGGAGCTGCAGGGAGACGTGCCAGCGGACGGTCAACATCAGCAAAATGTCTCAAAGCCCATCACAAGCTGCTCACCACTGCACTAGATTTTATAATACACATAAGAACATAAGAATGGCCATAATGGGTCAGACCAAAGGTCCATCCAGCCCAGTATCCTGTCTTCCGACAATGGCCAATGCCAGGTGCCCCAGAGGGAGTGAACCTAACAGGTAATAATCAAGTGATCTCTCTCCTGCCATCCATCTCCATCCTTTGACAAACAGAGGCTAGGGACACCATTCCTTACCCATCCTGGCTAATAGCCATTAATGGACTTAACCTCCATGAATTTATCTAGTTCTCTTTTAAACCCTGTTATAGTCCTAGCCTTCACAACCTCCTCAGGCAAGGAGTTCCACAGGCTGCCTGTATGCTGTGTGAAAAACTTCTTTTTATTTGTTTTAAACCTGCTGCCCATTAATTTCATTTGGTGGCCCCTAGATCTTATATTATGGGAACAAGTAAATAACTTTTCCTTATTCACTTTCTCCATACCACTCCTGATTTTATATACCTCTATCATATCCCCCCTAGTCTCCTCTTTTCCAAGCTGAAAAGTCCTAGCCTCTTTAATCTCTCCTCACATGGGACCCATTCCAAACCCCTAATCATTTTAGTTGCCCTTCTCTGAACCTTTTCTAATGCCAATACACCTCTACCCCGATATAATGTGACCCGATATAACATGAATTCGGATACAACGCGGTAAAGCAGTGCTCCGGGGGGCGGGACTGCGCACTCCAGTGGATCAAAGCAAGTTTGATATAACGTGGTTTCACCTATAACGCAGTAAGATTTTTTGGCTCCCGAGGACAGCGTTATATCGAGGTAGAGGTGTATATCTTTTTTGAGATGCGGAGACCACATCTGTACGCAGTATTCAAGATGTGGGCATACTGTGGATTTATATAAGGGCAACAAGATATTCTCCTTCTTATTCTCTATCCCTTTTTGAATGATTCCTAACATCCTGTTTGCTTTTTTGACTGCTGCTGCACACTGTGTGGACGTCTTCAGAGAACTATCCACGATGACACCAAGTTCTCTTTCCTGATTAGTTGTAGCTAAATTAGCCCCCATCATACTTTATGTATAGTTGGGGTTATTTTTTCCAAAGTGCATTACTTTACATTTATCCACATTAAATTTCATTTTCTCCCTTGTCCACATGTTTGTTGACCCCTTCAAAGAACTCTAATAGATTAGTAAGACATGATTTCCCTTTACAGAAACCATGTTGACTTTTGCCCAACAATTTATGTTCTTCTATTTGTCTGACAATTTTATTCTTTACTATTGTTGCAACTAATTTGCCCGGTACTGATGTTAAACTTACCGGTCTGTAATTGCCGGTATCACCTCTAGAGCCCTTTTTAAATATTGGCGTTACATTAGCTATCTTATAGTCATTGGGTACAGAAGCTGATTTAAAGGACAGATTACAAACCATAGTTAATAGCTCCGCAATTTCACATTTGAGTTCTTTCAGAACTCTTGGGTGAATGCCATCTGGTCCCTGTTAAGTTTATCAATTAATTCCAAAACCTCCTCTAGTGACACTTCAATCTGTGACAATTCCTCAGATTTGTCATCTACAAAGGACGGCTCAGGTTTGGGAATCTCCCTAACATCCTAAGCCGTGAAGACCGAAGCAAAGAATTCATTTACGTTTCTCCACAATGACTTTATCGTCTTTAAGTGCTCCTTTTGTATCTCAATCGTCCAGGGGCCCCACTGGTTGTTTAGCAGGCTTCCTGCTTCTGATGTACTTAAAAAACATTTTGTTATTACCTTTTGAGTTTTTGACTAGCTGTTCTTCAAACTCTTTTTTGGCTTTTCTTATTACATTTTTACACTTAATTTGGCAGTGTTTATGCTCCTTTCTATTTACCTCACTAGGCTTGGACTTCCACTTTTTAAAAGATGCCTTTTTATCTCTCACTGCTTCTTTTACATGGTTGTTAAGCCACGGTGGCTCTTTTTTAGGTCTTTTACTGTGTTTTTTTAATTTGGGGTATACATTTAAGTTGAGCCTCTATTATGGTGTCTTTGAAAAGTACCCATGCAGCTTGCAGGGATTTCACTCTAGTCACTGTACCTTTTAATTTCTGTTTAACTAACCTCCTCATTTTTGCATGGTTCCCCTTTCTGAAATTAAATGCCACAGTGTTGGGCTGTTGAGGTGTTCTTCCCACCACAGGAATGTTAAATGTTATTATATTATGGTCACTATTGTCAAGCGGTCCTGTTATAGTTACCTCTTGGACCAGATCTTGCGCTCCACTCAGGTCTAAATCGACAATTGCCTCTCCCCTTGTGGATGCCTGTACCAGCTGCTCGAACAAGCAGTCATTTAAGTATCAAGAAATTTTGTTTCTGCATTTCGTCCTGAGGTGACATGTACCCAGTCAATATGGGGATAATTGAAATCCCCCACTATTACTGAGTTCTTTATTTTGATAGCCTCTCTAATCTCCCTTAGCATTTCATCATCACTATCACGGTCCTGGTCAGGTGGTCGATAGTAGATCCCTACTGTTATATTCTTATTAGAGCATGGAATTACTATCCCTAGAGATTCTATGGGACATGTGGATTCATTTAAGATTTTTACTTCATTTGATTCTACATTTTCTTTCACATATAGTGCCACTCTCTCCCCCTGCCCCCCACCCCACCACACGACCTGTTCTGTCCTTCCGATATATTTTGTACCCTGGAATGACTGTGTCCCATTGATTGTCCCCACTCCACCAGGTTTCTGTGATGCCTATTATAGCAATATCCTCCTTTAACACAAGTCACTCTAGTTCACCCATCTTATTATTTAGACTTCTAGCATTTGTGTACAAGCACTTTAAAAAACTTGTCACTGTTTGTTTGTTTGCCCTTTTCTGACGGGTCAGATTCTTTTTTATGTGAATGTTTCTCGTCTGATCTGGCCCATACTTTATCCTCTTCCATCCTCTGCTCCTGACTAAAACCTAGAGAATCTCTATCAATAGACTCTCCTCTTAAGAGAGGTCTCTCTCCGATCCACATGCTCCTCTGCAGCAATCGGCTTTTCCCCATCTCTTAACATTAAAAAGGTCGCAGAGCAGTTTTTAAACTAAGTGCCAGCAGTCTGGATCCACTCTGGTTTAGGTGGAGTCCATCCTTCCTGTACAGGCTCCCCCTATCCCAAAAGTTTCCCCAGTTTCTAATAAATCTAAACCCCTCCTCTCTACACCATCGTCTCATCCACGCATTGAGACTCTGAAGCTCTGCCTGCCTACCTGGCCCTGCGCGTGGAACTGGAAGCATTTCTGAGAATGCTACCATAGAGGTCCTGGATTTCAGTCTCTTTCCTAGCAGCCTAAATTTGGCCTCCAGGACGTCTCTCATACCCTTCCCTATGTCATTGGTACCTACATGTACCACGACCACCGGCTCCTCCCCAGCACTACACATAAGTCTATCTAGATGCCTCGAGAGATCCGCAACTTTCTCACCAGGCAGGCAAGTCACCATGCGGTTCTCCCGGTCATCACAAACCCAGCTATGTTTCTAATGATCAAATCTCCCATTACTAACACCTGCCTTTTCCTAATGACTGAAGTTCCCTCCCCCGGGAGAGGTAACCTCAGTGCGAGAGGATACCCCAACATCATCTGGAAAGAGGGTCCCAACTATGGGAAGGTTTCCCTCTACTCCCGTTGACTGCTCCACTTCCCTGAGCCTTTCATCCTCCTTAACAGCGCAGGAGCTGTCTGACCGGAGTTGGGACAAATCTACAGTGTCCCGGAAAGCCTCATCAACATACCTCTGCCTCCCTTAGCTCCTCCAGTTCCGCCACCCCGGCCTCCAAAGCCTGTACGCGGTCTCTGAGGGCCAGGAGCTCCTTGCACCGAATGCACACATACGCTACACGGTAGGTAATCATACATGCTACACTGAGTGCAGTAAACAGGATAGCCCCACTCTGCTGCTGGGCTTCTGCCTGTATTCTCTCCTACAGCTACCTGGGTTAATGATAGGGTTTTTGTTTAAATCATGAAGTTTTGATTATAGTTTAGTTTAAAGGCTTTAAAGATTGGCAAGTATACCTTGCCCCCTTCCCACTCCCCTTCCAAACTCCCTCTTGAAACTCCCTGTTAGTGGCCCCTGTTCGCAAACCACCTCCTAGCGGTTTGTCAACATTCTACGCAAATATTGTTTAAGCAAATTTGAACGAAGCTATGCAGATCTCAAATGAGAATTGGTGCAGAAAAGCGTGCAAGGAACAAGATAAAGTCTTTTGCCTTATTAACTGCACAGCTAGATTGGGTAGAAAATTTTGTGGGGTTTACCCTAAGACCTCAAATGAACATTAAGTTTGCAAAATGAAGCAGTCAAAAGTCAGGACATAACAAAGATAAGGTGGCCTACCCAAACTTAACTCTGCCCTCTTGTATGTATATACGACACAATCTTTAATTACATAATCACATAAGACCAAGAATTAGGCAGGGCTGTATAGTGAATTGTTCCAAGATGCAGAGCATGCCTGCCACATTTGTTGCAGTTGTATTGTGGATACAAAAGGTTGAGAACAATCCACGGATAATATGCTAGACTGGAACCCAGAAAAAACATGTTCTATCCCTGCCTCTGCAACAGACTCCCCATGCAACGTGGGAGTCAATTTTCCTGTGCCTCATTTAAGCATCTGTAAAATGATGATTGCATTTCATGACCTCACAGGGGTGTCACGAGAATAGATTCATTAGTGTTTGTGAGGCAGCAAACTATATGGCCCAGCAGTGTTTGGATGGTATGCTATAATAATGCATGGGGCCACAGGGAACAATGAGGACAAAAAAAAATATTGAACAGCTGTCTTATTCATTCAGCACTGTTATTTTGTATGTGAAATGAAGCAGAGGTCCTGGGGAAAAACAGTATCTGATCTTGTAATAAATTACTATCATAATACATAAAAACAAAGGGGCAGATTTAAAATTGCACAGGCCTTAACTCTGTTATTTCCTAATTGGTGTGCTCTTCACTTTGTTGCCATAACATTATTTTAATGTTGTTATACATATTTGGTTAAGACACATCCTGAAGGGGGCAACATTTGAGATATCCTGAGTTCCTGATTAATTCAAGATAGAGACCAACAGTTTGGACACACCTTGCCAAGAAAAAAAGTAAACCTGAGCTCTTGTTTATAAGCCAAATCTAAACAATAATGCTTGGTTACATACTAAGAGACGACTACTTGGCATCACTGAAATCTACTGAACAGACTTGAGGCTGGCAGCTGAAGCATATTCAATCATGTTCTTGAGTAGTCTCCCAGTAGTCCCTCAATAATGAGGGCAGAAGGAAACTCCAACTAACCTTATAGCTTGCAGTTCTAGAGTCAGACCCTGAATTCAAGGCAACAGTCTTGGTTTGTTCCCTAAACTCTCCTGCCTGCCTACAACAACTTCCTCCTCCCAGTCTCTGCTTCTCTTGGTCTCTGTCCCATAGTATGTATAACTTCAAATGTGCTGAAACAACATTTCTTTTCCTCTTCTGAACAAGTAAAAAGTACTTAATCAGGTAGCAGTCTTTGTATTGCCTCTTTTAGAAAGAGAGAAAACAAAACTTTCAAAGACTACCAAACAAAACAGTTTATAAAAAACACTAAACAGACTTTAAACAAAACCAGATTACTAGTGTTATCTTCATGAAAAGTAGATTTCCAGTACAATTGCTGAAACTTGGTCTACACTTAAAAGTTATGTCAGCAGGTACGTCCATCAGGGGTGTGAAAAAACCACACCCTGGACCAACATAGCTATGCCGACAAAACCTCTAGTGTAGACACAGTCATATTGATGGTAGAGGACTTTTGTCAATGTAGCAAACGTCATCCAGGGAGGTCGATGACATTTCTACACCAACAGAAAACTCTTGTTGGCATGGGCCACGTCTTTACTAAGGAGCTACACACGCACAGCTATGCCAGTATGGGTTCTGTAGTGAGACATAACCTGAGATACCCATACTCCCAAGCTCCTTATTAGCTTGCACTTCCTCTCCTGTGCTCCAGGCTGGCTTTCTGTGAGGCTAATGTGCTCTAGGTGTTGCATGATCCTCCTAGCTAACTCTTGCTTCCTTGCATAGAAACCAGGAGGCCCCCAATGCTTTCTAACCTGGTCACTTATCTGGAACGCAGAGAGATAGTATAACCTCTCACAGCCCCAAATGGAATGAGGCTTGACATGATGCTCAAGTTACAAAACTGTCAAGCTGCAAGAGAAAGATAGAAACATCTGTAAACAGCTGCTGATTGTCTTGGTAACAGGAAATCCTATTTTTTGTATTTGATGTTAAAAAGTTGGGTGGACTCCAGGATTTCAATTAACCTATTGATAAAAGTGAAGGGACCTTCAAGCTTATGGCGGGGGAGGGGAGAAGTACCTTTCCAGGATGAATGACTCTATAAGATGGGACTCCATCACCACATTGGGAAGGAATTCACAACGTATCCACAGAACCTTGAAAGGGTTAGTGTAAGATGATCAATCACTATGACACATTATGCACTGTAAGATGAAGTCACTGCCATCAGGAAAATAACCTTTCTACATGAGGAACTTGACGCCTGTGTTACATGTAAACTTAAAAGGAGTTTCTTCATCTTAATCGGGTCTGATTTAATATGTGCACGTTAAAAGGAGCTGTTCAATAGTTTTCTTTTAAAAATGCATCAAGCCCCTCATGCATTGACATGGAGTGCAGAGAAACTAGTCTATGTTTAATGTGTCCATGATGCATCCTGTGTCACAGATTCAAATGTAGAACAACTAAAACAGAACACTATTTAATAACCACCTGCCAGTTTAAAAGTCTGATTGAAATAATCTTATACAGAGCGCTTAGTTATCCATTAATATAGAAGTACAATGTTTTTATTTTACCTTAAACTTTTACTACCTGCTTCGCAGTTCGTGGTCTACTGCTAGCTAATTCAACATATTTGAAAACTGAATCTAAGTATTTCTAGAATGCTGTAAAATAGAGACCCATTTCCTCTAGTGATTGCTGTTTAGAAGCAATGATACTTTAAGTATCTCTTTTGAAAAATGACTAAAAATTACATCATAGGGTTCCATGCTTGCTGCCTCACTTATTCCAGATAAAATCTTTTCAGTTTTATAAATACGTTGTCTTTTCCTAGCTCCCAGTCCTTCAAACACAACCTGGGATCTGAAAGCCTAGATATATTATTTTTGGCATGTGCCTCACCCACAACAGAAACTCTGCAACTGGACATTAACAATTCTGTCTAAGATATGATCTAGAACAGAATCCATATCACTCTACCAATGCTGTTACTGTCTGAAGCTAACAGAAGCAAGAAGTCACTAGAGTAAGCAGAACACAAACGGATGAGATCGGCTGAGTAAGAAGTGCCAGTTTTACAGTCAATTTTCTGTAGCTGCAATTTAATTTTTTTTTTTAAAAGCACTTATGATACCTGCACTTAAGTGAATAAAAGCACTCGGCATGATGATTCAGATCAGAGACATGCAGTTTTGGTATAACTGCATACCATTTTTGTTACTACTTGCATAACCTGCTTTCCGTTATGAAGTAATGAGCAATGGAGAGCAACTTAATTTTAATCTTTTGATAGGGTTCAATAATGTCTTCCTTTAACTTTTCTTTCTACAGCACATTGAAAAATAATTGCCGAATCACCATCCAACTCTGAAGACTCTACATGGAAATCCTTGAAATAATCTCTGGATCAGTATGAAAATACTAGTGCAGATAACCCAGTTCCTTGATGCCATACTAGAATTCTTGAAGTGTTCACAAGAGGTCTAAACACCACAAACTCACAAAAGATTTTCCACAATAAACCTATTTTAGCCATTTACAGAAATATGGCTCTCCTTCCTTTACGGGCGGAACCCCTCATTTTAAAAGCAAATTTATTTTAGCCATGATTTTGTCTCCTTTATAAGCTTCCATCAGAAATTCTGAATCCTGAAACTGAAATTATAAGAAATAGTTTTAAATTAATAACTTGTTTCCGTCACATGTGTATTTTCCTCCATCTTAGAGTTTTGTCATATTGTGCCACATTCAGCATTTAAAGTTAAAACAGACTCAGGCTCGGGTGAGCTCAGGCTTCAGTCCCCCCTTCTGGGGTCGTGTAGTAATTTTAATTGTCAGAAGGGGGTTGCAGTGCAATAAAGTTTGAGAATCCCTGGTCTAAATGCCTTTTTATATTTGGTAAAGTATTTTAGAGCACTTACATGTTTGTTAAAATATCAAAGAAAATCTTGCCAGGTAGATACACCATAGATTTTTTTTTTAAAAGTTAGCCATGACTATAGTGAAATCAAATCAAAATATGATACCTTACACCAAATAATTTTGTGGCGTTTTGATTAGCTTTAGGCCCTGCCTACACTGGGGAGGAAAGCACATTAACTTGGGAAGCTTGATTTTAACACCTGTGGCTAGCTGTTTTCAGCCCTAGCATAGAGAGCGGCCTCATATATTAAGGCCTCTCAAAGCTAGAGATGAACCCACACTGGCCACAGCGGGGCCACTGGGCTATGGGAAGGAGCAAGGGTGTGCCTGACCAAGAGAAAGGGACCAAGTCAGACGGTGACCTGGCAGAAGGCAACATTTGAAGTCTATAATTAGGGACCTTTGGTGACAGAAGCAGAGGTGCATTTTAGCTTCCCTCCAAGTAGCTGGACTAGGCACTTATTGGAGATGGAGAAAATAACGTGCCTGGTTAAATGGCTGGTTTCCATGGCGGCCTGGTGCGGCAGTTACACTGCATGTGGGGGGCTAGTGGCCTTAAGCGCCTTGGCTCTCGCACATGGAGGCTCGTTGGGGCAGGGGCCTTGCCACACGCTTCTGCAAGGCCCCTGGGAGCCGAACAGCATCAGCCAACACCTGAGCCCCGGGAAGGCAGCTCCCCTGTAGTATGTTTCCGGCGTGACACCCTTCCCGCCCCTAGCACTCGGGTCCCCAGCGCCCCAGGCCTGACCCCGGCCGGGCCGCCTCCACACCACGAAGGGCCGGGCCCGGAGCAGTCAGGCCCTGCACAAGCCTCGGACAGACAGCAGGCCCCAGCGACTGGCACCGCGATCTCTTGCGGGGCTGGGACAGCCGAGTGCGGGGCTGATCAGCACAGGCAAAGCCACGTCGGGCGGGGCCCTCTGCCGAGCGCAGGGCGGGGGAAGTCACCACGTCGGCGACGCCACCACTGCGGAAATGGGTCAGCCGGGGTCGGGCTTAGCGCGGACGCTCTCGCTCTCCCCGCCTCACAACCCTCCCCCATTTCCGCAGTACAGGTCTCCGCTCCCCTACCCTCTTACCTGTGTCCCCAATGATGATATATTTGAAGAGATACGCGTAGGCCATGGCTGCCCAATCCCCGCCGCCTCTCGGTCTCTCGCTCGCTCGCTCCTCAGTGACACGCGCTCTCCCCCCACCCCCGCTGTCAGGGCTCGCGCTGCGGAGAGTTCCAAACCGTTAGCGGCCACCAACTGACCCCTCTTCTCAAGCGCTCCGTGCGCTTCCCCCCCTCTCGAGCTGCTCAGCGTCCGGAGGCGGCAACCCGCAAGAGCAGGAACAATAACAGGCAGCGGCGGCAGCAGCCCGAACCCTTCAGCAACGTCACGCAAGGCAACCTCCTCCGCCCCGCCCCCGCCGACCCGGAAGCGCTGAGGCAGCCGATGCTTGGGGAGGGCCCGTGTGACAGGCAGCTCTTACCCCTGCCCCGCCCGCGAGGAGTCCTGCCCCTGCCTGAGGCTAGGAGAGAAAAGCTCCTGGGGCGGCTTCCCCCCAGTGCCCGAGGGAAGAGAGAATCCTTCGGGCGGGCCTCCGTGACTGAGGCAGGTGCCCTGAGGCATATCCGGGGACTGGGGTCGGGAGCTAGGCTGTGGTGCCCTCCCGCCCTGTGGCGTACCTGGCGCTGCCATGCGCTGTGCATGGGACGAGCGTGGCAGCCCCCTCCCGTGGGTGCAGGGAAGGGGCCGTGGATGTCAGTGTCCCTCCCTCTCGGGAATGTCACTGTTTGGTCTGACGGCTAAGATCCGTTATGGGATATTGTTGTTTGTATTGCTGCCGCGGCCTAGGACGTGGGCCAGGACCCCGCCGTGCTGGCCAAACACAGACCAAAAAGATGGTTCTTGTCCCAGAGTGGCTACACGCTATGGCCTGGTCGACACCTAAAGCTTAGGTCAACCTAGCTCCAGCGCTCAGGGCTGTGAAAACTCTATGCCCTGCGTGATGTAGGTGAGCGATCGACCCCCCACTGTACACACAGCTAGGCTGCTGGGCGAATTTTTCCCCTCAAGGGGGTGGATTTACTACAGTGATGGAAAAACCAATTCTGGCGCTGTAGCAATGGACTACACTACGGTGGCGTAGCTGCAGCTGTGCTGCTATAGCACACGTAGTGTAGGCATACTCTAAGTGGCCATTCTTTTAAATTTTGCTATCTGGAAGTAAAGAGTTGAACCCTGGTCTTGCAGTTGGATTTTTTCCTACGGCTTTTATGTGGAGGAGGGTGTCGTGCTATCTGGAGTCGCTCACAAATGTGAGCGCCTACATCAGGGCAGACACCCCAAACTGGTAGTGTGTTTTGTTTCACCAAGCCAGTAATAAATGTGAACTCCTGGATCACTATAACGATCTTACCATCACAGACAGTCGCTACATTCTCCTGTCTAGTTTGCCACCCATAAAAACTGGATTTAGTGATAAATGGTCATTTACACCAAAAATCACACCACATTTAGGTTACTTCCAGTCCCAAGAGACCAATCACTTGCCCCAGATCAGCTGATACTCTAGATCAGTCATTCTCAAACTTTTTTACTGGTGACCCCTTTCACATAGCAAGCCTCTGAGTGTGCCCCCCCCCCCATTATATTATAAATGCTGGCGGCAAAGTGGGGTTTGCAGTGGAGGCTGACAGCTCGCAACCCCCCATGTAAGACTCTTGTGACCCACTGAGGGGTCCTGACCCCCCAGTTTGAGAACTCCTCCTCTAGATCTGCACCAAAGACAATGCCTATAGAAATCCTGTAATAACCTATCTAAAGGCTTATTAACGAGGAAAGAGGAAGAAGAGAGTTATTTACAGGTTAAAACAAGTAAACATATCAACACAAATGAGTTACCATTTAAATCTTAAGAGTGACAGAGTTGTAGTGGTTTATCTATTCAAAGTGGCTTTTAGGGCAGACCCAGGAGGCAACCCCTGGGGATCTGTGGCTTCAGTTTAGTCTCTGGCCCTTCAGAGTTCAAACAGCCAAAAAAGATGCAGTTCCTGCTTGTCAGGAATTTTTATTCCCTTCCCCCAGAATTCAAGGTGATGGGATGAGTTCATGTGCACATCTCCTCTTCATTGGGCATGGGGGCGGGGGCGGGGGGGGGGGGAGAGAAATCAACAAAATCTTTTGTCCTCTGATGTTCCACAATGGTTTGTCTGATGTTTATGGGCCTTCTTTTGTTGAGCCGGAGATAACACCTCTTGTGGCAAACTAGTATTTCACATTTGGTAATGGTTCTCTCCTGACTATGGGGGTTTACAGTTTCAGAGCAAACACTTAAATATTACCTTATACCATGGGATATAGATATTATGTGAGATTAATACATGCAGCAACATACAAGTTTTTCATAGAGTCTAAACACTAAATACATTCTTATAAGGCTAATACCTATTTTGAGGAAAACTAACATAAAAGGTGACCTGGTCTGGTCTCCAGCTATGAGTCAGTTCTTAATGCCTGCAGCCTGGGCAAGAACTGACATCTGGCTTGCCAGCATCACAGAGGGATAAAATATCCCCTAGCGTCATCTCATGAGAGGGATTCCTGAAAAGGGGCAGCAAGGGACATCATGATGTGAATAACAACATCCTTCTCTGTGATTTTCAATGTTCATGGGTCCATAGTAATTCCATTCCATGTCACAAGGGGGAAAGAAAGATGGTTGCCAAAGGCTATGGAAAGGAAAGGGTCTGTATGGTCAGTTTGAGGCTCTCAGGCAGTTTGATAAATCTGGTATTTTGTACCAACTGCAGAAGATGCTGATGGGATTATAGTAGTTTATGGAAGACTTTGTATTTCTGCCTAGTATCTGGGTTCTGATGATATTAGGCCATCTCTTAGACTGAGAAAATAGAGATGACTTTTGAGTCCTTCAGCTTTTGCATAAACTCACTTGTTTTTCCCAGTGAACAGATCTGGGTCCTTGAATGGTGTTGGGGTTCCCCTGAGACCTCTTCCACTCGGTTCCCCAAGAACTCAGTTCAACTCCATTCTTGTCAGTCAGGTTCCTTTATTGGCCTACAGTTAAACTACACTTGAGTTGACCAGGCTCAGGTGTAGGGGATGGATACAGGGTATACCACAGATCCAAAATTATACAGCAAACCTCTTCTTTTATCCAAATGTACACATTGCATTGTATTTACTATAGATTGCATCACGTGTTTTGGGATTGGCTTGGTTATTTTGTAGGAACTAATTCCTGTATAGTATGCTCTGTCCACGCACCGCTGCTGCATGACTTACTCTTTACCTCATCTTTACATTCCTGACTTGTGTTGTCCATTGTTATCTTATATATTGTAAATGGTTCCCTGGGTGTTCCTCCTTATCCTAGCCTGCTGATTCATTTACCTCTTAGTCCTGTCTCCCAACAAATGGGGCCTCACTCATGTCCAATTACTCACGTCAATCCATGCCTATATTCCACTACTTTTGTTTTTTCTTATTTATATTAGCATTTCTTTCATTTGCATCATATTCCTGTCTTTCTATGCTTTCTTTTTTAAGTTCATTACCCAGCAACATATTCCCAAGACCATAGTAGTTGTAATCATTTGAACCACCATTAATACTATATTAGATAGAACTCCATCATATAGTTTTGTTTTTACCCCCTTAGTAACATTTATTTTACCCTGCAGTTAAACAGAACTTTTCAATGGCTGGAGGTTTTGTCACATTTTTGAATGGCTACTGGACCATTCAAAGTAGCTTCATCATTCATAATTAATAACCCATTAAAAGAAAATAGAATTTGGATGGATTTTGGTGGTTGGGCTTCACTCCTTATATTTGCTGGGTTTGTTTTTGCTCTTAAAGTACACTGCCGCCAGAAAAAGAAAACACAAACTGTCATGGCTTCTCTTTGGAAACCTTATAGGATTTTAATTAAAAGTAGCATGTCTCGTTTACCTTTCTTTTATGCCTTTTATTGTATACACTCCATGGTCAATGGGAATGCACATTCCTTGCTTGATTTAACTTCCACTTTTTATTTGCTATAACATTACATTAGCCATATAAATTTACATAATTATATATTATATGTTATTTATATTTATTTTTCTTTTGAAGCTCTTAGCTGTTGTTTTATTACTTTCCCCACTATCCTGGTTCTGGCCACCCTTTTAGTTTCTATTTTCATTTACTAATATATATTTAACATTTGTAACCTAAATTTAAAAAAGAATGCTAAACTTTGTAAAAGCCTACAAATGGTAGATTTTCAATCAATTTCTGTTTCTCCATCAGCAAGCTGGAAGCCTTGGGCCAAGAAGGTCTCCATATGCTCACGGTTGTTGCTTTTGATGTTGCTGCTATATCTGCTGCATGATAAATAAGGCTATGTTTTAGTCATGGGTATTTTTAGTAAAAGTCATGGACAGGTCATGGGCAGTAAATAAAAATTCATGGCCCATGACCTGTCCACGGGTCCTCGGGGGGTGGTGAGGGGTGGTCCGGGGGTGCCACGGGTGCTAGGAGAGGTGGTCTGGGACTCCCGCTGGTGGGGGGGGGAGGGGACCAACCCTCTGTTACCTGTCAGCTTTGTGTTCTTGGGGAACCAGGGCACAGTATCCAGCCTGTCTGACTCACAAAGGACACCCCCTCCCCCAGCTTCTGCTTGAACCAAAACCGATCAGAAGAAAGACTTACAAAAAGCAATGAAAAGACAGTGGGAGACACACCTAAACCCATGGGACAAGGGTGACAGGATTAAGGCAACTCCCCTAGCCTCATTTGCATCGAAGATGGGACATGGAGGCATCTCCATTAACGTACAGAATGGAGAACAGAAATTCCAAGGCAAGAACCGCACTGAACTCTGGGCCCAGAAAAGCAGGGAAGCACTGCATGATGGGGGATCTCTGGTCCAGATGTTAATGAACCCATGCTGCACACACCCAGCTCAGTAGTTATTAGACCAATTCTAGTAATAAATCGTTTATTGGTATCCAAAATACTGAAGCTGCCTAATTGCATTGTGAGCTTCCTTGAAGGAACACCGCCCACAGCCAGGAATGATCGGTTCCTATTGTCTAGCCTGAACAAAACAACCTTGAGCCATCAGTTTACCCATAAACAAATCTAGTGTTCTCCCTTGAACCATTGTTGTTTCCCTACAAAAAATCCCGACCCATGCTCAAGTAAGTGTTCTGATGCCTGAATCCAAAATCTGCATCAGTTCCATTGGGATTTCACCTTCTCCTGACTGATGGTGCTGGGGGCTCTGCCTGTCTCCCGCACTCCGGATGCTCAGCTACCACCACCATCTGGGAACCCCGACAGGTTCAAGCTTCATGGAGTCATGAGAACCCAACTCTCTCTCGCCCTCTCTCTCTCTCTGTTTTTTTTTTTACTCTAGGTATAGCTTTCTAACCCTAACTTGTGTGATCAGGTATAGTTTTCTTAACCTGACTTTTGTAATCAGATTTAAAATAGATTTAATATTGTAACTGGTTTGTTTGTTTGGCTCTCCTTGTATGGTTATTACCTGGCAATAAATAACTTTTATGGTTAAGCTGGATGCTTCTCTCTCTCTCTCTTTTGTGTTTTTGGCTTCCCCATTTGCTTTGCAGCAACACTCCTCTTACCTAAGCTAAAGATCCCTGTAGTGCCCAAAAACCCTGTGGGGTGTGCTCATCAAGTGGGTTACTACCAGAACAATTGTAATGTGAAAGTGGGGATAGGGACGTGCTGAACCTGTGGCATAGGAGCATGGCAACTTGGAAGTGCTGCTCTACCCAGCCTGCAGAGTCCAGGGGCATATAAGGGTGGCAACTTGAAAGTGCTGCTCGACCCAGTCTTCTCAGGCATACTTTATTCCAGTGCGGTGCCCGTGGCATATGAGGGTGGCAGCTTGGAAGTGCTGCTTGACCCAGCCTGCTAAGTCCAGGGACATATAAGGGGTCAGCTTGGGAGTGCTGACTGACCTGGTCTGCTCAGACACGCTCTGTTAATGTGTGTGTGTGTGTGTATGTATTCATCTGATTCTGCGGCTGGAGGAACCCAGCCCTGGGGAACTTAGAGCTCCATATGAAAACACAAGTGACACAAGCAGTACATTGATAGAATCACAGAACCTTCTCCCCCAAAGAGTAACCCTAATAAATGAGCGTACCCCAAAGTAATGGGCAAATCTGGTGGTAAATTGGTGGAGAATGCGGGCAGCACGTGACCTGATCACGTGGTAATTGTTGAGTAGTTGCTGCGGAGTGGGGAAACTGAGGCACAGATCTGCGCAAACTGTCTCTTCCTTTTTCAAACTAAGTTCCTTTAGCGAGGTCTCTCTCTCATGGAATATTTGGTAATGTCCTGTAACTTTTAAGTTAAGAATCATGCTTAGAATAACTGTAGGACCGTGCAATAAGGAGTTAAGAGTTATGTCTTAAAAGTAAAGAAGATTTTAGAGCAATACTGTGACTGTGTGAAAGGGCTTTTGGTAGAGATCATTAGTGAGATGAGGGAAATAGAGATGACTGAAAAAAAAACCTTGGCTGCTCGCTTGAGACAGGAGAAAACCAACAGGTTAGAGAGATGGGTAATGAAGAAGGGGAAATGCCCCTGGGAAAGGGAGTGCTTTAAGGGTGAGAATCCCCTGATTGAAGCGAGTCTGAGCTTTGAACAATATTGCACAACCATTAAGCCATGTGGTAGAGCAAAGGATGCGGCTGCTGCATGGGCATTATTTTATGCATGTATGGACATGGTTGAAATGGTAAAGGGAAGGTAGGAACTGGAGCTGGAATAAAAACAGTTACAACAGCTTTTGAACAAATGTGAGATAGACAGGTGTGAATTTATAGCAGAAAAGCTTAAAATGGTGACTGTACTTAGAAATATGCAGTAGGAGAGAGACAAGGCAAACAGAACAGTATAGGAAAAAATTAATACACACACAAATTTTGTTAGAAGAAGCGAGAGCAGCAACTCGCTTCCTGGCAGATGAGAATAAGGCGGCAACAGGCCATCAGGAGATTGAGGCAGAGATTAGTAAATTGTGTGCCCAATTTAGCGCCCATAAGGGGGTGGTAGTAGCTGTAAGGTTGAGAGAGGATTGCGATTTGGAGCCCCCTGGAAAAGTAGAGATACCCCCTGATGCTGGCCCCAAAAACTCATTCAACCCCAATTGGCCACACATGCATAATGTTGCCCCTGTTTCCACCAGGGAGGTTAAATACAAAGTTCAGGAGCTGATCTTCCCACAACGGAGCTGTCACAGACGTAGTAAGATGGTCTCCTAGTCAAGCCAAGGTTAATGCTGTGAGACTGGGGCCACTGAACCATGACACTGTCATTGTGTGGCTGGCTTGCATTTGGCAAATGTACCCCTCTGCCGAAGGCATGGACTTAACCCAGTTGGCTCAGTTATGTGCCTCTCCTTGTGATGCAGATGCTCTGGACATAGGCATAGGTTCTTGGGAGCAGACTGCTGCTGGACCCTGGGAATGGATGATAAGTGCTCTTAAAATATTACTGCCTGCTTCTTCCCTTAAGAAACTATATATAATGGAACAACCCAGGAAACTACAGACCAGTTAGTTTAACTTCTGTGCCAGGGAAGATAATGGAGCAAGTAAATTAAGGAAATCATCTGCAAACACTTGGAAGGTGGTAAGGTGATAGGGAACAGCCAGCATGGATTTGTAAAGAACAAATCATGTCAAACCAATCTGATAGCTTTCTTTGATAGGATAACGAGTCTTGTGGATAAGGGAGAAGCTGTGGATGTGGTATACCTAGACTTTAGTAAGGCATTTGATACGGTCTCGCATGATATTCTTATCGACAAACTAGGCAAATACAATTTAGATGGGGCTACTATAAGGTGGGTGCATAACTGGCTGGATAACCGTACTCAGAGAGTTGTTATTAATGGTTCCCAATCCTGCTGGAAAGGCATAACGAGTGGGGTTCCGCAGGGGTCTGTTTTGGGACCGGCTCTGTTCAATATCTTCATTAACGACTTAGATATTGGCATAGAAAGTACGCTTATTAAGTTTGCGGATGATACCAAACTGGGAGGGATTGCAACTGCTTTGGAGGACAGGGTCATAATTCAAAATGATCTGGAGAAATTGGAGAAATGGTCTGAGTTAAACAGGATGAAGTTTAACAAAGACAAATGCAAAGTGCTCCACTTAGGAAGAAAAAATCAGTTTCACACATACAGAATGGGAAGAGACTGTCTAGGAAGGAGTACGGCAGAAAGGGATCTAGGGGTTATAGTGGACCACAAGCTAAATATGAGTCAACAGTGTGATGCTGTTGCAAAAAAAGCAAACATGATTCTGGGATGTATTAACAGGTGTGTTGTGAGCAAGACACGAGAAGTCATTCTTCCGCTCTACTCTGCTCTGGTTAGGCCTCAGCTGGAGTATTGTGTCCAGTTCTGGGCACCGCATTTCAAGAAAGATGTGGAGAAATTGGAAAGGGTCCAGAGAAGAGCAACAAGAATGATTAAAGGTCTTGAGAACATGACCTATGAAGGAAGGCTGAAAGAATTGGGTTTGTTTAGTTTGGAAAAGAGAAGACTGAGAGGGGACATGATAGCAGTTTTCAGGTATCTAAAAGGGTGTCATAAGGAGGAGGGAGAAAACTTGTTCACCTTAGCCTCTGAGGATAGAACAAGAAGCAATGGGCTTAAACTGCAGCAAGGGAGGTCTAGGTTGGACATTAGGAAAAAGTTCCTAACTGTCAGGGTGGTTAAACACTGGAATAAATTGCCAAGGGAGGTTGTGGAATCTCCATCTCTGGAGATATTTAAGAGTAGGTTAGATAAATGTCTATCAGGGATGGTCTAGACAGTATTTGGTCCTGCCATGCGGGCAGGGGACTGGACTCGATGACCTCTCAAGGTCCCTTCCAGTCCTAGAATCTATGAAGAGTAGAAACCAGAAGAGGTCCCAGAAGCTTCCCTAATTCAAAAGAAGATGCTGGCAGCTCTCTCTGATTCATTACCCCAGACAGAAGAGAATGGGATTAACACTTCCCTTTATCAGGGACCTGAATTAGTACAGAGCATTTATGCAGGACTAAATTCTCAGATAAAAATTACCATGGGGGCTGTGGATGTAGAACATCTAACCTGGAATGAACTAGTGGCAAAAATCAAGCAGGCAGGAGATTTGGTGCGAGAGACTGGCATCTTAAAAAGACAAGTCAGCAAAAAGACTACCTCAGAGCCCGTGCAGGCTATCACATTTGCAAATAATGGTCCTCACTCTGCCAGTCACCCTCCCAATTCTAATCCCCCTACCTCCCACAACCCTGGGCAACGCCGACCCAAGGAGACCCTTAGGAACATGATTTGGAAGGAGATGGTGAACTTAGGGGAAGATATGGGAAAATATGATCGCCAGCCCCTCAGCATCCTGATTAATGCTTTGTCTCAGGTCATGCAGAGAACAGATTTAATGAAGGGAGCTCCCCTCAGCCCACTGCCCCGGTACGGAGTGCGTCTCCCATGCCCACTCCCTGTCAAAACCAGATCCCTGCCCCCTCTTCTGAGTGGAGGCTCTCAAGGGAGTCTGCCAATCAGTAGGAGTGCCCAGTTCCCCGCGGGCCTCCCCAGCTGATTGCAAGACTTCAGTGCAAGTATGGGGGAGACCCACTGTGAGGGCTACAGTGGGGAACCCAGGGATGTTAGCCCAATCACTAGTGGACACTGGAGCACTAGTAAATATTCTAAGTCGCCGGTGGATCTCCGGAGGGAGACCCACCGCTAAACAGGTTCAGCTCAGCGGGTATGGGGGGAAAATCCAGGAAGTGCCGGTCTGACAGGATGTTCCCTTGCAAATTGACAGACTACAGGGACAAGGAGAATGCTGTGCTCACAAGGGAAATGAGAAGGGAATCCTAGGTGTTCCTTTCCTCCAAACCTTTCAGCTAACTGTGGATCTAGCTAACGGTGTGTTATGGCAGTTAGAAGGGGGGCCTGCAGAGATCTCTGCTGTGCATCGTTGTGCTGCTATAAAGGCACCCACAGCCACCCTAACCTCCATTAGAGAGCCATGGGTATAAGAATTTCCCAGTATATGGACTAAAAATAAGACGGAGTGTGGAAAAATAGATGCTGAAGTTTTAATTGTGGGAAAAGATCTCCTCAAAGGCAATATAAATACCCAGGTGCAGCAGAGGAGGGCATTCAAAATACTATAGACTGTCTCTCGGAACAAGGGGTGCTCGTGCTTATGCAAAATATCTGCAATTCACCAGTATGGCCAGTCCTTAAGGCGGACGGGGTCACTTACAGAATGACAGCTACTTGTTCCCACCGACACACACGCCCTATGAGCTCTCTTGGGAACTTTTAATTTCTCCAGAGAGTTCATTGCAATGTTCTCTGACAAAGCAAAGCCAGTTATTAAAGAAAGACAGGATTTGGGAATGGGGACCAGACCCAGGGCTGGCTCCAGCGTTTTTGCTGCCCCAAGCGGTGGGGGAAAAAAAAAAAAAGCCACGATCGGCACTTCTGCCACCGCCGCTTCATTCTTCGGCAGGGACTGAGGGACTCGCCACCGAAGAGCCGGACATGCCGCCCCTTCCCATTGGCTGCCCTAAGCACCTGCTTGCTGCGCTGGTGCCTGGAGCTGGCCCTGACCAGACCAATAGACTGTCCTGGCCACCTTGAAACAAGGTTTGGTTAGTGCTTCTGCCCTGGCTTATCTGGACTCTGCCCTGCTCTTTGTGATTCAATTGGCCTCCTGAGAGACAAGCGTCGGAGCTGCTCTCAACCAAAGGCAATGTGACAAGCTCAGAGTCATCACATATGCCTCCAGGCTCCTGAATCAAACAGAGCAAGGCTTTACCCCCCTGTGAAAAAGAGTGTCTTGTGTTGGTCTGGAGCCTCACGCATTGGGAATTTATTATTGGAGGGTCAAAGGTCATTGTTCAGACTGAGCATTCTCCACTCAAGTACATCGTATCGGGGAAAATCATTAACCCCCGCATTGCTCAATGGGCCCTCATCCTAGTAAACTGAGGAGTCGAGTTTAAAAAAGAGCAAGCCATTTTGCCAGCCCCGTATGGGCTAGAAGGAGAGGAGCATACCTGCTCCACCCTTGTAAAACACCTTGAGTGGCCAGTCAAGGGAGGCATGAGGCTTGCAGACACTAAACAGAAGGGGTTTACAGTTTGGTTTACAGATGGTTCAAGTTTCTACCATACAGGTCATCCCCGAACAGGGTATGGAGCCATCCGCATAAATGAGGGAGAGATGCTCCAAAGACCAGCTCGCCCCTATTCTGCCCAAGCAGCTGAAGTGGAGGCAGTTAGAGCTGTCCTAGCTTATGAATCTTGGGACACTTCTGTTACTATTTACACTGACTCTGACTGAACAGCCAGAGCCGTAACTGTGTGGCTCCCCCTTTGGTTGAGTAGAAAAATGGTAGCCACAGATGGGCGCTCCATTTCTCATTCAGACAAATGGAGACAAATTGCAAATCTGATCAAGGAAAGAACTGGAGACAGCTAGGTGATTCACACAAAGGGGCATCAGAAAAATCACTCAGAAGAAGCACACTGGAACAATATGGCTGATGCCTTAGCCAAAGCTGCTGCTACTAGTAACCACACTGGAGACACAGTCCAGGTAGAGCAAATAGAGGCAGTAACTACCCGGAGAAAAACTTCAGGCAAAGGAATAGATACCTTGGACTTAAGTACCCTTCAAGATGGGGATACAGAAATCCGGTCCTTAGCCAAGACAGGGAAAAATCCCACAAGATTGAGCAGGTTGGAGATGTCTGGTGGGCAGTGGATGCAGATGGTCAAAGGCACTGGAAAGTCCCTAGCCAGGTACGGGGGGGACCTGATTCAGTTTGTGCATGAGCAAGGGCATAGAGAATAACAGGATACTTTAAATAGGGTTAAAGATACAGGGTGGTGGCCAGGCATGAAAGCGGATATAGATCAGTGGTGTGATAATTGTCTGCAGTGCACCATGGTTAATGCTGATCGCCAGGTTCAAAAAAATGTAGCGGGGCACCAAAGAATAGAGGGTCCCTGGTCCTGGATTCAGATAGATTACATAGGCCCTTTACCCACCACCAGTAGAGGGAATAAATACTGCCTGGTAATAGTAGATCCCTTCTCCAAATGGGTGGAAGCCATCCCTACTAAAACCAACACTTCCTCTGTCACTGCTAATCATCTCTTTAACATGTTTTTCTCAAGAATGGGAATTCCCAGAGTAATTGATTCATATTTGGGATCCCATTTTGTGGGAGATGTTATGCAAGAGCTATGTAAGGCTTTAGGCATTAAGCAACATTTCCACATAGCTGGACACCCTGAGTCCTCTGGAGAAATTGAACAAACCAATCGCACGCTAAAGGAAGCTTTGAGAAAACAAGTACAGAGCTCAGGGAGGGATTGGGATGAAAAGCTACCAATCATCTTACTGGCTCTAAGAGGCTCTAAGGCGATACATGGGTACACTCCCTTTGAAGTTATGACTGGAAGGCAAATGCGCATGCCTGAAAGTTGGTGGTTGGGAGTGGAACTGCCTGGTGCCTGGGAAGGGAAGGTGGTAAAAGATGAATGGGTACAAACCTTAGCAGAGACGATAGCTGCTCTACACAAGCAAATGGCAGCACAGCTGGGCATAGTACAGCAAAACACGGACAAAAAACTAGGCTGGGGAAAACCTCCTTTAATACGGAAATTAGACCAACCAGTAATGTACAGAAGGTTTTCAGTGAAGGAGCACTCTTTGACACACACCTGGGATGGCTCCTGCTTTATTGTGAATCGGGCCAGCCCCAGTGTTTATCAGGTAGAAATCCTGAATGGAAAAAATGGGAAACCCTGGCGGAAATGGTTTCATTCCTCACAGCTCAAAGGGGAAGGGTAAACCACCTGACCCACAAGGAATATTATAACTGTCTTCTCCATCCTGCCAGCCACCCGTCTTGGCTAGCAAGAAGGAATGGCTTGGGGCCATTGGAAAATACGCGTTGGGTGGGCTTGTCGGTGCCTACCCTGATGTTGAGGTAGGAAAAGGCCAAAGAAGTCATTGACTTATTATGGCCACCCTCACATAGGTCACTGCTTCATGTTCACCCTGCAATATTGGTCCCAGATTCTTCCAGTATATATGGGGGGAGTGTGGGAGTTTTTTCTCTCTTCTCTGCCCCCTCATAGGTCCCGAACACAAGCCATGACATGCCACCCTTGCACCAGCACCCTGCTGTTCATAAGTGTCTGGAGTCTGATGCTGTCCAGGTTCTATGCTGAACCTGTGATCCCTCTGAACCGCTGGAGGTGCTTGCCAGCTGGAGCCCAGGAAGTAAAATTGCTGTGCCACATGCATGGATTCTATGGGAATGGGAGCAACCCCCTGGCCCCGCAGCGTCACTATCAGTTCTGTGCTGTCGGCAACTCCTCGGGTTGCCCCGGGAAAGCATTGCCAATTGCATGCAGAGTGCCATTGGGGAGTCACTCAAGTTTTGTTATGAAACTAAGACCACACCAGACTCCGTTCCATTCTTCTGTAAGCCATTGTGTTCTCAAAAGGGATGTACACCATCAAACACAACCAGTGACAGCCTCCAGGGTAGCAGAAGGTGCAGGATAATCCTGGTTTCCTCTGCTGTTTGGGGAGAAACCATGCCCCTACGTGTCCTAATTGTCATCGGAACCCAGACACCTCTGTTACCTGGAGATGAACTGCAGCTGTCTCTGATCACACCAGCAGGCAAGAATATCACACAGTTCCTTATAAATTTGGAACTGCTGAACTGGACTTTAACTGGACATGACCTGATTCAGCAAGGTCTCCCATACTGGGTAGTCCCATTAAAAGGCACACATTATGATAAGCTCATGCCAACAATTTGGTTTTAATTCTATGGGCACATTGCCATTTCGGAGGGATTCCATGAGCCCGGATTGTACAGAATGGAATTGGGCCAACAACAAAAAACAGTTTTAAATTTCGACTCTTTGATCACAAACCTTGCTCCCCACCGATGTTTAAGAGCCCCAATTTCAGGGCCCCATGTGCTGAAATTGGATCAAGAAGAACATTTGGTTCTTCAACCTCAGACTTCTCTGAAGGAGGTTCAAATCGACTTAGAAGGCATGAATATCTCTCACATTGCACCTGTATGTGCTCCCTTGATTGGAACTAGCCATAAGGGTTGGGATGAATGGATAAGAACGTGGCAAGGGGCTGACCATGTAAATAGAGTAAAAAGGGAATTAAGTGAATGGATTGCACCTGTAGGAACACAAATCTCTTTCGTTGATGCTGCAAACATAGAAGTTCTGGCTAATAAACTATCATATGCCACTGAAAATATAAAAAAGATGGGAACCCTATTAACAGCATCTTTGAAACCGTTAAGTGAGGAACAGCAGTTAATAAGTAAGGTATTTCCTGGGTAGGAAAGACTCATAGAAAAAGATGAAGAGTTAATAATGTCTGGCGTACAGTCCCTCCAGAATAATGTCTCATTGACCTCAGCGTGTGAGCAAGCTCAGGCTCTCACCCAGAACACAATCATGGGAATGATTCGGCAAGCCATAGCAGGACAAATTCCCATGGAGGCAATCAACTTGATTCAGCCCCATTTAATGGAGGAAGAATTAGTACTCCAGCCCTGGTGGAGACTAGCTAACACTTCATACAATCACCACCAGCAAAGCTTGCAGTTATTCTTGATAACTGGCAGGCAAAAAATTAGAGTAATCCACCCAGTAGTCCCACTGGGATTACAGATTAATGGTAACTCAGTAATGTACTCCAAAAATCCTAACACTTGGGCTTGGCAGAAAGATAATGTGTGGAACAGAGTAAATGTAAAAGGGTGTAGGAGAAAAGAAGGTTTGAGCTATATCTGTGAAGACCAAGCATTGGAGGAACATGATGAATGCTTCTTCCCACAACCTTGGAATAAGTCTCACTGTTCTTTCAATGTTATCCAGGAAGAGGGGTCTGTTATTGTCTATGTTGGTAAAGCATGTGTGTGTGTGAGAACGAGATGTAATACTCTATTGATTAATGGACATTGGATTCAACCCATGGTGCCTTACGTTAATCACTGTTTCTGTAATGTAAACACCATGGATAGTTGTGATATTAAGTTTACTGTGCCTATATGGACTGTACAACATTTGAATGCCTATCCTGAGCTTTACAATGAGGTTTCCCCCATTTCACTGGGAATGGGTCTCACTGCCATTAAGGGACTATTAACTCATCCCTTCTTACAAGCTGAGCTGCAAACCCTCCAAACTTTGGGGGAGAATGGCCTCCATTAGTGATAGATGGGTACAAGAATTTCACAGTGTATAGACTAAAAATAAGCCACAAGCACCGGCTGCCGCATCCCCCATTGGCCAGGAACCGCAGCAAATGGGAGCTGTGGGTGTGGAGCCTATGGGCACGGGCAGCGTGCGGCATGGAGCCCCCCGGCCCTCTGCCGCCTAGGAGCTGCAGGGCCATACCAGTGGGAGCCGGGGGCCCCCCACCCCGAGGTTAGTGCCCCCCCCCACCACTTAGCCCTAGCCCTGAGCCCCCTCCTACACACCCAAACTGCTGCT
Organism: Emys orbicularis; assembly: GCF_028017835.1. Lineage (NCBI taxonomy): Eukaryota > Metazoa > Chordata > Testudines > Emydidae > Emys > Emys orbicularis. The sequence continues at coordinate 65,927,722 of NC_088684.1, forward strand.
GCTGGCCCAGGGGCTGTCTGGCTCCGGCAGCCCCTGAGCCAGCACCAGCCGCTGCAGAAGTCACGGAGGTCATGAAAAGTCATGGAATCCATGACCTCCGTGACAGACTCGCAGCCTTAATCATAAGTGGCTCAGAGTATATATTTCTTGACCTGTTGACCTATGATCATAATGACTTTGGTCTCCTTAAGCAGCTCATCATGTAAAGAGGGCAGCTTTTTCCAAGTCATTAAGTCATACTTGCCCAGGACAGCTTAGTAATTGGCTGTGTGAATCTGAAGGGTTCAAAGTACAGCTTCCTGTCCAGGAGATCCAGGCACTTTGCCTTGTTGAGTATGGTGAGCTAAGATGACTAGTTTGTCTTGACCTCTCATGAGCTACCAGACAACAAGTGTGTGACAAAATACTCAAACTCCTTCTGTGAGAGCTGGTAGAAATAGCCTGCCTCCCTGGAAATGGGAGTAATGGGTGCCAGAGTCAGCTAAAAGTCATTTGCTGTTTATAAAATGCCCTAACTGATAGGAAGGACCACTTTCCAATTGCTTGAACTGCAGGATGTTGAAGAGTCAGTAGTATTTTTCAATCACTACTGACAATTCCTAGCCCAGAATGTGCCTCTTCTGAAGATCGTGGACTTTTAAAAAAGTATTTCAGGACAGATTTCAGACCGTGTAACAGCCTTTGGGGAGGAAGGTGGTGGCACTGACTCATGTGCCAATTCCACCACATCATATGACCATAAAAATGGCCATACTGGGTCAAACCAATGGTCCATCTAGTCCAGTATCTTGTCATCCAACAGTGGCCAGTGCCAGAAGCTTCAGGACATGAACAGAATAGGGCAATTATCAACTGTTGTCCAGACCTAGCTTCTGGCAGTCAGAGGTTTAGGGACACCCAGAGCATGGGATTGCACCCCTGATCATCTTGGCTAATAGCGATGGATGAACTTATCTAATTGTTTTTTGAACCCAGCTATACTTTTGGCTTTCACCACATCCTCTGGCAATGAGTTCCACAGGTTGACTGTGTATTGTGTGAAGAATGACTTCCTTATGTTTGTTTTAACCCTGCTGCCTATTAAATCAACATCCTAATTCTCCAAATAGTTACGAGGAGACAGCTCTCAAGGGAGCTTGATTTCAAGATGAAATTGGCATGGAAGTGGTCTCCTAGTTGCCTTTCCTGGGGAACTGCCGCTTTACATGAGGCTGGTGAGCCTACTTTGGCCAGTAGGACAGGAGAGCTAGCAATGCATAGGATGAAATGAAGCTAACCCATTTTGATTCCCATTTACAGATATAGGGGAGTGAAAACTTTCAGTCAAAGATTTCTTTAAGGGATGCTTAGACCAACCTTCCATTGCAAAGCTTGTTTTCTTGGTTGACATTGGGGAGTACTTTAGGCATCATGCTCCTTGTAGAGCAACAAAGTTGCCAATTACCAGCACCATATTCAGTGGACCAGAATAGGTATCTGGACATTGAAATGTCTTAGTATTCAACATGATGGGTAAGGGGGAAATGAAGTCTTCATAGTGATGTTTAACAGGTGAAGTTTGAGGCAGACTTCTGAAGGGCTTTGTGTGATTAGAGAAGGCCTGACATGAAGCATCAATTGGCAATATGTCCCTCCCTTGGGCAGAACAATAAAAGTGCGCTGGTCCATTTTGGACATAGGTTCCTCACAGGAGACACTTGGCAGGCTTGGTATCAGCCATCCCAACAAGAGTAGGTTCACAATGGAGAGACCAAGACTCAGCAGGGCCACAAACAATGAAAAAGGAAAGCCCATTAGGGCAAAAACTTGGCAAAATGGAGGCAAAGTTTGTGAACTAGAGCTGGCTGGAAAAGAGAATTTCCATTTCACTGGAAATTCTGGGTTCTCAACATTTTGTTTTACATCAGAACAAAACATCAACATAGGAGAATTTCCCACAGAATAGAAGGATCCATTTTGGCATATGTCTGTATGCCAGCTGGGAAGCTAACCATCTTGCCTGCTGACTGGCTGCCCAGCAAGGTAGCCAGGGAGCTCACAAGCCAGCCAAGAGGCCAGAATGCTGGCTGGGGAGCCAGGAAGCCTGTCTAGCCAGGTGCCAGGGAGCAGGGCAGTTGGCCAGCTTTGCTGGCTCTCTGGCAAGCCAGCCAGGGAGCCAAGTGAGGTGCTGGCCAGTTAGCTGGCTCACCAGCCATCAAGTCAGGCAGCTGCCCACCCATTGGGTGGATAGCTTGGGGAGGCAGCAAGCCAAGCAGCCCACCTGCCAGGCAGGCAGCTGGGGAGCTGGCCACCTGGAGGTCGGGCTGCCCAGCAAACCAGCTTGGCAAGGAGGCGGGCTGGCCTGCCTGCCTGATTTCTGCCAAAAGGTTCAGCAGAATAAACACATTCCCGTGAAACATTTCAGTTCTGTCAAATCAATATTTTCCAATGGAAAATTGTTTCATTGGAAAATTTCCAATCTGGTCTATTCTGACTTGCTGAGGACATGCGTGGTGAACAGGGGCTCTCTGACCCAAGGACCCAGTCTAAAAGTAGGATGAACTGCAGGACTCTGCCCCAAGAGAAGTCCATGTGCAGGCCTATCATTTGGACAGGGTGCCCACATTGAGACTAAGCAAGGGGGGTTAAAGGTAGAGCTCTCCATGGAACCATAAAAGTGAATATGTAATTGCAGACATACTGAATACATACATGTGGGCAGAATTAAGATTCCATGGGCAACTGTAAATATGGCATTTGCTAACATTTAAATACATTGACTTTGCAATCTAAATACCATTCTTTTAAAATAGGGTTTAAAAATGTAATTCTTAGATGTGTGTAGTTGTGGGGAAGGGGAGTTGTTGTTTTAAGGAAAAAGGTAAACAGTCCTATTCTGTTCTGCATGCTAGGGTCATATTCTGTTCAACTGTAACAGTCCCCCATCATCACCACTTGGTGTTAACCAGGAATAATCTCTGCTTATATCTTGCCAGTGGTTAACTGGATGTGCCCTAGGTTCCACACCTTAAAGCCCCACCCAGCAGACTCATTGCCCCAACCCACATCTATCATCAGCGAGAAATCACAGACAGGCCTAACTATGAAACAGTTTGATTTATTTAACAAAGACTTAAATAGTAACTAATAAGACCCCCAAATAAAACAGTACATAAAGAGTATTCATGTCAGTTTGTTAAGCCAACCTGTACCTGAAGTCAAGGTCCCAAACCCACAAGACAAGGGAGTTTACCGCATGTAAGGTACAGACACACTATACCAGGTTCAGAGGAATGGACCCATGACAATGGACTTCATGGACCAGGTACAACAGGATTCTTGAACACAGGTAAGACAGGAACTAATCAGGAACAGGTAACTGGAACAGGAGTTTGGATCTTCTTCTGTGATCTTCTGTAGATCCCTCATAGTCTTGGCTAGGACATGCCACTGTGCTGCCACCAGGAAGGACAGCCCCTTCTCTCAGGCGCAGCAGTCTTTTATGTTCTCCTGTTACTAGGCAGAACAAATACCATGTGACCCTTGCTCTTTTCCCGCCTCAGAGGGAAAAAGGTGTCAATTGTCTCAAGAAGAAGGTCACCAACATGGTGGACAAACAACTATTCACAAACAAAATGGCAAAGTGCCTAAACAAAATAGAACTTGTAGATTTCCCCCTACATTTGGTTTGAAGTCTGAACCTTCATCATTACAGAACAGACTGCTACCATATGAGGTACAAGAGAGACTGCTTTAGATGGTAGCAGGTAGCAGGATAAGACAGTGGGGGGATAGGCCATTCGGTGCAGGGATAGAGAGGGAGTTGTGCCTCCATGGGAAGTCATGGGCCTTTGAGGCCATGGGCAAGTCTGGGAGGGGAGCTACAGAATGGTGGCAACTCCCCACCATCCCTAGTAAGGGGATCATCATCATCTGCTGCTGCGGTTGCAGTAGCAGTGGAATGAGCCCAATCTTAGAATGATCATGTTAGTTATTTTGGTATGCTGCCAAAGATTTCCTGAGGAATGCCCGTCAGAGATGGGCAATGGCAATTTATAACTTTTTTATATCAACAAAAAATGAACAGTGTGTCATACAACAAAAAAACAAAAAAACCCCAACACATTTCTGTAGCTTCAGGGCATTCTCCTTGCTAAATGATCAAAGGTCTGCTATAACAATAGAGTTGAGAGCTTTTCAAAGGAAAGGTTGTAAGAATCCCAGTATATAGGCTTCTACTAGCTCCCCTATAATATTGTTTAAATATATTATTTTAACCTTCTAAAAAAATCTTACACTTCAATTCCTTATATGGTTTTAGCCAATGGACCTCTGTCATCCATCACAGGCTTCTGTAATTCATTATATATTTGATGCATTATATATGTTTGTATTTTCCAGTTGTATTTCTAAGATGTTCAGTTCCATCAGTACTCTCCATACATTTCAAACACTTCCAACCAGAAACTAATGAAAAATTGATTCTCCTCTACCTTATATATACTTTATCCCTACATAAAGGGTATTAATTGACTCCCCTGAAAATATGCATTGAATTTGCTTCATTTTTACCCCTGGTTCAAGTTACTGCTAGGGAAATAAGGTGGGTGAGGAAATATCTTTTAGTGAGCCAACTTCTGTTGGTGAAAGAACAGGCTTCTGAGCTTTGTGAAGCTGTTTCACTCTGAATAAGCACATTAATAATCATTGGCCCAGAGAGAGTGAGCAGAATGATGCTATAGCCTGGTGGTTAGGGCACCTCCTTGGGAGGCTGGAAACCCAGAGTCTCGTCCTCCTGCTCCAATGACTTTATCCAGAGTGGAACAGCTTCAACAGCAGAGAGTGAGGGAACCCCATATCAGAATATTCCGTATCCAAATGGCTAGGGTGTTCCCCTGAGAGATGGGAGACACCTGTTAAAATCCCTTCTCCCCATCAAGCAGTGGGGAGGATTGAAACTGGGTTTCCTGCAATCTGGTGAGTGCTCTAACTCCTAGGCTAAGAGTTTGACTCAAGTCCCCTTCAGAAAGTGTGTGAAGCAGTGAACATACCCAGAGGCAAAAACTTAGGTACCTAGAGGACTCTTAGAACAAAAATTTAGGCACCAAGTGATTTGAGCACATATAGGGTTCAACAGTAGCCAAGCAGGGTCTTTTTGGATTGCAGTGGTGCCTAAAATTGGTATTTATGTGCCTAAATGTTGGGTTTAGGCATCTAAGTCTTCTTGCAGATCTGGGTGCATGTAACTATATTTAATATAAGGACCATGATAGTAGCTCTTCACACGTGTCTCATGGTTTCATGTGCAACCTAAAATCAGTGATGGGCCAGGAAAGTGCAGTTCTCTGAAATGTGACTGTGAAAAAAAAAAACCCTGCTACCTTCTTAGTCAAGTGCTCTGTTCCTGTGTGTGTATGTATAGAGCAGGGGCAGCCAAACTTACTGACTGTCCAAACCACATACGACAATCTTCAGAAGTTTGAGAGCTGGAGCACACCTGCTGGGGCTCGGAGCTTCAGGCCCATTCCTGATGAAGTCCCAAGCCATGGCAGGTGTGCCCCGTGGGGCTAAAGCCCCAAGACCCCTCTCCCCACTGGGTAGAAGTCAGAGGTGACATGTGTGTGGGGGGAGCACATGTGTGCCTTGGGGGCATGATTCAATCTGTTTGGGGGAGCAAACCTTTAAATTGTGTCTCCCACTCTCAGGAGGCACCAGTCGTCTCTGGCAAAAGCCCCTAGCCCCACCACCCTGCTGCAGGACAGAAGCCCCGAGCCCCCTCACCCCCCAGTCTGGTAGGTGGAGAATAGGCTGGGGGTTCTGCGAGCTGCACTTTAACTGTAAAAGATCCACATGAGGCTCGCAAGCCACAGTTTGACCACCCTGGTATAAAGTCCTATTTCTTAAGAGAAGTTTCCTTCTTAAGTGAAGAAATGAAATGTTACTGGTTAGTGTTGCAGAATCAACACTGCTGAGAAAACTCAATTCTGCTCTTCCGTCTGTATCAACATAATTCTCTTCTAAATTCCAATAATTTACAAATGTGCAAAACTGATTCAGAGGATGAGGCTGGGCTGGTGTAGGTAAGGATCTGGTTTGGCTTGCAGAACCTTTGCTATGGGTGATGTTCAAAAGAGAACCTAATGTAACTTTTAACGCTCAAGCTTGTTTTGCAGAGCAAGCACTTAGAAGAAATCATTTGTACACTTAGCTTATTTGTTATGGAAATTTCAAACACAACTGGAACCTGATTATGACACTTCAAAATCTAACCACACTAACTGCAATTTCTGTGGCACCACAGTTAGAGGTCAATCCTCACCTGCTTTACAAATAAGCTTAAACATTTCAAAATAATTCCCTTTAAGCTATTAATCTATTTTACCAGGTATTGAGTACAAAGTGTTATTGTTCAGTGATTAATTGAGCTATGAGCTATTTCTACATTTTAATATTAAGTGTTCACTCAATGATTGTTAAACAAATTTCACAAAGGTATAGAAGAATAGGTTCATGTTCTGCCTAAGCAATAAGGCAACAACTTGTCTTACTCATTCATTATTAAATTTCAAAAAGAGGACCATGCCCCAGGTAGAAATGTGTACAGTAGCCACTGTGGGAGGAGACACAACTATAGATAATGGTGGGAGTATAACCACATACTCGAGGAAGCACTGCCTCCTGATAGGTGGTGTTTTCAAAGGTCACCATTTGGGGAGGCTAGCCCTCTGCCCTGCCTCTTTCTCCCCAAGGCCCCGCCCCTCCCCCCCGCTCTTACCGGCAGGCCCGTTGGCACAGCCCTGAACCTCAGCCGGTGCCCAGAGCACCCCCGAGCCCAGGCTGGCCCACTGGCACCCGGAGGAGCCCTGAGCCCAGGCCGCTCAGAGGAGCTCTGAGCCCCAACATGGCCTGGCCCCGGGGCTGCGGCGGGGAGCATTAAGGGAGGTTTGGGGAGGCTTAGTCTCCCCCAGCCTCATGGGTGATGGGTGAAGCTTTCCCTCAGGGAGGCTAGCTCCCCATCCCGCCTCTTCCACCCGTGGCCCCGCCCACACTCCGCCCCAGGTCTCACTCCTGTTCTACTCCAGGCCCTGCTCTGTTCCCCGCTTGTCCCCCTCCCTGCTCGCCACATGCATCCCTCCTCTTCTCCCCCCACCTCCCCACTCGAGTGGCACATCCCTAAGTGACTTACATTACATCGACTTAAATGGTAGTGTAGACAAGCCCTTAGTAACTGAACATTTCTCCAGCAGAGGCAGAGGAATAATATTTCATTATTGACCTCTTTCAAAAAGGCTGCCAAGTTCCAGTCTCAGTGAGACTGAGGCCAGAGGCTGCCTTGGGGAAAATGGTTATTGGCTCTATTCACCTGCTCCTTATAATAGATTCATAGATTCATAGACTCTAGGACTGGAAGGGACCTCGACGGGTCATCGAGTCCAGTCCCCTGCCCTCATGGCAGGACCAAATACTGTCTAGACCATCCCCGATAGACATTTATCTAACCTACTCTTAAATATCTCCAGAGGTGGAGAGTCCACAGCCTCCCTAGGCAATTTATTCCAGTGTTTAACCACCCTGGCGGTTAGGAACTTTTTCCTAATGTCCAACCTAAACCTCCCTTGCTGCAGTTTAAGCCCATTACTTCTTGTTCTATCCTTAGAGGCTAAGATGAACAAGTTTTCTCCCACCTCCTTATGACACCCTTTTAGATACCTGAAGATTGCTATCATGTCCCCTCTCAGTCTTCTCTTTTTCCAAACTAAAGAAACCCAATTCTTTCAGCCTTCCTTCATAGGTCATGTTCTCTAGACCTTTAATCATTGTTGCTCTTCTCTGGACCCTCTCCAATTTCTCCACATCTTTCTTGAAATGCGGTGCCCAGAACTGGACACAATACTCCAGTTGAGGCCTAACCAGCGCAGAGTAGAGCGGAAGAATGACTTCTCGGGTCTTGCTCACAACACACCTGTTAATGCATCCCAGAATCATGTTTGCTTTTTTTGCAACAGCATCACACTGACGACTCATATTTAGCTTGTGGTCCACTATAACCCCTAGATCCCTTTCTGCCATACTCCTTCCTAGACAGTCTGTAATGTTCTTTTTGACTTCCTGACAGCATCCAGTGCTACCATCTTTCCCACAAACAGGTTGGATTCACTACTATTTGGAACAATGGGAGGTGCTGTCTTTTTGAAAGAGGGCATCATCACAGGACAGCCTGTGGCCTATGTTTAGAGCACAAAGCTGATTTTAAAATTACAATGATGTCATAGATGTCTCCACACAAGTACTGGATGTCTCCCCACTTATCCACTGGATTTGTAGAGGGTTAATTTGGTTGTTAAGTGGAACCACAAATCCAGGGGGAGGGAGAGCTTGGCCTCCTCAGAAGGCATGCTGGAGCGGTGCCCCTGGGTTAAACTGGGCACCTGTTCTTGGCTGTCCACTCCCTTTGTGTCTGGAGAGTCTCTGGAAAAGCTCCTCGGTTGGCAAACCATTTATTTGAGCTTTTGGCTCATACTTCACCAGCCTTTTCCAGAGCATGTTTCGAAACACTCAGTTCCTCTGCAGTAGTCTGGTATGGGCCATCTGCTTTCCAGTTTGCAGGCTTGGTGACTATCTCCTTTTTGAAAGGCCTTTTCCCCTTGTAATTGGGACTAGAACTGCTGCTGTTCTAGTTCTTGTCCCTAGAATCATCAGGCTTTCTGGCAACAGAGGTGTTAAAAGCTGCTATTTTTTTCTTGCCGCCTAGTCCAGGGTGAGCTTCTTTGTTTAGCTCATAAGCCTCATGGGCCCTGTCCTCTAGTTTTTAAAGACCCACAACCCGTGGGTTTACTGAACCTATTGATAGTCTCAAAGCAGGTAGCAGTCTCTGCATATATATTTCTCTAAACTCAGGAGTGTCATGCGTTACCACGCCGTTTACTACGGGGGCCAGTCCAGTTAGCCAATACAAGAGTCTTTTCCTGGCTAGATATCTTTCTGGGAGTTGGGAGGGCTTCTGCCTCTCTGAGTACAGTTTCCCCATCAAATTCTCGTGTGGGAAGTATAGTTTGAATATGCCCAAGTAAATGTCCACCATCTCAGTTACATTGGCAATTGGTATCTCATGAGGCAGTGCATTAAAGTCCTCATTCCCAATACACTCCTGTACCACGGTGACCATGTCCTCTTTGCTGAGACCCGGGATGCTGCTCAGTCGGGCAAGCCAGTTGAGCGCACTTTCTCTGTTGAGAGGGCCCATCTGCTTCCCAACCACCCTTGCGTTTTCAGGAGACAGCAATTTAATTTCGTACCTCGTCTCAGGTGGCCGATTTGGGCCAAATTGCACTACCGTGGTAGTGATTGGGGCAAATGGAGGGCATCACCTCCGCTCCTGGCTTTCCTCATGGCTAACAGGGGCCGATGGTATCGAGCTAATGCCATGGATAGGTGGTGAATAGCCAGGTGGTGATCTTTCACTCTTAGAGTCCTCTGCCTCTGACCCATCTGTGGTGAACCCGGCTAGAGGACCAGCCTCAATAGCATGGTTCACTCCCTGTGATCTCTGAAGCTGCTCTCTCAGCTTCTGTAGCCTTTTCAGGCGGACATTGTGGTTGGTGATGCCTTCCCCAGACTGCTTAGCTTCCTTAAGCAGCTGTCTCACAGTGGCTTGTGACTCCTCCAGCTTCTTGCTGAGGATGAAATCTTCCCACTCAGATGACACCAATCTCTCATTCAGTTCACACAGCTGCTCTTCTAGTTGTGTCAGCTGCAGAGTCTGATTGGTAACCTGTGCAGCTGCTGTGCTGTACTTTACTGCCAGCTTCTCTAGTTCTATATCTTTACCCTTTAATTGGGCTTGGGCTTGGGTAGCTGACTCTTTAAGCAGCTTCACCTGCTTGTCTAGCTCTTTCCCAGCCATAGCGAGCCCGTATAATAGAGCTCTTTTCAGGCAGCGGTTTACAGATCATGTACCGCTCCCATGCCCTTCCCAGTTTCTGAAGGGCATCCTCCCTGGAAAATAACCCGTCCCGCCAGGGGTTGTGCCCTTTACCAAACAAAGAGACACAATACTCTAAAGATGTTTTATTGAGCTGCTGTGTCCAACCTGATAGTCCGAAGACTTTCTCCATTGCTGGTGGTTGACTCACCACCAACCGGTACAGTCCCAAATAGGTAGCTCCCTAGTGTAGTAAGAGGAGGCCCTGAGATATAAACCCTTATCAGAGGCCCAATATGAGGCCTGAGGCCTGAACTAAAGTAATGGTCAAGACTTTGCTAACATAAAGCAAAGTTAAGCTGTGAGCCAGAGGCAGGCCCTGCTCACAGAAGCTGGCAAGGAAAGGGCTGATGCTGCAAAAAGAGACATACCTAAAAGGTACTGGACACCAGATATCAGAACATTCGCATACTTGTACATTCCACACACAACAAGGAACAGGCCGACCCATCCCAATGACAAGGGCAAAAGGGTAAAATGATGGATAGTGTTGTTTTGTTCGAACCAACATGTACAAGGTGAGAGGCGGCACCTTACTACGTAGAGGGGTTGTACCTTGCTGCGTAGAGGGGTTGCACCTCAATACGTCAGGAGTGATGTGTAACTTGTTTGTATCTGTGTATAAGCATGCATCCCTGAGTGGATATCTTTGTCCGGCCGAGGGGGCAGTGCAAAGTCCCGCCACTGAGCCGGGTCCATTGCCAAGAGGCATCTATTAGTAGTATGCCCGGTAGACTAAGTAATCTACGGGGAACTGCAATTGTGTCCAAGGTCGCAATAAACCTAGTCGACGTGACTTTGCATCTTACTAGACTCTGTGGTTATTGGGGGTTCTCTTCGGGTCTGCTGTGTCAGCTATCTGCGCAGAGCTGGGGCAGCACACAGAGGGAACACACGCATGCAACCGAGTGATATCAACATAGGAGAAAGCAGAGCACCACACCGGTAGCATCTGACAACACCTAGCAGGCGAGCCTACCTTAGCCCACCACACTGCTTACGGTCAGGGATTTTGCTGCCAACTCCCCAGGCCCTGATGAGGACCCTTGTTGCAGCCACGTCCCTTGGACCCTCTTGGGCTGGGACACGTTAACGGCACTAAGTGGGGGCCTCACTTAATCTGTGCTGCTGCTCGCAAGCTCCTATGGGCAGACAGGCCGGCCATGCCTTCTCCCTGGAACCTGAGCCTTCACTTAAAAAAAACAGAACAACACCCACTTGTCGCCACCTAGGCCGATGGGACTGGTTCCTCAACACCTTGTGAGGTTAGCCAGATACCTGGGACTGCTCTCCAGCCAAGGGGTCACAGCTCCCAATTGCCAAACTGTAGGAGGGTGGCAGCAACCTTAGCTACCCGGCAGCCTGTCTTTGACTGCCGACCCCCTCTTGGGATTTCCCTCTGAGTTGCTGGACCGATGCAACCACAAAGCAAATAATAAAGGGACAAAACCAAACCAAGCAGACTGATAGATGCTAGATGCTAGGACTTACTCCTCTGCCAGTTCTGCCGTGGTCGCCACAACTGTTACACAGTCTCAGGTAACAGGGCCAGGTTCTTTGACTGGCAATACCAGTATCTAGTCACCTGGGGATTAAGTTAACTAAAATCTTCCCACCGCCAACCAGGTAGGTAACAGAAGACCAGAGAGGGAAATTCTTCAAAAACAAACAGGAAATTTATTAAAAACGTTACTAACAATGTCAGGGAGAAGGCGGGGGAGAGGGGGAGAATAAAACAGATTAAAACCATAAAACAGCAATGTGGTTGCCCAAAGATGGGTCTGAAGCCCGGTCCCCAATACAACCAAAAATGCTATTGAGGCTCTCTGTTTACAAAACCCACCTACATCTCTATTGAGTGAGTGGATGTGGTTACTGCAGAAGGAGTAAGGAATTGTCTAGACTAGGATTTGGGGAATCAATTGAGTTGGTAGAGAACTTGGGACAGGACAATTTTAGGGTATGAATAGGGAAAGTGGCAGTGGAGGGAAGTGACAGGTGAAGCTTTTGTGGACTTACAGGAGGATCTGGATGGGGAAATTAGGCGATTATCTGGTGGATGGATGGTGAAGTAAAATGGGAAATATTTCTGATAACTATGGTACAGTGATAGATGCACCATACTTAAGATGGCGTTGCAGAGTTCTGTTCTGACAGGAGTTTTCAACCTTTATTCTGTAAAAATCTCATTGAAATGGCCAAAACCAGAACATAGAATTATGTTTAACACTATTTGAATTTTTCATGGTGATTTCATGAAAAACAAATTGATAGAGAATAATAAATTTTAACATCACTATTTACAGCAGTTTTTCACTGGATTGATCAAAAGGGGTACAAAGAAAAGTGAAAAGAACAGGAGTACTTGTGGCACCTTAGAGACTAACAAATTTATTAGAGCATAAGCTTTCGTGGGCTACAACCCACTTCTTCGGATGCATATATATGCATCTATATCATCCGAAGAAGTGGGTTGTAGCCCACGAAAGCTTATGCTCTAATAAATTTGTTAGTCTCTAAGGTGCCACAAGTACTCCTGTTCTTTTTGCGGATACAGACTAACACGGCTGCTACTCTGAAAGAAAAGTGAGACAGTTTCCCAATCTGCAAAATGGGAATAATGAAACTGACCTCCTTTGTAAACCACTGAGAGCTGCTGATAAAAAGAGTGGTGTATAGGTGATATTATTGCAAGAAATGTAAGACACTCTGGGACCTATCCTTTACCATATTGGGACTCCTTGCAGAATTGCACTTGCACTCCACAGCAAACTCCTTGTCTACACAAGGATAAAAACCCCATGGCTGGCCCAAGTCAGCTGACTCAAGGTTGCAGGGCTCAGGCTCTGGGGCTGAAAACTGCTGTGTAGACTTTTGGGCTTGCGCTGGAGCCCAAGTTCTGGGACCTTGCAAGGGTGAAGGGTCACAGAGCACAGGCTCCAGTCCAATCCTGAACATCTACAGAGCGATTTTTAGCCCCGCAGTCCTAGCCCCGCAAACCTGAGTCAACTGACCCAAGCCAGCTGTAACTGTAACACAGGGCTTTTATCCCTGCGTAGACATACCCAAACAGGGACTTCAGTAGTGTTAAGGAAGAACATGTTCCCAAATGCATAGAATGTGTGTTAATAAGATGTGCTGATCTGTGTATAGCTGATTTCAAAGTATATGAGGTCACTGTTAATGTTTTGCACTGTTATGTTACTTTTTGGTATCTGTTGGAGATGGAAGTGAAAGCCATAGGGAATGTTGGACTGAGTTACTAATATACTGATGGCAATACAAAGATGTAAAGGAATACACGTCTTTCCCTTTAACTTATTTCCATTATTTTAAAGTGTTAGGTGGATGGAACGTATCCTGCCTCAACCTTCACTGCTACCACACACAATTTTAGTTTGCTAGTGTGTATTAAGAATTCTAATTATTTCCTCATTCATATCTCTGCATTTATAATGCAGCAACTTGCAACATTTCAAAGTGTGTCATATACTATTTCTTTCGAGTGTGAAAGGAAAAAAATGCTCATAAGTTTATAGAGCACTGAATGAGTGTGATGATGAATCCTGTGGTTGCACAAGCAGCAAATACATCAGCTTCTACATATGGTTCTTATTTAAATATTGACAATGACAACTAGGCTTAATTGTTCCTCTTAAATCAATCCTCATAGCCTTCTATTATTTATATTACCAATTATTTGCCGCTCTTCTCTGAATTACCTCCAAGTTTGTCAGTATCTTTCTAGCAATGGACTGCCCTCACGTAAATGTAATATTCAAGATGCGATTGCATCATTACCAATGTCCACTGATGGAGGATATCTTTGTGTTTGTAGCCCAAGTTTGCTTCCCTTCCCCCTCTCCTCCTCCCCCGCCAGCCATATTGCATTGTAAACCCATGTCTAATTAAATTTGTATGCTCAGAACCAATCATTCCACATACAGAAACACCTCATCCTTAAGTCTCTTTTCAGCACTTCAGCTTCTTAGGGTTCTCCTTTCTATTGCATATACTTTCTTTGGATTATTTTTCCTTTTCTAAAGTTGAATCTCATTTTTAGAATTGCAAAACTTTTTTAAAGTGAAAGATGACTTTTCAGGCAAAACAAAGTTTTTCCTCAGAAAATTTTCATTTTGGTCAAAGTTTAACAATATTTTTATATGAAAAACTGAAAACCAAAAGTGTCAGTAAACATTTTTGGTTAAAAATAGGGTTTTAGTAGGTTTGTCTTTCAGCAAAACAGTTTTTGTAGGACATTTAGAAAAAAAACATGTTTATCACAAAAAAGAGATGTTGTGACCAGCTACATTCATTTGTTATTTCTGCCCATATTTCTCGCTAGTGACCAGAAGATAAAATTCAGTCTCTGATAAAAACCAGAACTCCCTTGTATCACATGAAAATAGTAGGGCTATCAAGTGATTAAAAAAATTAATCGCAATTAATTGCACTGTTAAACAATAATAGAATACCATTTATTTAAATGTTTTTGGATGTTTTCTACATTTTCAAATATATTGATTTCAATTATAACACAGAATACAAAGTGTACAGTGCTCACTTTATATTTATTTTTGATTACAAGTATTTGCACTGTAAAAATAAAAAAAGAAATAGTATTTTTCAATTCACCTAATACACGTATTGTAGTGCAATCTCTTTATCATGAAAGTTGAACGTACAAATGTAGAATTATGTACAAAATAACTGCATTCAAAAATAAAACAATGTAAAATTTTAAAGCCTGCAAGTCCACTCAGTCCTACTTCTTGTTCAGCCAGTCAGACAAACAAATGTGTTTACATTTGCAGGAGATAATGCTGCCCGCTTCTTGTTTACAATGTCACCTGAAAGTGAGAACAGGCATTCGCATGACACTGTTGTAGCCAGCTTCACAATATATTTACAATCTTCAACCACCATTCCAGGTGACATACATCCATTCTGATGACGGGTTCTGCTCAATAACAATCCAAAGCAGTGCGGACTGACGCATGTTCATTTTCATCATCTGAGTCAGATGCCACCAGCAGAAGGTTGATTTTCTTTTTTGGTGGTTCGGGTTCTGTATTTGCCACATCGGAGTGTTGCTGTGTTAAGACTTCTGAAAGCATACTTCACGCCTCTCTCAGATTTTGGAAGGCACTTCAGATTCTTAAACCTTGGGTCGAGTGCTGTAGCTATCTTTAGAAATCTCATATTGGTACCTTCTTTGTGTTTTGTCAAATCTGCAGTGAAAGTGTTCTTAAAATGAACAACATGTGCCGGGTCATCATCCAAGACTGCTATAACATGAAATATATGGCAGAATGCAGGTAAAACAGAGCAGGAGACATTCTATTCTCTCCAAGGAGTTCAGTCACAAATTTAATTAACACATTTTTTTTAACGAGCATTATCAGCATGGAAGCATGTCCTCTGGAATGGTGGCTGAAGCATGAAGGGGCATACGAATGTTTAGCATATCTGGCACAAAAATAGCTTGCAATGCCGGCTACAAAAGTGCCATGCAAATGCCTGTTCTCACTTTTTGGTGACATTGTAAATAGGAAGAGGGAAGCATTATCTCACGTAAATGTGAACAAACTTGTTTATCTTAGCGATTGGCTGACAAAGGAGTAGGACTGAGTGGACTTGTAGGCTCTGAAGTTTTACATTGTTTTGCTTTTGAGTGAAGTTATGTAACAAAAAAAATCTATATTTGTAAATTGCACTTTCATGACAAAGAGATTGTACTACAGTACTTGTATGAGGTGAATTGAAAAATACTATTTCTTTTGTTTATCATTTTTATAGTGCAAATATTTGTAATAAAAAATAATATACACTTTGATTTCACTTATAACAATACAGTATATATGAAAATGTAGAAAAACATCCAAAATATTTAATAAATTTCAATTGGTATTCTATTGTTTAACAGTGTGATTAAAACTACGATTAATCACGATTAATTTTTTTGAGTTAGTTGCGTGAGTTAACTGCCAATAATCGACAGCCCTAGAAAACAGACTTTTGGCAAAAAAAGAGCAAAGGAAATTAACTGATTCCCTTGGTCTGGAAGGACACCTGAGTGACCTGACAGAGAACTGGAGGACGTGGTTGCAGTTCTAAGTTTTTCTGGAAGGAAGTGATATTGAAGAGAAATCCCCCACACTAGTACATGTGGTGTGTTCAGAAGCACTGGAGATCTATAATGCGCTCCAGTGGGAGCTCAGAGGGGACAACAAACTACTAGATAAAGTTATTCAGGAGTTTCAAAAATATTTTTATATACCTAAGTTTGTTATTTGGGAAAGGCACTGTCTTTATATAGGTTATCAGCTGTCAAGTGAGATCAGTGACCATTCTGTTGAAGACTTACATAAAATAGCGAAGTAATTTGAATTTGAACAATTAAAAATTGGACTAATCAAAGAACAAGTTATTTGTGGTATTATGAGTCTAAACAAGACTTTAAACTATTCCTTCAAATGAAAGCAGTAAAAGAAGTGCATCTTATAAAATGCATAAAGGCAGAAGACGAGTACAAGAATATGGCAAATACAGTATTAGAATGTAACACAGTATCCAGTACAAGGAGTACAATGTCAGGCATACCATAAAAATAACCATTTTGCAGAACTGTTTGGCTCTCAGTGTAAATTGGAAAAAAAGCAGAAAGCAAAAGCAAAATACATTCATTGTGACATGCCAATTGTATAAGTGGAATGACCCCAAAACAAGCAGACTATACAGAGATTCATAGGCTTGTTAACATATCCAAGTGAATTCATCCTTAATTTGTCACAATTAAGCATGCCTCTCTCCTGCTCCTTAATGGAGGGAAAAATGTAAGAGATCTTTTGGGGGCACCAATGGGTTTAATGAATATCCTACCCTTTTTTTTGTTGTTGCTCATTCTTCTAGGTTTCAGGTTAGTATGTTTACTTGTTTTGTCAATTAGTAGCATTTATTTTTGCTATAAATGTCATATACTTTAAATATTCCTAGAAAAGGCTTTCATGATCATTCCAAAGAGTTTATACAGTCTTACAGAAGTCACTTTGCAGACTAACTGTCTTGCTCTTCAGAGCACCTTACCAGTTCCTTAACTTTATGAGCACTAAACTTACCAATGGCTTTTAAAGTGAAAACATAAGGATTCTATGCAACAGTTTATCCTATCCCTCAGATAAGGATCAAATAGGGTTAATGCCATATTTTGCAGTAAACAGATGCTTGACCTTATGTCCTAGGATGAGTAAATTCCTCACATATTTGTACACATAAGTTGGTCTCTGGCTTTTACATAAAAAAGAATAAAAGAATGTCTAATTTATGCTGATGAGTATCTGTGATCTAGCTGGAGTTTTTGTAAATGCAAACTTCTAGTCAGGAACCAACTACAGGTTATGGAGGCAGAATAGAATACATATTTCTGTGCAAGAACAGTTAACTTGATGATTAGCAAAGTTCTTGCTAATTATTTCTGTACGTGGAATGATTGCTTCTGAGCATACAAATTTAATTCTTAGGAGTGCAGTGGAGTGCTGGGGGAAAACACCATATTAAGAGAGTCAGTGATTAACATATAATAAACAAGAGTTGTAACAAAAGGAAACAAAGTTTTGACACTTGTGTATATGTAGGCTTTATATGCTGGTAAGTGCAAAACTTACTGTGATGTGAGGATGCTGCAAATCTCCTCTAGTAAAGTTTTGCCACAAAACTGAGGGAAAGGTTGGGGTGATTTATCTCTGTGGCTCATAAAAATAGCTTTGAAAAGCAAATGTTTTGCTCTTGGAATAGATACAATTTCTCCCCATGGCTGGTGTTGTAAAAAATGAATGACCAAGAAGGTCTCTTTTATCACCTTCCCAACCCATTTCAAATGACACACAACAAACACTATGCTCTACTGACAATATACTCAGTACACCTTTTCAGCAGAGAGCACTTGACATGTTTTTGCCAAGTGCTGTTACCTCTGTACTGGCTTAAGAGAAAATGTTTTTGCTTATGTCAGAAAATACATAAATTCTTCAGTCCCTCATCCCTCCTCTTTGTGAACAATCAGTGAAACCATATCTGAAATGCCAGTGTATTCAGCTCCTGATTTTCAATAGTATTTGAAAACAAATATTTTCAATATTATACTAAAATGACTCACACACTGTAGGTGCCGTCATAATGTTCTATCAAAGGTCCCCAAACTGTGGGGTTCCCCCACAAGGGGAGCACAGAGTAACATTTGGGGGGGGCACGGCAGGGCCTAGGCTATTCCCCACGGGGGGTGGGGAGAGCGCCACCCAACCCCACTCCACTCCCAGCCCCAGCTCCACCCCCAGTTCCCAATCCCACCCCCAGCCTCGGCCCCCAATCATCGCCTGGCTGCATCTCCACACCTGGTCCTGGCCCCACCCCCAGCCTCGGTCCCTGGCTGAAGCTCCATTCCCAGCCAAAGACCCGCTCCCAGCTGCAGCCCCAGCCTTGTCCCTCTTACCCCTGTCTGCACCCCCCTTCCCCAGGAGCCACGACCCTGCTCCTGGCCCTGGCTCCGGGAGGCAGGGGGGCATGGACAGGGGTAAGGGGGGACAGACACTTAAAAATTTGGGGACCACTGTTCTAGGTGATAAAATGGAGACAAATTTAACATGGTGGAGAATGCACTGGACAAAACAGCTTATGAATTCTAGAAAGGATCTGGAAAAGGTATCCAAGAAGCATCTGGACCAGGAATTCATGCTTTTATAATCACATTGGTTGAATTGGCCCTGAAATGGATGCAGCCTACCTTGAATACAGTCAGAATACTGATGAAGAACTGAAACTGAAAGAACTGAAACTGACACTTCCCGTAGGATCATTCCTATAAATACAGTGATAAGACCACACTTTTAGGTTCGAGTTGAAATAAGTTTAAACTCCATGTTGTACAACAAACTCTCTTCAGAGCTATTCTGACCAAAGGAACCATTATCAGGAATAGGACTGCAGTAGCAGGGGAGAAGGAGAACTCCAAATGGAGGAGGCTGCACCAGAAGAGGTGCTTTGGAGGAGTGAGAAAAGGAGCACCACAGTGGAAGAGCAGTTTCCAGCAGGAGCCTCTGAGTTTCCTTCCCTTGCAGAGGTAGAAGGATGGGGAAGAGGAAGAGGAGTAGTCCAAGAACAGCTTTTCCCATGGTCAAGAGGAGCAGCAGAGAGAAGGGGAGCTTTGGAGCCTTTTAATCCCATCAGGAGCAGCAAGTGGGAAGAGAAGCTCTTTTCTACCCAGTCAGGAGTAGCAGCATCCATAGGGAGGAGGAGCCACTTCATCTGGGGAGTGCAGCTGGAGCATGGTGGTCCTTTCAAATAGGATGTTCCTGGAGAAAAAGGACATGGGGTTTGGCAAGATCTGACGTCTGGACAGGCATCTAACTAATTCTCATTGAAATGATGAAGTATTGCTGGTCTAATAAGGACATTTGTGAACTAAGAGTTAACCCAGGAGGGTTCATATTAGCCTGAGGAATGTTTGTGGGTACCAGGAAGGATTTGAGAAGCAGAGGGACCAACCAGTTGGGATGAGGTAGCAGAAGTCCCTTTTTTAATTGGATTGATTTGCCCTCACAGAGTCACAGTTACGGGGGCTCCTCCTTAGCTAGAATCCAGACTCATGCCCCACAGACCCACCTATCTATGTACTGTGTAGACATCCATTCATAACTGAATCATGGGACAGCACTGAAGGTGCATTTTGCCCCATATGCTCTTTCCAATACATTAGACAACACTGAAGCTGTTAAATAAAAACCTGATGATATTTTAACTAACAAGAAGCATATCTGTCTGCCATAGTTGGGTAGATTTAGCACACCTCCTGCTCCCTGTATTTACTTGCACAAAGGACCAAAAGGAGAAGCAACTCAGAGCTTGATTTCTCCCAGTTTCTGGCAATTTTCAGCCTGCTCTTTTGAATCATGAAGTCAATCCGGTGTAATAATTTTTGATTAATGAAAGTTCATCTGATCCCTGCCCCTAGCAGTAGAAATGAACATGAGAATGTTTGGAAATGTAATGGAACAAGTCATAAAAGAACACAAGAACAACATCGATGGATACCACCCATGGTTCAAGCAGATCTGCCCTGGAAGTCCACAAATATTTTTCTCAAGATGAAAAGCACTAGTCACTTTTTGCATGCAACAGCAATCTTTTAGCTATTTATCTTTTTACTTGCAAGTGTGTGCATATTTATACATGAAATATTGAAGTTAATTTTATATATATATAAAATAATATGTGTATATTTTTGGCAGGATGCACTTTTGTATATATATATATATACAAAAGTGCATCCTGCCAAGAATAAAAATGGTTACATTAAAATAGATGAGATATTGTGGTTCAGGATTTAGGAAACTAACCCAGGGCTGGATTGTGCAACTCTTATTCACTTCAGTGAGATTACTTGTGAAAGTTGGTGCTCACCATCATGAATAAAGGCTGAATAAAGGTCCCAATTTAGTAAAGGTCAGATGAGGGATTATCTTGATGTATTAGGACCAGATTCTGATAGCCTTATTCACAAGAAGTAGTGCTTTGCTCTGCACACAGTGCAATTGATTTTAATGGAGTTACTCAGAGGCACTATTTGGAATGAGTAAGGCCCAAGTGCTCAGAATTTGATCCATATGACTCCCAACACTTGTGAGAAATCCCTCCCCAGTGAAACTTGAATAGGAAACTTTTGGATACTGAATGATAGTGTGACCCAACTAAAGTGAAAGGAGATATCCATGAGCTATCTATAATGGAAGCAGCCCTAATATGCTTTGTCAAGCTTCCAGAAAGGGAGAAACTCTGGATACCACCAGACCCAGCACTTAAAAAATATTTTGACTCATTCAGATGTATTCATCCTAGGTTACTCTTGGATCTACTATTTTGGTTTACTTCCAGTTTCCAATATTATAAATAGCAGCACAGATGGCAGGCTAAATTCAGACCTATGTAAGCAGGAGCTGCACCCATTTACATCAGGTCTGATTCTAACCCAGTAAGTTATGAGGAGTTATGGTCCTTGATAATAGGTATTAAGTAGCACTCATCCCCACAAGTGAAACTGGTAAGCTTTGCAGAGATTATATAAATGTGTATCACATTGAGTGCTAGACCATTCTGTTTGCATGCCGCCCATAGTAAGGGGTGGTGCATAGGGACACCAGTTACCAAGGAATCCCCTGTTGTAGCTGGGGGGAGGGGGATAAGAAGGAGAAGGTATGGGGAAATTATTTGCTACACTCTTTTATGGGGTGCAGCATACTTCCTCTCTGTGCCATCAGCAAGTTCCAATGGCTATGGTGTACAAGGAGGGGACCTGTGAACCCACCTACTTGTTCCTCGTGGGATGGGACAAAAGTATCTGTAATACTTCCCCACGCCCCCCATGGGTTTGTCCAGACTAGAGTTTGATGTCCTGTTTTAACTCTAGTTAATTTGTTGTTAATTAAGGTGAGTTGACTTACATGATTGCAAATACTAATCTAGATACTCCACAAATGTTTGATCCAGGACACAAGCTCCAGTCCAGACATACCATATCTGACCACATAAGGGCTCAATACAATATAGCTATTAAGTAGTTCCAGCACACTAACGATGTTAAACAACAAATTGTAGCTACTTTGATATTTAATGATACGGGGTATGTCATGTTTGCTTTCCCAAAAATCAAGTGAAATTATCAAGGTTAATTCTCGGCGCAGTTCCCTCAATGAGTATAAAGTTTGGTTTGCATTTCAAGATAATAGCAGCACATAGTCTTCAATTCAGATTGATTTAATTTAATCTTACATGTTGACAGTTATTTTGACATTGCATTTGTTCCAAATATTTGGGGAGTTATCTTTGACTCATTTTGAAGAAGCCTTGAGAAAGGTCACTAGTCATGGCTAAAACATTAGTTTACTGAAGGATATCAAAATAAAAGTGTTTAAATTAAACTAGTATGGATTATTGAAGCCAGTGCTTGTGACACAGAAGCTCATTAGCCAAGTGTCCCCTGTTCTTTGAAAACAACTCTCACCTCAGACCTGACAAACTCACTACACTGTATCTTGCATGATATTTATCCATAAAGAGTAACATGGAAGGTATCTACAGAAAACTTGTAACTTGTCAAGATTCATAATTATCATGAGATGTATGTATGGTTAATATTTAAGGAAAATATATTTATATTGAATGTATGTTTTATGGATTTGGGAGTAAAAGTTAGTCAACAGGAGAGAATTACTCCTGGGGGAATTGTATGCCACTGTCTGCTTGCAGAATTCGTGTCCCCTGCAGATTTCTTTGCTTCCCTGCAGAAAATGACAGGGAAGAAAAGGGAAGCCACAAAGTTTTGGGCACCCGGAGGAGCTAGTGGAGAGGTAAATCACCACAGTGGAGGGGGTGGCATGGGGGGGGGATGGCTCCCCGGCTGGCCTCAGCTGCTGGTTCTGGCTGGGTTGGGGAGGACAGGACCTCCTCTTCCCCTGCAAGGAGAAGCCAGGGCTGGGGCTGGGCAGACCCATGCCCAGAAAACTCCCCCAGCTGTAGGAAGCTCCCCACCCAACTCCACTTCCTGGCACCATCTCTCCTCAACTGCAGGGGGAGGGGTCACTGTAGAGGGAGCTGCTCCCTGTCCATCCAACCCCTGTGCATCTGGACCCCCCCATACCCAGAACTCCCTGCTAAGCCTCACCCGCCCACACCTGAACCCCCACCCTGCCGAGCCTCATCTTCTGCATCCGGAGTCCCCCTGTACCCCGACCTTCCCACAGAGACCCATCCTGTCTGCATCTGGACCCCCACCCTACACCCAAGACCACCTCCTGCTGAGCGCCCCGCACTCAAACCCCATCACCAATGAGCCAGATCCCCTCTGCACTTGGACCACCCCGATGAGCCCCCTGCACCTGGATCCCCATCCCAGTGAGCCCCAACCAGTTCACCCAACCCCCCACCCCACCAAGTCCCACTCCCCCAAGCACCTTCACCTGGACCCCCCTGCAAAGTCTCATTCCCCTTGCACCCAAAACCCTGCAACAAGCCCCTGTGCATCCAGATCCCACCTTACTCCCCACTGATCTACCCACATCCAGATTGCCCTATACAGAATCCTCTCACCCCACACTAAGCCCCTCCAAACTTGGATCCTGCTGGGCTGAGCTTGCCTGCTACATATCTGACCCAGGGCCAGCTGTGTGTTCAAGACTCTGTCCCTCTTGCTTGCTATCTTGGAGTGCCTGGCATGGAGGGGCAGGGCCCTGGGGTGTTTCTGGGCAGGTCCAAGGCTGCATGGTGATCGCCCATCTCCATGCAGCCAGTGGCCTGTGCTCCCCACTGCCATGCTGGATCCTCCAAATTTATTTATTGACAAAATATGCAGAATTTTAAAATATCATGAGCAGATTTTTTTGGGCGCAGAATTCCCATAGGAATAGATAATACATCTCAGTGATGGCCTATTCAAGTAGGATGGAGTTGTCACCCTGCCATGGTTAGCCAGTGATGTAATGCAAGGCTCAATTGTCTAGCCTTGCTCCATCCGAAGACTATCAGAGACCACTGCAAACAATTGAAACAACTGGGAGGTAAAAAAAGGAACATTGCAACAGACAGAGGTTTCCTCTGTCTATGAATAGAGACAAAAGACTGTTTCAGTGTAACACAGGATGGGGAGAGGCACTCTGTGTCCATTTACTGAAGAAACAACTTGTGTGGGGGGGGGTGGGGGGGGGGGTTTCATGAAAGTTTGGATCCTGGTTCATGTAAAGTCAGCTGGCCTTGCAATATTCTGAACAGTCATCGGTGCTTATTGCAGTATTTTATATTACTTGAGAGGGCTGTGGTACTGAACTTACCTGTATTAGACACAGAAGTCTCAAAGTCATGTCTCCCTTTCTGTCACCTCTCCCTGCTCAAAAAAAGTGTATAAAACAGGAAAGAAATTTGCTGTGGTCACAGTCAGTTTCTCCTGTCCCCAAAACTGCAACACAACAAAGGAAGTGGAGGCTATCTAGAGAAAAATTGGCAGAGAGTTGAATCTTGAGTTGATATGATGCAATAGGTATATTTTGAAGGTAATTTTTTTTAGGATTAATGGTCATTTCCCATTTATTCTTTGTAATTTAAAGTTTCACTTTCAGCAGTGGCTGAAGAGTAATATTCTCCTTCAGAATAACTCAAAGAATTTCCTTATTTCAAAATAGTTGCCATCTCCCATGACTGCTAATGGAACTAAGACCACAAGCTACCCTCAGTTAAGATGATCTCCTCAAAATGGCCACCACCTTCATTGTTCACAGTAGGATTGATGCCACAAGCTGCTCTCCTCCTTGAGAGTATACAGGGCCACCATCTTCCTTGAGGGCAGGTTTGCTTCACTGCAGAGGCTGTATTTGCTAAGGAAAATCTGTGGTCTCAGTCATCAGCGATGGAATAGGAGAGGCCAGGGGCCATGACCCTCCTACCTTTTGAAAGTGGATGGACCTGGCCCCTCCACCTGTCCTCTTTCCCCCGAGCTGGGTCAGGGTAAGAGCCGTGCAGCCAGGCAGCTGTGGGGAGCCACAAACCCTCTACTTGCTCTGGGTGGGGGGCCCACAGGGTAGGGACATGGGCTGAGGGCTGCTCTCGGCCCCCTCAACGTGGGCAGGTGGAGGGTCCATGGCTCCCAGCCTGCTCTGGCTTCCGGCTTGGCCAGGGGCAGGGCCTTGAGCAGAGGGGATGGGGCCCCTGGACACCCCACTTTTGGGAAGGCTCCACCGGGGCTGATCTCAGTCTCAGTGAGAGAAATGGGAAATAGTGGCCATTTTTTAAAAAAAGGACAAAGCTTTGAGAGTTTCTCTGAAGGAGATTTTATGTGCCAACTTCTGTTGAGGGAGAAACTTTTTGTTATTAAGAATAAGGGGCATCAACTCAAGGTTAGGTATGGAGGTGTAACTTGCCTGTTGCAATAGTAAATGAAGAATGAATGTAGGATGAGTGGAGTGGCTGCCTCCCTTAACTGTTCGTTTACAGATGTACATCCTGGGTGTTGTTGGAGATCGAAGAATTATTCTGTGGCAATTATAATAACCAGAAAATGTATTAGGTAGACTCCATTGATAAGACACTTCAGTATTAACTATTTTCTAGTTAGTTTTGTATGTATATATATACAAAACTATTATACATGCCAAGATTTTTGAGACATGACTAGTGATTGGGATGTCTTAGGGTTGGGGTACCTAACTGGAGACACCTTAAAAAGGCCAATTTTTCAGAAAGTGCTGAGCACCTATATCATCTATATCTATATGTATGATATAAAAATTATTTGACCATGTTGAGCATACCTCTTTGTTGGTTATCTGTGTAATATTATTGCAGTGATCCCTGCTTTTCTTCCCCCATGTCCATTCTTCCGTGTTGTCACATCAAGTGTGAAATTAGATTATAAGCTTTTTAGGGCAAGGGATATGTGAAAAATTTCTATACTGTGAGGCACTGAGTATACTTTTGGGTGTTGTAAAATAATGCTTAAATTCATATGCAAAAATACCCAGACTCCTCATATGATCACATGGGCCAAAAGTTATGGTTGTTGGGGGAACCATAACTATATATTTCCTTACTTTGTGCAAAGTCTTGGGCATAATTTTGCATTAACGTAGATTTTTCATTTAAGAGCAATATTGGCAATTGGCAAGCATGAGGCCTAGGCACCACAAAACCCTCAGAGTCCAGGGCAAGTAGAACATAACTGTGGCATAAGCCTTGTGCTGTCACTCTGCTCAGGTGTGAAGTTCACTCATTGAGCCTAGTATGTAAAAAAAAGTTCAACTCTTCCAAATGAGCTAGAGGGACTCATTCACAAGGGACCAAATCTCTGGCAAACTTCTTGCTGCAACTCTAGTTCAGACCGCGCATTTTAATAAATAAGATATTGCAGTCTAAGTCCTTCTTGCTGTTGTAACTCCATGTACTATACAGACCCTGTGTTTCAATAAATGCAAAGGAGTCTTTGTCCAAGTTTCTGGAAAAATATCCAAGATTGCCTGAGTTATGTGGGGGCAAAGGGACGCAACAGTGACATCTGGAGAGCTAGCACTGTCACTATCAGCAGCACAAATGTGTTTGTGCCATCATTTATAAGCTTAATTCAGCTAAGGATAGAATAGAGCTTTTGACAAATGCTGTACTACAATTGCAAGTCTGTTGGTCAAAGAGAACACTGTTTATTGAACT
Source organism: Emys orbicularis (assembly GCF_028017835.1). Classification (NCBI taxonomy): domain Eukaryota; kingdom Metazoa; phylum Chordata; order Testudines; family Emydidae; genus Emys; species Emys orbicularis. Next base: position 65,953,922 of record NC_088684.1, read on the forward strand.
GAGAACTCAGAGACCAGCTTTGGTTATCTATGGACTACGCTGCTACAGTAATTTAACACAGAAGCAAGGAACACTATCAGATTATAGTAAGTAATATCTACATCATATTGATTGCTTTTCTAAATAGTGTGTTTTGGAATCCTTTAGGACAAGAGGAGATATACGTATAAAGTAATAAATAAAATACTGAAGTGACCTGATCACTACTTGGGATGTAAGGGAACACAATACTTTCATTTATGTTTCTTGGCAATCTTGTCATTCCGGTCCAGAATGTGATGTCATGGTATCCAGTATAGCCATAACAACAACATAAGGGATAAAATGAAAGATAATGATTAGTGATATGTAACTGATTATTTTTTCAACCTGCTAATCTAGTGTTGGAGTGATAGGCAAAGGTCTCCTGGGAAAACAGAGAAGAGGATATGGGGTGTGGTGCCAAAGGTGTTTTCCAATATTTTAGGGCTAAACTATGGAAGAGGGGGTACAATTCTACAAAAATGGAAAGATTGATTGGTGTTTAAAGTAATTTTTAGTAGAGAACTTAGCGCATCTGAAATTTAGTGCATTATTACAGGGGAAAAAAGGGAAGGTCAAAGCCTCAACTCTTGTAAATCAGAAGATCACCATTGAATTAATTAGAGCTGTGAAGCCAACTTATTCCTGATGAGGTTCTGGCCCTCTTTGATTAACTTGACATTTAGTAAGACTTCTCAGATAGATGTGGTGAGATCCAGAAGCGTTCTGGGGATTGTGGTCAGATTAATATCTGAGAGTTTGTTTACACAGAGAGTTGCACTCATTTAACTTAAAGTGTTAATTTAAATAGATTTAGCTAAACCCAGTGTAGATTGAAACATTTGTTCCTCAGAGCCTTGTCTCTAACTATGCTCTCAAACTACGGTTCTCCTACTGTCAAACTCAAGGCCAGTATTTTTCCCAGCATTAAGGGTACAGAGTTTCCCTCTATATGAATCCCGTTTCTTTGTGTGGACAGGGTGGTCAGTTGTCTTCACAGACATGCCCTCCTGTTCCAGCCTTTTGGAATCTCTTCCATAGGGCTGGAAAGTCTGTGGCTAGTCAAGGACTATACAGAGTAGCATGTGTGAGTGACATCCTTCTTCCAAATGCTGAAGAAGAGCAGGCAAAAGTAATGTACCTTGTGGCTGCTTTCTCTCTTCTATAGAGAGTCTTTGACAATACCTCACATTTGTGGGGATATTGGACTGGCATGGAAGCCCAGGGACTACCTGAATGGCAGGTTCTGTGCACAGTTACAAGCCATTCCACTGGGGAGCAACCATGACAGAACACCCCAAGGAATTGCCACTAGGGGATCCATATGCCCCCCATTCATGTACACACCATGCACTCTCCCAGAGATATTTCCATGGAAGAGGTGATCCGGGCTTGGGTCTGGAAAAGTGAAAGTGCTTTTCCTTTGTAGCCCAACAGTCTGGACTTATTATACATTTCCTGGGGCAATTGAGTCTGCTCTGACTATCTTTCCTCAAGAAAGCTTCTAGAATCTGCTTCCTATGAGTTTCATTGTCAGCAGACACACTGATAGCATAACATTCTATAGCTCTTTATCATTAACCTTTGCATCCTCTGTATGGGAAAGATTCTGTATTAAGTTGCTTGCCTTCCACTATTCATACAACATGAAATGTAGTGCAGTGCTGCTAGTGGCGTTGTTCTAATAAGACAGTGATGAATCCTTTAGTGTTGTAGAATGAAAGCTGAAAGTGTCACTTTCTAGAACATAGTGTGGAAACCTTCAGTGTGGTAGGCGTAAAGATCAGATGAAAACACCAAGTCAAACACACAAATAATCAGTCCACGTGCCTCCCACAATTTAGGACATTTTAACAGAGTATAATCCTTGCCAGCAAACAAATTCAGATAGTGAAAGACCTTTCAGAATTTTTGTAATTACTCAATGGTCAGCTCATAAAGGAACATTTTCTTACATATGTACATGGAAAAAAAGGGACAGCCGCTATTTAAAGTGCTGTGTGTGTCCATCATCCATAATCTTTAGGGGAAAAAAAACCCCCTGAATTTGGAATCACAATCCAATCCCAAGGGAAGCTTATTTATGTCCAATATGACCCTAATTATAATGATAATATAATGAAGCAATGTTCCCTCCCTTCCTGTAGCTGCACAGTAGCAATCTGCTGAAAATTGCTTTCAGCTGTAAATGTATAAATAAGTGTTTTGGAGCTGCAAGTTGTACTTCTGCTATAGCATGCTTTTTTTTTTGGTGGTGGGGGTGGGTGGTTTTAAGAACAGCAGCAAAGACAAGGGAAATCCCCCATTATCAAAAGGGTAGCAAAGTAGTCTGAGGTCAAAGCCAAATGCCAGTTCAGTTTTAAATGAATGCAAAGGAAAGTACACTAGCCTTAATAATAGTTTACCCACAGCTTTATACCAATGTAAGTGACTATTTAAAACAATTTAGCATACTATAGCTGGAGCATTAGCAACAAACATGGTTAAGGATGTCTAAGCATTTCCATTCTAACCCACTATTTCCAGTGGCTCACTGTTTTCTGACACTTTCACTTACCGCACGGAAATTTTCCAGGCTCAGTCTCTACGCAAGGGTCATAGCTATTTGTACAGACTGAGAAAGACAATTCAATCTTCTTTGACAACAAGGAAAGTGGAAAAAATATTTTCCTCCCATAATAAAAAATATTTGTAACAGTCCTAGTGCCAAAGCATTTGGGGGCAAGGAAGCTGAAATTTGGCAGGGAAATAGCTATTTAGTGTGCTGCCAAAAATCATTTTGATTCAGTCAGTTTGAATTGTTAGGAGTGTTGAAAATTTGGTATTATTTCCTAGGAAGATTTGAAAACTAGAGTTTGCACATGTGCAGGAGTCTTTATTTCTAAAACAGTACTTTTTTACTACCTCCCTATAAATCAAGCTGCCCACCACTGGTCCACCAGTGCCAAGAGAGTTCCCAGCCACCTGTACCTGGGTTAGGAAGTGTGGGGTTGATTTTTACTGTCTGTAACCATTATGCCTAGGTTATTTGCACCTCTTAATTTCTGGCAGGCAGTTCTAGTAAGGGAATCCTTTTACCTGAAGCGTGTGAGTGCTTATTGGAACCCACAAAAGGGTAGAGCCTGTACAACCCAGTCTTACATCAAATCTCAGGCTACTCAGAGTATACTACCAGACAACCAGAGGGGACTGCTGTCCCACAACACTCACAGTAACATCCAGAACAGGGGTCAGTTACAGTATTTACCCAAACACCATCTTAAAACAAAGTGAACGCTTACAGTTATGGTTCCTTGATGAGGCCCAGACCTTCCTTAGCCCAGTCACCATTGGCTGTTAAGCCATTTTCCAAAGGTCCTGCCACAGGCTTGTACTTCCTCTTATAAGCGCCAGGAGGCTTAGACTTTCCAGCTACTTAACTCTTGCCTTCCCTTTCTGGAGCTCCAGGTCTTTGAGCCCATCACACTCCCAACATTATAAAAAAGAGAGAAGTGCACTGTGCACTTGACAAAGCCCTGGCTGGGATGATTTAGTTGGGGATTGGTCCTGCTTTGAGCAGGGGGTTGGACTAGATGACCTCCTGAGGTCCCTTCCAACCCTGATATTCTATGATTCTGTGATTCATATGTCATGTAGATAATTTAGGCTCCTAATAAAGAGACTACTGAGCTTGTAGTGAGTGCTGCCTCATTCAGTGCAATAGGACTTGGGTGCTAAGGGAGCTCAGCAACTTTGAAAGAAAGCAGCTACAAAACTCTGCAAGCTGTATAGATCTGCATTTTTCTTCTTTCACCCAAGGAAATTAAATGCAATAAACTAGTGTTAATTTAATATTGAGATTGAGACACCAAGCACTCAAAAGTCACAGAATTCCAGTAGTTAATGTTTCTCCCACAATAACAACTCAGCCCTAGTAAGGGATGGTACTTCCCATGAGCACCTGTAATTTTTGCCAGAGCTCCCCATGAGACAGCTTGCAACCATATCAACCCCTACTGGGGTCTGTCCTATCTGGCATGACCTGGCCTTAGGGTTGCCAATGCTCCAGGATTGGCCTGCAGTCTCCAGGAATTAAAGATTAATTTTTAATTAAAGATTATGTCATGTGATGAAATCTCCAGGAATACATCCAACCAAAATTAGTAATCTTACCTGGCCTGTAAGGAATAACTTCTGTACTGGACTATGGCTGCAGGTACTATCCTCTTTCCTGGTTGGAATAGGAACCAGGAAAGTCTGATGTTTTGGAAGGGAGTGTGATCAAGTGACTAGAGTACAGGAATAGAATCTGGTAATGCCTGAATTCTATTCCCTGCTTTGCCTCTGATTCGTTGTGTTTCCCAGGTAAATCTCAACCTCCTAGAGTGTCAGTTTCCATTTTTAAGCAATAGGGACAATGATACCGATTTACGTGGGTATATGGAAGATTAGCTAATATTTGTATAATGCTTTAAACATATGAAGCTCTAGAGAAGTGCTAAGAATTATTTGAGTTCCCCTCCCAACACACACGCTTGAAGTAATTTTATAGCTGACATGAAAGGCATTTTTGTTCACAAAATTGTGAACTTGAAACATATTCCAAGCACATGCTAAAAGTGAGACGATTTCAGATAATCCTTGGCTATTTTTCTATTGTCTTTAAATGTTTTTAGCCTGTTCTTCTTTGCTACAATTGCTCCTCTGCCCCAAGGACAGGGTACCGAGGGATCTATATTCTAACATTTTCTGTTGAATGTGTGTATGAAACCATCAGGAAGGTTAGTGAAGGAACATGGGGTGCCATACTGTATATACAGGATGGTGACACCAAGCTCCACAACTCCATCACAACCGATATGCCTGATGCAGGGGAACAAATAGCCCAGTGTCTGTGAGACTGCATGCTGGATAGGAGCAAATTGAGTGTGACTAAACCCAGATCAAATTGTGATAAGTCTTGGTGGGTTGGTGGAAGCTGCTGATAAAAGATTATATTGAGATCTCCTTCAACTGCAGGAGTGTAGCCAATGTTGGAAACACAAGTTCTCAGTTTAGTATTATTAGATTATGTATGAGGAGGTTCAGATAGTCTGTTAGCACAAGTATACAGTTTAATTTGAACCTGTTCAGAATATTGAGACCTTTTCTCTCTGCCACAGTAATCCTTACCTTTGGGACCTCAATATTGGATGACTAACACACTCTGGGTGTGGCTGCACCTAGAGACCACTCTGAAACCAAAGGTAGTTCAACATGCAATCACACAACTATTAAGTGGTGTGTCATACAGGGATAAGAACACATTACACTAGTGCTCGGGATCTGCATTGGATGTGAATAAATATCTAGGTGCAATTCTTCATGTTATTAATTTTGACTAGGTCCCCAGACATTAAGGGGGGCTTAAGTTACCTGAGGGAACACTTCTCTTCTTGTGCAATACTACCACAATTGTGATCAACAGAGGCACTTGAGTAGGATCCCCACCCATTTTAATGAGGGGAGGCTGCTTGCAGGGTGATCTCCATGAAGGTGCCTTATATTTGTTAATTTCTCCCAGAGACTACCTCTCTTCCCAGACATCTAATTTTGATCTAAAGACTTCAAGTGATGCAGAATCCACCACATGCCTTGGTAAATTGCTCCATTTATTAACCCTTACTGTAATGGGCTGGTGGGCTTGTTTTATTATTGAGATATGAGCAAATATACATGTATATATACTGTCTAAAATTGTATAGTACTTGTAGTATTTGTGCATAGATTTTAGTATTTGTGAAACACCTAGGAATTTCAAATAGATTCTAGAAAAAAACCAAACTAACTAAAGACCTGCCAGACAATCAACCTCTGGGTGAATAAAGTAGCTTGGAGCAGTGTTTCTTTAAGTTGTACTGTGGATAGACTGTAGTTTTTGGTAAGTTGTTTATTAAAAGTTGTCTTAGGCTTTTATGTTTTTGAAACAAAATATAATTCTGCTTTCATAAACATTATGTACAGAAATGCATTTTTATTTTGGTAATATTTGTAATATTGCAAAAATACTTAAAATATTATATGAATGAAAAACATAACTATTATGGGCCTTGCATTGCTCAGAAATACAACTTATCTCATATAATGAATTATGAATCAATTACACAGAATTAAAAATTAGTCCACTAGGTGGAGACCTTGCATCAAGTATGTACCTAAATTGTTAATACTAGGGAAAATCATAGTTACCATTACACAAAGAATTTTTTTAGTAAATAAATCATGTTTGTGTCAATGTCTCTCTTCAATTCTGATCTCAAGGACAACTTTTAATTTCTTCTGTAAAATTTCAGTGAGCTCTTGGAAATATACATTAATTTATAAATAAATTATAAATACTTTCAGGTTAATAAAACAGTCAATTTATATTCCCTGACAAAAACACAACAGTTAAAGGAGATGATTTTTGTCATTTTCAAACTTGCTGTGAAATTGTTCACTCAAGACATTTTTATTGGCTGTCCAGTTAAGTCTAATGAGCTGGTTCACTGTGCAAAGGCAAAGTAAGTGAAAAATGTGTGCCAAGGGAGGAATATTTATTTCAGCAAAACAGCATGTAACTGGATCCCAGTTAACAGAAAATCCAAGTATAGTGATATTTAGTTATTCTCCCTCGCTCTGCAAATCTGGTCAGCTGATATACAAGAGCTGCACCAAACTCTAAGTAAAGGTAAGGCTCATCTGTGCAGGAGACAACTTTCTTGAGGGCTGGTTCAAGACTATGGAAGGAACTTCCCCAGGAATTAAGGACCATTACAAACCTCGCCACTTTCCAAGTGAAAGATGGATTTGGCCTTTGATATTGCTTTCTCTTACATAAACACATAACTTATATTAAAAAACAAATAAAAAATCCCTCCAAAAATAAATAAAGCCACACAAAAACTAGACACTTCACTTCACATACTTCTTCCCCTGGGAAGAGGATGAGAGAACAAACAACATGTGACAGATGTTAGTCATGTTGCTTAATGCACTACTGGAAGGTGCTCAGATACTATGCTGATGAACACAGTCTAAGAACCTGTGTAGAATGCAATAAACTCTGGGCTTGGGACCCACAGCATGAGCTTTTCAAAACTGTTCAGCCAGAAATCTGGTGATTAGACGTTTCATCTCCCCCTATGTAGTGGAGGATATGGAAACCGTCAGCAAAACAGGCTTGTCCTTATTTTCATACCCATTTACCCCCAAAATACCCAATTCTCATATTTCATCTGGCCTGCTAAATACCCACAACAGTTTCTGATGTAAAAAAAAAAAAGTTTAAACACACACATGGAATAAATTTGTGTAATGCTTGCAATATTCATATCTCCATTTAATGATCTGCCTCCATATTCTTTATCAGAGGGGTAGCTGTGTTAGTCTGTATCCACAAAAACAACAAGGAGTCTGGTGGCACCTTAAAGACTAACAGATTTATTTGGGCATAAATAAATCTGCCCAAATAAATCTGTAGTCTTTAAGGTGCCACCGGACTCTTCATTGTCTCCATATTCTTTATATTTCTAGGTTATATAGTAAGGCATCCAGCAAATGAAGGGAAGTCTAACACTTGAGCAGGGTATATCTTGAGCAGTCTAACTACCAGTCTTGCTCTGTGTGTGTGCCTGCAGAGCCTAAGAAAGGAGCAGCGTTACCTTGGATATATTAAAGATCTGTGGCTGTATTACCGTTACAAATTTACAGTGTTGATTCCATATAGACAAAAGTGGACAAGGAAATTAGGACAAGGTAGTAGCTTAATTAAGTGATTCAGATTAATTTGTCTGCCAGTTTCCATATGAACTATTTTTTGATCTCTAAAATTTACAAGGTTGGCTCAGTTTGTTTCATTATAGCTTTCTTGGCCTGTAGCAACACCACCTTGGACTATGATCCTGTCAGATCATATGCAGGGTTAGGCTTGGTCAGTATTTGAGCGTGAGACCGCTGAGGAAAGGCCAGGTGTGGCAAAAAGTGGTGGTGATTCAGCAGGTAATACTTTTTGTCTTAATTAGCACAGAATTAATGCATCAGCATGATGGTAAAGGACACATTGCTGTGGAGGTGCTGCTTTCACGTGAGATATAAAAACAAGGTTCTAAGTACCTGAGGTCATTACAGATTCTATTACACTCTAGAGTCTTGGTCAAATTCCAGTTTAGATAATTATTTTCACCTAGACTTCCTTACTTCATCCCACAATGCAGGGTCTCAAATTTCAGTGAATGCCCTGTACGTAAGTGTCTTCGGCACTCAATGCTCTCTCTGTCACATATCCAATGGGTAACTCTGCCTGTGATAACTGGAAGTCCATTACAAGCATATAATGCCCAGCATCTCCTGACAGGTGATATCAGAATGGATATTTAGCACACATAGAAAGCTTATCTTAAGTTTACTCTTTCGCCAATGTTCAGCTATTAGCATGGTGTATTTCTCAGTTATCCATTCTTCCAAGTTTGTGACCAGATTACACAGTAAATTATCTTTCCCTGCCAGCCATTACAATAACATGTTTACTTTCCAGTGGCAGGGTACAAGTCAAGATCAATATTTTAAAAAGTTAAAGTCTAGTTTTATCTGATCGTCTTCTGACTGTACCAAAACAGGGAGCATGGAACACGGGGAGAAATATTCATCATGGCAATGTCTGTCAGTGTCATTTGGTCAGCTGACTCAGCAAAGATAACTCTTAAGGCTCCAAACTGAGAACAGGTAATTTTTGAGAAACTATTCATCATAACTGTTTGTACTCATTTCCCTGTTTTCCCCTCCAAGTATGTCAGGCAAGAATGAAACGTTTGCTTTTAAAAAGCAATTGCAGTTAGGAAAAGGTACATTGTGTATGTCTGGGGGAGTTTGCCCCTCAAGAAAGGATTTTAGAGAATTCAGTGTTAGAGACAATCTGTGCATTCTAAGCAACATTATAATCATGCAGTTCCCCATCTGTAAAATGTAATATTTCCCTTCCTCACAGAGGTGTTTCTGGATAAAGACACTAAAAATTGTGAAATGGTTTGAGATCTACTGATGAAAAGTGCTAAGAGCTAGGTATTATTCTTTTCTCATTATATGGCAAAGACAGTAAGGTCAATTAACATTACGGCATTGAGTCCTAGCATCAGTCCTCCTGTTCCCCTTCTGTCTTTAATTATTGTTCCTTTTCCTCCAAGGATAACTGGGATGCAAGAATGGATGAAAGAGTAGAGGAGAAATGGAGAAGATAAATTTCACAAAGGAAAGAGATGGTACAGAGGGAGAGCATGGAAATCACGGTAGCCTGCTCTTCTTCTAAGTCGTTTTATGCCGGGACACACAGATGAGCCAGCAAGTTTTTATATGAGTTTGTAACCATGGCTTACTTGGTCTATCTGCCTCAGTTTCCCTCTTCTTGATAGAGTAGTTTGTCTCTTTGGCCAAACTAAAACAATTTCACTTTCTTAGGTAAATGAAAGTCCAAATGCAAATATCACAAATCCCAACCATCACCCCTTGGTTCAGGAGGCAGTGAAACTCCTTTGACCTTCTTGGGCCACAGCCCTCTGTATGTGACCTCTCCTGTCACCCCTTGCATGAGGGGTGCCCTGTTTTGCTGTCAGGGGTCCACAAAGTCCTCTTCTTTAGGTGCAACTGTAACAGCTCACCACTTTCTGGTGGCAGCTGAGGTGTAGGGGAGTGCGATATGGAGTTCAGTGGGATGGGCAGCCTAGTGATTAGCACATCCAACAACTTCTAGCCCCTTGTCTCTCTGTCCAGGCAGTAGAAGCACCTGTTCCTGACCTTAAGCTAGGCATCTTTGGCTTTCCACCTACATCTGGGTCTAGGCCCTTAAGGAGTTTGGTAGGGGGACCTGGGCCTTCCATCTCCACCTGGTCCCAGCTCAGGGCCCCGTTGGAAGCAACACCAGCAGGGTCCTCCCTGCAGTGAGTCTAAGTTGCTTCCCTGGGCTACTTCCTACCAATAGATCCCTTCAGTTTGGGGCATAGTCCTTATAGTCCAAAAGTACAGTATAGTACAACCAAAAGAGTCCAAAGGCGCAAGGCCCTACCTGACCTTGGAGTTCTCAAAGGGGATGGTGGTTAGAGAAAGCTCTGCCTGTGGGGATTTCCTGCTCTGTGGTCCCTGTTCATGATCACTCTTCTGTCTGACTTCCTGGAGAAGGATTACTCTTTCCTGCAGCCTGTCCACCACCCTTTCTTTGGAATTCTTAGCTCCTTTTAACCTGCTCCTCTGCGGTTAGAGTGTGCTTAACAGGTTTGGGGATAGGATTACCACCTTTGAAATACAAAAAAACTGGCACCCCCCTCCCCAGCAAGGCAAGCCTGCTGCAACCCCAACCCACAACCACAAGGCAACTCCGCAACCCTCCACCCTTCAACAGTCACTTATAGAATCTAGAGGGACAACACATATAGATAAGATTGAGAACATCATTTTCTTACCTTGGTTGTGTTTCTCCAATCTGCTTTGTTTGTGCCCACCTTCATTGAGATTATTTTTTCCCAAACAGCATTGATTCTATATACCTGGTTCAATCAGTCTTTCAATGCCTCCTCACAACTTTTTGTCCAACAGATTTTTTTGGGTGCTGAATCCTTCACTAGGTTGACCCAAGGGATGGCAATGGTAGCAAAGTTTGGGATGAATCGCTGATAGTGTCCCACCAATCCCAAGAAATGGCAAACTTGCTTCTTGGTGGAGGAGACAGGGCAGTCTGCTAGGGCTTGGACTTTGCCCACCAGGAGTTGTAACTGTCTTCCTCCCACTGTATACCCCAGGTAAGTGACTTCTTGGTCAGCTAGACAGCACATGGTTGTGTTGGCCATTAGTCCTGTCTCCTTCAGAATTTGTAATATCGCTGAATAGTGCCTTATATGGTCAGCCCACCCTTCATTGTATAAGATGCTGTCATTGATGTAGGCATCAGCGTATGCCCCATGCAGCCATAGCATTCTATCCATCAGCCACTGAAAGGTGGCAGCGGCCCTGTGGAGCCTGAAGGATGTGGTCTTGAACTGATACAACCCAAATGGGGGTGAAGAAGGCAGTCTTCTCTTTAGGCTCGGGTGTCAAAGGAATCTGCCAATACCCCCTTGTTAGGCCGAGATATATACTTGGCTGCCCCCAGTTTTTCTAATAGTTCATCAACCCTTGGCATGGAGTATGCATTGAATTTTGATATTGCGTTCACCTTGCAGAAGTCAACGCAGAACAGTGTTTGGGCATGAGCACAATGGGGCTTTTCCATTTGCTGTGCAACTCTTCCATGACCCCTAGATCTACTATGGCCCAGAGCTCCTGGTGCACTGTCTCCCACAGCTTCTTTGGAAGGAGACAGACCCTTGCACAACTTTCTTCTGGGTTCAGTGTCATTATGGTGGGATACCATATGTGTTTGCTTGGGCAACACCAAGAATACCTCTGGGAATGAGGCAACCAGCCAACAAACTTATTGTACTTGGTTGGTCCACAGATGTCTCCCTACTGGAGCAAGGGTAGGATCTTGGAGCCTGTAGGCCAAGTTCGGGGTTGGGGAGGAGGGGCATGTGGTGATGAGGAAAACTTCATGGCCTTTCCGTGCCTTCAACAGGTTGGTGTGATACACTTGGTTCACTTGTTCCTCCCAGTTGTTGGGACATATCGTCACCTTCCCCCACTCATCTCACCACCTCGAAGGAGCCCTGCCATTGGGCCAATAGCTTTGATTCTGATGTTGGCATCAGGAGCAACACTCAGTTCCCTGGCTGGAACTTGTGTAGATGGGCTCCCTTGTTACAGGTCTGCTCTTGGCTGTGCTGTGCCCTTTGCAGGTTTTCCCTCCAGGGACTTCAACTTCCCTCAGAACAGGGTAAAGTACCGTACCATTCTGGTTGCTCTGGAGTCCAGTTCCTCCAGTGTGTTGCAGAGAAGGTTTAGAAGTCCCTGGGGCTGCCTCCCATACAATAACTCAAATGGGGAGAAACCAGTGGGTGCTTGGGGCACCTCACAGACAAACAGAAGAGGTGGGAGCAGGGGGTGCCAGTGTTGGGGATCAGTGGCTACAAACTTCTTCAATGTATTCTTCAATGTCTTGTTGAACCACTTACTAATCCATCAGTTTGAGGGTGGTATGCAAATGTTTTCAAAGACTTGACCCTTAGTACATCATGTAATTTCTTCACTAATTGTGAAGTGAAGTTGGTTCCCTGATCTGTTAGCATCTCTTTGGGGATCCTGACCTGGAAAAACACTTTCAGTAGCTCACTAGTGATAGTGGCCACTGTAACTGATCAGAGTGGGTTGGCTTCAGGGCATTGGGTGGCATAATCCAGGATCACCAGTATGTATTTGTACCCAGCTGTGGACTTTTCCAATGGGCCCAAGAGGTCAACACCTATCCTTTCAAAGGGCAGCTGTGAATGGGCAATGGTACCAGTGTGGCCATTGGGACATTTTGGGGATCTGTCCACTAGCACTTGGGGCATAACTTCTGAGTGAATGCCTGGCCAATAGACCGCACAGTCACTCTGTCAAGTGTCTTTTCTCTCCTAAAGTGGCACCTGCGTAGTATTGCTTGGACCGATTGGAGCACCCCCCGCCCCTGAACTTCCTGGGCATGAGCAGCTGCATTCTCACCTCCCCCATCTTGGTGTCCTTCATGGCCTGATATGCCCTTTCCTCAACCAGCTCAAAATGGAGCATTGATTTCAAAAGCTGAGGGTCTAGTGACGTGTTCATAAACCTGGTCCAAAGTCGAGTCACTCCTTTGTTCTTTTACAAAGTCTATCTCGCCAGACAGCAACTCCTTGTTGAGGGGTGGTGGTGGGTCCTTACTGCTCTGGTTAGGCCCAGGCGCATGGTCATTCACCCACAAGAACGGTCCTCCCCAGGTCCTTGACTTTCTCCAGGGCACTCCCCTCATGGCACCCTTCCTTGGCCACTGCAGCCATTTCTGATCTTCTGGGGTCTTTGGCCTTGGCTCTGTCTCTGCTAGGGATGCACCATCCCATCTCTGGACAAGTGGAGTCAGTCATTGACACCCATTCAAATATCTCCTCACATTGAAGAACATGACCTGCCTTTATATTACCATATCTCCATCTTCAGCAGACCCTTTGATAGCAGACAGATACATGATACCTGGAAACTACAAGGCCAGCAATTATCTCGATAGGGGAGGAAATCAGATACAGATCAGAGCAGGGACTTACAACTCTCCTAAAGGCCCAGATCACCCTATGACACAGTTGAATAGACAAGGAAAGTAAGCAAGGCCCAACTTCCTAGGTAGCTGATCAAGAGTTTTACTGCTACTATGAGAAACAAACAAGGACATGCCCACGGACATCAGCCTACCATTACCTCCAGTAGCCTCTACCACAGCATTTTGCTTCATACTTTCCAAATCAGTAATCCTACCTCTTAGCCCCCTACCTACCTCCCATACTTCTTGGGCACTATAGGTCCTGGTTCTATAACACTATAGACTACTTACTCCTCTGAATCTAATTCATGATTGCTTATTAGAAGCTTTCTTATAAAGTATGCTGCAATATTTTTTATTAGTCCATGAAAAAAATAAATGTCCTGATATCTGAAGTGGTTTAATAAGTGTCAAAGCTAAAGGTATCACATGACTGAAGTTTAAGCATTCCTATTTCCCTCACATGCACCACACCAAATATGATGAAATAATTCAGCATTATGCATAATCAGGAAGCAGGTATCTAAAAGTCAAATAATACTTAGTATGATTTGTGGCCCATAGCAGCCACTGCTGGCCATTTGATTTCAGTTAATGCTTTTCTTCCCTTTTGCTGATGCAAGTTGAAAAGTATTGTCAGAGGGCCTCCTATATCATATTAGCTTTTCTGACACTTGCACAGTGCTGAGCTCTTGCATCTCAGGGGTTTTGCGATAGTGAAATACAGTAGCTCTTTCAGCCTTTCTATTCCTCTCCCTGTGAAAAAAACCTCAGTTGCTTTCACAAATGTGTAAAATGCAACATGATGAAATTAGATGGAGGACATAGTGCCATTATCACTGCACTTTAGAAGCCATCTCCATTTTGTTATCAGTCTTCCAAAGATACGCTCAATCAATATTCAGTGCATGGTGAGGCAGCAGTTGAAGCAATGCTTTACTCTGTTGGTGTAATCAGGGTAAGGGTTAATTAGCCCAGGGAGTAAAGGATCCTCCAGCATCCTCAGGTAAAGAGACCCTGTTAATTTCTCTGCAATGTGTTGGGTATAGTTCTATCCCTGTTCTGTCATTCCATGTATAAGCAGAGTTCTTGAAAACTCATGCATCATGAACTTTGCTTTGCTAGCTTGTGTAACTATCGAGGAACCAGCATCTGTGATCCAGTATGGATTGCATTGCAGAGAGCAGACATAAACTTATGCATCATGTGGCAGGCAGAGAATGGTAACTAAGTTATGCCAATTGGTCCTTCAAAACTAAATAAGTGAAACCCAAAGTGCGAAAAAAACTTGGAAACCTAGGGATGAAGAACAGAAACTATCTCGATAACTGGCTACACTGAGTAATTGCTTTCCATGCAGTCTAGTTGTAGCCGTGTTGGTTCCAGGATATTAGAATGACAAGGTGGGTGAGATAATATCTTTTATTGGACCAACTTCTGTTGGTGAGAGAGACAAGCTTTCGAGCCACAGAAGAGCTCTATGTGGCTCAAAAGCTTGTCTCTCTCACCAACAGAAGTTGGTTCAATAAAAGATATTACCTCACCCACCTTGTCTCTCTAATTGCTTTGCATTTAGTTAAGTTAGAAACACAAGATCAAGAGCCAAAATGCCCAAGTCAGATATAGAGTTTTGCTATAATGGAAGAGAAGATGTTTTTGTTCCAATGTGTTAGATCTGTAGGTATAACAAAGAAGAAACTCACTATGAGACTTCTTACTGTCACTGAGCAGTATCTTAAACATCAGCAATATTAAAGCAGAAAAACCTCCCAAATGTATGAAATGTGTGACAGTGAGAGGTGCTAATCTGTTGACATAAGAGGTCACTGTTAAGATTTTGTCTTAGAGTGCAAGTTTGATGAAATTAGAGTACATATTGCGTTTTTGTATCTGCTGGAAGTGGAAGTGAAAGCCATTATGGAGTATTTAGAGTGTGTTGTTAACAATGCTGAAGGCAATGAATGCAGGAGATTTTTACCTTAATTTGTTAGTACAACCATGGTTTCAACCCTCACATTAGTTACTTATCTTGCATAAAAGCTTTGTCAAGTGATCCTCCATCAGCTGTTCAGTTGTGTGCACCTAAGATACACTGGAGTACAGGAAATATTGATTTGCATTCAAAAGAGATTTTACCAGCTTCTTCCAGTGAGTGAAGGAACTTTTCTGGGAGGTCACAAACATTATTTCCCATGGAAAATATTTTAAATGCTCACAGCTTTAGAATGTTATCATAAATAGGGTCGCCACTGCAAAATAAATCTGATATCCTCACATTAGAATTATTTTGGACTACTTCACCAGTAAGGCTAAAGGAGTAGCAAATGGAACAGTTTTATCCTCTATGCATCTAACTCCATCAGCCAAATTTCTTACCAGTGCTCTGTCAGAAAAGGCTCAGGGAGAGAGAACATCCTTTTTGAAGATTTTCTATGTCTGGAGGGAAATCCTGGCCCCATTGCAGTTCATTGCAAAACTGTCATTGACTGATTCATAGTCTAGAAGGGACCATTGTAACAATCTGGTCTGATCTCTTGCAGAACACAATGAATAGATTTTCACCTTGTAATTTAAGCCTGTAACTTCCAGTTGAGCTAGAGCTTATCATTTAGATAGACATTCAATGGCACCAGTATTTCATTTGTGGTTAAAGAGTTACTGCTATTGTGCTTCTCTCTCTTTTGCTTTTAAATGTTGGTTCTGTCCCTTATATACTGGGACTTTCCTTGACAATGGTAAAAAGGAAGCTGTCTAATATATATAACAACAGTTGACTGATAGCAAACTGCTAGGAAATATGCAAAGCACTAGTCAACCCACATACAGTAAAAAACCGTACATGTCCCACTATAAAGTTTTTCATTAAAACTATACAGAAATATTTAACTCCAATTCCAAGTGAATATAAAGAACACAGTTGGTTACCATTATTGACTGGTATCACTCTTGTTATCCGAGATTGTTAGGTGGTATAGTCAATAATTATATATATAGGGATAACATTTTCCAAATAAAAGTTTATTTCAGACTCTTCTTTACAGGCGCAGAATATTATCTGTTTACACAAAATCAGGATAGGCAATTTTCCCCCTCCTTTTGTTCACAAACAGTGAAGACTTCAGATTTGGTTGCCTGACATGAAATTGGTTGTGCCAATATATGTTTTTTGGTCTCATTCCTTTGAGTAAATTAAAATAAAGTATTGTTGTTACTGTGACTGTCTAACAGTACAGTCTCTGCATTCTGCTTATTCTTTGTGTGGATCTTTGTGTAAGAATTTGTCATTTTTATATTGTTTTCTTAGTGTTTATTGTTTATTGTATGTTTAGTTTTCTCCTTGTTTATTATTGAAGTGCCACGCCCATTACCAGACTGGATCTGCAAGTCAGAACAGCGTGTATGTAATTATTTATTTCAAATTCAAGTAAAAACACCTAAATATAATGTGGGTTTTTGTAAAATTGGTTTACATACTGCCTAAATGTTTGTTCCAAGCTAAAAACACCTGTGTTTGTGTTACCCCAGGGATCAGCTTAGGGTAAACTGCAAATGTGTGTAGCCTAGAGCAAATGTTTGGGCATTGTCCAAACTAGTCTTTATAAAAGTGGTAACTGGCAGTCAATTAACTCAAAACAATTGTAATGAGTTGAAATCTACATCTGATCAGACAGAATAGCACTAGTCTAGCCCTTTATTCGAATTGCCTGTAGTTGCTGGTGAGTGCTCACTGTGACCATGTCCATGAATAAGCTTTGTTCCCGCTCCCCTTTCAGCTGAAGAGAATACAGTTGGGTAGAAGTTTATGAAGAATGCATCTACACTTGGGCCATTCATTTGTATCTGCATCAAGTCCAGCACCAAAACCCAAATACATTTACATTCATAATGGAAAACCTGCATTTTATTTCAAAATTTTGACACACGGCCCCAACAAAACATATTTTTTGACCAACTACAAAATTAATTAACATTTGTTGATGATCAAAATATTTTCATCAAAATTTTGAAATATCAACTTTTTCTGAAATTTTAAAAAAGCATTAGCCATTTTTGAAATAGTCACACATTTATTTTCAATTTTCAACCAGTTCTAGTTTTATTATAGAGTCTATTTCCCCAACCATTGCATAACCACCCATTAATGCACACTCACTATTATCCTATCTGTAAAAATGTGTAATTATCTTTTTCTTTAGAATTATTATTTCTTATAATATGGATAAACACTAAATTCCTATTCCATTGCAAAATACCTCCTCTTTCCTCTGATCCAAGCTCCCTTGAAACCATTACCCTGAGGATCTCATGTGAGATTTTTGCCCCACAGCAATACTCATTCCATTCTCTCTGCAGCATTGAACAGGGCTCTCCTGAGGTCAAAAGTGAGAAAAGGGTGTGTCAGAGAGTGTCTCTGCCTTTCTGTAAAGGTCAGATTCTGCTCCTGGGAGGTGGTGTGGGAGTACATGCACGCATGCACTCTTTCCCCCCCCCCCCCCCCCGCCCCGTGGTTGTTATACAGGGCAGCACTGAGACCCAGCATAAAGGTCTAGGCATGATATTGGCTGCACCAAGTTCTTTTCTCTTTATCTGCGAGGTATTAAGTGCCAAATTCTACTCAGATATGCACAGATTGGAGTCTTGTGTGTCTGCCTAAGGGCAGAATTTGGCCCAACATTTGTATGTACGTGTGTGCTCCTGATGTTCATAAATGGGCTCCAGGAACTGTTGTTAAAACCTTGTGCACTGAAATGTTAATTTTGTAATTAAGAATGTTACACAGAAATTCTGGCATCCTGCTTATGTTGCTAAATGTTTCCATTCAGCAAATCTCAAGGTTTATTTTGCATCATAGTTTGGACTAGTTCAAGGATATTTCATCCAACTATGTTGAATTATTACTTGTCTGTCATCTGCTAAGGTCTGCTTGACAGATAAATGGCCAAATCCTGGCAGTGAAGCTATGATTATTTGCTAGTTTACTGCTGTCTCTTTCATATCCAATATGTGTTCCAAAATGGCCCGTAAACATTTTTCATACAACTTTTGGAACAACTTATTTGGGTAATGATGCTTTTTTACATAACACCTTAGAATGCCCAATAGGAAAAAATCTGTAAAAAAAGGATGATTTTCTTACATACATACACACACAGAGACTCCTAACTTTAGCACAGAATATTAGGACAGAATTTAAAACTGCATCTCATGTGCAATTTTATACATATGTATATATTTGTCATCAATCATAATCAAATTTGAACATTACATACTCCATGCATAATGTATAGCAACAGCGATTTACAGCTTGTTTTGGCACAGGCATGCTTGAAAGATATGAATGCAGATTTTGTTTTTCTGTTTTAATAGCTGACAGAATGTTTTGATCCTCATCTGGAACATTGCTGTTAACTAATACATAACTTCCTCCTTGTTCTCAAAGAAGTTTATTTGTATGTAACCCTTCTGCCCCTCAGAGTTGGCAGCAACAAGGGCCGGGTTCAGTATCTAGGGGTTCCATTTCAATAACACAATACAAAACCATCTCGAGCCCCCACCCAGTGACCTGGGACAATTACATACCACCCCCCTGGGCGCCTCTATGAGGCAATACTTCCCCTCTCGCAAGCACAGAGTCTGAGTGTAGCAAAAGCCTTTTAAAAAAGGAGGGAAACAATGCGGCATTATGTTGGGGAAACACCACAAACAGGATTCATAACACAAACCATGAGCAAAAGACCCTCCCCCAAGTAAGTTTGGAAGTGTCCTTTTCCCCTCAGGGTCTTAAGTCCAGCAACCCAACAGTCACCCCACCCACAGTTTCTGACCTTGGTTAGTGCAGCCCCCAGAGTTCAGAAGTTCCTCTGCAGAGTTTACCTCCCTGTCTGGGTGGAAGTGGGGGGAGGTATGGGGGCATCTTACATGCTCCGCTGCTCAGGTTGATGGCCGATTGCCACGCCTCTCCGTGGGGTTCTGCTGCAGTCTTCACCGCCAGCCGCATCTCTCTGCCAGCCGCCCTGCTATCCACTCCACTTGCCACGCCTCTCCGCTATCTGCTCCTCTCCGCTAGCCATCATGCTAGCCACTCTACTCTGCTTGCCACACCTCTCCGCTATCCACACCTCTCCGCTAGCTGCTCACCAACTTGTCTTCAGGCCCCCCCACTTAACACAGCTCTCAGCAATCACAGCTCTTTAGTGACTTCAGCTCTCAGTAATTTTAGAACCCTCAAAAGGGGCCCACATTACCAGTTACAACTACCTGCCCCCAGCCTCTCTCAATTCACTGGGGTTTGGAACCCATGTCCCTTGCCTAGTGAGTGCTACTTAGTTGAAGGCAAGTCCCTCCATCATAAAAGGCCAAGTACAGTTCTACTGTCCTTGATTCACATAACCAGGATAACAACCCTTTATTACTCCTGCCCCAATAACAAAGAGACTGGGGATCCCACAGCAGCCAAAGTGACCATTTGGGCAAGCAGTCCATCATGCTAGGCAGGGTGGGTGTGCCCATGCAAACGAGATCAGCCCCTGAAATCCCTTTCCACAGCTCACCACCAGATGTCAGGGGAGAGCTCATTCTGACTCTGCTTACATTTATAAAGAAAATAAGAATAGTCCAGGAAGTGGGCCCATATACTATTAATTAATTAATACTTTAAATCATCCCACATTTTATCCAGATTAAAGGAAGTTTGGGGAGCTACGACTATACTAATTTAAGGTCTCTAAATGTCATTCCAAAATGTATTAAGTTTGATGGGTCAGTATTATATTAGATAAGACAACAAAAGCCCTAGCAGAACCCCCTACAGCTCAGGGATACTGAGCCAAGGCCACATCTATTCTGTTTTTGGAGAAATACCTTTTTTATTTTGTATTTATTGTATACCTATCAATACATAAACATCACTGCTTTGTGCACATTGGCTGTTTGCAAACATAACTTAGGTGTGCATAGTTATACATGCACCCATCTTTGATAGTATGGCCAAGAAATTCAGGTATATTCATACAAATATAAATAAATGATCATTTAGACTCTAAGATTTTTTGCCTGTTGGGTCACAATGTGATGAAATGGAATGTAAACACTTCTGTTTTCTCAAAATCTTGGGTGTGGCGTGGGATTCAGCAGTGAGTGATCAATGACTCAATGTCTAGTTGGCAGCCGGTATCAAGTGGAATGCTCCAGGGGTCGGTCCTGGGGTTGGTTTTGTTCAACATCTTCATTAATGATCTGCATGATGGGATGGATTGCACCCTCAGCAAGTTCGCAGAAGACACTAAGCTGGGGGGAGAGGTAGCTACGCTGGAGGGTAGGGATAGGGTCCAGAGTGACCTAGACAAATTGGAGGATTGGGCCAATAGAAATCTGATGAGGTTCAACAAGGACAAGTGCAGAGTCCTGCATTTAGGATGAAAGAATCCCATGCACTGCTACAGGCTGGGGACTGACTGGCTAAGTGGCAATTCTGCAGAAAAGGACCTGGGGATTACAGTGGACGAGAAGCTGGATATGAGTCAACAGTGTGACCTTGTTGCCCTTTGGGCTGCATTAGTAGGAGCATTGCCAGCAGATTGAGGGAAGTGATTATTTCCCTCTATTTGGCACTGGGGAGGCCACATCTGGAGTATTGCATCCAGTTTCAGGCCCCCCACTACAGAAAGGATGTGGACAAATTGGAGAGAGTCCAGCGGAGGGCAACGAAAATAATTAGGGGGCTGCACATGATTCATGAGGAGAGGCTGAGGGAACTGGGGTTATTTAGTCTGCAGAAGAGAAGAGTGAGGTGGGATTTGATAGCAGCCTTCAACTATCTGAAGGGAGGTTTAAAAGAGGATGGAGCTTGGCTGTTCTCAGTGGTGGCAGATGACAGAACAAGGAGCAATGGTCTCAAGTTGCAGTGGGGGAGATCTAGGTTGGATATTAGGAAAAACTATTTCACTAGGAGGGTGGTGAAGCACTGGAATGGGTTACCTAGGGAGGTGATGGAATCTCCATCCTTAGAGGTTTTTAAGACCCAGCTTGACAAAGCCCTGGCTGGGATGATTTAGTTGAAGTTGGTCCTGCTTTGAGCAGGGGGTTGGACTAGATGACCTCCTGAGGTCCCTTCCAACCCTGATATTCTATGATTCTATGAAGAAAATGAACTGCACAGACTCATTCTCTTCTGAATGTCCTGTTGTGTAAGCCTTGTTTTGAGATGCTGGGGCTACTCTTAGGCTACGTCTGCACTGCACGCTTTTTTTGGTACACATAGAGTATGTACTTGGGCAGCCCCCTTAACATGGGTTTAAGTAGTAGTATAGATGAGGATACATGGTTTTGGTGAGTAGAATATGGACATGCTTGAATGGTGTATGTATGTACTGGAGTATGTACCCTACATGGCTCTCTACTTGCTACACTGCTATTTTTAGCCATGTAGTGTCCCACTGCCTCCAAGCTGCTGGAGCCTTTCCCCACCACAGGAAAAGCCTCTGGCAGCCAGCAAAGGCTTCAGCTGGGAGCAAAGGCTCTGCCAGTTTCCCACTGCTAGAAACTTTCCCCATTGCAGGGAAAGACTCTGGCAGTGGGGAAAGGCTCCACCAACTCGCTGCTGCTGAAGCCCTTCTCCACCACAGGTAAAGACTCCGGCAGCGAAAAGGCTTCCACTGCCTTCCCCCATCAGAAATTTTCCTCACCACAGTGAAAAGCTTTAGCAATGGGGAGCTGCTGAAGCCTTTCCCCACTGCTTCCCTACTGTCAGAGTTTTTCATTGACATGTAGCTACACACTCCAGCATGGATGCAGCCTGCTTTTCAATGAAGAGTTTAGTTACACATACCCTACATGCTGCTGAAAGTGGTGGGTAGTGTAGATATACCCTTAGTAAACAAAGCTTAGTGCACTCTTGGCTGCAAAGCTATCCAATACACAATACAAATTTACTACCAAGGTTATAGGATTGTCACACTATTTTTAAAGGAGTCACAGAAGAATCTTGAACAAGTTTTGCTTCAGAATCATAGGACAACCACTGTGCTCCCTTTAAAGCTAACTGGCATTTCTTCATGGTACTCTATGGGTGAGAAAACAGGGGTGTAGCCTCTTCCAGTGGTTCAGCTGAGGTGACAAAAACATGACTTTAGATTTAACCCTCCCCAAAAGCAAACAGCCTAAACACAATGCTTTATTTCCCAACCTAGTTATTGCAGTCAAGTAATTGTTCTCTTTATAGGTCTCTGTTTTGGCATGTAGGGGCCCATGAAGCAGTGGGAAAGATGGAGCAATTCAAGTTCAGTGTATTGGAGCTTGCTGCTGCACTCTTTACTCGAGCAAAACTCTAATTGGAATCAAAAGAAAATTTGCCTTGCATAAGATCCGGCAGGAACAGGCCTTTTGTGTTAAGCTAAGGTTATAAAAACAACAAGTTTAATAAGTATAACAATACGTTATATACAGCAATAATAACAATAAGGTTAAAAAATTCCACCCCATCCCTCCTTTTCTACATTCGGCATTTCCTAGTTTGGTGAGAATTGGAAACAGAAACGAAATGCCAAAGAAAAGTTGATGCTCTGGTGTTTCTGATTTGCTTAGTCAGTGATCAGAATTCCCTATTTTCAACCTGTGTGTTTTATCACCTAAATGACAGTGTGTGCTTCTTCTGGATGACCTAACCTTTACAAACAGGAAGTGTTCTTATAGAAATCATTGGAACTTTGATTCTCTCAGGGAGAAGGTGGATTGGGAAGGAATAAAGTAAGGAGAGAGA
The DNA here is from genome assembly GCF_028017835.1 of Emys orbicularis. Taxonomy (NCBI): domain Eukaryota; kingdom Metazoa; phylum Chordata; order Testudines; family Emydidae; genus Emys; species Emys orbicularis. Next base: position 65,976,889 of record NC_088684.1, read on the forward strand.
GGCAGATGAGATAAGCAGGCCTTGGAAATTTAAGGATATAAATTTGTTTCCTATCCTCTTCTTCACAAGAAAGAACATTATGGTTGGCTGTGTATTGGAAATCCAGATTTAAAAATCCCTTGGTTCCTTCCTGAATCAGAGAGAAAGACATAGAAGTCACTCTTATTGGCTAGTAATAGGACTTTACATTCACATTTTTCTTGTCATAACAGGAAGTATTTGCATTTTATGTATACGAACTTTGCTATTTGTGAAGGGTGCATCTACCTCTCCATCTCAGTTGCCTGAATGTCAGGGCTCTGGCCAGGGGAGTTAGAAGCTGATGTGTATTCCCCCATTAGCCTTTCTCTCTGTGCCATTGTGCCACAGTGTTGGTCTGTGGAGCGCCTCTGATTTAAAAAAGGGAGCTGCTGGCAGGATTTTCTCCGTGAGGGGTTCTAAGTTTTGGAACTTTTTGGTCCAAAAGAGCTGAAATCCTTTGATATTCAGGCTATATTGCAAAGCTTTTAAGGAGTTGAGGGGAGGAGAGTTGTAAGTGTTGGAGGTGAGGTGGGGGTAATGGTCATTTGTTTTTTGCTCAATCATTAGTGGTTAGATGGGTGATGAAGGGAATATAAGAAGCATGTATGTGTTTATTTTAAAGTTGACAAAGTCATCTAGAGTGATGGAATAGGCGCTCAATTATAAATGGAAGGAAATAGGGGCAGATCCCCAGCTGGTGCCTTCAGCTGACTTCAGTGGAGCTAAGACAATTTATACCAGCAGAGGAGCTGCCCCAGAAAAAAAGATATCAAAAAGGAAGTCCTTGCACACATCTTTACAGCACCAGAAAATGACCATTCACCTTTCCTTGAGGCTGTAAACTAGATTTTGCTGCTATGCTGTGGTGGGCCCTTAATACAAGCTAGCTAAAGAAACTATGGCAACTAGAACTGAGTCATTGTGGCCTGTGGGTATATGATTGTGTTATCTCTTGATAACACAGGAGACAACTGGTGCCACCACCATGCTGAACTGTCAGCTTGTTATTACTGCACGCTGGCTGGCATGCAAACCCAATAAGTGGTAAAGCAAACAGTCAAATGCTCTTTTCTAGAAATAAAATTAAGCGCTAACTTTGCTGACAAATAGAATTGCCAGCCTGCCCAAGTTTGCAAAGAACGACATACGGTATACTTAGTATACTTATTTTTGGACCTTTTATTTTTTTCTTTATAATAACATTGTCATGTCAGTCAGTGTGGTTTTGTGCTGTAAAAGAAGAACAATCATACTATACATCTCTTCAATAGCATCTTTTAAAGTCTGTGTCAGAGAAAATATTCCTGTTTCTGTAGTTAAGTGATAAATGAACCATCTAGAATAACAGTAAAGCTAAGATGAAGAATACACTGTTGGATATTATATATTTTTGGAAAGAAATATTAGGAATAATTATACATGTAGACCATGAAGTTACCACTTCAACAGTTCTAGTGAATGGGCCAGACTTTGCCAGATTACCATGCACCAAAATCTTAACTTTGCCCTGCCCTAGGATGCCAGTCTTCTATTACCCTTTTAACAAATAGCTCTTGAAAACTTCCTGCTTCTATTTAAATTACTGGGCTGGTTTGGCCCAAAATTCAAATTATATCTCCCTGCACCAGTCTGGACCCCTTCACCCAACTGGGAGTCCCATCACAAGAAGGCAGGCAATGTTATCACAATCTATCCTCCACCTGGATTTCTGCCAGCCGAGACAGGTTGCTTCAAAAGAACCCGATTGGCAGTGGCTGTTCAGGAGATGTACTCAATCAGTACATCCTCAGGATGTCCTGGGGCCACTGCCCCTTCTCAATATCCAGCAAGTACTGCTGACTTTTGTGGGATGTGTTGGCCCACCTCTGTCAGCGTGAGGGAAGTGCAGCACTGCCTAGCCATGTCTAGGATTCTGCTTACAGGTGCAGTGATATCAAAGAATTATTTCTTGTGTGTCACTTTGACATCAGATCCTATTAGATCCAAGCCAGGAGTATCAAAAAGGTTTCTGTGCCTCTTTGGGGCAGAGGGGACTAGGGTCAGGCACAGAAGAATCCTGTATAGTTTAGCATAGACTCAGTGGGTGTACTGTGTTTGGAACAAGATTGGAATGTCATCTACTTAGAAGGAAGTAGTGTCCTCTTGGTGCTGATTTAACCTGCTCCTGGCATACTTTTCACTGCCAAGTGCCAGCGTCGGCTCTGTGTGGAAATGACTTATGTGAATTGACTTCAGTGTGAGAATGATCAGGTCCTTAAAGTATTGTTCTACTTGGAAAAAATGACGATATAAAACTGGCATTTTCTTACCCGAAAGATTTGCTCCTTATGTGTATTCACATATGCTGCCTTTAGTGATAAAATAAATTGCGTTTTGCTCATTAGCCCCAGAGAGCCAAGCCAGCTACCGGAGAGTGAGCTGCATTCAACTTTGTGCATTATCAGCATATGTTTTTGCCAGTTTCAATTTTAGGACCAGAGTTATACTGTGCAAATACACTGAAAACAATGGGTTTGCATAGGTGTCATTGAGGGTATAATGTGAAGACAGTAGCATTGCACTTTTGAATAAGAACATAACTTGGCCAAGAGAAGCTTCATTACACACAAGACAGCCCAGTTTGACTTTCAGATCCCGAGATGAGGAGCAGATTCTGATCAGCATACTAATGATGAGTAGTACTTTTCACCAACAGTTGCTAACAAAGCATACTTGATGGAGAAATTGTTGAATGACAATAAACATGGAGCCACACAATGTCATTTTTACAGAATGACTTTTAGAACAAGAACAACATTTTAAAGTATAAAGGCCAAGACTTGAAAGAGACACTCATATGAGATTAGTGATGGAGGGCATTATAAAACCCAATTACATTTAGCCCTTAAAACAATCTTCTGCCATCTTTTTCAGGTAAGTTAAAAACAGCACCTGATTCTAAACTAGCTAAAATGTGGAGTTACAGGTAGAGGCAATATGCTGGATTGTCATAGTTTCAGTCTGAGTGTGTGTGTGGTGGGGGGGGGAAGTAATTTTTAAATGGCTTTACAAGAATTAGGAAGGCCAAATCTCGGAGATAAGGACTTCTAAAAAATGTGTTTCCTGTATCCTGTCATCAAAAACTTGTAATATGCAGATTGAGCAATGGCTTGATCTAGCATTTTACAATACAATATGAATGTACATAATTGTTGGTATCATTATTGTGTCAGCATAGTAAAATTTATACAAAGTTGAAATGAAAACTTCAGAGTAAGATCCAAAGCATATAAGAAATGATGTACATTGTTGCCTACTTTACACCTAGTGACTATCATCTGTTTATTTGATTTACTGCATCAAGACAGAACAGAAAATGCTCATAAAATACATACGAGATAATGTAACTGAAACAGAATGTTTTCACAGAATAATGGACTCTTGTGGCTATTAGATGAAGTAAAGTAGAGACATCTATTCTCCAAGCAGGAAACATCAATCCTGGAATAAAGTTTTATCATAATGAATTTATTGCTGGCATATGGTGTAACTGTATATGTATGTAACTATAGACGTATCTGATTTTATATAATGAATATTGATCCAGTAGCATGATAATTGTTCATTGTGGCGGTGACTGGACCCCAGGGTGCAGCCTGGGACTGTGGGACCACTGGTCCCCTTAACTATCTCCAGCCTGGGCTGTCTCTCACAAGGCTTTGCTAGTGACAAGCAGCAAGCCCCTCCAGGCGCTGTTATCACTCAGCACAACTGTATGTGGAGCCCCACTTCCAGCTAGATTGTATGAATGCTCCCAGAGCCACTCATGAATAACACAGAGAAAGGCACCAGCGCCAAATCCCCCCAGCTCCCAGCACTGTACCTCAGGAATATACAGTCTTGCACTGCTCCAGATGAGCTCTGCCAATTTATTAATTCGTTCACCACTTTATCAATGGAAAGTCGATAGACACCAGCCTTTGCAAAACCTGAGTAGATTTGTCACACACTTCATACAAACTTACTGGTAAAGATAAACAGTTAAACAAGTTTATTGACTACAAAAGATAGATTTTAAGTGATATTAAGTGATAGGCAAAAGTCAGAGTTAGTTACCAAAAGAAATAAAATATAAGCACGCAGTCTAAACTCTCAACCCTATCAGACTGGGCAACAACTAGATTAAGCAGTTTTTCTCACCCCACTGGATATTGCAGTTCATAATACACAGATTTCCCCCTTGAAATCTGGGGCAGTCCCCTCAGTTGGAGTCTTCAGAGTATCCTTGTTGCTTGCAGTGTAGGTGGATGAAGGAGAAAGGCCAAGCATGTGGCCACTGTGTCTGTTTTATACCCTCAGTCCTATGTGCTTGGGGAGCAGAAGTCAAGGCATGTCTGGGGGCATTGCTGAGTCTACAGGCAAGGTTGAGCAATTCCCCTGATGTGGCCTCATGCAGGTGAGTCACTGAATTGTAGCTCCCTTGCTGGACAATGGTTGTTGATGGGTTGTTTGAAACCCCACCTGGGTGTTGGTTACTTTCCTTACTGTTGGCTCTGGGGAGCTAATATCTGGCTAATTCCCCAATTTACAGCACGTTTTAGTGACAACCATACAACAGAATTCTCATAACTTCATATGCATTAATGATATACATATATGGATAGAGAAATGACTTTCAGCAGATCATAACCTTTCCCCTGATACTTTACAAGGCATGCTTTATATATAAGGTCCCGATTATATAAAAATGAGAAATATGGGGGTTACAAGATGCTCCCCTAAGATATAGAATGTCACAGTGGCCCCAATTCATCAAAGCACTTAAACAAATGCTATGTTAACTTTGAACATATGCTTAAGTCCTATTTCTAAATCAGAGACTAGCTGAGTTTAAAATAGATATCCAAATAGATGATAGTATTTTGTTGTGTATTCACGCACCAACTTAATGTTGTTTGAAAATTCTAATTTCCTTTTCAGAAGAAATGGTGTTTCATAAGAATAGTGAGAGACAGTCTGAATTAATACACTCTACCTTTCATATGAACTGATGCCTTCTGAAGGGCAGGAACTTTTAATATAGCCGTTCAATGATTTGTTCAGGAGACACCACTTTTTTCCTCACAGGAAAATTAGTAAGGTCGTTTTGTGGTGTACTTGCCACTACTGAGACCCTTCTCCAGCCCTCTTAACTTTCCTGCGTGACTTGCTTTCAGTTTACGCTTTTTGAAATTCCCTCCTCAGACATCTCTTTTGTTTTACTTTCAGGGCACAATTCTCACTTCATTCTTCTGCTGACCCCTAATGACCTCAGCGTCATCATCCTGTTCCTATACTCTGTGCCTGAGATTTAGTGTATTTCTTGGCAACCTTTAAAAATCTCCCTGTCTAGCCTGCCTTTCTCACTGTTTCATCTTTCGTTAGTCTTTGCTGAATATCCTACATTTCTTTTCTTGTTCTTTGGGATCTCTCTCTTAAATGTCATCTCCAAATGGTCTTTTATATCTCTGAACATGTCTTTCTTTATATTCAAAAGCAGAAACATTTCATTTTTTCTTGGTAAATAATTCACTTACCCTGACACTGGGTAAGCAGGGATTGATTTAGGAAAAAAGAACCTTATAAAAGCAGTTCTAAATACTGTATTAAGAAATATCATTAGGAAATCAATCACAGAGCAGTCAGCTGATTTGGGGTCAGAAATACAAGTACACACAGTCCTTGGCTACATGTAAAATCCCCAGATACACATTTCTGGAACCTGGAACTGAATAAATCTCTAGCACATGGGTTGGCCAGTTTGTTTAGAGATCAAGCAGAACTTGTCACTTTTGACTCAGATATGTGGTCATGAAGTACATGTACTTATTGCTTGGACTATTTGATCTTAAAATGTCACTGAGAGTATTTGTGTCAGGTCACATTATCCCTCACAAGGTGTTTAAAATGTTCTCCTTCCTTTCTAGTTGATAGATCAAGGGTGGGTAAACTTTTTGGCCTGAGGGTCGCATCGGGTTTAGTAAATTGTATGGAGGGCCGGTTAGGGGAGGGGGTCGTGGCCCAGCCCCCACCTCCTATCTGCCCCCCCCGGGACTCCTGCCCCATCCAACCCCCCCGTTCCCTGACGGCCCCTCTGGGACGCCTGCCCCATCCACAGCCCCCCGCTCCCTGTCCCCTGACTGCCCCCAGACCCCTGCCGCCCCATCCAACCCTTCCTCTCATTCCTGACAGCCCCCCCCCCAGGACCCCTGCCCCATCCAACTACCCCTTCTCCCTGTCCCCTGACTGCCCCCGTAATCCCTGCCCCTGACTGCCCCCGCCGTCCCATCCAACCCCCCTCCTTCCTGACTGCTCCCCAGGACCCCCATTCAACCCCCTGTTTTCCCCCCAACCTCCATCCACATCCCCGCCCCCTGACCACCACCCCAAACTCCCCTGCCCTCTATCCAATCCCCCTGATCCCTGCCCCCTTACCGCACTGCCTGGAGTACTGGTGGCTGGAGCCGGGCCATGCTGCCGCTGCCGCCGCCGCTGCCACCAAGCAACACAGAGCACTGAGTCAGGCCGGGCTCTGCAGCTGCGCTGCCCCAGGAGCTCACAGCCCCGCCACTCAGAGCATTGCACCGGCGGCGGAGCGAGCGAGCTGAGGCTGCAGGGGAGGAGGGATAGCAGGGGAGGGGCCGGGGGCGAGCCTCCCGGGGCAGGAGCTCAGGGGCCGGGCAGGAGGGTCCTGCAGGCCGGATGTGGCCCGCGGGCCGTAGTTTGCCCACCCATGTGATAGATGGAGCGTCCCTGCTAGTGCTTACTATAAAAGCCTGCCACGTGTATTTTACCTTAAATTGCCACCTATTTAAACTGACATATATTGAATGTCATTTTTACAGTGCCTGAAAGTCACCCTTAGCACCTCAGAGAAGACAAGTCACTTCACGTTTTTTTGCCAGTAACTTCTTTCTTGTGGACCAGCCCATGATATCAGCTCATAAATATGAGAAAGCAGAGAAATGGCCTCCATTCAGTGTACCGTGCACATTTTGAATACCTATAGATCAGGTTATGTAATAAATATTATATAATAAGAGCATGATTCTGGTCTTGGTTATAAATTTCTTAAGCCACATTTGAGGGATTCAGTTCTCCTCTCCAATATCATATTAATCCAACATCATTCATATTTTTGCCATGCCACAATAACTACTAACTACCTGGTTTAGCTGACACACAAATATTCCACTCAAGTTTCTTATATGCGAGCAGATCCTGTGGTCTTAGCCACAGAAGCAATTTGGTTGAAATTTATTTGGCTACATAGAATCATTGAATATCAGGGTTAGACTACAGTCAACTGGATTTGGTCCAGGTGCTGTAACATTTAGGGACAATATTACAAACAAGATCAACAGAAAAACCACACCAAAACAACAACAACAAAACAGCACTCTTGAAGGGTTGAAAATCCTGTACACTGAAGTGATTTCTGACCCCCCTCCCCCTTCAAAAAAAGAGAGATGCTGCAGTTGCTTTAAAATCTGATATTTCCTCGTGGTTGCCAAATTTCAGGGATTTTTATTGGTGTTTGTTTGGTGGTTTTTTTGTTTTTCCTTTAAGGAAAGATACTACTGATTCAAATTTGGGGCCTGGACCTGTGACTAATGCCTGCAAACTTCTGGTGCCCTAATGAGAATTACTTGTATGGAAGAGCACTAGGCTTGGGACCAACCCTAGGATGAATAAAAAAATTTGACGTACAAATCAGAGACATGGCTGAAAGTCAGGAGTGGTGTACAGGTCTCTGGGAAGATTATGTTTATTACTTACAAGGTTGAGAGTTCAGTGAATTCAAGATTAAGATGATTACTTATATAGGGGAAGATGAGATGAATACATACATGAATCTTATCAACATGAGAAAAAAGTCTAATTTCCATACTTAGGCCCACAACAGGTGGATGTCAGAAATCTGGCTTCATTTACTTTGAGTGCCATTAAAATAGATGCTCACTGTGTCACTTGCCTTTACTTGCTATTTGAGGGATTCCCTATACTTAGAATGGAATATACTCCAAAAACCTTGGTAAATTCAGCTACTATAGATAGTAAATGTACAGTTTTCAATGGTGCTCATTGACAGTGTCTAGGAGGCCCTGGAGCTGATGACCTCTGAATATGGGTGGGCAAAAGTTTACCACACGGAGTAAAGATCATATCTCAAAACCTAACCTGCCAACCACGAGGAGCCTGTCGAATGGCTGACAATAGCACCCACAGTTAATTGAGGAACTGTTGCTGTAGAGTATCAGAGGGGTAGCCGTGTTAGTCTGAATCTGTAAAAAGCAACAGAGGGTCCTGTGGCACCTTTAAGACTAACAGAAGTATTGGGAGCATAAGCTTTCGTGGGTAAGAACCTCACTTCTTGCATCTGAAGAAGTGAGATTCTTACAGGACCCTCTGTTGCTTGTTGCTGTAGAGTTCTCCATGATTACATGTCTTCTGTATTCATTATTATTTGTTATTTGTATTACTGCAGCACTTACGAGCCCCAGACATGGATCAGGACCCCACTGAGCTAGGTGCTGTACAAACACTGAACAAAAAGATAGTTTCTGCCCCAAAGAGCTTGCTGAAAATGCCTCAAAGAGGGAAGTGGGTTAAAACATCACTATTTTAACAGTGGCAGCCGGCCTGTACTCACATATACACTCATATATAGGATATTAGTTGACTTCAATAGATATTTACATAAGCAAATACAGATGCATACTTGCATGTGTATTCACTGATAGCCATGGTCTGCCTCCTAGTTTTGAAAATTTGCCCTAAAGTGGTTGGAAGCAGCAAACAACAGAAAGAGACAGCTCTGGAGTGGGGGATTTGGAGCACAAATGAATGCCGGACTCAGCTGCAAATTTGCATTCTTCAGCAGCTGCTGCTCAGTAGTCATTAGGGAGTTCAATAACGACATCCATCAGCTAAATCTGTGATCCAAATGCCAAATCTAGCCTTCAATGTCTTTAGAGGGGTTGTATGGGATTGAATGTGATCCCAGGGTGCTGTTTAGGCCAACAATCCTTTAAAAAAATTATGATGTCTGATCCTGGTTTTCCGTTTATAAGGAAGACTGGTATAGCAGTTTGCAAGAAGCTTGCCTCAAGCTGAAATGTTGCACCTATTGTGCAAGAATTGGAATATATACAGTATGTTCTTGAAACACAAATACAAACATTTAGTTTAGGGAACCCAGTGATGGAGCTTTCCCCAAAAACACGTTGGGACATATTATAACAGATTCCAGAAGGGGGAAGCCTTTAAAATGTAAGAAAAAGGTTTTCAGCACTTTTAATATACCATATGTGGAAGACAAACACTATCGATATTTCACATCCTTTTCAGATACATTACAAACCCCCTCACATTTCATGGAATTTGATTTTATTGATCACCATTTGCACTGATCGTATCATTTCACAATCCTAAAGGGGATTTCCCCAAAATGATTTTTAACTGCACACCACTTTATATGTTGTCACAATTAGAACATAGCCTCAGCACAGAAACACATAACATATACAACCTCCTCACCATAATCCTTAATAAACAACATGATTTGGGATAATCTATGTCTGGCCCTTGGCTAAATACACATGGTGGTGAGGAGAGGATGCAAGGATCCTTCCTCGCTCCCCCTGATGCAGGGGACAGGCAAACTTCAACACATGGGCTCTTATGAGTACAAGGACTGCTGCCAGCCTAGGAACACTCACCATCTCAAAGGGATGGCATACATAAGAGGGTGTTGCACACACCCTCTTAAGGGGTAGGTCAATTTGGGCCAGTCTCTGAAGGTACAACCTGGCCCTCTATTATTTGCACACAAAGGCACTTGTCAGCAAATATGAGACACAGGGCTGCAGTGAGGTTTCATATTATTAAAAATCCATTATTTTTACAAAATTACACTACAATACCTTTATCATAGACTAGGAAGTTCCATCTAGTAGTTTGACTGACACCTGTTACTTCTCAAAATGAAGAGAGTACATTTTGTGATACACTTGGAGAAACAGAGATCAAACTTACAAGTAGACTCAGGAGCCTAGTCTGACAGCCAGAAGATGACAGATGGTGAGCATATAGAAGCCCAATTTTTAAGAAATCCCCTGCTGACTGTAAATCAGCCATGAGAAGAATCCTTGATTCATTGATGTGTTTGCTAAATTTCTGGACTAGATACTAATACAACTTCCTAAATAGAACATGTTTACAGCACGGTCCTCTGCCAACCAGTCTCTTAATGAAATAAATTACACCAGTCTTCACATATATCAAGCCAAATCTCAACAAGAGTGTGTATGTGTGTGTGTCAACTGCACATAGTATTTTACCCTTGTAGATAGTAAAGTATAAGGTCATCTGAACATGAACACGCCAGTATATTGTGCTCATGAACCTTTCTGTAATTGGAGCAAAAGATTAGAACACTGGCACACCTAAACAAGGAATTGACGTTAACCCCATGCTAGACCTAAACCATTCCAGGCAGTCTGTTTTGAATTTTCTAATGTGAACTACTGTTCTAATGCATTAATTCATTTTATATCAATTTCCTTCTGTCAGCTGTTTTTGAAAAAGAAATGGTATATTGTTGTCTAAGCCTTGTCCACTCCTTCCAAATCTCGATTTAGACATTGTTATGGATGGTTTAGGAAATGCCACTGAAGATTATCTGAAGCATTTCTATAGCAGAGATTGACCTACTGCAGTAGGATGATTAACACATCAGGAAGGAGCACAAAATGTGAAAGGATTATTAATTTCACTCTTGGTCTTAAACATGGTATTTTTAAACTCTTGTCTTCCCTTCATGAGAAGATTTCAAAACACAAACTATAACCCCAGAAGATTTATTACAAAATCTATTTTAATGCATAAACAGAATTCACTAAACTAAAATTATGCTAACACAAAATAAATTTGACATTTGCCAACAGCACATTTAAATTAGCTTTTTCAGCTGCAATCCTTGTTTGCCTATGAAGAAGAGCTGTTTGAATTATTCATTGGGGAAAATTTATATGAGGATTTTTGGGTATTTTTCCACAAGTAAATTAATCACAAATTGCATTTTTCATTATTGACCTGCTGTTATAAATGATCAAATAGTATGCAGCAAGTAATATTTCTGACTCATTTTTCCATCAATCATCAAATAATGTGATTTTTTTTGGTGTTATTTATTTTCTGACCAGTTTCATCACTGTTGCTCTCTCAAAACTTTCAGAACCTTCTGTGAGAGTCTGGAAATGGATTTAACAGTTTCAGTCCAAGACCAGAGTACTGTGTAATGATAGCCATATTGCACATGCCACCATGACAATTAGCACCCAATTTGGTAGTTTCAGCATTAGGAATGAGAATGGAGAAAGTGCTTAGATACTGTAATGGTTTATCATGGTAAAGAATCATAAAGAGATGCTTTCTTTTAACACTGAACAAGAAACTCTGTTAGAATATAGAAAACTATATTATCCATAAAACTATTCACTCCCTTTCTCCCTCTCTGCTTCACTGTACAGCATCTGCTTAAAACCTTGTCCACGCCCCTTCTGCCTAGCTTCTTAATACAATTTTAAAGAAACAATACACATTCTTGCACTTGCTGTGGTGATAGGCACTAGGGCCAGCCCACAACATTTTGGCACCAGAGGCAGGGAGCTCAAATGACGCCCCCATACCCCCTTGCTTGGGCCAAAACTTTGAAAGGTCTCAATTCTGCCTTCTTCCTGTTCTACTCCTCTCATGGTACTGCTCTGCTACCCAGGGCCGACGAGAGGCGGGGGAAGCTGGTACAAATTACTGGGGCCCGGCGGTCTGGAAGGGGGCCCGGGGCCCGGCTTCCCCCCCCTCTCGTCGGCCCTGTTTAACCGGTCTGCCCTTGCTGGGGGGCCCGAAAATTTTTTTTCACCGGGGCCCGAACCCGCTCTCGGCGGCCCTGCTGCTACCTACCCCAATAAAGGAGAAATAACAACTTAAAATGCCTTGTTCAAAAATTTTAAGTAACACTTAACTTTCAAATGCCTGAGCAGCAAACGGAACTTTTCTTATCTGCATAGTAAACACTGGCATTTTTATCTGTTTGAATAATCAAAGTGGTGCTTTCCATGCCTTGGTTGCAAAGATTTGAACTGCTTCCTGAAGGTCCACAGTCTGGGCCAGCTCATGCTCTATTGAGATGGTTGCAAGGCCGACCAGCCTCTCCCGTGTCATTGTGGAGCATAGATTTTGTTTTTATTAACTTCAGCTTGGAGAAGCTGTGTTCTCCACTGGCAACTGATACAGGAAGTGTTAGAATTATGCGCAGAGCAACAAAAGCATTTGGAAAGAGGGTGGTCATATATACAAATAATTATTTGTGCACATATATTCCAGAACAGCCTTTGGAGTTGATCCTGCTGAAATGTATCTTGAAAGGGCTTTCAGTTCATCACCAAAATCACTCGCATCAATATCGCACATGTCATCATGTGTCAACACTGTCTCTAGTGCCCTGCATTGCTGGTGTAGGTTTTCTTCAGGTATAGTGAGGAGTTTTGGAATATCATACAACATCCCAAATATACTGCTGTGTTCCTTGAGTTGCATGAAACATTCTTCAACTGACTGTATTGCACAATCTAGCACCTGGTTAAAGAATTCAACTTTGAATTGTTGTTTGGGGTCTCTTATGGGATTATCCCATGCCTTGTAATCAAAATGTCTTCTTCTTCAGTGACTCTTGTATTCTTGAATGGGTGGGAAAATAGCTTCAGAGTGAAGTTCCTCTGCCAACTTCTGTGCACTCTTCAGAACGTTTTGAAATCCCTCATCTGACTGGTAAGACTGTAGGTATGACTTTGCTTTGTCCAGTTGTTCCATTGCTCTAGATAGATCAAGGTCAACACCTTGGAGTCTCTTGCTTACAAAATTTATTTCAAATAGTATGTCATGCCACAACACTAAGCCACACAGAAATTTGAAGTTATGTATGTTTCTGGTGATTCCATTTCCCACTGCCACTGTTCTCCCACGAACAGTTTCTGTCATAGCATTATCCTTCATAATGGCAACTATGGCATCATCTATCTTCCCAATTTGGTGTTTGATAGGCTTTATCGCCTCCACTCGACTTTCCCATCATGTGACACTCAGTGGTTTCAGTGTCAGAGAGGATGTTCCCAGATGTTGCTTCAAAATTTGCCATCGATGAGTTGATGCAGACAAAAATACACAGATGCTTTGAATTACATTAAAAAATTCAGCAGCCTCACTGGAAGCTGATGCTGCATCACTGATGACCAAGTTCAATGAATGAGAACTGCATGGGACAAAAAAAAGCTTGAAGGTTTAACTCTCGGATCCGTGTCTGCACTCCTCTGTTCTTTCCTCTCATGTTGGCACCATTATCGTAGCCCTGACCTCTCATGTCAGCTATCGCAATTCCCGTATCTTCCAGCTTTGAAGCACATTTGTCATACCAGCTCCTGTAGTATCATCAACGTCAATAAATTCTAGAAAATGCTCTCTGACAGTCACCATTGCAGGGACATTTTCACTAGGTTCTGTTGTTGTTATAAAACGCACCATTAAAGTTATTTGTTCCGTATGGCTGATGTCAGGTGTGCAGTCCAGAATAACAGAGTAATATCTTGCTGACTTCAGATCTGCCACAATCTTCTGTTTGACTTTTGTTGCCAGTAACTGTATGATCTCATTTTGAATTGTTTTTCCAAGGTAGTGGTGTGTGTACATTTCTTGGGTGGTGACTCTTCTTAGATGCTCCTGGAGCACAGCATCAAACTCAGCCATCAGCTCCACAATTTTAAGGAAGTTTCCATTGTTTGGCACATACAGCTGATCTGAAGTGCCACACAGTGCTAGGTTTTGGGTCGCAAGCATTCTCACAATGGCAATGAGCCTTTTCAGAACATTTTGCCAATAAAGAGACTCTGATACAATCTTCTCTTGATGCTGATCATCTATGGTGGCTCTTTCCACCTATGGAATGCTCTCTGGTGATTTGCTGCCTTCTCATGGCATGCCAGATTTCTAGCCAGATTTTTCCAGTCCTTTGTTCCTGTAGAACCCAATGTGGCTGGAACATTAGACTGGAAGAGTTTGCAACAAAAACAGTAAGCAGCATTCTGGGTTTTTGAGAACATAAGCCATGGCCTCTCCACTTTGTCACCATTGGGGATTTCACACCAGTAATGTGTTGGATGGAAACTTCTATTTTCATTGTCTTTGGGGAACATGACATTTTTCATTTACTGTGGCCCATGCAGTACAAGGAAGTCCCTCAGGCTACTGCTCAAGTGGCTCCACAGTCCTGGATCATCTAGACTTAAGGAACTAAACTCAGCAGCAGCTGTTTCTTGCGTCTCCACCACACTCTTCTCTGATCTACACTTTTCTTCAGGAATGTGCTTGGTTACATCTATTTGAGATGGAGATATGGATGCTGCAGTAGCTGATAGGTCACCTGCACTCTGACTAACTGGAAGATCAGGCATCTCCTCACCACTCACATCCTCACTGGGGCTGGAAGGCTCACCGTGAACATTTGTGTCTATGTATCTCAGGAGAGCTCCTTCCTGCTTAGATAGGAAAGCTTCCTTTGCTTTCTTTCTTTTTCTGAATGCTGCCCCAGAGGGGCGTTTTCTTCTTTCACTCATGACTGCTGTTCTGTGCCAGCTATAGTGGCTCTCAACACTCAATTGAAGGGGACAAATAAGCAGGCTGGTAGCAGGGCCTGAGTGAGGGAAGATATCAGCGTCTTAAGGGCCTAACTGGCTCCTACTACTTCAGTTGACTGCCTGTTCTCCTCAAGTGGGTTCAGAGAAGCAGCAGGAAACAGGAAGCTCCCTGAGAAGCTGGTGTTAATCAGTGCAGGCTCCTGGGATGCTAGAGAGGTACATAAGAGGCTCCTCCTCCTCTCTCTACCTGCAGGTCCTGCTGCTTTCTGTTATTCCCTCTCACCTTTTCTCCTGCCTGCCTGTTATGTCTCTTATGCCCTCCTTCCTCCAGCACAGCACTCCACCATCTCTGTGCATCTAGAGCAGAGAGAATACATATGCACCAGCAGCAGACACAATTTTCTACACTCTGGGTCCTAGTGGCGCCCCCCACAGTCTGGCACCTGAGGTGGCCGCCTCAGTTCACCTCATGGTAAGGCCAGCCCTGATAGGCACTATATTTATGGATTCATTCTTTAGATTTAGAAAACAACATTAACAAGAGGCACCTCTGACTCATACTTAAAAATACAAGAAATCAACATGAGAAACAGCAACCCCATCATATACAGAATTCTGAGTAATCAGCAGCACATCCCTTCCCTTTCCCCCCCACCCTCCAAATTCCCTATTTTTCTTTAAACGTCACCCCCAAGACCCTACACAGCGATTGAAATCCTGCTCATTATCATGACTAATTCCTGAAGCTGTCTAGACATTTTTGACTCCTGGCCTGCTGGTTGTATTACTGGGCCTTGTCATCTGGGCTGGCTTCTCATCACACTGAGCCCTGTGTTGCTCTCACTACAGCACAATCTCCTGTAACTCTTGGACTTTACCTGTGTCCATTTAATCCCTCATTTCCAACCACAATTAGATCATCTCTAAATATCTCTGCTATTCAAGTTCTCTAGGTCTCACCTGAGGGGCCCTGTATTAATTTAGCTCTGCTGATCTACCTTGAGACTTACACTAACTACTAATTTAGTAGAGCCCAAAATCTCTCTGGCTGTCCCTGTGCTGCAAACTGCTGGGATCAGTGGGAATAAAGTGCATATAAATAGAAAAAGAAGCCTTAAATATTTAGTCTTTCAGCACTTCATTTTCCTGTGACTTTCAAACACTTGTCAGTTGCACATTGGAGACATTAACAAGCACTTTCCCCCATAAGAAATGGATTTAATGTGCAGATTTTATTAGTCTCTCTCTTTGGGCGAAATTCCCCCCTGTGCAGAGGTTCCAAATAAGGCTACTGTGCTACTTAAGTCCCACGTCAGCCTTATTTTAAGGCTTTGGGTGTGAGTCTGGTCTCTCCTGTGTCCAAGCTTTGCTCAGCATAGTAGATGGTAGGGGGGTGGGGCCATCAGGGAGATGGTTATGGCTTCCTGATTCTCACTGGCTGGCTGCAGCATGATTGTGAGCAGCCTAGGGCAGAATGGCATAAGGTCCCTAGGCTTCCCCTGTCCCTGACACACACTTTCCCTCCACTGGTGTGCCACCTTTGCTGGAGGTGGGGGCACATCTGGAGCAGGAGCCAGTCCTATGTCAGAAGGTACATCCCCTCTGCCAGAGGAATTCTCTCCTGGCCACTTATGGCCAGAATCTTAACACGTGGCACTGCCTGAGTACAATCTTAAGTAGGACTTTTCTCACAGGCCCTGAATTTCATGTGTAAGAGAGCTTTCATTTCCATTTCTCCTAAGCGTGAGAAGATGAATGTCAATAACCCTCCTTGAAGTGCTGGCGACTACTGAATGGCCTACGTTTGTCTGGGGGGCGCTATATCTTCATGATCATTTTTTGGTGTTTGTGGGCAGCTTGTGTTTGCCTTGCTGCTGTTAAGATGCAGCTGTGCATCTGCTAGCTAGTGCAGTGTAAAATGAGATTGTGTTCAGTTTGTACTAATAATCTCTTAGTTCATTTCAGATTTGTGAGAAAAATACAATTAGTGTTTTTACTTATATTACACTCTCTTTCTTAGAACTTGAGGCAACTTTGGCTGCAAACTAATGGAACCAAATTCGTTGCTGGTGCAAATTGGGGCCTCACCATTGAAATCAGTGAAGCTGCACCAGTTTACACCAGCAGAGAATTTGGCCCCTAGGTCTACAAAGAGGGAAAAGAAAGCTCTGCAATACCATGCTCTCACAACGAACTCTGATTTTTTTCATCTTCTAAAGACAGGGAGCATTTTTCTTTAATCAAAGTTCTGGCTGCATTTTTTACTATGGAGGATGTGGACCATAAATAGAAAAATCAAAAATTAAATTATAATAATTTTCAATCGCTGCACCTGTGTAGCCTTCAGTTTCAATGAAACATATAGCCCAAACTCAATATCAGATAATGTTTCATTATCCTCAAACCACTGTTGATATAATAACTTCTATTTTAGGTTACCAGTAAAGAGAAGAACAATGTGACCCATTTAAAAACTCCCTCACGGGAGAATATTAGCACGCCATTTATCATTCCTGTTTAATTTTGTTGATAAGAACCATCTGATAGAAGCATTTCTTTGTTGCAGAACTAATAGCAGTGTAGGATGTATCTGATGGCTGTACATGCACTCTGCAGTAGTACTGAGAAATGGATTTTTTTGTTTGTTGCCCATTCAGTTTGGATGGATAAAGAAAAAGGAGAAAATTCACTTTTGAATACATCAGGACACGGAAGCTAAAGTTAGAAAACAATAGGGATACATGAGACAAAATATTGCTTATATTCTCTGTAAATAGGTAGCCCCCAAATTACAGGTATGCATTTAATTGTATCTTGCTGCTGGTATTTATCATTAATTTCTATTAGAAGGAATTCCTATACAAACCTGCATGAGGAACACATTAATTTCACACAGTAGCAAGCAAAAACAAAAATAAAAAAACTATAGCGATAGTGGATGTTTTCCTTAATGTATTTTTAAGGTCTGATACAATAAATTATGGTCTGAAGTAAATATTTCTATGTTTTACAATGTTTCCAGTATTTATATTCACCTGACTACAATAACTCTGGAAAAAAAGAATGAAAGAAAACAGGCTAAGATAAGATGTGGAAGAGGGAAAGGCTCATACTGTAAGAAACATTTATTAAATGTTGTTCTTCTCCAGTGCTTCAGTTTTGCTCAGGTCCCTATAGTATGATGAATGAGGTAATATGACAATGGGTCTGGTGATGAAAAACAATATTTTTTTAAGTGTGCTGTTGTGATATTGGTAAATATGAAACTTCTTATAAAACCTTATATCTTTGATTTATTAACTAATATTGAAATTACTTCAATGAAGAAATGAGGTTAATGTAGGCAATTGATTCTGTGAGATCCTAACTTTATAAGTCTGCTTCTGGAGGGCTGTTTCCATCATGTATTTCTGATAACAAGAGTCTTCATCACCCCTTGCTCACTCTGAGAAGTCCCATTGAAATCAATTGACAAAGGCTCTGTGGGGAAGGGAAAGCATCCTCAGGGATGGCCTTTTGTTCTGCATGCTTCTTAGCACCCCCTTCTCATGGCAGTGTAAATTCCTTAGGAACCCCACTATCCCTGACTTACTGTGCATCCCTGTGACTGTGTAGGATCCCTTTCATCCACCCCAGCTTGCCGTCACCTGAGTAGCAGAGGCCTACTACCTTCTTAGATTTGACACGGAAGGGATTCTGCAGGTACAGGAGACCACACTACACTACAGGATTAATCCGAATTTATATAATTCGAATTTAGGAAACCGATTTTATAAATTCGAATGTATTCGGCCACACTAGGCACCATTAATTCGGTGGTGTGCGTCCAAGCTACCATAGTAGCATCGATTTCCAGAGCGTTGCATTGTGGGTAGCCAATAACATCTAATTGCCAATAACATCGAATTGCGGCCACACTAACCTTAATTCGGATTAACAATACCGATTTTGACGCTACTCCTCTCGTCGAGGAGGAGTACAGAAATCGAATTAAAGGGCTCTTTAATTCGAATTAAATGGCTTCGTTGTGTGGACGGGTCAAGCGTTAATTCGAATTAAAGCAGCTAAATCCGAATTAAAGTCGTAGTGTAGACCAGGCCCATGTAACAGAGCTGCTCTATTACCTTTTGTGCTATTTGCCTTGTGTCCATGCCAGTTTGCTTCACTCACTTTAAGGAAAGGGAGAATTAGACTTATGATTTTTATCTTGGTAACATAGTGAAAAACATACATTTCTTCATAACAGTTTCATTGAAAGTATTAGGGAAAATGGACACAGAAGCAATCACAGAAGCACTTTCCTTATGTTTAGTGTGGGGCATGGCAATGCATAATCATGCCATTAATATCAGATGTCGCCAATGATATTAGCAATAATGGTGATAACCTTGTGGGTAGTAACCTTGTGGAGTTCCCAAGTTTCACAGTATCTGAGGGTCCTACCACATCCCAACCTCCAGTCATCCTGGCCTTGAGTTCTACTTCTGATCCACAGACATACTCGTGCACTCAGGCATTTCCAACCAGTTATGCACCCAACTTATAGTAGCCTAGATGGAGCTACTACAAGGTGGATGCATAACTGGTTGGAAAACCATTCCCAGAGAGTAGTTATCAGTCAAGTTAGAAGGGCATATTGAGTGGGGTCCTACAGAGATTGGTCCTGGGTCTGGTTCTGTTCAGTATCTTCATCAATGATCTAGATAATGGCATAGAGAGTACAATTATAAAGTTTGCGGACGATACCAAGCTGGGAGAGGTTGCAAGTGCTTTGGAGGATAGGATTAAAATTCAAAAGGATCTGGACAAACTGGAGAAATGGTCTGAAGTAAATAGGATGAAAGTCAATAAGGACAAATGCAAAGTATTCCACTTAGGAAGGAACAATCATTTACACACATACAAAATGGGAAATGACTGCCTAGGAAGGAGTACTGTGGAACGAGATCTGGGAATTAAAGTGGATCACAAGGTAAATATGAGTCAACAATGTGACACTGTTGCAAAAAAAGCAAACAACATTCTGAGATGTATTAGCACGAGTGCTATAAGCAAGACCTGAGAAGTAATTTTTCCACTCTAGTTCACACTGATACAACCTCAAGCACCTGAGAGAGAGAACTGGGTCCAGTTCTGGACACCACATTTCAGGAAAGATGGGGACAAATTGGAGGAAGTCCAGAGAAGAGCAACACAAATGATTAAAGGGCTAGAAAACATGACCTATGACAGAAGATTGAAAAAATTGGGTTTGTTTAGTCTGGAGAAGAGAAGACTGAGGGAGGACATGATGGCATTAGCAATTTTCAAGTACATAAAAGGTTGTTACAAGGAGGAGAGTGAAAAATTGTTCTCTTTAACCCCTGAGGATAGAACAAGAAGCAATGGGCTTAAATTGCAGTAAGGGAGGTTTAGGTTGGATATTAGGAAAAACTTCCTGTCAAGGTAGTTAAGCACTGGAACAACTTGCCTATGGAGGCTATGGAATCTCCATCATTGGAGGTTTTTAAGAACAGGTTAGACATACACCTGTCAGGAATGGTCTAGTTATTACTTAGTAATGCTTTGAATGTAGGGGACTGGACTAGATGACCTATTGATGTCCCTTCCATTCCTACACTTCTGTGATTTAAAATCATGTTCCGCCTCTTGAAGTTTGATTTATTAAGTCATAACAAATCATAAGCAAGTACTTTGTCTCTCTCTGAAACAAGCAGTTATTCCCTAGACAGCAGGATTTCACAATTCCTTTCACTCCTCTGTGCTTAGTCCTTTTTGGCCCACACAATGTGATGTGGCTGTGAAAAAAGGCAAATGTTATCCACCTGAGGCATTTCCAGTAGCGATAGAGAAGTGTTAATGCCATTGTACAAGGCACTGGAAGACCTCATTTGAAATACTGTGTATAATTCTGGTCACTCATGTTTAAAAAAGATTAATTCAGACTAGAACAGGTGCAGAGAAGAGCTACTAGGATGCTCAAGGGAATGGAGGGCCTATTTTATGAGAGGAGACTGGAAGAGTTTGGCTTATTTAGTCTAGCAAAAAGAAGCCTGGGAGGGGATATGATTGCTCTCTATAAATCCCAGGGAGGGTGAAATGCTATTTAAGCTAAAGCACTGTGTTGGCACAAGAACCAATGGGTATAAACTGGCCATGAACAAATTCAGACTGGATCTTAGAAGAAGGTTTCTAACCATCAGAGGCTCTGGAACAGCCTCCCACTAGGAGTTGTGGGGGCAAACAACTTAATTACTTTTAAGAGAGAGATGGACAAATTTATGAGTGTGAATGTAGGGTGAGGTTGCTTGTGATTGTAGGGGGCAGGGCTCAGCTACATCCGAGCTCACTTCTGGTTTATATCTTATGTTCCTAAAAAGTTCATGCCTCAGGGTTTCAGACAGCCTAAAACCTAGGGTTTTCTTCCCCCAGTGTATTCTGTATATTTTTAATCTCCTTCTTCTGAAGCATCAAGGATGGCTATAGCTGGAGATAGGACATTGTGGGGTCGTGGGCCAGGGCACTGAGGTGGCATTGAGTATTCTCTTTCTCTTTCTCAGATGCATGGCTGGCTGGTTCTTGCTCACATGCTCAGGGTCTAACTGGTTGGCATATGTGGCATCCCTGCCACTCTGGGCTCCTCCCTTCCCCCCCCCCCCAGTGCCCCTCCCACACACACACACCCTGCCGCCCCAGCCCTGGGCTCTCCCCCCTCCACCCGCACCCCCTGCTGCCCCAGCCCTGGGCTCTCCCCTGCCAACTGCACCCACCTTCCGCACCAGCCCTGGGTCACTGGTAACTCGCTCCCAGGGCGGGTCATTCAGCAGGAATTTTAGATGTGCACAGAACACAGACAGGATTGGTTCCTATATGGTTACAGAACTGCAGTAAAGTGGAACAATTTTCAGCGTGTGTGATTGGAGGATATCTGGATGCATATTATAAGACTGTCCTCCATAAATGAGGAAAAGTTGAGGTGCCTTTATTATTCTTTTGGTCCACTCTTTCTTTCTATGGGGAATTTGCCAATGCAATATCACTGTCTTCCTTTTAAACAAATAAAACTAAAAAACAAAAACAAAAACAAAATGGCAATGGCTGTTGAAAATAGCAATTCCAGTCCTAATAACCACTGGGAAGCATTTCTTGCTCAATTTTATCCTACTTTTTCTACAGCAAGTTACAGTGGATCAGTATATTTGATTTGGGAGAAATGAAGTAACAGCTGCCCAAATTGAGCTTGAGCACTCCTGAATTTTGAGGTGTTCAAATCTGGAAGGCAGGTGCTAGATTCCCTTTCTGAATATTAGCTATATCTGGAAAGGAAAAGTCAATTTCTGCTTCCATGGCTCAGGAGTGGAAATCCTCCTACGTGCCTGGT